>NC_143400.1:62312343-62934177 GCF_052110815.1 Crocodylus siamensis | reverse complement strand
GTGCTTAGCCAGTCGGATAACAGAATTAGATAACATGTAACACTGATATCAAATCACAAGCAGCCAATAAAACTGAAATTTAGAATGTCAAGTACCAAACCTGTTCTCCACAGAATGCAGTTAATCACATTTGATGAGATTAAAAAAAAAAGAAAAGAAAAGAAACACAAAGTATCTGGTGCACATTAACAGAAAATGACTTAAGAAAAAAATTACAAGCCACAGATTAATTTTAGTGGACAGAAAACGAGGTCAAATTAGTGGGGGTTATTTTTCACAGTGAATTATTGTATCAGCTAAAATAGTATTTTAAGTGTTTCTTTCCTTCACCACTGCCCTAAATCGTGGCATGGCTATGCTGCCCTCTAGCGATTGCAACCCATGCAGAATGTAAAGCAGGTTACTATTGCTACTACAAGCTGCATGGACACTACTGGGTACTCCTGATATCTCTAATGTCTGTGTGATCATCTCGCTTTCTAGTACTTCTCTATTCAAAGGAGATATGTTCTTAATCTACTACACAAGCATGATTATTTCACCAGTTAACATTTTAGCCTATAGTTACTTATTAGTCACTTCTTAGCAGTTTCACTGCTGGTTCCTACTCCATTTTGTGCAGTTGCTTTCTACTTATGTTATTCCTTTATAATTAACATGCCAAGAATCACTGATACATCCAGCTGGAAAACATCTTTCATGAACATGGCAGCAGTCAACCAGCTCATAAGTGATTTCTATACTGGGGAAAATTTTAATGCATATCAAACTAAACAAATTGACTTTCATTTTTTTATTTTTTCCAACACTGCTAATTACCAGAGTTACTGTTGTTTAAACAAGAGCTTCCTCCTTACCAGTCCATCTGTAATGTGATCCTGAAGTGAAGTCACAGTGCTGAACCTGTAACATCGCAACCATTTCTGTAGAAAAACAATGCAACATTAAAATCCAAAGACTCTGACTTCACTGCAGGATCAGACAAGAAGAAGCTGAAAGAAAGACCCATTTCAAAATACAAATATCTTCAATAACAAAAGGAATAAAAGAATAAAATTACCACCCAGAGACCCAATCTAGTGAGCTGCTGAGATCTTGTGAGGCACAGTGGCATAATTCTTAGTGTTTCAGGATCAGGCCAAAAGATCATTCACATGCACACTATTTTCTCTCTCAGCAGGATTACCTTCAGGGTTGCAGTGTATATCACCCAGTTTATTACTACTCCCTTCACAAGCTAATTTCAGAGAGATTCTGCCTTGTTTCACATTGAAAGAAATCCCTCATGAAAATGTAATGAAGTCTTCATATCAACAATAAAAAATAAATTACATTATCTACTATAATCAAGTGGTTTAGAATGTCATTTGTATCGAGTCTTCCGCTGAATAAACTAGGACTTGTGAAAACAATATAACCGGCAGGGGCAATGCGTGGGGGATCCACGGGTGTGTACGTGCACCCCCTGTCCAGCCATGCTCCCCATTTAGCCAGCAGGCAGGGGGTCAGGCGGAAACATCTTTTCCCCACCTTGCAAGCACCAGCTGGGGAGCGGGGATGCCAGCAAAAGCCGCGGGAGCTCCACAAGCGGCATGGCCACTTTTACAGTGAGTGAAATCAAACCCATCCCCGCCCCCTCCCCCCAGCCAGTGGTACTGGCCACTGGGGGACACTCCCCATCCCAGATCACTGACTGCTGTCGGGGGGGCACATGTCCCTACCCCCCGACTCAAGAGGCACCAGACACCCATGATTACCAGCCAATGTTCAGCTATTTTTATCACATCATGCCAGGTATTGGCATAATCCTGAACTCTAGCTAAAGCACCTGATTCTTCTATCAATTACACCAGTCTTTGAAATCAATAGATTTATATTGTCACAACACCAGCATAAGAGGGAAATCAAACGTTCTCTATTTATTAAAGACACAATAATAAGACTGATTTCTTTAGGGTTGTTGGTTGTAGCCATGTTGATCTAAGAATTCCTCAAGAACTGAACCAAATTAGTGCTATACCTAAGATACACAGCTGATATCTTCATCATTTGGACCAAAAACCTGCAGTCTCTGATTGATTTCTATCACAAATTCAATAATCATCACCTCTCCATCACACTACCTCTCGAATACTCCAGCACCAACATTTCCTTTTTTAGACACCATGGTCTATCCAGAATGGTAAAATACAAACCACCATATACAAGAAACCCATGGACCAACATACATATCTACACAAAACCACCAATCACCTAAACACACCAAGAAAGCCGTAATACACAAGCAAGTCCTCTGATACCACCAAATTTGCACTGAGGAGACTACCCACAATCGTCACCATGCATATCTCAAAAGGGCCTTTCACCTGACAAGGACACTCCTCCAGAGATAGATCACACTTTTGAAAGAGCCACCTGGATCCCACATGAAGAACTGCTGCAGTACAAAAAAGAAAATCCCCACAAATCACGCACCATTAGTTATGACATACCATCCCTCCCTGGAACCTACACGGAAAATCCTCAAACAACTGCAACCCATAATAGAAGAAGACCCTACTCTTAAAGAGATCTTTCCAGAACCATGCATCCTAGCCTTTAAACAAGCAATGAATCTCATCACCAGAAGCAAACTTCCTATGGCCCAAAGCACACTGAACAGATCCAGAAAATGCCGGGACAAGAAATGAAAAACCTGCCAACATTTCTCCACCACTCCCACAATCACTACAGCCCACAACAGAACCATCACCATTCCTGGATCTTACACCTGCATCTCCAGTAATGTAATATATCTCACCCACTGCACTAAACGCCCCGATGAAAGATATACAGGAGAGACCAAACAACTGCATACCAGAATGAATGGACACCGGAAATCTATCAAAGACAAGAATACCCTATTACCTGTGGGGGCACACTTCTCACAGAAAACATTCTCTCTCCAGTCTCTCAGTTCTAATCCTCAAAGGCAATTTACAAAACACCTGTCACAAATGAACCTACAAATTTCACTTCATCAACCTACCAAATACAAAAAAAATCATGAACTAAATTTAGACACTGGATTTATGGCACCTTATTAGAGATGCACCAGTACATTGGTCCATATCGTATAGGCACCGATAAAAAGGAAAAATCGACATTATCGCAAACTGGGTTTTTTGGCTGTTGTGGCCGATAATGTTGCCAATAAATGCCACGTGCATGCACGTGGGATGGAATTTCTAGCAGCTCACCGGAAGGGTATGGGGGCAGGGCTCTCACCACTCTGCACACCCCCAGGGGAGGGATGAAGGGCACATGCATGGGGCAAGGGCAGGCTGCCGCTGCAAGCTGGTACTGGGGGTGACTCCAAGCTCTTCCTGGTGGGGAGGGGGGGCAGGTCTGCACTCAAGGCAGATAAAGGAAATATAAAGGACCTGAATATTCAAAACAAAGCAGAATTGCAAGGTTTAGAATTTGTAGTCCTTGGCAGTACCCCTTTAAAAAAAGTCATTAAAACAAGACAGTGCAAAGTAGGCTTATGAATCTTTTAGTACCTGCCAGTGCCAACATCCCACACTGCAACTGTATAGTCAAAGGAGCCAGTGATTATCCTATCTCCTGTGGTATTAAAGGACAATGCAAGAATTTCTGCTGAGTGCCCCTAAAAATATTTACAAAAGGTTATTCAGGATATACATTAAACTTTTGCATGAATCTCATCCAGTAAATAACTTGTGTAGTAGCATTACAAAGAATAACAAAGAATACTAGACTTTATTTATACACACTTACATATTGCCATTTCTATTATACCATATAGCCCTTTGCTATGACAATCTAGTGTATTTATTAGTGTCTTGTAACTTTGTCTTTACCACAGCCTGTTAGATCTTACTGCCTATATTACAAAGGCATTTAATAATTAGCCTGTGTCACCTAAGCATACTGCAAACAATTCTGTGATGACAGGAAGAATAAATTTTAACTGTGATCTGATAGGTCTTTTCTACATCTAGTTCACATGTAATAGCATTTGCTAACCACAATATAATCAGATGATTTAATTACAATGAACTAAGGGTTGGATTGTCAGTAGCCATAGCAAGCCAGCATGAGAGAAAGCATGCAAGTATGTGCAGACACAAAACAACTGAAATGGTCCAAAACGTTAGTGATTGGGAACAAGTTCACAATTGCTGTGGAACAGGCTGCAGGCACATGTAACAACTGAACTGTTCCCAAATGTAACTGATTAAGAGCTGGTCTACAATTGTGTGAAAGGCTGCGGCTCCCAGGGGGTGGGAGCAAGCAGCAGTCCAGGACCACTCGCAGGGAGTGAGTGTGCGTGGGGTGCAGGGTAAGTGGGACAGAGGCCGGGAATGCTTGTAACCATGCTTTGCAGGTCCCAGGAAGGGGGTGGCAAGGTTGACCTGTGGCTGGGTTGTTTTTACTTTTCTGCTTTATCTTGTCAAACATGAGTTCAATAAACTTCAATAGCCTGCAACAGACCAAAGACTTCAGTGTACCTAGCTGACTTGGGGATGGAAGGGGATAGGGGAGGAGTGAGGTATGCGTTATGGTTCCCAGGGCTGCCTGGAGGAGCATGATGAGTGAATGGCTGCAACTGGTTGTTAAAAAGATGTTAGCTTTTACTGAACAAGTGAAAGGAAGCTCATTGATAAAAGGTGCCAAAAAAGGGGGAAAAAAAGGGGGCAGGAATGTTCTGGCCACGTACTAGAGCAACTAGTTGCAGCAGTAAAGGGGAAAGGGTGATGCAGTGTGAAGGACTGTGCAGACTGGTATCACAGAACACTTAGTGTCCATGCATAACATTGAACCAGTTCATAGTATACCAGCTCAAAACAGTATTTAATAGTTCAGGTACATTTCTGAACCACTCCAGGGAGGCTTTAAACAACTTTAACAAACTTGTATGTCTGTCTGCTCCAGGTTTAAACTGCATTTAAACTGTTCAAAGTGTTTTGTGAGTCCATGCAGTTTCCTGCATGTCCCCTGATTATTTTAAACATAGGCCAAAGACATCCACATTTTCTACAGCCCCACCTTTCCCAGGCATGCTTTTCTTCAAATAATATGGGAAAGTGAGAAGGTGGTATTGCCTTCCCTGTTCCACAGGTCAGACACTTGAAAAAGGATAACTATGCACTTATATTTAGAATTTATGCAAGGGACTTGAATATACTTATAAGTTTAGGCAGAAGTATTTGAACAGCAAGATTTTAGTAAGTCAAACACAGGCAAGAGAAATCACAGCTTAGACAAACTTAGTAGTCTCAGTACCCTACATACATTCTGAAAAAGATGAACTGTAGTCTCGAACATTAAAATTTTTGAAGTTACTTTACATTATCTCTCAGAATAATTACAGTGCAATATTCATAATGATAAGACCATGTTAATGACAGAAGTCAGGCATTCTGGCCTAGGACAGTAATTACACTGAATTGTGACAATCTGACATTTGATGGAACAGGCTTTTATGGTTTTTAATAAAAAAGCATAGCTTTCTTACTCCTTTTGTATTTTCTTAATCCACTTTTTAGCTACAGTAATTAAGGGACTCAGATGGTAATAAATTATATGCCTAAAAGTACTAAGAGAGATAATTAAGTACTTCTGCCCCTTCTATCTCAATTAGTAACTTTAAAAAAAAAAGCAACCACCTTCAGAACTATAAAGAATGCAAGCATACATTTAAGGTGACCACTTCCTCTCCATTCTGTATATCCCATAGTTTGGCTGTGGCATCCATGCTTCCAGTTGCTACCAGAGTGCTTTGAAGATTAAATGATAAACACACCTGTAACAAAAAACACATGGAAGAGGGAAGTGGTAGAAGAAAAAATATGCAATTAAAAAAAATTAAGTGGGTTGAAATTACTATTTCAAAATACGGCAACACTACAGCTTACCAGTCTGTGACCTATAAATACAGCAATGGTACTTTAAAACTGTGATCACAACTGGAGCATCCTTCTGAGATTTTATTAGAGAAGAAACAAATCTTTATCAAAGCTCTGGGTGATAAATCAGTGGACTGACCTAACTGGTTCTTTTATAAATGACTTTGTGTTGAAAAAGTTTATAAGAACATATTTGAGCCTAAATTCAAATTAGACTTTTCAGATATAGCTGCATTTTATATTGTCGAATAACAAAAATGAAGCAAAGTCCCCAACTCTTCTCTCTCACTGAAAACTGATATAATCAACATCTAGTCCTCAGTAATTATTCAGTATGGTAGTTCTATCCCATACCGTATTTACTCAAATATAAGTGGAGGTTCTCCCCGCCCCCCCAAAGAAATCTTCGTTTACAATTGCATGTAAGGAAACCTTATTAAATACACTGTCTATCATTAAACTGCTGCCAAAACTAGCAGGTGCTCAGTAATGGAAACCTACTATGAAGCTGATTAAAATACAGCCAACACTGAGCATGACTATAAAACACACAGCCCATCATGGGCGACTGTATCGATGGGAACCTTTTATTTTTGATGTGGCCCTTAAAAAACAAACAAAAATAACTGGCAGTTGCTCCCCAAGGAAGGAATGAGCACTGGGTCTGCAATAACAGGTCAGCACCCAGAGAGACCAAGGCAACCTCCAACATCCTCCCCACAGGTGTCAAAAATGTTCATGGGAACCTTTTTTTTTTGTTTTAGCTTTTAAACAGAAAATAGGCGAATATTCCCTCCACAGGGAATGGCATTGGGCCTGGAGGTACTGCAATATCAGGCAGGCACTGAGAAGGCCAGAAGCAGCCCTTTCCCCTTGGTGCCAAAAACGCTACATTTGATATCAGCCAAAAAGGCTGAGATGCTGATGGGAACCCTTTTTTCCCCTTGTTTTATCAAGACTTCACATCACAGAAACAACTACGTATCATAACATACAACTATATTAAGCCCTTAAACAACATACATCAACTTCTCACAAAAAAAAAACCCTTACAGAAATCTTTTTCTTCATACAGAGCCCCATGAAAAACTGGTACACTTCAGTAACCACCTGAAATTCTCCACCACTATCAGTCCTCTCCCTTTGTTTAATAAAACAAGTGTGTCCATCCTTTTCCCTCCACTTCTCTGCCTCTTCCTCTCTATCTCTTCTTTGTCCTGATTAATGTAGTGTTTCAATACATGCAACCGCAACTTCAGGCACTCTTTCAGTGAAAGCCTACCCCTTGAACACCCAGAGGTTTTGTATGTTCCATAAACTAGTTTTAACCATGTTAATAAAGTCCTTAATGACATTTCCTCTGGTCCCTCAGGTATGTCCATATAGTACCACCTCCCACACTAATAACAGGTTTATTTTGGAGACACTCAGAAAGCGGTAGACCCTTTCCCACATGGACTCTTCAAAGTGGTCTGATATACTCCCCATTTCCTCAAAATTGCAGCCATGTGAAATTGGGTCATACGCACTGCTTGCCCCTCTGCCTCCATTATGGCCTCGCATATCATGCTTACATATTTCATATAGATGAACAGTCCCAAGTCCTGCAGCCCCCACCTCCTCATCTCTCTTGCTCTGTACAGGTCAGCTCTAGCCAACCTCTCATTTGGCATTCCATAAGAACACACATATTTCCCTCTGTACTTTTGCTATCTGCTACCAAGTTGGTGGGAATACAATTCCCGTATATAGAATGATTGGCAGTAGCAGAGCCTTAAATGCCACAACTTTTCCAACACAGAGTAGTGTCTTTCCAGACCATAACCAAAACATTTCCCGTAGCTTGGCTTTCACCTTTTCCCATTCAGTATTACCTTGTCCTTTGGTGTCTAACAGGATCCCTAGTATGCAATTTCTCTCTCTCTTATTACTTCTCCAAGTCCCTCCCCCCTTCTTCCCACTCTGCTTTAAGCTCTCTTTCTGCTGCCTTTCCTCTGGCAAAAACAGTTGGGACCACTCATTTTCTCCCACGCAGGGTGCTTACGTTAAGAATATTTTCTTTCTCATCTTTCTTTTAAACCAGGTGTCTAATTCTTGCCTTGTTTCTTCTACCTCTTCTCATACCCGTCTTCCTTCTGTGGCTGCCATTAGCAGCTCCTGCATTTTTCTTTGCAGCTCTCTTAGTTCTGTCATTCTTTTCCCAGCACATCCTTCAGCCTTCCTTTCCGAAGAATTCTCCTACCCTCTTCACCTTCTTCCACCATTCTCTGATACTCCTGAAATATTTCTTCAAGTGTTCACCACCCCATATACTGTCTCATGTATGCTTAACATCTCTTCTTCTTGTAACAGCCACATATTTAACTTCCATAGTCCCTTCCCTGTCATGGGTCTCTTATCAAGACTCATTTCCACCTTCAGCATACTGAAAGCCATATGCATGGGGTTTTTTCAGCCTTATTCCTATTTCTTTTGAAATAAACACAAGTCAATTCTTGATTCTTTCCACTGGAGTCTGTCCTAGTGAAAACTTTCTCCCCTGCCTATGCATCTCTTAGCAAGTCTTATTACATTTGTAAACTGTCTGGATGAGCTATCTAAAACTCCATTTCCTCCTTCCCCTGTTTTGACACCCACTTCAATTATACAATTGAAATCTCCTGCTATTATGGATGGTCCTCCTCCAACCATGTAAACTGCTAGCTTTCTAAGCAGCATATTCCTTCCCTCCCTCTCCAGTGATGCATATACATTGAAAAATTCTGATTCTATTCCAACTGATAGTTCCATTTGTTGCAATCTGCCACCGATGACTTCATCTACCTGCTCTCGGTTTTTGAAAAATATTGCTATCCCTGCTGTTCTGTTTTCATTTGTCCCTGACCACCAAGATAGATCCCCATCTCCACCTTTTCTCAAAGCATTTATAATCCCTCTCCCCTGATATACCACATCATTGTAGGCAGATTATGTCTCCCCTTACTTGGCTCAATACTGGTTTTATCTGTTCCAATCTTTTCCTTGTTAAATTACTCCTGATGTTAAGCAAAACTATTGTTAATGCCATTTATGCTTGTTTTCAAATGAGTGTGCCTGTCCCTCTAAGGTTTGTCCCTGCTTGCTTTGAGCTGAGTGTACCTGTCCCTTAAAGTCTGTCTGCACTACTGCTTGGGTTGGTCGACTCATCCCCCTTCCTCACACACCTTCCTGTAGCCTTTTCAAGCTGCCGAATCACTTTCCCATTTAGGAAGGCATGCATATTCCCACCTCCCTGCTTCTTTCTGCCTTATGATCTCTGCTCCAGGCTGGATTTCAGAGGCACTGGAGACAGGAAACTGCTTTCCAGCTCTTCCTCCAACTCACTTCTGTCATTATCAGGTTTCTTCTTACTGGTCTTCCGCCCTGCATTTTCTTTCTTTTCCTGGCCCGTCTTTCTGGTTCTCTCTCTTGTTGCATCTGCACTTTTGTTGTCTGTAGGGTGTCTTCCTTCTTCCCCACCACCACCTACATGTCTAAGCTGTTTGCTGTACCCGCCTTCCCTTCCATTCTATCTCCTCCTCCACTGCCTCAAAACACAAAAATTTTGCCCCCCTCCTCTGTTTCACTCTCCTGCAGGATTTCTTCCAAAATTTCTAAGTCAGTGTCCAACCTCTCCTCCTCCAGGTTTTGCTGTTCCCCAGGGGGTCTGACTATGTTTTCAAAGGCTTTGGGACACCTACAATACAAGTGTACCTCTCCCTTACAAATACTGTATGTTAGGGACTCCTGGCACTCTGCTGCTTTATGCCCCATCCCCTCGCATGTTTAGCACACCATTAGGAGACAGTGTGCAGACAGGTGCCTCACCTTTCTGCATTTGCTGCACTGTTCCAGTTGCCTGCATTACATTATAAACCTGGTTTGCCCCAATCTTGATCACCGATAGGAGATGCAGTACTCCACCTAGGATCCACTTGCTCGCTTGTAACACTATTCATGCCCTTCAAGACCCCATCTAGATACCATATTGGTCCCATACTTTCTCTATCAACATTACCCTTTGGAAGTACTTTGGAAGTTTCCATCCATCTTTCTATGTCTTTCGTCTCTAGTAAATGTGTGTATATTCAAACTATAATCACTCTCTCTCTTCACTTTTCCCCCGCTATGAACTTTATCCCTCTTAATTCCTCTCTCTCGCATTTCTCTGCATACTTCTTCCAAAAATTCTCATACCCTTCTCCATCCCATTAAGTCAGTTCCCAAGTCTTTTGATTTGAGAAAGCAATCAGGTGGGTGAGATGCTCCAACTGCACCTCCAAAATCTCAAACAGAACCTTTTCCAGGAAATAATATTCATTTCATTATCGATCCCATCTGCCTCGTTTCCAGTTAAAGTTGTCTTTATCTGCAGCCTCTACTCCTCTTGGTCCCACTTCCATGTTTTCCCGCCATGCTAACCCTAGTGGGCTGGCCTGCCATTGTATTCCTGCTGCCCCCCCCACTTCTTGCCTGATGTACCTTTTCCTGCAGCTGCCACTGTCTCCCACGCTCCTCTGCTCCTGTCTTCCTTCTAGCATCATTACACTCACCATTACTGCCTCCACTGTTGTTCTCACTACCATTTTCTTTCTTCCTTTCTTCTCCACCATCATCCACTCTTCATCTATCTCCAGATCTTCATTTCCGCTCTTCAGCTCTTTTACCACCCCATGTTTACTTGCCACCACTGCCACTGTTTTGAGCTTTGGGTTTCTCTCTTCTATTCCTTACACCAAAATACTCTATCAATCCCTTTCTCTGCCTTTAAGGCAGGGGTAGGCAAAATATAGCCTGCGGGCTGAATCCGGCTCGCCAAATGATTATATCTGGCCCCCAGGTCAATAGCCACAAAGTCATGGGATCTGCCCTGCAGGGAGCCAGTGGCTCCAGCTGCTGCATCGTGCCAGGTGGGTGGGTATGTCCTGGCCCCATTTGCAGCTTATACCAGCTTCTGCCCCATGTGCCAGAAGCAGTGCCAGGTACACGTCAGCATGAGCCATGGACACTTCCAGCAAAAAAATTCTCACTGGGGATCAGGGTGACTGTCCGAGATCACAGCTGACATGCTGGTGCAGCAGTTTCACCTGTGGACCAGGGCAGATGCTCTGATCCTCAGCGGGAACCTGCCAACTTCATCCACAGCTGATGCTGACATCCACCCAGCACTGCTTCCAATGCATGGGCTAGGAGCTGGTGTAAACTGATACATGCTATAGGTGGGAAGGGAGGTGGGAGGGAGGGAGGGAGAGACAGAGAAAGATGGTCCTGTCCACACTCTGCCCATGATGAGTGGCAGCGACTGGTGCTGGGTGCCAGAAAAAAGCAGGACCTGGCGGTGGGTGCACTCGCTGCTGCTGGGGCCCTTCTGGCTACAGCCACTCAGACCCCACGCTGGGGCTATCCTGCAGCTCCTCCCCATCGCCACCCCATGAGCCTGGGGTGGCCCAGAGGTGGCACTGGTGGTAGCAGGAAGAAGCCTCACAGCAGCCCTGGCAAAGGCTCCAGTTGGCCACAGCCAGAAGGGCCCCAGCAGCGGCAAATGTACCCGCTGCCAGGTCCCACTTTTTCCAAACACCCAGCACCAGCCACTGCCACTCATCTAGGCAGGGGGTGTGCAGGAGGACCTCTCTCTCTCCCCACCCACCCCTGCCCCAAAACCATCCTGCACCTACAGGACATCTCTGCAACTCACACTAGCTCCTGGCCCATGTGCCAGAAGCAGCGCCAGGCAGGTGCTGGCATCAACTGTGGACATAGTCAGTAGGTTCCCACTGGGGTAGAAGGGCAGCCTGAAGGCAGTGCTGGTGAGGGACCCAGCTGAGCTACTCCTGCTGAAGCTGCTGCCTGTGCCAAGCCAGCTCCCCACCCTTGGCCCCATCCCATATAAGGTGGTTTGGTGAACTGTTGCAATGAGAGAATTGCTGATTTTGTCTGTAACAAATTCCACAAAACTCTCTACATGCTCCATGGGCCCAAAATTTGCCCACCCCTGCTTTAAGGCATTAATCAGCTTTCAGAACCGATAGAAGACTATTACAAGGAAAGGTTAGCACAACCCATCTAAATTAGATATATTGTAGTGTCCATTTTGCCCAGTCCCCCTTCAGTGCTGGCTCTGTTTCAGGTCATGGTGAGTTCAATATATTCTGACATCCTCTTCACTCCCATAGCTGAGCTGCACCTGTCTTTCCCATTTTCAGTGATTCCCATTTCTTCACCAGCTTTATATGTCTTGCAAACATCAAACAGGGCCTCAAATAGTTTACCCAGACTCCCTCTGTTGGCCCCTGTCTCAGCCTAGCACATATGATTAGTGTGGTCTCCTCGTCCATGAGCAGCAGTTGGACCAAGTTGCCTTGCACCTCATCTACATATAAATTATTGGAGGATTTCCATACTTATGACAAGAACACCCAGTTCCAGTCATGAGTAAGGGGCTAATTAACACATGAATCCTTTGGGGTGGGGGAATCTGGAGTATACACACATACTGAGCAGTGCTAAGGTATGGGGTCACCATGGCTTGAAACACTGTTAACTCTAACCAACCCCCAGACTTATTTCCCCTACTGTACCAGTGTGAAGGGGACAAAAACCAAAGCAAATCTCTAATAATTAGATTCTATTCCTGGAACATTTTAACAAATTTATAAATTTTCCATATGTAGAATCTAACTGTTAGGAGTTCATCTTATAATAAGGGTCATCTTATATTTGAATAAATACAGTAATACGGAACAGCTGGTATCTTTGAAAAAAAGAAAATGCATGCTAAAACCAAGCTGCATTTTCAATTATATATGATGGTAAATTAAAACATCATGTTTCATATTTCATTACTAAACAGATCTAGACACCACAGAGGACAGTTGTTCAAGTGTAGTATATACACACTCTTAGAAACGCAGGCCTGAGTTGGAGAACTAACTTCCGTTTATGCTAGCATAATCTTCTACCAATTTTTTTTCAGGAATAATTCATACAAATATGGGCCTTTTTAAATTAACACTGAAGTCAAAGGAAATTGATCAGAACTTTTGATATCTATTTACCTGATTTGCAAACATAAAACTGCTAGAAGTTAAACTGAGGCCTTTTTTAAAATATCAGGTCCTTCACGGTACCAGAGGGGAAAAACACGAAATACTGCACATGCTCTATACATCAAAAAAAAGCAGCATAGCAACATTTTTCTCAAGCCATTTTTCACCTTTGCTACTTACAAATTAAATGCATGCCCACTGTTTCTAAAATTCTTTTTACTGGAAATTCTATTGAATGATAAATTAAAAATTTTTTTAAACTAAAATATTATCTCAGTAGAAAAAAGCAAGTGTTTCAATAGATCCACACTAATTTTTAACTGAAACTCCCTGAAGAGGAAACAAGGCACCCTAATTATTAAACCACGCTGTTTTCTTGCATTGCTGATGCTTCTGAATTTTCTGTATACCACATTCAATGTTTTCAGTGCAGTTTTACATTAGAACTTAAGCTCTCTCCTACAATGACAACAAGTCTTCCCACCCCATGCTCAACACTGGAGTTGGAGCTTCTGCTGCCAATACACTGTATGATAGGGTGGCAGCTCTGGCTCCAGTTGGAGCACATGGAGATGATGACACTAGCTCCAGGTCTAGCATGGAGTGTGGGACAGTGGCAGCAGGGCCATGGCAGTGGCAATGGGCAAGGCAACTGAAGGGCAATTTGAACTGTAACAACCGTTCTGTCGCTAATCACCATGTCCAACAGGGCCCAAAAGCCCTGGATTCTGTGGCAAGCCACTCCCCCCATCATGCTCTGCCAACTTCCTGTAATCCATCAGTGGCCCAGCAGGCCAGATACAGCAGCCCTATGGGCTTGGCCCATGGCCATAAGTTTGACACCACTGATACAGAAGATGGCAACAAATATGAATGAGAACATATACAGAAGAACATACAGAACAGAAAACATGGATCAGACGATGAACAAGAAAGGAACATTCAGTGAAACAGAGGGAACTAAAAAAAAAAAAAAAGAACACAATTTGAATACAAGATATGAATAGGATGTGGATCTCATTGCCAAAGAATATCCTTAGCACCAAGTTCTACCATATTTACCCAAATCCAAGACAACTTCACATTTAAAATGACCTCTGCAATAATTTGATTCTGTACATGGAAAATTATAAATCTCTTATTCCATGTATACAATCTAATGATCAGAGGGTTGTATCAAACAATTCATCCCCACAACAGGATGAAAGCAGCAGGGATGGGGGGTAAGAGGCCAGGACCCCTTGCTCCTTTCCTACCTGCCCCCTGCTTTTTACCCACCTCCATACCTGCCTTCCTGCCACCTATCTTCCCTTCATGCCCATGCCTCTTGCCCTCTGCCACTCACCTTCTGCCCTTTGCCTCCCCATATCTGTGCCTGGCCCTCCCTGCCACTAGGAGTCTGGGAAAAACCCCTGGGTGACAAATTGTTCTATGTCTTCCTATTATGGGATTGTTTAAACCTTTATTTGGAGCATCTTGTACCAGCCATGGTGGAATCAGGTTGCTGGACTAGATGAACTATAAATATGGTCCAGTGGGGCAATCCCTTTGTCCTTAAGAAAGAGGTGCTCCTTTGCCTCAGATCTCTAGACTGAGAAATAAAGCCCAACATGTGTAAGTAGGTTCTCTTTGGATTCTGTTCTCCTGTGCAGTTAAGGTCAAAAGCAATACAGTCTGAAAAAACTGAAAGGCTGCTTACTAACGGTGCTGAACAGGAAAATAGTATTAATTACAAATAACAAGGCGCAATTCTTTAAAAACCAGCAGAGCTTTAGTTCTGAAAACAAAAGTAAAAGACCTGCCACAACAGTGCTTGTTAAAGAGATGCTGTTACAATCTTGATTATATCAATGTCTGAGGGAAATATGTATGTAATAATTAGCATCTCTTGGCAGAGGAATTTGGATTACTAAGGCTGGAAAATGAAGGTTACACAATATATGAAGATACAATCGGAGGCAAAGATTTACAATTTTAATTCAGACACTCACTATTTCTGCAGTGTGTCCTCTAAAGGTATGATAACATTTTCCTGTTTCTGCACTCCATAATTTGCAGGTCTTGTCAAACGATCCAGTGGCAATCTTGTCACTAAATGGGAAAACAGTTTATTTGTATTTAAATGAAAAAAAATGTAACCCCCTCACATCCTCCCCCAAAAACTTGCAAAATACCCCCAGTCTTTAATGCAGTACAACATCTCATGAACAATACTAGGAATTAGTAATAAACATTATGCACCAAGTTATGGCTGACCATATCCTGATTTCAAAGAGGACTAATAAGGAGTCCTTTCCCCTCATTCTGCAAAGGCCATGCCTTCCTTGATTCAGTGGTGTTACATGGTCACTCTGTCTCACTTCCATACCATCAGAACAAAATCAATGTAAGGGGCAGCAACTGAAGTAGCTGCTGTTCTGGTTGAGCTCCCTCATTGACCCAGAAACATTTTGCTAGATAACCAGATCCTGAAATGTGCTTTGAGACAAAAGTTTTTTTTAAGGAAAAAGCTACAAGAAAATACTAGAGTCTCACAGCTGTTTTGAAACCTATTTACATTTACAAATTAGAAAAGCTGACTCCAGTTCCTTGGTACGCTGGGACAGCTTTGTGCCAACTCATCAGTACAAAGGTGTCCAAAGCCTAATTTACAGACAATCTAACTAAAAATTGAAAGGGTGTTAACATACAAGAAGATTATTACATATGCCATTTTCTCATATGTAATATCAGAGTTACCTTTAAAGGTCTGATTCTCTTCCTATAGAGAACAAAGGAAAATAATCATGATCTCTCTGAGAGAGAGACTGGGCCTAAAATATCTTCTGCTCAGTAAAAATTTTTCCTATATCTGTAGCCTTCTTTCACTTTGACATTATAAAATACTTCATAACAAGTGCCATTAAATGCTCTTCTACCATAGCAACGGATATAATATATACCTAAAGATTCATGGTAAACTAGTTATTTTGCATTTGACATAAGCTTTTAATTTTACCCTGCATCAAGATCTTTAACAAGTTCATTCTCTCATTAGATCATGATAGTCTTAGTTGATTACAGACTCAATATGAGGCTGCAGTATGCTACAGGTGCACAAAAGGTATATGTGGTTTTGAAATACTTCTATAGAAGTGGGTACAAGACATTGAAGGTGGGAGTGTCTCTTTACTCAGCACTGGTTGGGCCTCATCTAAAGTGTTGTGTTCAGATTTGGGTTCCATATTTTGAAATGGACACGGAGGCCGCATTCAGATGAGCATGGTCATTTGGTTCCCCAAGGACAAGTAGCAGCAGCACACTTTGTGCCTTGGGATCTCCCAGGGTCAAACCCGCCCCCCTCCATGCTGCAAGGTACCAGTGCGAGGAATGCCTGAATGTGCGGTATGTGGCACTGCATACAGGTGTGCAGCGCCAGACTGCATAGCTGTGCTAGTCTGGACACAGCCAGAAAAGTTAAAAAGAAGGTCCAGAGACAGGTGAAAAAAAAATGATAAGCAGCTTAGAAGGCAAGCCATATAAGGAAAGGTTGAAGGAAATAGGCATGTTCAGCTTATGGAAAAGGCACTTCAGAGGGGACATGATAGCAGTCTTCAAATATCTGAAGGGCTTCCATAAAGAAGAGGGAGAACACCCTTTCTCTCCTGCTGCAGAGAGCAGGATGAAGAGCAGTAGCCTGAAGTTGCAGCAGCATAGGTTTATATTGCATATCAGAGTACATTTCAGGATGTGGTTATCTAACAAAATGTTTCTAGGTCAATGAGGGACCTCAACCAGAACAGCAGCTACTTATTTGCTGTACTTTATGTTGATTTTGTTCTGATGGTTGGTATGGAAGTGAGACAGTGACTGTGTAACACCAGTGAGGCAAGGAAGGCCTGGTCCTTGCAGAAGGAGGATATCAGGAAAATCTCTCTCACTAGGAGGGTGGTGAAGCACTGGAACAAGTTACCTAGAGAGGTGATGGAATCGCCATCCTTGGAGGTTTTTAAGGCCTGGCTTGACAAAGCCCTAGCTAGAATGATCTATTCGGGGATTCATAGATATTAGGGCTGGAAGGGACCTCGGAAGACCTTCGAGTCCAACGCCCCACCTGAATGCATGAAGTCAGCTGGGGTCATAGGATCCCAGCAAGATAAGCATCCAATTTTTTCTTGAAGGTGTTCTATGTAGGTGCTTGAACCACCTCCAATGGCAGGTTATTCCAGACCTTGGGGGCTCAAACAGTAAACAAATTCTTCTTTATGTCCTGCCTGAAATGGTCTTGCAGTAGTTTATAACTGTTCGACTTCATCCCTTGGGGCGCGCTGGTGAACAAACGTTCCTCCACATACTGGTGGTCACCCCTGATAAACCTATAGGTGGCCATCAGGTCACCCCTGAGCCTGGGCTTTTCCAGGCTAAAGAGCCCCATGGCTCTCAGCCTGTTGTCGTAAGGTCTGTTTTCCTGACCTCTGATCATGCGTGTGGCTCTTCTCTGGACTCTCTCAAGCTTCTCCACATCCTTTTTGAATTGTGGGGCCCAAAACTGGACGGTCCTGCTTTGATCAGGGGATTGAACTAGATGACTGCCTAAGGTCCCTTCCAACCCTAATTGTCTATGATATAGTATCTGATCAGAATTCTGTAACAATTTTCACACTAAATATCTAAATATTTAAGTTAATTAATAATTTATAAATGTCAATTTATGAAGTCAAGCTGAAAACAAGTTTGACCACTTATTTTATACAACAAATATACTTTGTCTTCCTGTGGTGACTGGCCAGTTTAAGTCTTCTGGTTCAGTTTGTCACAAAGAATCTATTTTACTTTAAAGTTCTGATGATGGCTCTGTAACACAGCACAACTGGTAATAATAAGGTGCCTCAGACATTTTGAAGACATCTTTACCCATAGGGATTATTGAAAGCTATTGCATAGACAACATTTTTGTGTCCCTCCAATGTACGTAGTTCTTCTCCTGATGCAGTGTCCCATAATTTGCATGTTCTGTCATAGCTTCCAGTGATAAAGCTAAAATGAAAAAAGACAAAGTGAATTCCTGAACACTACAAACTTCTGAAATAAATTTCAGTTGGCTTTGTATTGGATCCTAAACCTATTTTCCCTTTCATGTTATCCTCATAAATACTGATTACGGCAATTATCATACATTAAGCAATTTTCAAAAATATAATAAATATTGCATTCTTGAAAAGATAATACTAGTGTTGAATTCATCCTATTTGACAATGAAAAGCTAACCTTACTTTTTAAAGAAAATAATGAAAGAAAAGTTACAGCTTAAGGAAGCAATAGTTAGCTATAGCAGAAATCCACTTATACTAGAATTGCTACTTTCTCTATGCTGATCCTTTTGGTATGCAGCTATTGTCAGCAACTCTGAAAAGAAAGAGTACCATCTATTAATCTTACCCACAAGTTTGGCAGTCCCCATTACTTTTTTCATAAGAGGTCTAAAGAGCTGATTTCACACTCAAAGCCTTCTTACATATAATATTGAAGACCTCAGTTTCCAAGCTAGATCTGAGCATAAAATCCACTTACAATTTCATTTATACATAAAAATATTTTTCTATTAGTCATTACATATTTTAAATTAGAAAAAAAACTTACCAAGAACCAGATTTGTTAAATGCTACATTTGTCAGTGGTAATATATGTGCCCTAAGAACCTGAAATATAGGAAAAACAAGATTTGGTGAATTTTCAAAGAAAAAATAAATCAAATTACTATGATTTTTTAAATTAACCTAACCTCAATATTTTCTTCCAATTTGAGTCAGACCAGCTTAGTAGATGTTACAGTAGCATATTAACCCCTAGGTAGCAGAAAGCACATCAAAGCAATTACCACTGAAGAATCCATATAAAGAAAATATTCGTGTTCACTTGGATTGACAGCTGTGCAGCTATGCCGCTAAGTGGCCACCAAGGCTATGGTCAGAAGATGTATTCAGTTTATATGAGAACTGACTAGACTATCTTTTCCGCATATTTCAGCATGCTGCCTTCTCTAAGAAGAGAAAAGCAACCACAGGTCAAAGCTGCAGAGTGTGGAAATTAATGAGGTCTTATGGATCATAACTGAGGACTTTACTGGAATATATATGGCCCAGACTGCTTTTCTTTGATATTTGCTGTTGGATTATACATTGTGGGCCATGAGATAAAATAGTGGAAGATTTCAAATAAGTGTAAGATGCTGTTTTTAAAAATGGGGAGAAAGGCAGACCAAGTCACAATTCCACACCTAGAGAGTCATCTCATTGAGTGCCTATGTATGTGCAGAGAGGCTGCTCTCTGCACCACAGCAGGTTTAATTAATCAAGTCTGCTGGAGCGTGGCAATTACTGTACTTCAGTAAACTCTAGCATCACATGTATCAGCGTCCCTCTTTTGATCAGCTTTAGTTAAAGCACCCCCACCACCATTTTCCAGCACGGGAACTCTGATACACATGACGCTCCACCCCTTTCTAGAACACATGTATAAACACCCATTAAATCTAATCATCTATTAATCTGGTATACTTGAATAGAATCAAAAAGCAAATTAATGTCAGAACAGAAAACCATCAGGATAAAACTCAAAAAGATTTCAGACATAACCACTTCCTGCATCATTTAGATTATAGAAGCCAATATATTTTTCTAGCATAAGCTATAAGAATTTTGGGCCAAAGAACATTTATTTTTATACTTTCTGTTAATTGTCAGGGACATCAAAAGTGAAGGCTTATTTAAAATAAGTATTAATAGTGATAAACAAAAGTCACTCTGCTGCCACATATAAGAATAAATTACATTGCCAACAAGTTTCTACATTTCTTTGCCTAGTCTTAAAACTGGTTCGTGTTTAAATAAAACTTATTTCTCACAAACCAGCTTCATACTGATCTTGTTATTCAGTCACAACATAACCTTATTTGTTAAATGACAGCATTTGGTGACAATGACACAACGATGATGTCATTACTTCAGTAATGAAGCATTATATTTTTTATATGTGGAACTTTAAGAGTGAAAAAATGGATGATGAACAATGCTTCTTAATCTCTGGCATATACCCAGAGCATTTAGCTTTGAGTTGCTCTCTCTGGTCCCCTACCTAGCTAACCACTTGTTTAATGAGGGAAATAAGCAGAACTCATGGATCTTAAAGGAAGATGAGGTGATGAAATAGAGGAAAAGTGGTGATGAATAGCTAAAGGGGAAAAAGAAAAGGCAAAAAAAAGTTAGACACACACACACACACATACATTTCCTTCAGGGATAGCAGGATAAGCTGTCTTTGAAGGTTCTGCAATGGGAATGGACGATAAAGATGGAGAAATAAAAAAAAAATGCATTTTGCTTTCTTTAAAACACTCTGAATACACAAATATAGGCTTATTAGCGTAAATGATTATGGAAATATATGGAGATTTGATCTCCAGCTTTTTAGGGCTCTCTCCAGGCTGCTCTTATACTGAGAAATAACCCCCTCTTGGGGGTATAAATGTATCTGGCAATTAACAGCAAAGTAAAGAAAGTTAGACGGATTTACACTGAAGCATGGACCAGAACGTTTTCCCTGTTAGCTCTTCTTTGTTGAGAGGACACACTGCAGCTGAGCCATTTATAGAATCCCCTCTGATGACAATGAGAGATGTCTTTGCAAAATAGCCATAGAATCAAACTCTATTACAATGTCGGAAAATATACATAATCCATGTAGTAACAGAAGTTATAAATTATAGATGCTCCCGAACGGGAGACTGAGGGAGTTAAGCACTGGGAGATGGTCCCCCAAAGAGCAGCTAGTTAGGAGTCAGAGTCAGACATAGGGTCTGCAAGGGCTGGTTACTGCAGAATAAAATCTGTTGTTTGTTTTACGCATTCATGTATGTCTGTTCATTTATTGAATGCAGTGATCACAACAATTAGTACTGAAATTTAGGCAACACTAGTTCATAAGATTAAATTGCTAGAACAGTATATAACATGCTATTACCATATAACAACCTCCAGCTCCTAAAAAAGTGGGTGTAATAACTGTTTGCCTAACACAAACAACAAAGAAAACAGGTTTATACCACTGCCTCCACCTCCAGGATCAAATTTAAGCTTGACCTCCTTCCATGATGTAAAACTCCAGCTTCCAAAACAGTGCAAACAAGTACAAGTACTCCTTTGACACTTTTGGCTTTTTTACAACAATGTAACAGCAGCTGCTGACAGCTCTGTAGTATTTGTGTGTGCTATCTGAGACTGAAAGATAAAACTGAGTGTCTTCACTGTCATAATTAACATATCTTCAGTTCCTTTTGACAAACAGAAAACATGCCAAAACCAGTCAAATTAGCCTGGATCTTGTACTGCTAAATAAGATAAATCAACTGCTATACTACCCCTAACACAGTCTAAATACATTTTTCCTGTTGAAATACGTGTATATGATGGCCTGTAAATATCTGATATGTCAACAAAGAACAATTGTAAATGACAAGTGTGGTTATAATTATCACCACACAGACAATATGCCTGGAGGTACAACATTATTTTTTATCTAGATGATTCTATTATTGCATGAGGCTACATTTCCAAAGAGTTAGAGAGAGAGACCCTGTCACTGCCAGTAGGATTGGTCATATGTACTAAATCCCCAAAAAAGTCAAGAAAGCCCACACACCTTCAGGCTGCTGTAAGCTATATATTTTTAATCAACTCTTCTCATAAATCAGTTTTGTAAATGCTGTAAAATTAAAAGTGCATTTCTATAAACCTTTTACCTGAAGATTAAACACTAAAATCACTTGCATGACTGACCAACAATTTCTAGTAGTTACACAGTGCCATCTGCTGATGAAATGCAACAATATACAGTAAAAAATTATTTTGGATAGTAAAATGTAATATTCAATCAAGATTTCAGTGTGATTTATTGCAAGGACACAAGAAAAAAAAATCAATACTGCTGACTTTACAACAAAATACAGATAACATTGGTGCTCTTCTGTAGACTTGGGGATGGGACTTAATGATGCAGGAGAATCCTTTCAGCACTATATCATTAAGACCGTACAGTGGTGGGGGGCATACAGGGAAGACCCACCTGTGCAGCTTGGGGAGGAGCTTGAGGAACACTCGTCTGTGAGGGATTCAATGAAAAAGCCTGACTAAAAAGTTCACTTCGCTGGCAAAGAAGAACTGACAATTGTGCACTGTGGTATTTAGTATAAAAGAAAAAAAATGCTTCCATTAAATGAAGTAGAAAACCGTATGCTTATAAGCCCTTAGATGATTTTCTCTTTGAGACTTTTGATAACAGCAGCTCTGTTACGAACCTCTGAGATTCACTCTCAAAATTATATGTAAACCTTAACCCTGGGGGCTACTCTAATCTGCACCAGTTAACAATGGTCCTCAAAGATCCATATTCCAGATGAGTATATCTATCCTCCCAGGCCTCCTTCTCCAGCCCAACCAAAGCCTTGTACCTCAAGCTGATTGGATAGGGGATTTAGAAGCTTTTGCCCTCCCTTCAAATTGGAAGGATCTCAAGCAAACCAAGTAGGACTAGATTTGGTCCCTATTATGCCACCACAGCAGTTCAAAGGTAATGGAAAAGGCCAAAAGATCTGGCCATGGGAATAAAATTCTGCTCTGTTACTCTAATTAAATCTAACGATGAAAACAGTATAGCCAAGACCAGAAAAAGCATAGAAATTATTCTGAACAAACCTCTTACCTTAAAGAGATAGAATTTGTGATCCTCTTGCTCCCCAAGCTTCTCTTGTAACCTTAGTATTAGATGTACAACCTGATCTTTACGTGAAGCTGTAATAAGAGGCTCTGCTTTTCGGATTTCTTCCGCTAAGGCAGCAACATCGGTGCTAAAATGCATAGAAAAAAAATCTCTCTCAACCTCTGGCTACAATTAGTTACTTACAGAGAAAGTGAGGAAGAGTCAGATGCTATGCTGCTATTTTATCTCACAATGGTTTAAAGACACTTAAAATATACATTTTATATGTAAATCTACTGGTTTCTCATAACTTTTCCACTTGTAGAAACAAATTATACAAGACCTTTTAAAAAAACACCTGTAGCTTGCCAGAGATCCTTAATTTTTTTAAAGGTTCCAACAATTAGCTATGAGTGATATGCAGCCAAGACCCACCTGCTACTTTTAAAATGTATTGCAAAATTAATTTTAAATTTAAGCTGATGCCTCTTGATATATAAATTAAGCAACCAATAGCAACTATATGGACAACATTTAAGCTATTTCTGTTTGTGAAAATGAATCGTTTTTACATGTGTTCACATAACTAAAACCTGAAAACCGAAAACTAAAACTGCTGGTAGCCATGTGTCTACCAACAGTCCCACTGAAAAAGGTATAATCTTCTGTTGGCATACCAATCGTGATTTCATAGAGAACTTTGTAGCCGAGTTCTCTAAATTGATATTCCGGAAGCCCATATGAATTTACTGTCTTTTCAACACATATACCAGCTTTGCTGACATAATGAGCCAATTTGCAGTTTCCTGTAAGCAATTGGACTCATTGTAGTCTACCCACAGTATTAAGGAAAGCTCTCAAGGTTCAGTCAATCAGCCTTATGTTTAAGATTCAAGTGAAAATTAGGGCTGCACAGCCCACCCCACTCAATTCACGTTCTACTGCAGACGCATTTCCACACCAATATCAGCATCATAGTCGTCTTATTCTTGATGGCTTCTAAGTCTAAAAAGGTCCACAGATTTTAGAGACCTCCATAACTGGTGCTATGGCATATTTAATCTTTCTTTATATCCCTTTCTGCCAGAACCAGTTGATTTCAGTTAATTTCACTGATTGCTCTTATCAGCAATGTTAGAGGGCTCTCAGCTCTCATTCCTCATCATTTTTCATGCTTGGAGGCCACCATGGTTTGGCAATGATCTGAAACAGCTGAAGCATTTGGAATGCAGATGGGAGAAGAGATGGCTGGAGAGCTGCATGAAATCTGATAATTTTTAAAGGATAATCATATCCTTGAACATAATGCATTGGTGGGATAATTTTAAAGTCCCAAAAACTGGATTTCTATGCAGGCATAGAGAATCCAAAGTACCTGAAGGTACTAATCGCAGCAGAACAAGCCCTTATAGCTCTGGAGTATGCAGAGCACTTTTTGCCTTGTCACAAAGAGCCTCCAGAAGAACTCTTTCAGTTAGTGTGCAGTCTAATTCAGTCTGGTGGCCTACTAGATTGATATGTCCCTTCAACTGATTACTATAATGAACACATCACATTCTTCAGAGGGAAGACAGTTCGGCCTCAGCCTGAAGTCAGTCTTCCATCTCAATTTGAGAGCCTGAGCTGCAGGCCCTTGATGATGTTAGGTTCTTGTAACAGGAGTGCCGCTTCCGGAGCCTCGCTGGGCGTGCGGCTCCAGCCTCCTGCAATGGGCCGATCACCCGCCTACTCTCACCTGCCACATCTTGATCTTGCTCATAATTGATGAATGGTTCAAATTAGCGGGAAGCTGCCCATTTTTGTGCGCCCCAATGACAGGGGGCGCCGTCTGCAGCTCCTTTTCCTCCCCTGCACCGCAGCCCAAGCCTCGCAGATGGTGCTGGTGTGATCCCTCTAGGGCCATGATATTAGGTCCCGTCCCTCTGCTTGCCTTCGGGGCTCATTGATGCCCCTTCTCACTCTCGGGGCCCCTCACTGCCCACTCACTCTGAGCTCCTCGCTGCTCCCTAACTCCAGGGCTCCTCGCTCCCTAACTCCGGGGCTGAGCCAACATACCCCCAAACAAAGCTGTGCCCTCTTCGGCACCACTCGCTGTGCCCTCTGGGCACCAGGAACCCCCAGATTATTGGGAAGCTCCCATGAGGCCGCCTCACACCCCTACAGCCTCACCCAGTCCTCCAGTTGAACAAAACACAAACGCAAAGCCCCCAGGCTACAACATAAAAACTAGACCATTCTGGTCCGAAAAACTAGAAACCTCTCCTTACCAGAGAGAGAGAGAGAGAGAGAGAGAGAGAGAGAGAGAGAGAGAGAGAGAGAGAGAGAGAGAGAGAGAGAGAGAGAGAGAGAGCTCATCCACCCCCAAGCAAGGGACTAGGGTGTTCCAACCATCCGAGCTCTCCCCTTGCCCAGGCTGAGTTCCTCCTCCTTCAGCTACTGGAGAGGAACTGCCCTCCTGGCCTTCTGCCTGGGCTTAAGAAGGGCTAAGCTCCACCCCTTCCTGGCTCTAGGCTTCCCTGGTTGCTAGGGCAACCAGCACCTGCACAGTCCTGGTGACTGGCAGCTGTGCTTCCGCTTTCCCGCCACTAGGGGTCTCTCCTGAGCCATTTCTACTCTCAGTTGCAGGGCGACTGAGAGCCCTGCGACAGTTCTGTACTGTGTCTAGTAAAAATTTCCCTGTCCCCTAGGCTGACCAAAAAGTCTTATTATCTTTTGTTATAAAACTAGTTTTGAAACAATTTCTATACTTTAATTTCATATTTAGTCTGATTTTTCAGACATGTCAAGCATCTACAAGTGAAGAATGGAACACGAGGAGTTTGGGATGATGAACTCTTCTAAAGAGTCAGGCCACATCCTTTCTGCTGTATGACCCAATTATGTCAGCAGGACAACTTTTGTTAAGTTCAATTGGAACAGGACAAGGTGCTTAGCTTAGCTTAGCTTCCCTGCCCAGATAGAAAGGAATAATTGTTAATACTTATCCATCTCACAGTGTTGTTAAGGAGACTGACTGTGAACTTACTTGCAGCAGTGTAATTTCAAGGACTTCAATATGGCTAAATTAGAAAATCATGACTAAGAGCAGAATCAGGCCTATTCTTTGGGAAAGATTCTAAAGATAAGAATGCTATGGCATATAAGAACTAAACATAATTAAATGAACCATTACAAATTATGTCACAGGAAATTCTGCTAATTAATAAGCACTATTTCATAGATTCATAGATGCTAGGATCGAAAGGGACCGCAACAGATCATCAAGTCTGACCCCTTGCCTAGGCAGGAAAGAGTGCTGGGGTCAGATGGCCCCAGCCAGATGCCTATCCAGCCTTCTCTTAAAGACCCCCAAGATAGGTGAGAGCTTCCCTTGGAAGCCCATTCCAAATTTTGGCCACCCTTATACCATAAAGAAGCTTTTCCTGATATCTAACCTAAATCTGCTCTCTGTCAGTTTGTGACCACTGTTCCTTGCTACCCCAAGAAGCGCCCTGGTGAACAGATCATCTCCAATCCCTTGCTCCGATCCCTAATGAATTTGTAGGCAGCCACAACATCACCTCTCAGCCTTCTCCTGAGGAGGCTGAAGAGGTGCAGGTCTCTCAGTCTCTCCTCACCTCTTACTTGTCCTGTAAGCCTCTGAGTGCTGTCCTCTGGACCCTCTCGAGTCTATCAACATTCTTCTTGAAGTATGGCACCCAAAACTGGACACAGTACTCCAACTGCGGTCTGACCTCCTTGGTTCTATTTGTCACGCATCTTCTGATGCATGATAAAGTGCAGTTAGCTTTACTGAGGATTTCATCACACTGACAACTCATGTTCATCCTGGAGTCCCCTATGGCTCCGAGATCCCTTTCCGCTTCTGTGCTGCTGAGAGGGTCACTTCCCAGCCAGTAGGTGTGCTGGATATTTTTGTGCCCCAGGTGCCACACTCTGCACTTGTCCTTGCTGCACTGCATCCTATTGTGTACTGCCCACTTTTCTAACCTGTCCAGGTTTGCCTGCAATTGTTCCCACAATTTAGTATTGTCCACAAACTTGGGCAGAGTACACTTCACATCCAAGTCACTGATGAAGATATTGAAGAGTACAGGTCCAAGAACTGAACCCGGCAGGACCCCACTACCCACATCCTTCCAAGTCAGTATCGACCCATCTACTACCACTCTCTGGGTGCAACCGCTAAACCAATCTGCCACCCACCAGACCATGTAAACATCTATATGACAGCCTCTTAATTTATTTATGAGAATGGGATGAGATACCATATTGAAGGCCTTGCTAAAATCCAAGAAAACAACATCCACCTCTGCTCCTGTGTCTAAGCATTTTATGACCCTGTCATAAAATGAAACCAGATTGGTCAGGCATGATCTACCTGCTACGAATCCATGCTGGTTGCCCCGCTGCATTATTTTTCCCGCTGGACTCCCACTGACTGGCCTATAGTTACTTGGATCCTCCTTCCTCCCCTTCTTGAAAATAGGAACCACATTGGCCCTTCTCCAGTCCTCCAGGACCTGACCCAAGTGCCGTGAACACTCAAACAGCCGTGCCAGTGGTTCTGCTATTGACACTGGCCAATTCCTTCAGTACTCTCGGATGAAGCTCATCTGGACCTGCTGACTTGAACACATCCAGTCCATGCAAGTAACTCTGTACCAAATCAGCATCGACATTCGTGGGCTGGTGTCCCTCTGATGCCCGTCTAACAGCCCATTAGGAGACTTATCTTGACCCCTGTTCAAGAACACTGAGGCAAAAAACTCACTGAACAGCTCAGCCTTGTCCCCCCGTCTGTTACTAATTGCTTCTTCTTGTTTAAGAAGGCTGCCCCGCGCCTTCCTTTTATTCCGTACATACCTAAAAAAAGACTTTTTGTTGTCTTTAATTTGTGTTGCTAGCCTCAGCTCTGTAGTTGCTTTGGCCTTCCTAACTGCCTCCCTGCAAGTGCGGGCCAAGCTGGTATATTCCTCCTTGGTAGCTTCCCCCTGCTTCCATTGCCTATATGCCTTCTTTTTTGCTTTAAGGCTCCCCTGGATTTCCCTGTTTAGCCAAGGAAGTTTTTTGGCTCCTTTCCCCCTTTTCCCTCGTACTGGGATCATCTCTCTCTGCACCCAAAGGATTGCCTCCTTTAGGAACGACCACCCTTCCTAGACTCCCATCTCACCAATACTCCTATCCTGCAGTGCATCATTGACTACACTCCTGAGCACACTGAAGTTAGCCTTCCTAAAGTCAAGCACTTCCACCCTACTAGTTATCTTACCCACCCTACGCCAGATGGTGAATTTGATTGATTGGTGGTCACTGTCCCCAAGGTAATACCAAGTCCAGTAAGGCGTTCCCCTAGTGCGACCATATACCTCTTGCATTAGGTGAAAGTCCCGCACATAGGTTAAGCACCTATGCGAACAATTGGATTTGGCCAACTGCTACTCTCAGCAGATGTCTGGTTAGTTTAGGTCCCCTGTGACAACCATGTCCCTAGACTGTACAGCCTCCAAGAGCTACCTCACGAATTCCAAGTCTAGCTTTTCTTCTTGGTGTGGTGATCTGCAACAGAGACCCACCAAGTCCCTTTCCCCTCGACCTCCATGTTACCTAACCCACAATGCCTCAACTTTCTTCTCCTCTGATTCCATTTTGATTAGGGTGGATGTATAACATTCCTTTACATAGAAAGCAACCCCACCCCCTTTCCTCCCTACTCTGTCCCTTCTGTACAACCTGAAGCCCTCAATGTGTACCGCTCAGTCATGGGTAGGGTCCCACGAGGTTTCCATTAGCCCCACTAAATTGAAGTTATTACCTGTGAAGGTACCTTGCTTTTACAGCTCTATAAACTAGGTTCACCAGGGGATGCAGACCAAAGCCATTAGGTAAGTGGGGAAGCAGGACACCTGGAGGAAGAGCAAGCAGGAGGGGGCAACAGGATAGATGTTCTCAAGCTTCCTGAGAAATCAGGACAATCAACTAGTTACTTTAGGTGTCTGTATATGAATGCAAGGAGCCTGGGAAACCAGCAGGAAGAACTGGAAGTCCTCGCATAGTCAAGAAAGTATGATGCGATTGGAATAAGAAAGACTTGGTGGGATAGCTTGCATGACTGGAGCCCTATCATGGATGGGTACAAACTGTTTAGGAAGGACAGGCACAAAAGAAGAAGAGGAGTTGCACTTTATGCAAAAGAGCCATGTGATTGCTCAGAGCTCCAGTATGACGCTAGAAATAGGCCTGTTGAATGACTCTTGGGTTAAGGTTAGAGGAGAGAGCAGCAAGGGTGATGTTGTAGTGGGTGTCTGCTATAGGACCAGGAGGAAGTGGTGGATAAGACTTTCTTCAAAAAGCTAGTGGAAATTTCCCAATCACAAGACCTAGTTTTCATGGGGGATTTCAGTCACTCTGACATCCGCTGGGAGGACAATACTGCAGTACACAGAAAATCAAGAAAGTTTTTGGAGAGTGATGGGGCAACTTCCTGGTGCAAGTGCTGGAGCAGCCCACTAGGGGCCATGCTCTTCTTGACCAGCTCCACACAAACAGGGAAGAATTGGTGGGGAATGTAGCAGTGGATGGCAACTTTGGCAGCAGTGACCACGAGATGATAAGAGTTCAGGATTGTGAGGAAAGGAAGGATGGGGAGCAGCAGAGTAAGGACCCTGGACTTCAGAAAAGCAGACTTGGATTTGTTCAGGGAACTCATGGGCAGGACCCCTGGGAAGCCAGTCTGATGGAAAGAGGAGTCCAGGAGAGGTAGCTGTACTTTAAAAAAGTCTTAGTGAGAGTATAGAAAGAAACCATCCTGATTAGGGGTGCATCAATAGAGATTTTTCGGGATGATACCGATAGCTGATATTTAAGGAGGCATATCAGCCAATACTGATCCGATTTCCAATACAGCCTCCAGCTGGTAAGTCCGGTGTGGTAGAAGGAGACAGGGGAGGAAAGGGGCGTGGGGGGGAGGGGTGCAGATCAGTGCTCCCTACAGTGAGAGAGGGGACAGGGGCAGGCACTGCCCAGAAAGGGCTGGGGGGGCATAGCCACAGCTTGGGGGAGATTGGTGGGGGTGGTGGCTCCCACTGCTGCTTGCACCCCAGGAGGGCATAGTGGGATGTGTGCCCCCTGGATCTGCACAGGACAAGGTGGGCTGCAGCCAGGGATCTTCTCAGTGGGGGCTGTGTTTGGAGCAGGTGCCGGCGGTGCTGGGAGGATGCTGCTTCCACCCCAGACTTTGGTACCACTATACTCCCAGTGCCACCACCGCCAGCCACCCAGAGCAGCTCCAGTTCAATGCCCCATCTCTACCCATGCTCCAAGAAGAGATGGGACTATACCAGGTGGCTGGAGGCAGCACTGCTGGAAGCCCCAGCTGCAGCCCACCCTGCCCAGCCCTACGCAGATCCAGAGGCACACACACTCCCCACACACCCTCCTGGGGTGCAAGCAGCAGCAGGAAGCACCTCCCCCCCCCATGAGCTGCAGGTCTGCCCCCACCCACCCCCCACCTGGGAAGTGCCTGCCCCTGCCCCCTCCCACCCCACAGGGGCATTGATCTACCCCTCCCCATGTCCCTTCTCTCCCCCCTCCCCTTCCACCACACTGGACTTAACAGCTGGAGGCAGCTTTCTACACTGCCAGCTGTGCTCCTCGCTGCCTCAGTGCTGCACTGCAGCTGTCTGCAGCACGGGCATTTATCGGTCAATTTATTGGCCCCATCAGGCCAACATCCAATAAAGACCGTTTTCTTTATATTAGTACCGATCTGATATCGGGCCGAATCCTAATGTGCAGAAGACTAGCAAGTATGGCAGAAGAACAGCTTGGCTTAGCAGGGAACTCTCCAGTAAACTAAGTCACAAAAAGGAAGCTAAGAAGAAGTGGAACCTTGGACAAATAAATAGGGAGGAGTACAAAAGCATTGGTCAGGCATGCAGGGTTGAAGTCAGGAAGGCCAAACACAATTGGAGTTGCAACTATCAAGGGACATGAAAGGTAGCAAGAAGGGTTTCTATAAGTATATCAGTAGCAAGAGGAGAATCAGGGAAACCGTGGGTCCTTTACTGAATGGAAGCGGTAACCTTGTGACAGAGTATGCAGAAAAGGCTGAAGTGCTCAATGCCTTTTTTGCCTCAGTCTTCACTGGCAAGGTCAACTCCCAGACTACTGCAGCACAGGCAGCACAGTTTGGGGAGGAGATGAGCAGCCAACAGTGGCAAAAGAACAGGTTAGGGGCTATTTAGAAAAAACCTGGACATATGTATATCCATGGGACTGGACAGGAGGTACATAAGGGTGCTGAGGGAGTTGGCAGATAAGACTGCAGAGCCACCGGTCATCATCTGAAAATTCATGGCCAAGAAAAGGGCAAACATAGTGCCCATATTTAAGAAAGGGAAAAAGGAGAATCCTGCGAATTACAGACCAGTCAGCTTCACCTCAGTCTCTGGAAAAATCATGGAGCAGGTCCCCTAGGAATCCATTTCTAAGCACTTGGAGGAGAACAACGTGATTAGGAAAAATCACCTGGTAGAGGGTGAAAAGCACCTTGCTCAAATTCATCAATGACACTAAGATGTGGGGAGAGGTGGACACGATAGAAGGGAGGGAACAGGATACAACCAGATGAGAACAGGATGGGATTCAATACTGACAAGTGCAGGGTACTGCACCTAGGGAGAAAGAACCAGCAGCATACCTGCAGGCTGGGGAACTCCCTTCTCTGTGTCAGCACAGAGGCAGAAAGAAATCTTGGAGTCATTATTAATTCCAAGATGAACATGGGCCGCCAATGTGAGGACACAGTCAGTAAGGCTATCTACACCTTGTCATGCATCCACAGATGCATCACAATCAGGTCGAAGGAAGTGATCCTTCCCCCTCTGTGCAACATTGGTCAGGCTGCAGTTGGAGTACTGCATCCAGTTCTGGGCACCGCACTTCAGGAGGGATGTGGACAGCATTGAGAGGGTCCAGAGGAGGGCCACTCACATGATCAGGGGGCAGCAGGGCACTATGAGGAGAGGCTACAGGACGTGAACCTGTTCAGCCTCCACAAGAGATGGCTGAGCGGGTATCTGGTGGTCATCTACGAACTTGCTAAGGGGGACCTGCAGGGAACAGGAGAGTGCCTGTTCCCCCAGGCACTACCAAGAGTAACTAGGAATAACAGCCACAAGTTCACTGAGAGTAGGTTCAGGCTAGACATCAGGAGGCACTACTTCATAGTCCGGGTGGCTAGGATCTGGAACCAATTTCCAGGGGAAGTGGTGCTCGCTCTGACCCTGGGGGTCTTCAAAAGGAAGCTAGATAATCACCTAGCCAGGGTCATTTGACCCCAGCATTCTTTCCTGCCCATGGCAGGGGGTCAGACTCGATGATCTGCTCAAGTCCCTTCCAACCCTACCAACTATGAAACCATGGATTTCCCAAGAGCAACTCATGCCTGACCAATCTGACTGCCTTCTATTCAGTAGGGATCCCTACTGAATACTCAGGGGCAGCTAACAGGCAACCCCCATGAAAAAAAAGAACTCCTAAATACCTACTTCACATCAGTATTCCTTAAATCAAATGGGACTGTTCTCCTTACCAGAGGCCCAGGGTATATGGGGAAGACAGCAAACTACATGAAATCAGTCCTGAACAGGCGAGGGATCTCCTACAACACTTGGACATTTTCAAGTCTGCCAGGCCAAATGACCTGCATCTAAGAGTCCTGAAAAAACTGGCTGAGCTTATAGCAGCACTGCTGGCAAAGTTGTTTGAAGAGTCGTGGAACTTGGAAGTGGTCCCTGATGACTGGAAGAGGACCAATGTGGTGCCCATCTTCAAGAAAGTAAAGGATTCTGTCAGTGCCAGAAGCCAAGGGTTCAATCTTGGCCAGACCCCCCTTTTCAAAATGCTCGATCTACTGTTGTCAGGTGTTCCAACACAGTGGAAAGATAACTACCACATAGGACAAATGTGGCCACACAAGGAGCTTTGTCACTATATCAAAACTAAAAGACAAACATAGTCAATGGAAAGGGCAAGTTACTAAGGAAGTATACCAACAAGCAAGAATTCACAGAGACAAAAATCAGGGAAAAAAGGGGAAAAAATGAGATTTAGCTGGCAAACAATGTTAAAAACAACAAAAAAATTCTGTCAGAAAAAAGAAACAGACGAAGGAAACTGGGGTTGAGTGTAAGCTATTAACAGAAGACACAAAGGAGGCAGAGCTGCTCAAAGACTACTTTGCCTCAATCTTCACAAACAAAAATAAATTGCAAACAGAAAGCTAACAAAATTAATATAGACAAAGATTAATATAGACAAAGGAGAGGTCTACAGATCATGGTACATAAATAGTGTGTCAGAGAGATTTACAGAAGAATTGACTGAAGTTGGCAGGGCCTGATGAAATGGACTTGGTGCTGACCAAAAAGGAAGACATGGTAGGGGACCTGAAGATTGGAGGTGATCTGGGCAACAGTGACCATTACCTGATTAGGTTCACCATCCACCAGAAGGCTGGGAACTCAGCCAATAGAACAGAAGTGCTAGCCTGCAGAAGGACAGACTTTGGTAAGCTCAGGAGCCTAGTTAGAAAGGCCCTCCACAACCATCAGTTGGATGACTTGGGAGTTCAGGTCAGTGTAGCTTCCTTAAGGGGGAAATTTTCACTGCCCAAAAAGAGGCCATCCCCACACAGTCAAAAAGTGGGAAAGGGGCCAAAAGACCTGCTTGGCTTAACAAGGACATCAGGGAACTTTTGAAAAAGAAAAAAGAAGCATATAAGCAATGGGAAAACAGTTCAGCATCCAGAGAGGAATATAATCACATGGCAAGGGTCTGTAGGTATGAGATGCAGAAAGCTAAGGCAGGCATGAAGATCAAGCTGGCAATCAAAATAAAGGACAACAAAAAGTCCTTCTATAGGTACATAGGGAGCAAGAAAAAAAAAAAAATCAAGCTGCACTGTGGGACCCCTACTGAATTCGGCAGGGGGCAGGGGCAGCCTACAGCTGATACCCATGAAAAGGCAGAGCTCCTAAATCCTAAATACTTATTTCACATTGTGCTCCCAAAATCAGATGGGAGCTGTTCACCTGCCCAGAGGCCCAGGGATTATGGGGAAGACAACAGTCCACATAAAATCAGTCCCAAACAGGTGCGGGTACTCTTAGATCATCTGGATGTATTCAAGTCTGCTGGGCCAGATGACCTGCATCCAAGAGTCATGAAAGAACTGGCTGAGCTCATAGCAGAGCCTCCGGCAAAGCTATTCAAAGAGTCCAGGAATTCAGGAGTGGTCCAGAATGACTGGAAGAGGGCTAACATGGTACCCATCTTTAAGAAAGGGAAGAGGGATGACCCTGAAAACTACAGACTGGTCCTGGGAAAAATGTTTGAAAAAATTGTCAAGAAGGCCATCAATCACAAGCTTGTAAGTAGCGGGGTACAGGCAGTCCTTAACTTACAATGTTTTGAGTTACAATGTTTTGCACTTACAAGGTTTATAAATTGACACCCTGCCTGTTTCAACTTTATGATGTCAGTTTCAACTTTACAATGCTTGATCCGATGTGACGCCATGCCAGAGAACAAGTTCCCTGCTTCACTCGCCTCCCTAGAGAATATCTGTCCGAACTGCCTTGGACACTTTCTTTAAGAAAGCAGACAAGACTCCTGAAAAGACTGCAGCCAAAAACCCTTCAAAAAGTCCAACCAAGAGCCTTTCAAAAAGTCCAGCAGCGTCACCTCAAATAAATCCTTTCAAATCAATATGATTGCTATTTACAATATAAACACATTAGTGTAGCTATATTACTCATCTATAATTGATCGAGTACAAAATTCTGGGGTATTTTTGGTGAAAATAGGGTATCGGGCCTTGGTTCAGAAACAAATCCCCCATTTATAACATTGTTTCTTATGAGAAAATTGGTTCCAAGTTGCAACGTTTCAACTTAAGACGTGGTTGTCAAGAACTAATTGTGTCGTAAGTCTAAGGACTGCCTGTACTAAGAAGCAACCAGCACAGATTTGTCGAGGGCAGGTCATGCCTAACAAACCTTTTATGACCAGGTAACTAATCAGCTGGACAAGGGGTGTAAGGTTGACATCATTTACCTAGACTTCAACAAGGCCTTTGATATGGTTTCCTATGAGATCTTATCAATTAAGCTGGAGGGTACTGGCCTAGACCTAGACCAGGCTACAACGAGGTGGGCTGGCAATGGCTCAGGGGCGATCCCACAAAGTTGTAATCAATGAGATGGCCTCTTCCTGGAAGGCCGTCTCCAGTAGTATCCCCCACAGATCAGCGCTTGGGCCAACGCTCTTCAACATCTTTATCAGTGACTTGGATGAGCAAGTGGAAAAAGCAATGATTAAGTTTGCGGATGACACCAAGCTGTGGGGAAATACAGGCACATCTGAGGATAGGGCAAGGATCCAAGTTGACCTTGACAGACTGGTCCTATGGGCTGAACACAATCAGATGAGGTTGAAAAGGGACAAGTGCCGAGTCCTTCACCTAGGTAGGAAGAACCTTCACCATATCTATATGATGGGTGGTGGTCCACTGGCTGGCACTGTATTTGAAAGAGACCTGGGGGTGACAATCAATCAGAAGATGAATATGAGCCAACAGTACGATGAAGTCACCAGCAGGGCAAATAGGATTCTGGCATGTATCAGCCAACATGTTGTGAACAGATGCAGAGAGGTGCTCCTGCCCCTCTATTCGGCATTGATAAGGCCACAGCTGGAGTACTGTGTCCAGTTCTGGACACCTCACTTCAGGAAGGATGTAGATAAACTTGAAAGGGTGCAGAGAAGGGCCACCTAGATGATCGAGGACCTGGAGGATAGACCTATGAGGAGAGACTCCAGGAACTGGCTTTGTTCAGTCTGAACAAGAGAAGACTTGATAGTCGCTTACAAGTATGCATGGGCAACTGGTGCCTCCTGGCTCTGGAGGAGCACCAGCAGCTGATCGCCAACCGGGGGGGGGCGTCCCCCAGTAGGGAATTGCCGATGGGGGGTGGGTTCCCCCAGCAGTGATGCACCGATGGGGGGTGGGGAGTACCCCAGGAGCCAATCACCAACCCCAGAAGCTCCAGCAGCAAACCGGAACTGCCATCAGTGCTTCTCAGGGGGCACCAGCCAGTGCTTCCCATTCCCCAGCCAGCAAGGGCCAATTTCAGTGAGGGTATTCCCCCCCACCCCCCATCGCCAATGCAAGTATGTCAAGGGGGAGCACCGCGACAGAAAGTCATCTTCAGGAAGGACGAGGACCAACAGGTACAAGCTAATTGAGGGAAGGTTTAGGTTGGACATTAAGAAAAACTTATTTTCCATCAGGGTATCTAGAATCTGGAACACACTCCCAGCAGGGGTGCTGCAGTCACTGTCCTCGGAGGTGTTCAAGAGGAGGCTGGACAAGCACCTCATTGAGCCTGCTTGAGCCCAATAATCTCCTTCCCATGGCAGGGGACCAGACTTGATGATCTTACAGGTCCCTTCCGGTCCTCTGATTCTATGATTCTAAATTCTTCAGCAGCCTAGGATGAATCCTTGGAGCAACTTGCAACAATATGTGACCAAAACAGCAGGACAATGGAACAAACTAGCCAGAGAACTTACAGAATTTCTGTCATTGGAGGTCTGCATGAAGCTGCTGAGACTATGGACACATTACATTTACAGCTTATACATTAAAGCATTTATATGCTTGTAGCACTATAAACAAACATATACCTACAGCCTGAATAAACATTTGTCTGAGATGGTTTAGGAATAGTAAATCATGCATCTATACAGAGACCCTATGACTCTATGACTAAGGCATGGCCATAACCAATCAGAATACATTATTTTTAATGCCATCATATAATTGAAAATATTAGGATCATAACTTGACTAAGTTCTCTTTTTTAAAAGAAAAAATTAATTCCAAAGCATGTTTAAACTAGGCAAGAAAACGTTATCATAAACTTATGTGAAACTTATGTGAAATTCTACAATACAGTAATGTTTAACTCCACTGCTTAAATAATCTCATACTTACCCAGTGCTGAGATCAAGTAAATCAATGGATTTAGTCTTCAGTTCTCCACCTTGTACATATTCCAAAATAATGCCTTGAAAGAAACATAATAAACAATTCCATATTAGATGTTTATTATGGTGGCTAGCTTCTCAGGACACATATTGTAGCTCTAACCCTTACAGAGGTATGAGTCATTCCTAAATGACATCACTGTAACCAAGATGAAAATTAGGATAACTACCAAGTAGGCCCTCAGTGTTTAAATAACAACATAAAAACATTGGATATTATCATTCTAAATGCTGTATTCCCAGTTCAAATAAAGGAAAGAAAACAATATCAGAACAATCATGGGTAGAGCCTCCAAGGAAGATGCAGAATTAATATACAGCACTTTTTGTATGCTGTCAAGCCACTACCCTGTTTCTCTGCCTCAAAATGGAACTATCTAAGGATTCTCTCAACCCCTGTTCAAGTAACTTAGAGCTGATTAAATATTAGCAGATAATGTATGGTGCGCTCAAAAATTGCCACCATTTGTCAAATTAACTATTACAAATAATTTATTTCTTCTGCATATCATGTTTTTGCCATATTTGACCAGTTCTAAACTCAAATGCTGTGCTGCTCTGAAGTATGTAGTACTAAGTGTTTTGTAGTACCTTTTTAAAATATATCAAAAATGTGTTGTTTACTTCTCAATTTGCAAAGGTCTACATGAAGAACCATATATATTTGAAAACACACTTCCCAAGACTGAGAATGATATAGCACCACTGAGCTTAAGAATTAAGGTGTTTTGCCACATTCATCATTGGCACCCATCGGCATTGCAAGACCATAGAGATTGCACCCTTGGTGGGTTATCGGGTATAGCTTCTTGAGTGCCTGAATCCCATGTGCGACAAGCAGACCCTGTGGCAAGTTGCACATACAAATCCAGTTGAGCTTCCACTGACATGCCAAGTACTGTTTTGTTTTGCCTGCCTCCGATGCCTCTTCTCTAGTGCATCATTGACCCTTTCCATCTCAAAGCAACATAGACCCTGCTTCACGACTTTCCAAACACAGCAGTCCAAAGTCTGTTCCCAATCACAGTAGTCTGTTTCCTGCCCACAAACTACTACTGCTCCAGCTCCCTGGTACACCTACCTTAAGCTTTTAATTAGTATCTAATCACTCACAGCTGAGTTCCTAATCCAAGGCTGGCCAGACCGCCCTGCTACAGGTACCTTTTTATTCAAGAGATATGTGTCCTGATTCATAGCTACTCACCTTAGGGACAAAAACCAAGTTCACACTAGTTTTCCTTTATTATTACTTATGATTATTCTTTCAAGCCACAGAGTCAATGCAGCTATGGGATTGTGATCTGGATTCTGTCTTGGTTGACTACAGTCCTGATCCTGCAATTAAACTCTAGATATGTGAAACCTTCCACCTTTGTGGCATCTCACTGACATTAGGCAGGACACTTAGTTTCAACTGTAGAATCAAATACTACCCTCACTTTTACCTGTTCCATCCCACAAAATACAATACAGTGAGGCTGGAGTGAAACTGGTATTCCTGGTGATTATGACCATGGGCACATCATCACAGATAATACAAGACATGTTTCTCTTCAGTTAAACAGAAACTAGATGCTTTGTTTTAAAAAGCACAACAAATGAGCCACAAAATAGCCATAAGAACTTGTTTCATTAGTCCTGCTGTTATGACAGTTAAATGCACATATCTTGTCCAGTTTCTTCAAACAAAACCTAGCCTTCTTGAGCACCTTGGCAGTGGCTCCAATACTTCACTAGTCATTTCAACATTTAAGGGAATCTCACCACAGCTGAGCAGTGTGCAGGGCTGGGGAACAGAAGAGGAGGCAGGGCTGGCTCCCAGGCTAGAGCAGCACTGCAGGATAAAGGAGTTTCCATAGTTTGGCTCCAGACCAGTACAAGGTAAAGGCTAAGGATACCTGTGGTGTAGAGAAAAACTAGCAGGAGGTGACAATGAACCATGAAGTAAATGGAGCCTCTCACAGTGCCACCTGACTAGAAATGCCACCGCCTTTCCCAGACCAGGTTCTCTGGGTAGATAGGATATCTTTTATTAAACCAACTCAAAGAGTTGGAGAAACTCTTCTTTGCACACTTTAAAAGCATGCAAAGAATTTTTTTTCCAACTATTTGAGTGGGTCTAATAAAAAAAGATTACCTCCCCGTGTCCTCAACACGGCTACAACCAACACCCCATCGCTGTCCCCCAGGCTGCTGGCCTGGGTGGAGCGGGACTCCGAGGGGGCGCAGGGGCCGCGCTGCACCGCGGGGCTGCCCCCGGGGAGGGCCCGCACACAGGCCGTGGAGCTCCAGGACCCAGGGCTGGGGGGGAAAGGAGGGAAGGGGAGGGGAAGGGGGTCTTTTAAAATGCAAACGAAACCCTTTGCTCCGGCCAGTGCAGCGGAGCAGACACCGCAGGACCCAGCAGCCATTTCTCTCCGCAGAAGCGGGCCACGTGCAGGGCGCGTAACTGGGGCCCTGGGCGCTGCGCGCCCGGAGGTTGAGGGCGGCGGGGCCGTCTGGCGCCGCCCCCGCAGTTTACAGCTGCCCGCGCGCTGGGGAGAGCCCCTTGCCCCGAGCAGCCCCCCTCTCCCCCCGGCCCGGCCCCGCGTCCGCACCCGGCGGGTAGTAGCGCAGCAGGAACCGCTTCAGCTTCATCCTCTCGCCCGAGCTGGAAGCCCGGCGCCGTTACCATAGAAACCGGCCAAACAGACGCCGCCCGCACTGCGCAGGCGCAGCCAGAGCCCCTGACGCGGGGCATGGAGAGGGGGCTGGCGAAGGCGTCCAATGGCCGGCCCTGGGGGTGGGCGGTGCGCGGCCCCGGCCCGGCCCGTGCGGCCGGCGCGTCCCGAGCCCGCGGGGCAGCCGCTCTCGGCCCGGGCGGGGCGCACCCTTCATTCACAACAGCAACCCAGCGGCTCCGGACGGACGTGAGATGTGCCCGTGGGCCCAGCCCGACACAGCACGGTCCTGTAAGGGGGACCTGGGGGCGTCCGGTGACCAACTGCCTTCGCGGGACAAATAGAACAGGGAGCAGAGCAAAGTCATCGGTTAGTAACAAGGGATCCCGAAGAGGACACACGGGCCAGCACCCACTGTCCCCTGAATGAGCGGAGGGAGCCCGTGGACCCCAACCTGTGAAAAGGGGCTTGGAAACATGAACAGAAGAGTTCGCAGGGCAGAAAGATGGGTCTGGATCACCAGGGTGCTGCCCCGCCAGAGCCTCCTTCCCAGTCTTCGATGGCAGCTTGCCCAGAGCCAGAGGGAGGTTGGGGCCACAGACATGGGGCATGCAGCAAAAGAGTTGGGGGAGAAACACATTTCAGACAGGAACCCACGGAGTTAAAAACCTTCTGCTCTGCTTGGGGCTTTGCTGAGCTCTTGGCCACAAAAAAAAGCTCTATTACTTTTCTGTCCTCAAAAAAGAGTGAAAGCCAAGAGCTGCCATTGCCTGAGGGGGACCTTGAGTCTATTGTAGGCACTTCAGATCTCGACAGGGAAAACCCCTGGGACATAGTGATCTAGGGCTCCTGGGTCAGAAAGAGGCAGCATGAATCACTTCAGTTTTTAAAGTGGCATAATCCAATTGCAAAATTCCTCCTCAGCTTTGTAAACAGCTATTGTCATCTGTGCACATGCCTGACAGATTCAAAGCACTTCCAAGTTCCTCTGGAGAATTGTTACACTTCTAAATAACATGAAGGGTGTCCAGATGCTGTGGTCCTACGTGACATCCCACAATAATCATCATAGTAATAAAAATAATAGCTTACATTTATGCATTGTGGTGTAATCATCCTTTGCAACCTGGAAAGGTCATGCTCATTAGTATGCTGCATACCTTGGCCATCTGGAATTTCTTGACAACAGCAGCTGTCATTGCAATGTTTGGTGATGTCCTACATCATAAAAAAGTAAAGTGTATTGCTGATGAAAAAAACATAAAAAGAAAATCAGTAATAAAATGTAGGGAGCTGGATTCTGCCATCATTTACATCCTTATTGAATTCGTTGGTATTACATGGGGATAACTGAAAAGAGTTTGGTTCCTAGGTTTATAACTTTTCTAAGAAATTGTAGACATTTTTAAAACCAGTTTAAGCCAACAGAAGAGAACAACAATGCAGTAAGTATAGATGAATTGGTATCATTTAAAGAGGAACAAAGACACCGTTCTTAACCATTGCCTAATTTTTTATGGTGTAAATCGGTGATCTCAACCAGGGTGCCACCAGATCTTTTGAAGGATACACTAGGTGTGCAAATGTAAGTGAGGTATTAGGAGATAAGCAGACAAACTAAGTAGATAAGGCCCTGCATTGACCATCCCCAACCCCACTGTCAGACCCCTGTACAAGGAAGTACTGTTATCTATAAATGAGCTCTTGAAATCGGGTGCCACTGAATTCACAAAACTTACGGAAGGTGCATAGAGTCCAGAAAGCTTGAGAACCACTGGTGTAAATAGTAATGCAATAAAATAAAATTGCCATAGAAATGAGAAAATACAGATGCTTAAATCAGGGGTGTAGGTTGTAGCCGTGTTGGTGTAAGGACATAGGCAGACAAGGTTCTTTGGGTGAATCTGATATCTTAAATCATATATTTTAGATAAGGCTAAAGATATTCAAAGTACTCCTATTCCAGGTTGGAGGATTGATATAAAAGACAAAAATAGATCCGAAGGAGAAGAAAAATAGAAGTAATTTCAGTTCACACCAGAATAAGGGCCCAGTCCTACTATCCATTCATTCACAGAAGTAGCCATTTAAGTCAATTCAGACATTTCCTATAAGAGCTGCAGATTGCATTTCATAATAATGAAGTGAAAAGTGATAAAACATATGACATGTAATGGCAGAGAAGCACCATTTCAATAAATATTTAAATGGGATTTAGGAACCAATGACTAAGAAAGAAATTGGGGGGGGGTGTATATATACACACGCGCACACACACCAAATATCTAAACCACTTCTATTTCAAGTGTGTGGAAGTATGGTAGATCTTGATCAGAAGCAAATGATGGATGACTTTAATGTATATTGTATGAACAGAATAATCAGTATGGAATCACAAAACAATGATTCTTAGTAAATCTGATAAACGTTTTATGAAGAAATAACACAGAGGACCTACAGGAGGAAGCAATGGGTATGTTTTGTTTTAAAAACTCTTCCCATAGCAGATGAAAGACCATTCAAATAGGACAACATAAGTCAGAGTTTAATTATTCACAACTTTCAAAACATCCTTATGGTTCCCTGCAGCTTATTTTTTGAATACAGCCCTTTGTGCTTGAAAGACAGGAAACAAAACAATAATCAATTCTAGATTTACTTGAGCACAAGAGGTTCCTTTGTTTTTTGTTTAACTTTTGGGTTTTTTTAGTGTTTTGAATTGTCTTGTTTGTATTTTTAAAATTGCTTATTTTGGGGTGGATGAAAACACATTTTAATTTCATTACTGATTTATCTGAAACAGATTTCCCTTTGAGTTAATAAAGAGGGAACAGAGCTATTCACAAATAATTTCCTTGGACAGCTTCCATATTCCTAAACTTTTAACTTCTTTTGATTATCATCATAATCTGCAGTCTGTCATATTGTTCATTTCCAAGTTTAAACAAATTTGCCATCCTTAAGACTATATTTTTGTGTTATGATCGTAAGAACCAGAATGTCACAAACACCATTTCCCAATTAACTCCTCCATTTTGCTCTCCTGACAACACATACACCTTTATTAATATTTGTAAACACTATGGGCCTGATTCTTCCTTTCAGTGATATAAATTAGGCCTACTTGCCACTCCACTGAAATAATTTATGGCAAACATTTCTCTCATCCATATATTGAATCATTTCAATTCCGTTCCTGTGTTTTTACTGTGCTGTTCTCGAGAAGCATTCTTGCTTCATAGGGTACGTCCAGATAAGCGCGCACGTGCCTGTTGCCCCGCCTCAAACCCCTTTGAGGTGGGGCAACAGGCATGTGCAGGAACAAGAAAATGTTCCCCGCAGAGCAAGGCACAGTTCAAGACCATGCCCAGAGCCAGTCCTCCAAAAGAGACGCTCTGGTTTTGGCCAGAGCATCTCTTTGGTGTTCCTGCTGCCCCCGGCACTGTCCAAGGTAAGTTGGGATGGGGGTTTCATGGGCGTCAAGGGGGCAAGGGGTGGCAGGGGGTATGGGGGCCATTTGGAAAGTGGCGGGGGGGGGATGTACCTGGGGCTGCAGGGAGTGAGGACCTGGCCCAGATGCCTGAGACTCACTAGTCTGGCTTTGCACCGGAGTGGGTTGCATGGCTCTGGGAGGTGCGCACAGAGGGACCCCAGGACCTGGCTAGGCCTGGCACGCAGTCCTCACATGCCGCACTGAGTCCTGTCACCATGGGCCCAGCCCACCTGGGCTGCAGAGGGGACCCAGGACCCGGCTGGCGAGCCGCGAGCTGCACCAGGTCCTCCTGTCACAAGACCAGCCCTGCTGGGCAGCAAGAGCAGCCCCAGGGCCAGCTCAGCTCATGTTCCCCCTGCTGCTGCTGTTAAAGGCTAGTTATGGGCCCTGGGCAGGGGGACTGGGGCCCTGTGGCTCTCCAGGGTAGAACTGGGACCCTGGGCAGGGGGTCCTCTACGGTGCCTGGGACCCTGGGCAGGGGGGCTGTGGCCCTCCAGGGGGGAGCTGGGACCCTGGGCAGGCAGGGGGATTCCATGTGCTGGGGGGCCTGCACCCTGTGGGGGCCAGGGGACCCACCCCTCCTGAGCAGCCCCCACACAAGGTCCCCCACACCCACAGTGCCCCCAGCAACTGCCCCACTCCTACCCACAGACCAACCCACATCCCTCCACATTCACCCACCTGCCTTCCCCCACACCCCTTATCACCCCCTTTCTACAAACACCACATCCCCCCATCACACACCCATCATGTATGAAGAAAACCAAAAGCACACATCAACACATATAGGCATTTAGAATTTATTTTTTCCTGATGATAGAGACACTGGTAGGCTTCCAAATTGCTTTAACATTGTAAATATACCAATAAAGCATTACCCAACTTATCACTGTCTCTCTATATAGAGTGGTTTTTTGTTTTAAATGTGGAAGAACATGGATTTGGGGGTATTTTAAAACATGGATTTGGGATGCTGCTGCAGCAGTCCAGCAGGCACAAGAGGTAGTGTCCCCAGGTATCAATTGGTTGGGCCCCAGAAGCTCCAGAGAGCAAGTAGCCCTGAGCTGCTTGCCAGGGCAGGTTTTTGTATGGATGGGGCCAGGACAGAGCAGCTTTTTATACTGCTGGGGACAGCACAGGTGCTGGCCCTAGGCTCTAGCTCCCCCTGGCTGCAGATCTGGGAGGAGCCAGGCAGGGTTATTTTGCCCCAAGTGGCACAATTTGCTCCACACCAAAGTGTATGTCTGAGCACGTGCGCCGAGGCAAAAAGCCCCAGCTCAAATTTGCACCGCTTCTATTTGAGCTGCTGCACGCACATGTGCTTGCATGTGTAGATGTGCCCATAATGTCCATAAATCTAGGACAACATTTTCAGAGGCTATACTACCACCAGCATTACAGTCTTTTATCACTGGTACATTAGGAAGATTAGTTTATAGTAATTTGTCACAGCAGGAGCTAAACTGGCCTTGGCTCTTACCTTTTTGTCATGTTCCCATGGGGGCAAGAGTAAGGAATGAAAGGTGTTGCAGGAATTGCCCCCTCTGAGTTACCCCTGATGTGCAAACAATTCAAAAGAGGAGTAGTAAATACAGGGCACTAGTTGCCTTGCTTCAGTGCACTGGCCAGAAAAATTACCTAAGTACACAAGAGGGCAGCATGCTGCAGCATCTTAAGATATACCTTCTGAGACAGAGTTTTCCCCAGATGGCCACCTGGAGAAACAGAGCTCCAGACCCATACTTAGTACAGGCCTGTGTATACTGTATACAATCTTACTCTGATTGGATAGTAATTAACTCAGTGGTTATAAGCCAGAGTGCCACAGCACACTGTGGTGCCTTGAAATTCTTTCAAGGGTACTGCGGGATGCTACACGCACTTAGGTTTACAAATAGGATAAACCCAGAAATTTCAAATATAAATTAATAGCTGTGGTCTTTTTTAGTTCTTTGGAACTGAAAAAAAACTGCTATATTATTTTTCTGTAGGCATAAAAAGAATGAAAACTAGGAGTGCCTCGAATCTATCCAGGAATGCCTCAAGTCTAAAAAGTGTGAGAAGCACTGAACTATAGTAAATGTCTGAGTGATTCAATTAAGGTACCCCATTCAATATAGTTTGGCAAACTTTCATTCAGTCTCAGAAAATCCTTAAATTACAATAGCACTCAGAACATCACTTAGGAGACCCTCTCCTCCAACAGCATTGGTCTTGCTAGAAAATCATTACATACTAGCTAACTTATTGAAGCAGATCAGCCATTGTAGGAGTTGGTTAAAAAGTTCCATCTAACTTGGTTTTGAATTTTAAAAAACTGGATTAAATAAAGGCACATACACATCAATAACTTACTGTGCCTTGCAACAGTATACTCTTAGTATGCTACCTCCCAAACCAGAAACAGTATGGCCATATTCAGGTGATGCTGTGAGTGGGCTAATGACAATGCTGAGTATCTGTGCTAATTAGCCCAGCTGTAACCCAACATGAACTTGGTTACACTGTTCCTTGTTACACTGTAGCCTGAATGGAGCGATATGGTCTTCCCAGACAGGCAGTCCTTTATTTACAATGTTTTGACTTACAACATTTTGCACTTACAACATTTATAAATTGACACCCTGTCTCAAATTAATGATGTCAGTTTCGACTTTACAATGCTTAATCCGATGTGATGCCATGCCAGCGAACAAGTAGCTGTGTTGCTCATCTCCCTGGAGAACATCTGTCCAAAATTCCTTGGACGCTTTCTTTAAGAAAACAGACAAGACTCCAGAAAAACCTGCAGCCAAGAATCCTTGGCTCTAGCCAAGAACCCTTCAAAAAGTCCAACCAAGAGCCTTTCAAAGTCCAACAAAGTCACCTCAAAAAAGTCCTTCCAAATATATATGATTGATATTTACAATATAAATATATTAATGTAGCTGTATTACTTATCTATAGATTTCATAGATTTCGTAGACATTAGAGCTATAAGGGACCTCAGAAGGTCATCGAGTCCAGCCCCCTGTCCCAGGGGCACGAAGTCAGGTCACAGGTTCCCAGCAAGATAAACATCCAATTTTCTCTCGAAGGCATTCAGAGTAGGTGCTTGAACCACCTCCGATGGCAGGCTGTTCCAGACCTTGGGGGCTCGGACAGTAAAGAAATTCTTCCTTGTGTCCAGTCTGAAACAGTCTTGCAGGAGTTTATAACCATTAAACCTTGTCATCCCTTGGGGGGCTCTGGTGAACAATCATTCCCCCAGATCCTGGTGAGCACCCCGATAAACGTATAGGTGGCCATCAGATCGCCCCTGAGCCTGTGCTTTTCCAAGCTAAAGAGTCCCATGGCTCTCAGCCTGTCATCATAAGGTCTGTTTTCCTGACCTCTGATCATGCATGTGGCTCTCCTCTGGACTCTCTCAAGCTTCTCCACATCCTTTTTGAATTGTGGAGCCCAAAACTGGACGCAGTACTCCAGCTGCGTCCTCACCAAGGCTGAGTACAAGGGGAAAATGACGTCCTGGGATTTGCTTGAGAAGTATCTATGGATGTGTAACAGGGTGGCCTGCTCTGATTCCGTCTACTGGTGGCCCTGCCCATCTGTTATGGGCCAACCACCTGCCTTCTCACCTGCAATGCCTTGCTAATTAATTGTTGTTCATTAAGTGAGAGGCTGCCCACTGTATGCCCCAATGTCAGGGATCACTATCTGCGGCTCCGTTCCTCCCCTACACCACAGCCCAAGCCTCGCAGATGGTATTTGTAAATTCCTCCTTATGTTGGGGTCTTACCCACTGTGGGCCTACCCCTTCTCTCTCCAGCTAGGCCTGTCAGTCAAAAAAAACCCCAATAATCAGGGTTTGACTTCCAGGCTCTAGCTCTCAAAAAAAAAAATTCACTCAGGCTCCTACACCCTCTGTGGCACTGGGGTCTGCTCACCCCAAAATACTGTGCCTTCTCTGGTGCTGGGGTCCCCTTACTGCAGTGGGCCCCCACTGAGGCCTCCTCCTTCCCCAAATAGCCTCACCCAAACCACCGGTTTTAACATTCAACACAAAACACAGGCTTCTAAGGCCATATAATGGAAAAATTATAATACAGAAACAAGACAGCAACATGCCTACTTACTTTAGATGATCATGAGGATGGCTCACAGCATGGTGTAGTCTTCCAACAGAAGCTGCAGCTGCGGCATTGTGGTCATTGGGAGCCCACCTCCCTGCTGCCCCTCTGGCCTTCTCCACTTGCCATTTGTAGGATCCTGGCCTTCCTCTTCCTGTCACCTGACCGGCCGGCAGGGCTTGAGCCTTAACCCCTACTTGACTGGCCAGCCATGACTGGAAGGTTCTGGATTTGAAGAGACCACCCTGTCTCTTAGTAACAGGGCTAGGATTCCCTGTTACAGGATGCAAGCCAGAATTTTCCTCACTTTACTAGCCACAGCATCACACTGAAGGCTCATGTTCATCTTGTGGTCAGTCATGATCCCCAGGTCCCTTTCATTTGTAATGCTAGCCAGCGTAGCACTGCTGAGCTTATAAGGATGCTGCAGGTTTTTCTTCCCAAGGTGGAGAACTTCGCATTTTTTGGTGTTAAACACCATCAGGTTCTCATCTGCCCATTTCCTAAGGCTGTCAAGGTCAGCCTGGATCACCCTCCTGTCTTCAGGTGTGGATGCTTTACCCCAAAATTTGGTATCATCAGTGAACTTGGCCAGTCAGCTTCTGACTCCAATGTCCACATCATGAATGAACATGTTGAACAAAATGGGTCCAAGGACAGGGCCTTGAAGGACCCCACTGGTCACAGGGCACCATGACGATTGACTTCCATCAGCCATCGCTCTCTGGGTCCAACCACAGAGCCAATTCCCCAGCCAGCGGATCGTGATGGACCCAAGGCTGCAGTTGACCATTTTTGCCAAGAGGTCATCATGAGATATCAGATCGAAGGCTTTTCTGAAGTTAAGAAATACAACATCAATCTCTTCTCCTTTGTCCAGGTGATAGGTCACCTGGTCGTAAAAGGAAATAAGATTGGTCAAGCAAGACCTACCCGCAACAAACCCATGATGGCTGTCCCTCAGGATGTTGCCATCAGCAAGTCTGTTAAGAATGGCCTCTTTGATGATTTTTTCTAAGGCCTTCCCTGGGATAGAGGTCAGGCTGATGGGCCTGTAGTTTGCAGGATGCACTTTCCTCCCTTTCTTGAAGATAGGCACCACATTGGCCTTCTTCCAATCTTCAGGCACTTCACCAGAGCACCAGGAGTTCTCGAAGATCCATGCCAGGGGCTGAGCTATGATGCTAGCCAGCTTCTTGAGTACCCTGGGGTGTAGATTGTCCGAGCCAGCTGACTTGACGGTGTCCAACCTCTCAAGGTGTTTCTTCACAAGGTCAGCATTTATGGAGGGCAAGGAATCTCCCTCACCCAGACCTCCCTGTCCCGTAATGGGCAGGGGCGTCCCGTGGGATTGATGAAAGACCGACGCAAAGTACCCATTTATTAGTTTGGCTTTTTCCTGGGCATTGGTTGTCAGTTGTCCCTTCTAGTTTAGCAGGGGTCCAATGTTGCCCTGGCTTTTCCCCCGGCTCCCCACATATCTAAAAAAGGACTTTTTATTATCCTTGATATTTGTAGCTAGTTGGAGTTCAGTTGCAGCCTTGGCTTTCCTTGTTTGCTCCCTGCAGGTCTGGACCATTGTGGAATATTCCTCTTTGGCGGTGGATCCCATCCTCCATCCTTTGTAGGTCTTTCTTTTTAGCTGCTGGAGGTCTGCTATTTCCCTGGAGAGCCAAGGGGGCTGCTGTGCCCTTTTGCTGCCTTTCCTCTGAGATGGAATACTATTAGCTTGTGCATCAAGGATCGCTTCCTTGAGGAGCAACCACTCTTCCTGAACTCCCCTCCTCTTTGGATCACGGTCCCTTAAGGCCTCACTGACAAGCATCCTGAACTTGTCAAAGTCAGCTTTCCTGAAGTCAAGGACTTCTGTATTGCTGACTGTCTTGTCAGCTTTACGGCAGATGATGAAGGTGATCAGCTCATGGTTGCTGTCACCCACCTTCCCTTCGATTGTTAGGTCACTGATTAGGCTGTCCCCAGTTACCAGTACCAGGTAGAGCAACGCTTTAGCTCTCATTGGCCCATAGACTTCTTGTGTCAGATAGAAGTCATCCATGCATGAGAGGAAGCTTTGCAACCACTCAGATTTAGCCAAGTGCTCTTCCCATGAGATGTCTGGGTAGTTGAAGTCTCCCATGACAACCATGGACCAGAAGCATGCAGCCTCAGCCAATTCCCTGGTCAAGCTCTTGACTTTGGGTGGGAGGTCTGTAGTAGACTCTCACCATTGTGTCCCCTGTGCCATGTTCCCCATAGATTTGAACCCAGAGGGCCTCCAGTTATCCACCCTGGTCACCAATATCAGCTTGCAGGGACACTTAGCTCTCCTTGACATAGTGAGCTACACCTCCATCCCTTTTATCCACTCGATCTCTCCTGTACAAGATATAGCCATCTATACCTGTGGTCCAGTCATGGGTGGAGTCCCACCAGGTCTCCGTTATCCCTATGACATAGTAATTATTTGTGTTAAGCAAGTTCCTCCTGTTTATTCCCCAAGCTCCAGGCATTTATGTACAGGGAAGCAAGTGTCCCCTTGGGGGCCCCAGCCTCTTTACTGGACTGCAGATTGTTCCAGGGCTGGGGCTGGGGTGGGGCTTTTGTGCCGTCTTGCCCCCTTTGATCCGTGTTGGGATTACCTCCCTTTGGGTTTGAAGGATCATCTCCTTAAAGAACGACCACTCTTCTTGTATACCCGACTCCTCTCCCCTCCAGGAACTCAGTGCCTCCACAAATATTCTCCTTACCTCATTGAAATCCGCCCTCCTGAAGTCCAGGGCTGAAGCCTTGCTGCAGGCCTTTGCCACGTTGCGCTGAATGGTGAATTCCAGCAGGCGATGATCACTGTTGCCCAAGTGATCGAGCACCTGCTGACCCCTCACCAGCTCATTGCCCATGGCCAGGGCCAGATCCAACAAGGCATCTCCCCTGGTGGGGCTGTGCACCTCCTGGGTTAGATGGAGGTCCTGTATCTCGGCTAGGAACCTATGTGAGCAGTCAGACCTGGCTGATTGATTGAGTACAAAATTCTGGGGTGTTTTTGGTGAAAATAGGGTATTGGGCCTTGGTTCAGGAACCAATTCCATATTTATAACATGGTTTCTTATGAGCAAATTGGTTCCAAGTTACAACATTTCGACTTAAGATGCAGTTTTCAGGAACCAATTGTGTCAAAAGTTCGAGGACTGCCTGTATATAGCTCAGCTAATTAAAACTTGTATCAGTGCTAGTATTATAATCATATTGCCTCATAAAATGCAACCTCCCCCGAGATGGAAGATAACAGCCAACCAGTATATATAGCGTTAAGAAAAGAAAGCTTAGCCCAGAACACAATGGGGCAAAACTGATGCCATCTAGTACTCAGAAGGTGCATCTATGTGCACTTTAAGGGCATTTGTACATGTGACAGGGATGTCCTCATGGTTTTATTCTGTGCCTCCTAAATTGAAATGGTGGGTTTTTAATTTAAACCTACCATTTCAGTTTTTACCTTACATTACAGCAAGGGGCCCAATCATAGGTGATGGAAGAGGGGGGCTAATGGTGCTTAGCTCCCCCAAATGCAGGACAGTGGTAGGGGCCACAAGGTAGCCCAGCTGGAGACTTCCAGCAGCTGCAGCAGGAATAGGGAGGGGCACACAGGCAGTGGTGAGGGAGGGACTGGGACAGGGTCAGTCTGGGGCTCAGGGAGGGGCAGGTGCTGCACAGCCAGTGGGGCGCGGGACTGAGCCATGAGCGGCTCATCCAGAGGGCACGGCTCCTGCTGCTACATGCACCCTGGGAGGCATGAGGGACACAGATCTGCATGGGGCACAGCAGGCTTCTGCCTTTAGGCTGGGGGCAGGATGGCTCCAGACTCTTCCTGGTGGGGAGGGGGAAGGGGGGGGGGGAGGGGGAGGGGGTTGGCCAGGCTGTGCTCAGTGTGTGTGGCAGTGGTTCTAGGAGGAGGCTATGGCAAGCAGAGCTGCAGCCACCTCAAAATTCAACTTAAGACCCCCAACCCCCCACCCAGAGCTGCCACCACCCACCAAATAGAGCTCAGGACTGCCCCAGAAGCCAGCCTGCTGTGGCAGTCTGCCCTGCCTCACACAGATACAGGGGCATGTGACCCCTGTGCCCTCCAGGGCACATGCAGTGACGGGAGCCACCCCTTCCTGCACATCCCCCAGACAAGCTACAGCTCCATCCCACACCCCACCCCAACAGGGGAGCGCCCCTGCTCCACTCCTTCCAACCCCATGGCCCTTTCCTCTCCCACCACAGACTCTCCTGCTGCGGAGGCATGAGTGAGCAGTCAGCCCCCCACCAAAAAGTTTCTTCTTCTGTCTATGGGCCCAATCACTTTGTTTTGTTTCATTTTATTGAAGCCAGAGCCTGCCCATGGCCTGGGGAGAAGATTCCAACAGCCCTGATCCTTCCCTCCATGGTGGCAGTGCCCCCTGGGGCCACCCAGGTGGGCTACTAGCAGGCCAGGTGCTACCCCAGCTCGGAGGCAGCACCCAGTCCAATCCAGCTCCTCCCCGACCCCAAGCTGGGGTAGCACCCAGCCCATTAGCAGCCCTCCCAGGGGGCACCACCACCGTGGCGGGAAGGACTGGGACCCCCCCACAGCTCATGGTCTGCTCGGCCTACTGGCAGCTCACCCCCAGCCACAGGACAGGGGCAGGCAGACTCCACCAAAAAAAACCCCCAAAAAAACACTGGGCCCCTCACTACTTCTGCCTTCAGCAGATGCCTGTGACTGGCAGGATGCCTGGGGCCACACGGCAATGGGCTAGCTTGGCTCTGGGGCAGCATGGGAAGGTGGCAGGAGGGTGGCTGGGTTTGCTGGTGATGGGCACAATGCATGGGGTGCTGGAAGCCTGGGCAGGCTGCTAGCTGGCTGGGTGGTACCTCAGCTCAGAGGCACCCAATCCAATGCTTCCCCAAGCCTGCCCAGGCTTCCAACACCTCATGTACCATTCCCACTGCTTTCTCCAGCCACCAGCACACCCAGCGTGCCCCTGGGTCAGTGCAGGGAGCCAGCAGGAGGGTGGCTGGGTTTGCTGATGGCCAGAGAATGTGGTAGGGATGGTGCATGGGGTGCTGAAAGCCCAGGCATGCTCAGGGAAGTATTGGATCAGGCACTTCTGAGCAGGGGCAGCATCCAGCCAGCCTAAGCTTCCAGCCCTTCATGCACCATCCCTGTCACCCACTCTGGCCACCAGCAAACCCAGCCACCCTCCTGCTATCTTCCCACACTTCCCCAGGGCAGGCCAGTCCATTCCCAGCAGGCCTCAGGCATCCAGCCAGCCACAGGAGCTTGCTGAAAGCAGGAGCAGTGAGGAGCCTGTGGCTGGGAAGCGAGCTGACAGCTGCATCATTGCTATTTGCAACATGGCAAACACTACATTAGGATGTAGTTTAGTCTGCATGACACAAATTTATTTAAAACCATCAAAACTCTTCAAACACCCTAACGCACATTAAGGCATCAGAAAAAAAACACGTGCCCTTTCACTAATGCACATTAAAATAGGCTAATGTGCACTTTTCTTGTACTTCAAAATGGAGAGTGTTCTTATACATGCTCTAGGGCTAATGGGGGAGGGACCTTTAGTTGGAGCTACTCCAAGAGCAACATCTTGTGTATCAGCATCCCTGTGCTTCAAACTGGTGGCAGGGACGCTTTTATTAAAGCACATTTGATAAGCTTTAGTTAAAGTGTCCCCACGACCATTTTCAAGCATGGGAACACTGATACACAAGACACAAGAGGCTGGCTGGAGCGCACTAATTAGCACACTCCAGCAGACTCAAATGCTACCTAGAGGTACTAGATTTAGTGCACATTACCTAAAGTGCATTAATGAATGTGTAGACATGCTCACAGAGAACAGACATTCAATTTCAATTTCTTAAGGATTCTGGCTGAAAGCCATGGTCCCAAAAACAACATAACAGACATACAACCATAATATAAATTTAAACAAAAATAACAGAAATGCAAATATAATAATAAAATTGGGCCAACCATTCTAAAAGTATTATTCCTATTCCTAGAATTAAAATAATCAAGTACAAATATGGTAATAAATCAGATCATGAATCTATAAAAATGTGCATAGGTCCACAATTAACACAGTAAAAACAAAGTGATAAAGTATATCGGTCATAACAACAGTAAAGGATGTTTAACTCTGATCACTTCAGCCTTGTAAGCAAAAATTGCAAGACAGTTTACTAAATATGAATCTGTCTGCTGGAGAAGCCATATTCATTTCTCTCTCTTTGAGAAGTATGTCAATTGTTGCAAAAACAATGATAAATAGTTTCTCCTACATTGTTATATAGAGGAGAGTCTAAGACATTATGAATAGTATGTTCCAAAACTCCTAGACAGACTGGGCAACATCTTTTAGCCCTTGGAATGGGAAGTCTACGTCCAGCCAAAACAGCTGTGGGCATCCGTTCGGTCCCAAGTCTAGTCAAAGAAGTTTGCCATTTATTGCTGAGATCCACCTGTAAGTACCTTTCTCCCCTCCCCCACAATCTAATTTCCAAAGAATATATAGAGGGGCGATGCAAGTCGTCCTGGCTACTGTAAAATCATTCTGCCTGGCAATCTCAGAGAGCAGACATTAAATACCAAAAGAATGGCAAACTTGAAAGACGCATTCACTATGTGTAATTCAAAATACTGACACCAGAAAGAAATCTAAGTTGCTGAGACACCCTGGGCATATCTACATATCAGGTGTGGCTGGTGAATTCAGACTGGTGGGGTGGTGGAGCGTCCCACAGGAGTTGGGCGGGGGCGCTGTGGAACATCCCACGGGGGGTGGGGTTTGCAGCCAGCTGGGCACTCCAGCTGGTAGCAGGGAGGCTGCAAACACCCCCACTCCCAGCAGGCTGCAACCCCCCCCAACCCCACCCTGCCACACTCCCAGCCAGCTGCAAACACTCCCCCTCCACCATTCCTGTGGGGCGTTCCACTGCCCCACCAGTCTGAGTTCACCAACTGCACATGCTATTAATGAGAAGCAATAAAGTCTGGAGCTTAATTGCTCTGGAGTTTTTTGCTCCCAGGCACACCATTTGAGTGTGTGCCCAGTACCACAGCACGTTGACCTGTGTCTGAGAAGCCCTGGCTGGCAGAGGGCCCCAGGGGTCAGCCTCGCAGCCTGGTACTACTGTGCACTGTCTCAGAGTGCTGCAGAGGGACTGGCTGGGGCATGAGGGTGCTGCAGTGTGGGGCTAACTGGCAGGCAGGCCCCGCACTAATGCACCCTTGCGCCTCTGCCAGCTGGGGCAGCACCTACACATGCACTGCTTTGGAGTAAAAAAAAACCAAAAAAAAAAAACTCTACAGCGGAGATAGTACTTGTATTTAAAAGTACCATCCTGCTGTGGAGTTTATTAGTTTATTCAAGCCTAATACGGGCTCAGGTGTAGACATGTGACATTTACTGTAAAGCTAATTAGTCTACTGCACAGTAAATGTCTCATGTAGACGTGCCACCTGTCAAGTTATAAACCAGTTTTTAATCTATGGATGGGGTTATCAATTGGTATAGCATGTAGATCAAAAGTATTGTCATCAGCACCGTATAAAGTTAACTTGTAAATCCACTATTCCCTGTCCACTGTTGTTGCATTTAAGCCTGCACCAGTTCTGTAAACATTACAAAAAGTTAAGATGGATGTTTCTCAGTCAACATTTAAATGCCTTTGAAAGGCTGCAATAAAAACTCAGCTAAAGTAGTGAGAACAACTGAATTTAACTATGTAGAACAAAATGAATACAACTATAATGAATAATATCTTCCTGAGGTTCCCGCAACTCTTTTATGCTCTACAGTACACACTCCAAAAATCTCTCATTCTTAAGCCAAAGTGTTATTCTAAGAGGAAAGATAAAAAAGAAAGTGTTTCTTACTCAAACATTTTTTTCTATTTTTTTGAATAGAAGAAGGTGGTTTATAGGCTTCCTGATTTAAACTTGAATCATGACCCACTTGTTCTCAAGTAGGTCACTCTGTGGTATGCTGAATTAAATAAACAAAAGCCAGGCCAAAAGGTAGATGGAGCTAAAAGGAAGTGGCTTTTTAAAATCTTCTATTTCTGCTGTATTAGTCATGAGTATAGTGAGCCTTTTTGCTAGGGAGTTTCTAGCAACCTTCTTGATCTGCATGTTCTGCCCTTTCAAGTACATAAGACTCAGACACATTGCTAAATGTTACTTTCCTAGTTTTGTCTGGTCAATAAAAATAGCTACAAGTAACTTTTTCCAAAGTGGCTTAAAAAAAAAGGTCACTCAATAAATAAGATCATCTACTTACTATTTCCTAAACCTCCCCCTCCCCATGTTTTCTTCAGCCTCAGAAGCCCTTTTCATTTCTGTTTTGTAAATCATGGCTCTAATCTTTGAAGTATGTAGCTATATACTATCATTGTTGTATTTACTATGTAGTACACCTTAAGATTTCCAGGAGTCTGTTGCATGCATACACTGCTGCCATTTTAACAGACATAATTAATAGCAAGTTACATAGGACCATTTTGATTAATATTATTTGGACATTTAGATTTTATTAAATACTAATATTACTATATTAGCTTGAATCTAAGATGACCCTGAATTTAAGAGAACCCCACTACAGGGATTTGGGTGTGGAGCTAAAGGGTCTAGGGGAACAGGTGGTGTTTTCTTTGATCCTCCCAGTCTCAGGCTATGGGCTGAGGAGGAAGAGGAGGATCCATGTAGTCAACAAAAGACTGCGGTGCTGGTGGCATCAGGAAGGCTTTGGCTTCCATGACCACAGCCCGCTCTTTGGGGAGAGAGGCAGCGAGCTGTTGAGAAGGGACAGCCTCCACCTCTCGCCATTGGGGAGGAGGCTCTTCTCAGCTAGACTGGCTGACCTGCTCCACCGGGCTTTAAACTAAGCCCACCAGGGAATGGGGGGACTACTGCCACTGCTGGCCCACTGAGTGGCCCTTGCAAAGCCAGCGGGCCAAGGCACATAAGGGATCCTACCCGAGCCCCAGCCCTGGAACAAAATGTAGGCAAGGCAAGGGCCCCTAAGGGGACACTTGTGTGTCTATACACAAATGCCAGGAGCCTGGGGAATAAACAGGAGGAATTTGTTCTCCTGCCAAATGCAAATAACTACAATGTCATTGGGATAATGGAGACCTGGGGGGACTCCACCTATGACTGGACCATGGGTATAGATGGCTATACCCTGTACAGGAGGGACTGAGTGGATAAAAGGGGTGGGGGCATAGCTGTCTATATCAAGGAAAGCTACACGTCTCTGCAAGCCAACATTGGCACCCACAGTGGATGACTTGAGACCCTCTGGGTTAAAATCCATGGGGAACACAGCACAGGGGATACTATGGTGAGGGTCTACTACAGACCCCCTTCCCAGAGTCAAGAGCTTGACCAGGAGTTCACCAGAGAATTGGCTGAGGCCTCACAATCCCAGTGTATGGTTGTCATGGGAGACTTTAACTATCCAGACATCTCAAGGGAGGAGCGCTTGGCCAAATCTAAGCAGTTGCAAAGTTTTCTCTCATGTGTGGATGACCTCTATCTGACACAGGAAGTCTACGGGCCAACAAGAGGTAAAGCACTGCTCAACCTTGTACTGGCAACTGGGGATGACCTAATCAGCAACCTAACAATCGAAGGGAAGCTGGGTGACAGTGATCATGAACTGATCACCTTCGCCATCTGCCATAAAGCTGGCAAGCCAGTCAGTAATACAGAAGTCCTCCACTTCAGGAAAGCTGACTTTGACAAGCTAAGGAGGCTTGTCAGTGAGCCCCTAAAGGGCCACAACCCAAAGGGGAGGGGAGTTCAGGATGAGTGGTTGCTCCTCAAGGGAGCAATCCTGGATGCGCAAGCAAAGTCCATCCTGTCTCGGAGGAAAGACAGCAAAAGGGCACAGCAGCCTCCTTGGCTTTCCAGGGAACTGGCAGAACTCCTGTGTCCTAAAAGGAAGACCTACAAAGGATGGAAGACTGGAACCACCACCAAGGGGGAATACTCTGCTTTAGTCCAGACTTGCAGAGAGCAAATCAGGAAAGCCAAGGCTGCGATGGAACTCCAGCTAGCTACAAATATCAAAGAAAATAAAAAGTCCTTTTTTAGATATGTGGGGAGCCGGAGGAAAAGCAAGAGCAACATTGGACCCCTGCTAAACCAGATGGGGCAACTGACAACTGATGCACCGGAAAAAAAGAACTTGCTAAATGGGTACTTTGCGTCAGTTTTTCACTAGTTCCATGGGATGGCCCTGCCCACTATGGGTCAGAGAGGCCCGAGTGAGGGAGATTCCTTGCCCTCCATCGAAGCTGGCCTCCTGAAGGAACACCTCAACAGGCTGGATACCTTCAAGTCAGCCGGTCCTGATGGGTTACACCCAAGGGTACTCAGGGAGCTGGCGAGCATCACAGCTCAGCCCCTGTCACAGATCTTTGAGAGCTCTTGGCGCTCTGATGAAGTGCTTGAAGATTGGAATAAGGCCAATGTGGTGCCTATCTTCAAGAAAGGGAGGAAAGTAGATCCGGCAAACTATGGGCCTGACCTCTATCCTGGGGAAGGTCTTGGAAAAGGTTATCAAGGAGGCCATCCTTAACAGACTAGCTAAAGGCAATATCCTGAGGGATAGCCATCATGGGTTTGTTGTGGGTAGGTCTTGCTTGACCAATCTCATTTCCTTTTATGACCAGGTAATTTATCACCTGGACAAGGGGGAAGAGATCGACGTCGTATACCTCGACTTTAAAAAAGCCTTTGATCTGGTATCCCACAATCACCTCTCGACTAAACTGGCTAACTGCGGCCTCGACGTCACCATGTTCTGCTGGCTGGGGAACTGGCTCCGCAGTAGGACTCAGAGGGGGTGGTCAATGGGAGCCAATTGCCTTGGTGCCCTATGACCAGTGGGGTCCCACAAGGCTCTCTCCTAGGGCCCATACTGTTTAACATCTTCATCTATGGTGTGGACATTGGTGTCAGAAGCGGACAGACCAAGTTCACCAATGACACCAAACTTTGGGGTAAAGCATCCACACCTGAGGATAGGAGGGTGATCCAGGAGATCTGGACAGACTCATGAAATGGGCGGACAAGAACCTGATGGCGTGCAAGGTTCTCCAGCTTGGGAGGAAAAACCTGCACCATGCTTATAGGTTATGCTGGTTAGCACTACAGATGAAAAGGACTTGGGGGTCACGGTTGACCACAAGATAAACATGAGCCTTCAGTGTGATGCTGTGGCTAGTAAAGTGAGCAAAACGCTGTCTTGCATCCATAGGTGCTTCTCAAGCAGATCCCGGGACGTCATTCTCCCGCTGTACTCAGCCTTGGTGAGGCCACAGCTGGAGTACTGCATCCAGTTTTGGGATCCACAATTCAAAATGGATGTGGAGAAACTTGAGAGGGTGCAGAGGAGAGCCATGCACATGATCAGAGGTCAGGAAACAGACCTTATGATTAGAGGCTGAGAGCAATGGGGCTATTCAGCCTGGAAAAGCGCAGGCTCAGGGGCAATCTGGTGGCCACCTATAAGTTTATCGGGGTGCTCATCAGGATCTGGGGAAACATCTGTTCACCAGAGCCCCCCAAGGGATGACAAGATCGAATGGTCACAAACTCCACTGTGCCCGGTTCAGGCTGGACATAAGAAAGAACTTCTTTGCTGTCCAGGCCCCCAAGGTTTGGAACAGACTACTTCTGGAGGTGGTTCAAAACACCCACTTTGAACGCCTTCAAGACACATTTGGATGCTTATCTTGCTGGGATTCTATGATCCCTGCTGACTTCCTGCCCCTGGGGCAGGGGGCTGAACTCGATGATCCTCCGGGGTCCCTTCCAGTCCAAATGTCTATGAAATTACTATTTTGTTAGATGCTTGCCTGGCCCATATTCAAAATGTGTTTTAATTTTAATCAGCCTTTGTCCAGAATCTCCTTATTGGAGGGTCCTCTTCAATTCTTCTTCTCTACCCATGTCAAAGGGAAAGTAGTGGTAGAGGAAAACAGGCAATCTCCCTCACCACCTTTACCCCCATGTCCCTTGTCCCCCTGACAGCCATCTTCCCCCATGGCTGTCCCCCTGCCACCTTCTCCCTCAGGGCCTTTCCCCCTGTCACTTGTCCCTCTCTGGTGTATGCCATGCCCCCTTACCTTTGCCATGGTTCCAGCTCGGGCTCTGAGCACCTGCCTGGGCCAGGCGGTAGCGGCAGCTCCAGCCTCTAGCCCTGGCTGGGTTCTGACACGGAAACTGATAACTTTCTCTCAATTTTAGCACATGCACATAACCTTCTCTACCAACACCACTTCACTTAACTGGCTGACCAGTCAATTCATAGAGATCATTATCCAACCAGGTGCTGTTAGAAACAGCGAGAGTGTTTCTGTAGGTCACTTGGATATTTCTAACAGCGTCCAATTTATCTGAATAGCTAAAAAACCTACTTAGTCACACTTGAAGAGTGTTTGTGTTAATACTTGATGAGCTCTTTATCTATTTAAGGATTCTTCATAGTTTGTTATCTGGTATCTTCAGGATTGGAAGTATGCTGGATCATTTCTATTGTCCAAAACTAAATTAGGAGACAGATTTTTAGATAAGATCATACTGTACATCTCCCAAGTGCTTATGCTGCATTAACTAATTTCTTCCTTTTTGCAGAGGTCTTTGGTCAGTGTCCTATTATTAATCAAAATCTACAAGTATCTTCCCATATAATCCCACTCACAGAAGGAACACAGAGGAACTTCTTCACATACAGGAACTTCACTCACAAGTTTGTTTATATTTTTTCCTGTGCAGTCAAGATAGCTAGAAAGCAGCTTTTTAAAAACACAAGCTGAGATTCTCATGCAATCATAAAGATACCAGAAGCTGTAACTTTAAAACAAACAAACAAAACCAAAAAAAAACAAAAAACCCAATAAATGAGATTAGTAATCAAAAGAGTTGTTAAGTTCCAAACAGGTCATAGAAGTTTTTCAGAATTGAAGCATAGGCCTTCTATCCCAATAGAGATACAGTGTCATGAACCTATAGGACAGAGTCAGAGTCAGCACCATCTACCTACCAACCTAAAATCCAGAGTCAGAAGCCATAATCAACACTATACTGAGAGGTCCAAGGCAAGGGAAACAAGCAAAAGACAAAAACTAAGGTATAGGTCAGAAACCAGAGACAGAAACCAGCATCTGACCAGGGTTAGTAGCCAGAGGTCAAAAGCCAGTGCAAGAAATAGGGGGAATCAGAGCAGGAGTTGGGAGCTAAACAGAAACCAGAATGTGATACAAGGCTCAGAGACAGGCATAGGCCAAAGCACAGCTGCAGGCCAGGGAAGCAGTGAACCACCAAGATGGTTCTTAAGAGTACTGGGTTCATATCCTGTAGCCTGTGGGGGCAAATCAAGCACAGCTGAACCTAGAGGGTCTCAAGCTTAGTGCAGACCCTTACTCCTAGTATAAGCTACTAAAGATGGTTTCAACTAATACCAGCTCTTAGCCTGCACAGCAGAATATAGACTATAGGCAACATGTAGGGGCAGGCAGGGAGAGGGAAACGTGCCCCCCCTGAAATTGGCCCTCACTGGCTGGGGAGTAGGGAGTGCTGGTGGCACTTCTGGTTTTGCCGGCACGCTTCTGCGGTCAGCAGATCAGCCGCTGGTGTCCTCCAGAGTCAGGAGGCATCAGTCACCTGCCATCTAGACTAAGGGCCTGTCCAGGTTCCAGAAGCTTAAAAGTAGACAAGAAGTGAACACCCAGAGGATGCATGTGAGACATCCACCTGAGAATAAAAATGTGTTTTATTCTACCAAGCAAGAAATGAAATGTTGGGCATCCAACTGTACCAGTTTAGACAGAATGAACATGCCTAATGGAGAACTAGTAAAAGAAAAGTAGGAAATTCTTATACTTCTTTATGTGAATGTTAGCTCTCAGGAGTTAGCCTGGTTAAGAGCAAAAGGTCTTCTGTGCATGAAATGGGTATACACAAGCTGTATTTTAACTCTCTGCTGCAGGGACCACCTTTATAGTTTCATAGTTTCTAGGGTCAGAAGGGACCTGTGTAGATCATCTAGTCCAACCCCCTGCCATGGCAGGAAAGAGTACCCGGGTCAAACAACCCCAGCAAGGTGTTCGTCTAGCCTCCTCTTAAATCCCCCCAGGGTAGGAGCCAGCACCACTTCTCTTGGAAGCTGGTTCCAGACCCTAGCGGCCCTGACTGTGAAGTAGCGCCTCCTGATATCTAACTTAAACCTACCCTCTGCCAGCTTGTGACCGTTATTCCTGGTCACTCCTGGCGGTGCTCGGGGGAACAGGGACTCCCCCAGTGCCTGCTGGTCCCCTCTGACCAGTTTGTAACGGGCCACTAGATCCCCCCTCAGCCTTCTCTTGTGGAGGCTGAACAGGTTCAGGTCCCGTAGCCTCTCCTCATAGGCCTGCCCTGCTCCATAGTGATGGAGGGTGTCCTCCATGTCTGTGTTTACTCATTGTCAGCTGACATTGCCAACATGTAAAAAAAATTCGATGTGCTTTCCCTATTCCTGAACTGCTTTGTGTGCACATTATTTTCCTAGGGTAAGAGATAAAGAAACTTCCTTTGTTCTCAAAAGCATGCTGAGAACAAGTTCTTGTATGGAATAACTAGAAAGCACCTACTCTTCTGGGGATTTCTGTGCTATAATATTCACTCCCTGGGGCAACAGTGTAACTAAGACTATGTATTATGTTTTCAGTTATGGCTTCCTAGCCCTAAACAGTAAAGTTCCAGAGCAAAAGAACAGTTATCTGAATGCCTATGGGCAAAAATCTGTTTTATTTTCAGAGGTATAAAATGAATTTGAATAAGTAAGTTGTGGGTGCTAGAAGAATGTTTCACCATCATATTAAGTCTCCACTTTTTCCTTCGGTCACATGTGTTCTATAAATACAAAAAACACTCCAAGTTTCACCCATTGTCTTTATACTAAGTATCCCTGTTGGGTGATGTAATTTTTGAGCGATACTAGAAATTAAAGATTTTTTTTTGTCTAAACAAAAGAGAATGAAGAAACAAAATAGAATATCTGGTTTTATTTAAGCTGATGTTCATAAACAATACACTGTGCACTGAATCCAAAAGGGACACAGTACCCAACCTGTTGTACATTGTATTTGACTGTACACAGTAATGAAAGTGATAGCAAACAAAAGCAACTTACAGAATGCTCAATTCAAGCAAATAAATGATGCAATATGAATCAAATGCAAGTAATTAAATGGTCCCAAAAAAGCCAGGAATAGGTGTAGAGTCAGCACACAACAGTGTACAAGAGAATATCCTAACCTAGTGTAGGTTCTGCAGATCACCTCTGTGTGTTTAGTTCCAGTTTCAGAAACCATCTTAATTTGACATCTTCTTGAGCCTTTTGCTTTAAAAAAAACAAAAACAAACCATGGATGAGCATCAGTACCCTCTTCAGTATCAAATTCATTGCTGGTATAAGCAGGTGCAGCTCCATGGAGCTCAGTAGCATTGTATCAAGTCATATCAGCAATAAATTTGTCTAATTATCTGAAATTTCTCTTCCCCTCCCCACACCAATTTCAGCCTATGTCATTACCCTATATGGGGTGAGGGACAAATGGAACATCCACCCCATCTTCCCACAGAGGAACTCTGAAACAAACATGCTTCCAATACCCTCTTCTCTCCAGGAGAAAAATAGAAGAAAATTGCATATTTTCAAAAGCACAGAGTCAGCATCTGCTTTGTGCATTCTACGTAAGAGCTTAGGTCATGCAGTATGTGTGGATAGGAGACATGAGCTTTCATAGGCAACAACTATGATGCAACTCAAACCAACCTCTTACATGACTTCCAGCTAACATAGCCAGCTAACATAACATCCTCTGTCTGTGGATACTTATTCATGCTTAAGTTTGGGCAGGCTGTTGGATTTGAAAGCCTTCCTACCTCAGTAAGAGAAGAAGTTTCTTCACCCACTTGGCTTTTGGGTTTGTGCATGCTCTTATCCCACTCTTTGTGTGAAAACTGGAAGGAAAAAAAGATGAGAAAAAAAATCACTAGGAGAGCACTTTTTTTTTAAACACCTAGAAAGTTACATTTAACACAACAATAATGCAATAGAACAAAAAGGGTTATTTATGGCAGCTCCACACAAAAAGCATAATTTTATATTTAATAGTGAAAGAACAGCTCAAAACAAGAATTATGATTTCTCAAATATTCACTCTCCAGGGATACAATCTGCCTTATGTTACCAACAGACAGTGTTTTTGCCATTTCTTGGATTTTCCAGTAATGTTTAGCACTACAAAACACTCATACTTTAGTATACGGGTACTGGGTGTATTTACATATGCGGCATCTATATGTGCACCCAGAATCACAGCTATTTGCACCAGGGCAGAACAGATCCCAGCTAGCTGGGCTGACTGGGCACAATTTACATCTCTGGTCAGTGTCTACACATGCATTTCAGCACAGTAAAGTGCTCAATCTTAAGATAGTACTGTCCAACAGTACAATCTTAGGGTGGAGTTAATTAGTTTACTGTGACCCAATACCAGTGCATGTGTAGATGGTGTCACTTTACTGTGGAGTAGACTAAATAGCTCCTTAGAAAAGCACGTGAGTAGGTACACCAACTGTGAGAGAGCTAGTTAAGAGTCTTTCCCTAATTTTTGTGCTATAGAAAGAGCTTTAATATCAACACTAAAGGAATTGTATAGATTATAGTTTGTGTAAAGAAACACATTTCTCTGACTGCTTCTACCAGCTTAAAGATAGTTATATCATGGCAAAAAACATGTATCTGTATCAGTCTTTCTTCTGGTAACTTACATGATAGCATTAACATCACAGACTTCATTTGATGATTGTTGTGTATAACCAGTTATGGCCCAAAGAGGCAGTGCAGCACGTGTGTAGGAAAGGCAGCAATCTTGGTTGCTTTGTGCTAGAACAGACAAAAATAGTTCTCAGAAAAGCACTCTAATTCTGCATGTGGGAAACAGTTTCAGACAAAGACCTCAAACTAAGACTGTTACAGTCTTCTACTCATGAAAGTAAATCAGAACTGGAGCATTTAGAGTGTTCTTTGAGAGGATCATTAGGGGAAAAATGTAACAAAAGCAAAAATAGCACCAGATATACCCACAGCTTTCAACTACTGTGCTGGTGTTACCAGCAATGACTAGAATTAATTAAACACAAAAACTAGTCAGTATCCTCCCCTCTTCTTCCCCAAATGATGCACAGAATGGGACTGAGAACTTCCCTAGAAAGTTTGCAAAAAATCATTGTCTAGTCTATGGAGGAAAAGGTTTCTCTGGCTCTTCAAGAAAAATACATTTGTTACAAAATAAAAGTAAAGAGGAAGAGGAAGCCAACTTTGCACAACCATGTAGTGTTTGAAGAAACCTGCTCCTACTTTCATGAGGTCAAATCAACAGAATTGCTAGGAACCAGAGGGATATTTGAGGCCACATGCATGGAGGAACCAAAAACAAAGATTACTCACCCTCAGCAGTCCAGAAAAGGAACAGCAGCCCCACCAAAACAAACAAGACCAAGGTCTTGCTGTTGAAGCTTGCCATTTTTAGATCAACAGTCAAGTTTGCTAGAAACTTCACTTGATGTACGTCAGAAAGTCTGCTGCAGCAATTTGATCGTATTGGCCATGAACAACCTTCTTATAAAGCAACAGCTATGACCCGAGGAACTCTCAAATGCGTGTGCTCTGCTTATTTTCCACTGGGTATTTCCCTTAGCAATTCATTAACCCAATTAATGGATGTTGACATAGGCACCAACTCTGGGAAATTTTTTTTGCTAATAAGTATAGAAAGCAAATTAAGCTAAAACGACATAGATAGAAAACCCCTGTGAGTCATGTTCTTGTGGGCAAAGCACCTGAATACTGAGGAGATGGGACTATAGGTAACACGAGGTGGAGAGCTCTAAAGAACCTGCTCAGAGAGCAAGTTTGCTTTGTTTCACAAACCTGGTATTTGACCAGAAGCTCTTGCTTCTCTTTCTCCTTTATACTGCTCATTCCCACCCTCCCCTCTGAGTTCCTTTAACTGGCCTCTCACATAAAGATTGTGCTTTTGATCCTCAGCTTTGCAACCCTTTGTGACTCCTTCTCCATAACACCTCTATTGTCATCATTTCTCTCCAACCGCCTTATCTTTCTCCTACCCCTTCCTCCCAATGGGCCTGCCATTCTCCATCTCACTCTGGCCCTTGTGCCTTTATCCTTGCCTGTTCTTATGTTGGGTGCCCGATGAAAGAATTCCAGATATTCTCCCTTTCTTTATTCTATTCCTTCCAAAAATCCATTTCTCCCACAACTACTCAAAAGGATCTCCCAAGCCTTCTGGATCCATAAAAATGGCTAGTGACACAAATGTTTGCATCTCTGCTGTCTGAACAGTGAGCTCCTTGGGCCAGGAACTCCATTTTAGGCATTTGTATTATATTTACAGGATTCCTTTGTTTGCCTCGTACCAATTAGCAGGTCTTGGAACTCTACAGGAAGCTTGCTGGTTAATTCTTCTCGCTCTATATGGAGACTGTGACTTGTTAAGCTACATCCTGAAAGGAAGAGGGGGTAGAATCAGCTAGGAGGAGCCTTTGGGCACATCCAGATGAGCCCGCACATGCCTCTTGCACTATGTCAAACACCTATTATATATTTTTTGTTCATTTGTTTTAAATTGTAGAGGAACATGGATTTTGGGGTGTTTTACAGAGTGACTTTGGGATTTCTTTTGTTAGGGATTTCTCAGTTTTCAAATAGGGAGCACCAGAATTCCTGCTAGGGAGGCCAGTTGCAGGACCCTGCCTGCTCAGAGCTGGTACCTTGGACCCATCTGGCTGTGGCCAACCTCCTGGCCAATTGGGGCCAGGAGGACATGCTTTGACAGTTCAAAGCAGGCTACCACACCCAGAACATCTTCTGGGTGATAGCTGCCCAGATGGCCGGGCAGGGGGCACACTTAGCATTAGGGCTGCACAAAGGCCACAGTCCACTGCCAGCTGGCTGTGTAGTCCCCATCTGGGTCTGGCTGGTGCACAGCAGGTCACAGCCAGGCAGCAGTCCCCACTACCAGACTGCTGCAGTGGGTAAAGTGTGCAGGAAACTCCAGCAGTCCAGCTGGCCCAAGGCGTAGTGTCCCCAGGTACCAATTGGCTGGGTCCCAAAAGCTCCTGAAAGCTAGTAGCCCTGAGCTACTTGACAGGGCAGCTTTTTGTGCTGATGGGGCCAGGACAGGGCGGCTGGAGACAGCATAAGTGCTGGCCCAGGGCTCTAGCTCCCCCTGGATGCAATCCAGGACAAGCCAGGAAGGATTATTTTGCCCAAGCGGCACAATTTGCCCCACACCAAAGTGCATATAAGGGCACATGCTCCAAGGCAAAAATCCCTAGCTCAAATTTGCACCATTTCTATTGGAGCTTCTGCAAGCGCACATGCCTGCATGTGTGGACACACCATTTATCTCTGTTCACATAAAATGTCCCTGAAACGAGCTGTATCATACAGCTGTCAGTTCCAGCTACTGGGGGTAACTGGCAGACAGAACAACGATGCGACACTTTAGCTTATTCCAGAGACAAGGCCAGCTGGATCAGGACCACCAAAAGTGGCACCTTTGGACTTTCCTACGTGCACTGTAATGGGGTTCCACTCCAGAGGTGGCCATGATGCCCCTGGAGCCCCCGCAGCCTTTGCTAATCCCCGTTTCACTCTCTTACCACACCTTGATAGTATTATTGTTTAGAAAAAGGGAGGCTGTCCCAGAACTTCCCAAGCCTGATCTCCGGCTTCTGAGCTCAGGCATCTCTGCTCTTAGCCTTAAGGTCTAATTACATTATTTGACTACCCTTTACACCACATCCATGCCTCACAGAAGTTGGCAATTAATGGCTTCGGTAGGCATTTGGCCCCAACACAACAGCAGGCCACCTCAGGCCTTTATACCCTTGTTGGAGTCTCAGCCTTCCCAGGCTCAGTCCCTTTTCTCTTGCTGGGCCACTGTGCCTGACCTGGTTTCTAGCCCTTGAAGGCCTAATCTGGCTTTGTCCTTGCCCTATCCTAGGCAATACACTTACTGAGCCTGCTTTGGCACCTGGGTACCCCTGGCCCTTGCGTCTGCCTTCTTTGTGCACAGGACACCCTGGCCCTGGCTCCACCCTTCCTGACGCTTGCCCAGCGAGGCTTCAGGCTCTCTTTCTTCCTCTCTGGGCTTTAAACTCTTCTCTGGGCCTAAACCTCTGGCATGCCCTGAATCAGGGCCTTTGGCTGGGCTCTAAACACTGGCATGCCCCTGGTACCTCATTGTAGGTTAAACTACCAATACACCTTTCAAGTGCCCCACTGTGGGTTAAACCCCCAGGTATCCCACTGTGACCTCCATTCACTCCCCTTTCAAGCACTCCCAAACTACCTGTTGTAAACTGTAACACACAGAATGAGCGCACACTGGCCATAACAAACTTAACCTGCTCTAGGCGTAGCAAATGATACCAATAGCTCGCCGTCTGCAGCAAGGCTTCCCCTTACCCCTTACAGGGACTGTGTTCCTCTGTAAGACACCAGCATACAGCTAGCAGTCCTTAGAGCAGCTCTAAAATCAGCCTGGTGTTGCCCTACAGCCTTCCTGGCCTAGAGCTTTTCATCCAGCAACTTGCAGGGCTAGATTACTTGCCTACTTCAGGCCCTGGCTTATATGCTTCAAGCCTGGCTCCCTTCTGGTCAGGCGGCTCCCTAACCACCTGCAGGGGTTCCTCATCAGGGCCTAAAGCCTGGGTGCTGTGGCAACTTAGAACTGCTGCCCTAGCAGCCTCCTGCTGCTGGAGTCACTTTGCCCTTGGTTTGTGTGCTGCCAGGTCTATGATAAGTAGTACTGTAGCAAGGCAGGGGAGGGGTGAATGGGGCGACTGCCCTGGGCACCGAAGTTAAGGGGCACCAACAGGCACTGCCCAGCCAGGGGAGGGCACAGGATGGAGCCATGAATTGCTCATTTCGTGGGGCGCAAGGACAGGGGGAGGGCAGCTCCTGCCGCTGTGTGCACTCCCAGGCAAGCATGGGAGGGCACATGCCCCCCAGATCTGCGCAAAGTGTGAGGGTGACTGCCACTGCAGGCTTGCCCCAGTGTTGCAAAAAGTGGTTCGTTTCTTTGGAGGCCCGCAAAAATCACAGACACACAAACATCAGCCGGTACAAAAGGATGTATTCGTTTGCAAACAAGGTCAGAGTGGGGCATTGATGCCCAAATCAGCTTCTGACAAACTAATTGTGTTTGCAAGTGGAATTTATCTTCTCTCTCCTGAGCACGTGTGCAGACACCGGAACTCTTACAGCTACTTCCGTTTCATACAAGCATACATGTAGTTACATCATTACATACATCGCATGTATAGTATAATTAGCTACTTAAGTATGCCGGGCAGAGGGGTTAATATGTAACACCTTATTAAGCATGCCCAGAAACTACAACAGTTTGCCAAAAGTTCATACCCCAAAGCCACAGTCAATTGAATTCCAGCTTCTCCAATCAGCATGAGAAAGGCTAAGGTGGGACCGGGGGAGAAAGGAGCCTTGGGCAGTATTTCTTTCTTATCAGGTGCAAGATGCAAGCTGCGCATTTCTAACACCAGCACCAAACTTCCTTGCTACGGTACTGATAGTAAGTTGTGGTAGCCACTGGTCTCTAGCTGGCTATTCCCTTGCCACCAGCCCAAGCTAGATAGAGATCTGCTCACAAACAAAAGCTGTAACCCTTTACCTGGGTGGGCCTCTCTCCTGCCTGGGCAGCAGGGCTTTGCCATTGCCTGGTCTCTCTACCTGCAGTTTTTCTTCTTAAAGTAAAAGGGGCCTCCAGCTCTATGTTACTTGCATCAAACGGTTTAGTGCAACTAAGGACCTAACTGTTCGTGCCTAATGTTGTGAACCTAACTCCATACTTGAACAGCTGGGTAAACCAAGCAGTTTCTTTTCAGAGGTGCCAAATCTCAGGGCAGCTAGCATCTGGAACCAACTTCCAAGGGAAGTTGTGCTCGGTCCTATCCTGGGGGTCTTCAAAAGGAGGCTGGATGAACACCTGGCCAGGATCATTTGACCCCAGTGCTCTTTCCTGCCCAGGGCAAGGGGTCAGACTTGATGATCTGCTCAGGTCCCTTCCAACCCTACCAATGATAAAACTCTGAAACTATGAAATACAGAGTTTCTGTTATTGCACTATTATTTGTACTTCAGCAGTACCCAAAGACTCCACTATACTGGAAGATGCTGTACGTACACATATGCATACATAGAAAGATTCCGTCCCTCCCCAGAAACTTTACAATACATCTCTATATAACAAAAACAGTGTTGTTGCTATCAGCATACCCACACTCACTTTTATCAAGCAGGTCTGGCAACGGTATTAGTGAATTTGTGTGGTGGACAGACGGACACTGGTGTGAGCTGTACAAGCTGGTTGGGAATCCTGTATGTGTACTTGGGTTGTTAGCCTGAAGTGAACATACAGGATTCCCAACCAGAAGGCTGAAGTCCATGCCACCATGTCTGCACTGCTGTTGTTACCTCTACTAGTCAGATTAAAGTGAATGTGGGTATTCTTGTAGAGACATACCTTAACTTATTCCACATGAGATTTGAGCTAGAGCTGCAAGAGGTAACCTCCAAAATAATATTTAATATATCCTCTTCTCCACATTTCACAATTCTCCCTCGAGAGAGAGAGGAGGGGGACCTCTCACAACAGGTAAGATGATAGTCACATTATAAGGCATTCATGGAAGATGCTTAGTTTCTACAGTGATGAGATCAGTATAACAACCTACAGAAAACAGAATAGACAATAGGATATTGACAGCCCTGGTATGCATCACTCTGTTGTGTGGAGCACACCAAAAATTCTAATTATTTTTCTTAGATCCCCTCCTCCATTAGAATTCAGACATTAATTTAGGGATTAAAAATATATCCAGATGGCCAAGACACCTTTCCATCTACAGTATTGGAAACAGTATTTTAATTATTGTTAAACTGTTTAGCACACTAGATGGGCTGTTATAATTGTTTAATAGCAACATAACAATAAACCACTAAATGTCTGATGCCAACATATAACATGGTTATTACTCATTTATTAACTGGCACATAGGTCTTTTCTAGAAGCAGCTCCTAGCTCAGAACCAGATAGGTCACTTCAGCAAGAACATGTCTGCAAAGATCTCACAGAGACTACTTCTTGGTCAACCCATTACATTCTGAGTTCTCTCATTTACCACCCTACCCAGCTAACAAGCTATGTGGCTGAGCCAGTGAAGATGAAATAAATGTTTCTTAAACTTGCAACTATAGGTAGAAGGTAATTTAGGGGGAGGGGAGGCAAGGGGAGTGGAAGGGAGCATCCTAGACAATGGGACTTCTCTTCTCATGGAAACTAAGTTACATATCTGGTTATGTGTTGCAGGTTTGGAGCCTAGCTGCCTCCTGAAGCAACCTAAAGCAGTTCTCTGAAGAGCAGTTGCTTGGATTAAAACAGGACTAGTTACATAAAGTTTTTGGGTGACAGCTTGGTTGCTTTGGTTTTCAAAGTCTCCCTAGACTCTGTAGCAGTATCCCTACTACAATTTCAATATGCAGAGTCCAATCAACCTCTGTCTGTTCAGAAGATTCTTTGTTTTTCTGAAGATATGGTGGGGTGGCACTTTTGGGTGCCTGTACAGGTGCAGGGAGGCTGCTCTTCTGCACTGTAATTACAGTAGAGCAGACTCAATACATCACTAATTAGCATGCTCCGGCCAGTCTCCATGTCTCATGAATCAGCATCCCCATGTTTCAAAATGGCAGCAGGGACATTTTAACTAAGGCTTATTTGATAAGCTTTTGTTAAAGCGCCCCCACCGCCATTTTGAAGTGTGGGAATGCTGATGCACAAGACACTGCAGGTGCTTTAATTAGAGTGGTTCTCAGAGTTGCTCTAATTAAAGTGTCCCCTCCTATCCCCAGAACATGTGTAAAAACACCCTTGGAGATGAACTTTTTCTGGTAGCGTTAGAGCAATGCTAGTTCTTTCTGTATTTTTTGTCTGCTTTCCCCTGAGCAAATATAGAATCTGATAAAGAAGGTGTCTTAATGTAAGGTGTCTCCGGCCCACAGACCACTACCCCATGCTCCTTATTCATGTGGGCACCAATGACATGGCTCGGAGCACCCCCAACCAGGTCATGAGGCGCTACAGGGAGTTGGGAGCGGGGCTTAGGGGTCTGGGAGCTCAGGTGGTGTTTTCGTCCATCCTCCCAGTCTCGGGCTATGGGCTGAGGAGGGAGAGGAGGATCCACGCAGTGAACCAAAGACTGTGGAGCTGGTGTCATCGGGAAGGCTTTGGCTTCCATGACCACAGCCCGCTCTTTGGTGAGAGAGGCAGCGAGCTGCTGGGAAGAGATGGCCTCCACATCTCTCCCCTGGGGAGGAGGCTCTTCTCAGCCAGGCTGGCTGACCTGCTCCACCAGGCTTTAAACTAAGCCCGCTGGGGGATGGGGGGATGACTGCCACTGCTGGCCCGCTGAGTGACCCTTGCAAAGCCAGCAGGCCAAGGCACTTAAGGGAGTCCACCCCTGCCCCAGCCCTGGCACAATCTGTGGGCAAGGCAAGAGCCCCTAAGGGCACACTTGCCTGCCTGTACACTAATGCCAGGAGCCTGGGTAACAAGCAGGAGGAGCTTTTCCTCCTGCTCAGTGAAAAGAATTATGACATCATTGGGATAACAGAGACCTGGTGGGACTCCACCCATGACTGGACCACGGGTATAGAGGGCTATACCCTGTACAGGAGGGATCGTGTTGACAAAAGGGGCGGAGGTGTAGCTCTCTATGTGGAGGAAGGCTACATGTCCCTGCAAGCTGATGTTGGCGACTGGCATGGACAGCTAGAGACCCTCTGGGTAAAAATTCGTGGGAAAAACAGCACGAGGGACACAACAGTGGGAGTCTACTACAGACCTCCCACTCAAAGTCCTGAGCTTGACCAGGAGTTTGCCCGGGAACTGACTGAGGCCGCTTGCTCCAGGACCTTGGTTGTCATGGGTGACTTCAATTACCCGGACATCTCCTGGGAAGATCACTCAGCAAAATCCGAGCGGTCGCAAAGCTTCTTGTCATGCGTGGATGACCTCTACCTGACTCAAGAAGTCTATGGGCCAACGAGAGGCAAAGCGCTGCTCGACCTGGTACTGGCTATGGGGGACGACCTAATCGGCGACCTAGTGATCAATGGGAAGCTGGGTGACAGCGACCACGAGCTGATCACCTTCACCATCCGCCATAAAGCTGGCAAGTCAGTCAGCAACACAGAAGTCCTTGACTTCAGAAAAGCCGACTTTGACAAGCTCAAGAGGCTTGTCGGTCAGGCCCTCAGGGACCATTACCCCAGGGAGATGGGAGTTCAAGAAGAGTGGTTGCTTCTCAAGGAAGCGATCCTCAATGCACAAGCTAAATCTATGCCAACACGGAGGAAAGGCAGCAAGAAGGCACAACAGCCTTCCTGGCTCTCCAGGGACCTAGAGGACCTCCTGCGGCTAAAAAGGAAAGCCTACAAAGGATGGAGGATGGGATTCACCTCCAAGGAGGATTATTCTGCACTGGTCCAGTCCTGCAGAAAGAAAACCAGGAAAGCCAAGGCTGCAACTGAACTCCAACTAGCTTCAAGCATCAAGGACAACAAAAAGTCCTTTTTCAGATATGTGAGGAGCTGGAGGAAAAGCAAGGGCAGTGTTGGACCCCTGCTAAACCAGATGGGGCAACTGACAACTGATGCCCAGGAAAAAGCCAACCTATTAAATAGGTACTTTGCATCAGTCTTTCATCAGTCCCATGGGACACCCATGCCTGCTATGGGACAGGGAGATCTGGGTGATGGGGATCCCCTACCCTCCATAAATGCTGACCTCATGAAGGAACACCTTGAGAAGCTGGATACCTTCAAGTCAGCTGGCCCTGACAACCTGCACCCCAGGGTACTCAAGGAGCTGGCGAGCGTCATAGCCCAGCCCCTGGCATGGATCTTTGAGAACTTCTGGTACTCTGGTGTAGTGCCCGAAGACTGGAAGAAGGCCAATGTGGTGCCGATCTTCAAGAAAGGGAGGAAAGTGGATCCGGCTAACTACAGGCCCATTAGCCTGACTTCTATCCTGGGGAAGATCTTAGAAAAGTTTATTAAGGAGGCCATCCTTGAGGGACTGGCCCAGGCTAACATCCTAAGGGATAGCCAGCATGGGTTTGTTGCAGGTAGGTCTTGTTTGACCAATCTCATTTCCTTCTATGACCAGGTGACCTATCACCTGGACAAAGGAGAAGAGATTGATGTCATATATCTTGACTTCAAAAAAGCCTTTGATCTGGTATCCCACGATCACCTCTTGGCCAAACTGGCCAGTTGTGGCCTCGGCTCCACCACGATCCGCTGGCTGGGAAACTGGCTCCGTGGTCGATGGCAGTCACTCATCGTGGTGCCCTGTGACCAGCGGGGTCACTCAAGGCTCTGTCCTGGGACCCATCCTGTTCAACATCTTCATTAATGATGTGGACATTGGAGTCAGGAGTGGACTGGCCAAGTTCACCGATGACACCAAACTTTGGGGCAAAGCATCCACGCCAGAAGATAGGCAGGTGATCCAGGCTGACCTGGACAAGCTCAGCAAATGGGCAGACGAGAACCTGATGGTGTTTAACACCAAAAAATGCAAGGTTTTCCACCTTGGGAGGAAAAACCTGCAGCATCCTTATAGGCTCGGCAGTGCTACGTTGGATAGCACTACAGAAGAAAGAGACTTGGGGGTCATCATTGACCACAAGATGAACATGAGCCTGCAATGCGATGCTGCGGCTAGTAAAGCGACCAAAACGCTGGCTTGCATCCATAGATGCTTCTCGAGCAAATCCCAGGACGTCATTCTCCCCTTGTACTCGGCCTTGGTGAGGCTGCAGCTGGAGTACTGCGTCCAGTTTTGGGCTCCACAATTCAAAAAGGATGTGGAGAAGCTTGAGAGAGTCCAGAGGAGAGCCACGCGCATGATCAGAGGTCAGGAAAACAGATCTTACGATGACAGGCTGAGAGCCATGGGACTCTTTAGCCTGGAAAAGCGTAGGCTCAGGGGTGATCTGATGGCCACCTATAAGTTTATCAGGGGTGACCACCAGGATCTGGGGGAACGTTTATTCACCAGAGCGCCCCAAGGGATGACGAGGTCGAACGGTCACAAACTCCTGCAAGACCGTTTCAGGCTGGACATAAGGAAGAATTTCTTTACTGTCCGAGCCCCCAAGGTCTGGAACAGTCTGCCAGCGGAGGTGGTTCAAGCACCTACATTGAACACCTTCAAGAGTAAATTGGATGCTTATCTTGCTGGGATCCTATGACCCCAGCTGACTTCCTGCCCTTTGGGCAGGGGGCTGGACTCGATGATCTCCCAAGGTCCCTTCCAGCCCTAATGTCTATGAAATCTATGAAAGTGGGACCAATAAAAGGTCACGTAAAACAAATGCACATGACTGGGGGAAGGGAAGGGGAGATGGAAAGGAAGGGAGAGGAAGGAGGGAAGGAGTTGTATCAAATGCATCCACAGCCATACCAACAGAGTGAAAAAAGAAAGTTTATGCATGAGCATTTACAGATGTGTGTAGCATAGATAAGGGGCCTGTCTGAGCTAGATGTTCATGAGCACACGAGCAGTTCATTCCGAGACCCCATAGTATATTTCCAATAAACCAAATTCAGACATCTCTTTTGGGGTTATTTTATATGTTTTAAAAGTCTCTCCACAGTTTACACTCTTTCTTACATGCATTGGTTTTTTACAATAGTAAAAAATAATTGTATCCATTAGAATGAAATTGGAATGTTTTTGACACAAAAATACTAAAAATATAATAAAGCAGACAAAAATAGTCTGTTCTACATATGCTAAATAAAACAAACATGCTATGCACTGAATCCCATAGAGTAGGGGTGTCAAACATATGGCCTCCAGGCTATATCTGGCCCATGGAACTGTTCCATCTGACCCACTGGTAGTCCAGTAAACCACCAAAAATCAGGAGACATGGCCAATGAAGCATGGCCTGCTGAAAAATTCAGGGACCCTGATGGACATTGGTATCAATGGCAGGAGCAAGTGAGGATCGTGTAGACACTGCCCTCATTTGCCCACTGCTGCCCAAATTGCCTCTGGTTTCCCCTCACCAATGCTCCCACCCAATTTCCCCACCTCTGCTGCTACCCACTCCCAGACCCCTGCTGCCTGGCCCATGCTGCCACTCACCCTTGGATCCTCACCACTCACCCCACACCATGACCTACCACAGTCGCTGCTGACTGCACAGATCCAACCCAGCAAGAGCCTTCACAGTCCAGATCCAGCCTGGGGTCTGGGGTGAGTTTGACACCACTGCCATGCAGCACATACTTTATATAGTATAATAGCTTATATATCCCCCTCCTCCTCCACTTACTTATCTAACAGTAAATATTAGCAAAGAAAACAGCTACTTTAACAAAATGCATAATTCAAGGAAATGTGTGATGCAATATGAATCAACTTCAGGAGTTCAACGGTTCCAAAGAAGCCAAGAGTAGGGGTCAGTAAGCACACAACAGTGTACAAGACGACAATTCCAACCTAGTTTAGGTTCTGCAGCCACCTCAGCATGAGTTCCAGTTCAGAAACCACATTATCTTGACATCTTTTCAAGCTTTTTGCTATGAGAAAATGAGAAAACACACAAATAAGCATTGGGGAACTTCCTCGGCCATAACAAAGTTTTCAGTTTTATGCACATGGCAGTGTTCTGCCATCAGTACATGAGAGACTGTCTCACAAACACTCATACGCAGTGCCATAGCAAGCGGGGCAAGCCAGGCAACTGCACCAGGTGCCGAACCAAAGGGGTGCCAACAGGCACTGCCCAGCCAGGGCGAGGCATGGGACACAGCCGTGAGTGGCTCATTGGGGGGGGGGGGGGGGAGGAGAGGGAGGAAGGCAGGCGCAGGGATGGGAGGAGGGTGGCTTCCACCACTGTGTGCTCTCCCAAGCAAGCATGGGGGGGTGCCCCCTGGATCTGTGCTCAGGACAAGGGTGGGCTGTCGCTGTGGGCTTTGCCCCAGGTGCCAAACTTCCTTGCCACAGCACTGTTTGTATGCATGTAAAATATCTATCCTTATCCTTATTTCCATGAGGATTCCAAAAATACGCAGCCATGTCTAACAGGAAAAGGAAGGAAAGAAACTCTGATACATTCAAAATGAGAATTGTTGGAGTCTTGAGTGTCTTCACCCCTTCCAAGAACCTCTCTAATATCATCAGTAGATATTTAGTGCATTCAGTGTTAACCAGGCTGCTATACTTTAAACCATTTTTACCTCAGCCAAAGAAGATGCCTCTTCACCCAGTGTGCATGTGGATCTGCACAAGCCTTCTTCCCACTCCGTGTGTGAAAACTGAAAAGAAAGGCATGATAAACAACTACCATCGCTTACTTCTAGGCAACTGTACACAGCAATAGTCAGTGGAATAAAAAGATATCCCAATATTGTTCCATCAGTAGCAGGTATTTTAGAGGTGCTCAATAAAGTCCTCTTTTTTACTGTTCTTAATATTACAGATACAAAGAAATACTCAACTATATTACAAGGTAACATCATTTAGAACCGATAATACATATAATCTTTAATTGTGTTTAAAAAGTCTGAACTCATTGACACAAGACAAGGAGGAAAAGAACTTGGCTGGATGCAATAATGATTAGATGTTTATGAGACTAATGGGAATAGTCACAGTCAAGCTAGGTGGGATAAAAAAAAGGGGGTTGCAATCCTCATGTTTCAGGACATGATGCCACCACTAGTTACCTGGAGTTGGGAAGAAATTTCCCCTTAATAAAGGTATTACTTGTGTGCCCATTAACAGACATTATATGTGCATTAACAGAAGCATTAGATGTTCTTTAGATGGACTACTGCTGGAAACTAAATGAGTACTAAATTAAACAGACTAGTAGGCTGATACTGTATCACATGTCTTGTGTTCTTGAGAAGTCAGGTATGTATTAAAATATATCTTTTAAGAAGGTGAGCTTTATGATCCCTTCCTAGCAGGCAGTTTCATTAGGTACTGTTTGAATATTCAGTGTGTTTTATCTGGCTAATCAATGAATAAAGATTGTTTCTGCTGTTCAAACAAAATTTGAATTTGTCCAACAAAAGTCCAAAGGTTAATTCCTGCCTAACAATGTATAGCATGACTGAATTTCTTCCAATAGGAAACTTACATGATCGCATTGATATCGCATACTTCATTTGACAGCTGTTCCGAGTAACCTCTTATAGCCCGTCGAGGCAGTGGTACTTTAGTGTATGAGAGACAACAATCTTGGTTGTTTTGTGCTGGAACAGAAGAAGAAAAGACAACACTTAGGAATGAGGGAAATAAAATTATACTTTCATCTTATAAAATTATATTTTCATCCTGCCTAGGGTTCTCATTGAACAAGTTCCTGAACAGTGAATTCCACTTGTAAAAAACAAAGGGGTGGCAAGAAAGGGCAAGGATAATATAGGAACTAACTCCCTGAAAGACTTTCTTTCAGTCCTCTATGTACCCCCACCTCAGTCACATACACATTCTGGTGATGGATGTGTCTCAGAGCAATATTCAGAACTACTTCCCTTAAGAAATGAAAGTCAAGTTCACTCACCTTCAGAAATACCACACAAGTACAGCAACAACAACCCCATCAAAGAAGCCAGAACCAAGCTCTTGCTGGTAAAACCAGTCATTCTCAATTCAGTAAGCAGTTTTTCTGGTAGTTTTTACTAGAAGTGTAGCAGTTGACTGGTAGCTCTGTTCTGATGGCTTTGGCTTTCAACACAACCTGCTTATAAAAGCCTGTAGGAGACCTCTGGAAATTCACACATGGGTGTGTTCCATTATTATCATGGGATTTCCCCCCAGCAAGTTCCATTGTGACAACCAAGTTCACTTGCCTCCTGGCTGTCATGGAAAAAATTTCCCCAATTGCTGCTTAAATAGGTTGAAGACAATATTTAGTAATAAGGAAAAAAGGAAAGGAAATACAAAGTCTATGAGGTCACAGTTCTGTGGTCAAAACGTATAAGTCGGGTGGAACTGTGGTTGTGAGAAAGTTCAAAGTGTATCGATCGGAACGGTGTGTGCATTTGATATGTTCTAATTTAATAAACTCCACTCGCAGAGAGAGAGAGAGAGAGAGAGAGAGAAACAGGACCTGCTTTCATCAGGGTCATTTCAGACCTACAGTACAACATTGTCAGACACTATTTAGTCCCTACTCCCCCGCCATCTTGCATTGTTAGCAAGGTACAAGTACGTTATAGTGACATCCAGGCTGAACAATGCTGGTTGACCAGCACAGAGGTGTCATTCACTCCAGATTACTACTTTCTGGTGCAGTACTCCTTACCATGATGCCACATCATAGGAGCTCTACAATGTTGGAAGGAATTGAGCTAACTGGGCCCAGCCCTGCATTTTGACTTAGTCCCTGGTTTCCTGCATGTATTACTTAAACAAATGACACAGTGGGTATGTCTACATGTGCCCTTTAATGCACAGTAGCCTATTTTACTATGCATTAAAACTTCATGTAAATAAAGTGCAAGTATGCTAACCACACAGTAAAATAGACTACTGAGAATTAAACGTCACTGAAAAACCATGCACATTCATAACTGCACATTAAGGCAGCCTAAAACACATTTCTTTAGTAGCTCACACTAAGAGTACTAATTGTAATGTGCATTAGAAAAAGTGCCTTAATGTGTGTGTAGATGCACCCAATAAGTAAAATTAGAGATCCTTTAATCATCGTCTGCCACAAATCAGACCAACCAGCAGAAAAAGTATTCCAGGGTTACACATCTGAAGTATGAAAATACAGTTACATCTGTTATATGTTAGGTATATATTTGAATAACTGGTTTCTATAACCAATCAAATTTTAATGGTCACCAGTCACTGCACAGATACTCATATAAATATGCCCTATTTCACTACTTTAGTATATATACACACCAATTACTTGTCCTCTTATTCTTTCTTGAACCTCCCTGTGCCATTTGATCTGCAAGGGCGCTGAAACTCCTTACTCATTATATTTTTGGTAGCCTAGCCAAGTCTGGTACTGTCTTCCAAGAAGGAAACAGTAAAGAAGGGAGAGGCAAGGAACTTGATAAGAAGCAGAGCCCTCATTAAATTAAGAGGAAGGGAGGATTAAGGGAAAAGAAAGACTTGTTGAGCCAAGGTTTTGCTAAAGCCAGTAGTGTAACTAGGGCTTCCAGGGCAGTGCTGTATGGCAGCAACCAGAACCCACATTCTGTGTGACAGGTGCCTCAAGTGCCTTGCCACATCATTACTTCTCTGGCTAAAGGTTTAGCAAAATAGTGTCTTGCAAATCAGTGTTCCTAGTCTATCCAACATAAGGCAGTTCAAATGCAGTATTAATAGAAATTGGTCTATTTTGAGTTGTTTTTTGCCTTGTATCATTGTCTTCACTTTCTACCTGTTTTGTCCAAATCTGAAATGTTCTACATGCATCTGATTTCCTTTGAAAAGAACGTAAGATGAGGGCTATATCTCCATTTATGTCTGTATAGAACAGAGTACATCACTGGTATTCAACAAATAATAATTGCATCATACTGCTACTCCTGAATACGTAAATAAGAAAAAGAAATTTACAAAGGGACTCTTTTCCATACCAACTGTTTATACAATTCACTCACTTCTTATTTTTATATTTTCATGGATTGTACAAAACGAGTCCAGGGGAGTTGTTGCTGCAAGCTGTTACTTTCCAGTGTCATTTTGCAACCAATGTGAACCACTCCTCCTTAGAGTTTTAGAGATATCCTTACCTACAGTCATCAAAGGGGCATGCAGGAAACGTGAGAACATGCTTATAGTTATCCTATGCCCTGATGATCTGGAGTTACTCTGAGTGCTTTATGCTCCCAGTAAGATGCAACAAAATGCAAAATATAGTCACTTCTGCTGAAAACTGCTGTCACCAAATTCTAATCAACACAGTGATATATTCAACTAGAATTAGCAGTTTTTTAGAATTACAGCTTGAGAACTGTGCTTGACATGGTATTTAGGCAGCACTGATCTTTTTGGACAGATTGAATGGTTTGAACAGGCCCCCATTTGCGAACTACCAAACAGCTTTCTGGTCAGGGCCCATATTAGTGCCAGGCATGAACAAACAGCAGACACCTGTAGTAAAGTTAAATTTGCAGAATTCTGTGACACTCAGCAGTTTTAAATGGAAGCCATAAGGGGCCAGGCTTTCAATAACATCCTGCTTTTTTTTTTTAAACTGGAGTTCAAATTGTCTGATCCAGTCTCTCTAGAGCCAGCTAATCAAAGGAAACACAATTTTTTTTTGGAATATTTGGAATATTTCATGCAGCACAAACACTTACCATTCTGCTAAACACCTGTCCTTTGATTATTAAAGAGAAACAAATGCACAAAATGTGGACAGTCCAGACAGACTGAGCAAAATCATACATACACATAAAAAATTGGCTGCCAGCCATATGCAAGCAAGGTGTGACATCTTATTTCAGCCACTAATACAAAAATGGCATCCTAAATGCAATGGTTTATTCTGGAGGAGATGTCACCCAAACACCATGGAATGGCAGATTCCAAAGGATAGATTCCTTTTGGGAATAAAACACTGAGCTCCAAAAAGTTACTGTTAAAACACATAAGGGCCTCCCCAGTTTCTGTAGGAATATAGTGTTTGCCCCAGTGTTCTTGGCCAAAATTTCCCACCCATGGCCAGCTCTGGGTTCCAGTTGTGTTCTGTGTATATAAGCTAATTTCCAAACATACCAAAAGATCAACTTAATCATTTTAAGGTAATGTCTCACACATTACCCTACAGAAATGCATCAGATTAAATGAAATAACCTATTTCTTCTTTTCCATTAGTTCCTCAATTCAAGTATTGCTGTGTTCAAGAAGAGCACTACTATTAGTGTTTGAAAATTAAGCACTGACTTAACACTTCTCGTGCTTTTTTCCATTTAATTGTGGATGGCATTGTAGCAAAGCAAAGTCTTTGAATGTCCTAAGCACCCCTAAGACAAGAACTTTATCTTCTTACTTTCACTACATCAATATTAATATAAGCATGAACAACCTTCAGTCACATATCAGATTTTGGTTATTTCCTGGTAACGTAACCTTCTTTTTTCTGGTGTTGACAGTTTATATTGACATAATATAAGATTGGTCCTCAGCCTCACGCTCAGAGTGAGTGCCCCTTTGAATGTTCTTGCTTGTATGTGAGTTGTCTTAAGGGATTTCTTTGCCAAATGCCTAGGGCATTGGAAAGCACACAAGATGAAGCTATAAGCTGAAGTAAATATCACACAATGCTGTTGTGGGTAGGATCTGGAATTACTGGGCCTGTCAGTTTACAATACCTGGCAAACAATAAAACACTATAAAAAGAGGAAGGTGTGTTTGAACGGTGGAATAACACGTTACAAAAATATCTCTTCTTCCCTCCCCTCCCAGGTCTTGATTAAACCCAGAATTTTCTCTTTGTGTTCTGGCCATAGTTCACTTACAAGTTTCCCTCATTTCAGGTCCTCTCACCTCTTCTCCTTTTGTCTCTGTTTTCCTGCATAAATAAGAAAATACCCTTTCATGGGGAAAGGAGTACCTTTTATATTATTATTTTCTTAATGTTTAGCTTAGGCTGTATCTCTCCCAACTATATGTTTGGTCCAATAAAAATACTGCTAATCAAAGCTTGTTTGAGAATAGTAGTCAGTATTCAAGTTCTATAGAGATGCTAACAGAGAAGGATTCTGCAGACTGGGAGAGGAGTTCTACTGGGACCCATCAGAATCCTCAGAACAAATCAGAATCCTCCCCAACGAGGAAAACATTCTCTGTTGCCCAAAACATCATCTCTATCTGATGCACCTCCTCTCTTTAGCCACAGACATGGGTTCAGTTTTTACAAGAGAAAAAATGATACGGTGGAAGAAAGCCCAACATCCCAAATTTCTAATTTTTAATTATATAACTCAGTCCCACTCATTCTTTTTGGCATAAGATTGGATTTTATACCATCCCCGAGACGGAACTAAGTTACATTTTTAACACTGCACTTTCCAAAACAATGTATAAGGTTATGGATACCATTTTTCATGTATAAAGGTTCACATTCCTACACCTATCACCCTTTTTGCAGTTAGGGTTTTGTAAAAAAAATAAATAAATATATGCCTATTTAAAATCCTACATGTGAAAACATGGGCATACAAAAAACTAGATGCTTGGGACTTCATTTGTTCTAGTCTTTCTGACTAGAATGGTTTGAAATCCCTCTAAAAACATGGACCAAAGGGGCAGTGTTCATAACTACTGAGGTTTGACAAAACCTCCAGAAAGCCATACAGATCTGTGACTTCAACTGTTGGAAGAGAGACAAATGACAGTATTAATGACATTTATAGGCATGTTTGATATCATATAGGCTGTTCTCCATTGATCTTAATGCACTATGACTTTTGAGAGTTAATCAGTGACCTGCCTGGCTCACACAGACATGTAATGACCTGACCTACAGCAAAACACCTATATTTTTACCAAAATAAGAGTAAAGAATATATTGATAAACATGTCTGAAGGAAGTTTCCCTGACTTCCTGAAGGTCTGTAAGTTTTTACAACTCTGCAGTACACTGGTGTCTGTTGAAAAATACCATCCCACCCCAAGAATACTATAAATAAAGCTGTTGTGCAAGAAAAATGATAGACCAGGAAAAGGGGAAGAAGAAGGGAGAAGTTTCACACGTAATTTCCAAATGGGCCTATTTATGACAGATATACAGGGCAATGTCCAAGAGAGCCAGGGCAAATAAAATAAGTTAATTATAAACGTGATACTATACAGTTCTCTGATGATGAAATTTTGGAGCAGGCCCTAGGCCGGAAATTCCCCTGGGTACTTTTGCAAGAGCTCTATTATATCAGGTGCAGGGTACTTTTGTTTTGATGATGTAGTCTGTTGGCTCACTATGTCTAAGTATTCATGTGGCCCTTGTCATTATAGCATTCAAGCACCTAATTCTTAAGCCCATCTTTATAAATTCTCTAACAAAATGATTTTCTACATCAGAGGACTAGAACATGTTTAGAAATACTAATCAGGTACAATGGTTTGATGTAATTTATGGGAATAATTCACCTTGGATCAAAGAAAGGGTTACACAATAGACTTGTGATGTAAACATCCCAGCATTATCTATGCTGCCTGAGAGTGACCTGCATTTTTAAAAGCAAGAAATAAAACTTCAAAAGCAAGAAGTAAAACTTTTAGGAGCTAAACATTTAGCATTCTTGGGGCATGGTCCCACATACTATTGTGCTGGGTCAAGATAACCCTACTCTGACATGTTAGGTGCTTCCTTTCAGAACAACCTTTCCACACTAAGCGGTAACTGAAAGAAAAAGGAAGGAAAGCAAACAAAGTTGACCAAGATCTTAAAGGATTTGGCCCTTGGCAGATGTTCAGTTAAAGGTGTGATGGGATCTGATCCACAATCCCATACCACACATGCGGCCAGGGGTACCAATGCACTCCTGAGTCTGGCAGTACCAATCAGCTGACTGGCACTTCCAAAGCTGGAAGCACCGATCAGCTGATCACAATCCCAGGTTACTACCTACCAGGTAGTTTAAAGCTTGGGTGTCCACAGGTCTGGGCTCCGGGACACCAATCAACCATTCTGTTGAACCTGGGGCCAGAGCTAACAATCAGCTAACTGTTGCCCCCAGTTCTATGTAGAACATTTTTATGATATCTAGAATATGTTAAACATGGCATAAATGTATCACGTAGAAGGAACCACAGTGTCATTTCTTTAAGCTTACTAGGTACAACACCAGTGGTCTGCAACAGTTTTGGGCAGAGTGCCAAAAACACCCCACCCTCTACTTGGAAGATGTTGGCATGGTAGAGGCAGATGGTGAGGGAGTCACCTGGGGCCTGATCCTTGTTGTGGCAGTGTAGCCCCAGCCCCTTCCCCACCATCCACCAGGAGGCACGCATGCCAAGCAAAATGCCTTAGCATGGTATGCTCTGGCATGCATTCTGGGGGTTGCCGACCCCTGTACTACATGTTATAATCCAGGGATAATGCCAGATCATGTGGAGCTGGGGCCTAGCCAAACCAGCTACTTGCAACAATAGTTTGTTTGTTTGGGTTTTTTTTAAAATCAAATATGGGGAAAAACTCAAGAAAAAATATATTTTCCCACACTAAATTTTGAATTTGGTCAAACCAAATGTTTTTACTATGTTGAATATCAAACTGGAAAACACTTAATTTTTTTAATACTTAACACAAATCTATATAGGAGCTACCATTTTAGGGGCATTACTAGCCATGTTGAATACATAGAAGATTGTTAAAAGATAGTATCTTTGTTATGGTAAAACAAATGGTTAAATATCATGTTCCTATTGAATTGGGATCTTGAAATTCAGTGTACTTGCTCATGGAGTTCTAGATATAAGGGGGGGAAATGTAAACCTCTGTCTTTTCAGTCATGGTTCTATATCACTCTAACAATTTACAGGAAACTATATTTATTCAGCGAGTCCCAATCATGTTGGGCCTCCAACTAGGAAAAATTAAGATAATCTGTATTCACCAGTACTGTTCCAGTAGTTTTTAACCCAGAAGTTTGTACTAGAAGAGGAAGTGCAAAAAGCCACACCTACCCCAAGAGATAGATTGTTGTCCTGTAATAATGATAAAGCCAGTAGTGGTCACCCTGTGGCTTTTCAACAGGATGTGTGGTTTTATAAATAGGATACTTTTCTGTGGGTCAGAAACTTTGAAGTGCTGTTCTTCAAACAAACCAACTTGCTTGGACCTTCCTCTAAGTGCTCCCATTCAAATTATATCTAAAGATTTGCAGATTGTTTCTGTGCAGTCTCTCTAAGGTACAAGCTTTCCTATGGGCCACAGCTTGAGCTAGTGTTCTCAGGGCTTTTGGACTCCCTGCTAAAGACTTAGGACCTATATCCCAATTACAGCTACAGGTTATCTCCTGGCTTCACAACAAGTGTCCTAGAAGCCCTGGTGTGGTGCACCAGCCCTAGAGTTCTGAGCTCTAAAAGTACCACATTTTACTTACAGCACCCCAGGAATCCAGGGAGATTTCTGTGGGAGCCCAGTCTTTGTTGGCCAAAAGTTGGTCAAACCCCAAACATTTCAGACAAAACATTTGGAGTTGAACAAATCTGCATTTTCTGACTAACACATATTTCATCACAAGGTTTTTGGTCAGCTCTAGTTATACTTAGATTGGAAATTTCCCTGGTCAGGAACCATCTATTTCAGCAGTTCTCAACATGGTGCCAGAGGGCATCATGGTGCCCCCCGAGGTTTATTCAGGTGCCCGCATGCATTTTGACGATCACTAAAAAAAATAATTTATTCCAACAAAAAATCCTGTCATATTGGAGCCTGCTGCTTTTTCTTTTAGATTCGAATGTGCACTTGGGCACAAATGTTGGAAAACCCATATCTATTTATTCCGGATTTGTACATGACCTAACACAAGCTGGTCCTGTTCTTGGTCCATGAATAGTGCCCATGCTTACCTTTGATGATACAAATAATGGAGCACATTTCAGAAGAAGGATTTACTCTAGATACTCTGTTCTAAACCTTTCTGAAGCCCACTGCCCCCATGCCCGCACCCTCTCACAGTGCTTTATAAACTATGAATTAAGGGATAGTTTAAGGGAGAGAGAAGGCACCCAAAGAATTTGGAGCATTTGAAAAAAAATCCCATTCTCTACACAAGGAAATTAATGCTGTCGACTCAAAAGTGATGCTGCTTTATGGTAATATGCTTTTCACAGCAAGGGGGAGGTGGGCATAATAAACAAAGCCATCCATCCATTTAGATCAGACTCATCAGAAGAACAGGGAATATCCTCAGAGGCATGTGTTTATCTTTATCCAAAGAGTAATACAGCATGACTCACAACTGTGTCCCAACTCAAATCTCTCTTGTAATACAGGACTATTGCAAGATGAACATGATGCAACACACACATTTCCTCACTAGAGAGTGGGAATCTAGCCAGCATTAGCCAAAATAAGTTAATGTATTCCTGCTACATTCTTCACTACTTTGATGGGTACAGGTGAAAACACACCTTGAGACGAAGAGAGAGAGGAAGTAGTACTCATCTGGCATTTCCTGCTATGCAAATCCAAATTGTTCCTCTGCTTGGAATGAGGTGTCCTACTATGGGTAACACTGCTTATGGCGACACAGCAAATTTGCCAGCTGTGGGTGGGTAAGTAGGATGAGTTGCTTAAGCAAGAGGGAAAATCCATCTGCCCAAATGATCTGTTAGCAGAACAATTTACTTAGAAACTTTCTTGGGTTTGTCGTACTGTTTCACTCCTGCATTGCACAAACGTTACAATCCAGGACAGAGTAGTATTTTTGACTACTGGCAATGAGCTATTTTTGCTTTTGACCTATTTATTGTTTCCTTTCATTGCCCCCGTTTAAAGTGATATCAAGCTGACATGCAATCTGAAAAAGTCCACAGACATACAAAAACTGCACATCAAATTAAATAATATAGCAGCCCTCTAATAAATATACATAATATACACTAGCACATACCATTAGCACAGTTTCAGAAGAGAGGTCAGCAAGAGTAGGCTGTTGCCTGGCTTTTTCCCTAGCCAATGAATATTTAATACTGGTCTAATCTTTGTGGCATTCCAAATACCCAACAAATGTAAAAATACATCTGTAGGGATCCTCTTTCTGCTATCCACAACGGGGAGCAGTTTTGTTTCCTTGGTTTTTTGTCTGAATGCTGAAAGAAGGCTGAGTTGAAGAACAAAAAGTTGTGCATTTCTCAGCAAGATTCATAGTGATTTTAATATCTGGTTGTCTGGAGTGTCATAGCCATGGACCCATTTCATGTTAAGCCATCTCCTATCTAAATAAATCATGTTCTTGAGTTTAAGATTTCTATTCATCCAGGAAATGAGCTATAATAGGAGACATAACATAGTGAACAGCAGTCCTTCAGGTAGCTAAGGCAATATCTGTGCCAGGTTCTGAAACTAAAAATCTAAATCTTGTACTGATATACCCTCAAGTGGTCTGCATTGATTAAAAAATATGCCCCCCATTTTCTTTTAAGGTTCACAATTTCATTCATAGGTAACATACAGTCCAAAGCAGGATTAGTATAGAACTAATTACTGAGGTATCCAGTAGCAGTAAACAGTACAGCAGGAATGTAGACCCACTTGACAATCTTAAAATGGATGTTTAGACCAGGGCAAAATTGTGGCAGTGGCATTTCCTTTCCCCCCCACACCGGTATCACTTCATTTATGCTCACAGTTGATTTCAATTCCCTGCTTTTCATCCAGACTTTGATATCTTCCAGCATGGAGGAAACTTGGAAATTATGCAGTTTGTGTCAGACAAAGGACAATTAGAATTTAGCACTGGCCACCTCCTGCTGGCATTTGAGTAGGTGGCTCATGATTTCCCTCAACATCACAAACATGTTGGATAGAATAACATTTCCTGTAGAACCACAGCATTCAGGAAATAGTTACTTTACATAAACCTCTGGATACAGTCTGAAGAGAAAAAGTTAGTGGGACAATGTTGGAATAGTACCAAAGTTTCATCATGTTTCTAAGCCTCTTTAGGCCTGTTCCAAATCCCACTGAAGTCAAAATGAAACTACCACTGAATTTCAAAGATTTGGATTTTAGATTTAGATTAGTTTCAAGCTTTTGGGGTTGTTTTTAATTATTTGTAGTGTAAACTAAAATTTGGAAACAAAAAAATGGTTTTGTACTAGAAAACGTTTTTCATTTTGATAGTGTTGAAACAGAACTTTTCAATCACTTCAAAACTCATCCAACAAGAGTCTTGAATAGGAAAATTTGTGAAAATTGGATCATCTTATCTTGTTCTGAAGCATTTTTAGTTTCAATAAATTAGTATTTTCTGACCCAAAAAAATCCCCAACCAATTCTAGGTGATTGCATGTTTTCTCTGCTTTTCTCATGCTTTGAGTGAAAAGTAGCCAGGTGGTTTTAACTTCCTCATGAGTCAGAAAGAATTTCAAGCATCTTCTGTTCCTATTTCCCAAGGTGTTTATTTTAACTGGTTATAATAGGTGTTAATAGGCATTCAGGATCAAAATTCAATCTTTGCACTGGCTAGCAGTACTTTGAAGCATTCCATCAGGGCCATCACTGTACATTTCAATAAGCTCCTCTATTCAACATCTCTATTGTACTTCTGAATCCCTTCTTTCTACCAAATCAGCTCTTGGGCATAGACTGAAATTATCCCCTATTACCCAGCACAAATTAGAATTGCCTGAGTTGATAGAACGTTCCTTATTCCAGTAAAAGAACAGGCCTAGAGAGGAAGCCTGTGGAGGGAGAGAGATCATGACCACCACTGTAACCCAAAGAATTCAAAACATGTTGCTATTATGTTAGCCACTGCAGAAGCCTTTTTGGAAAGGGTTTCCCCTGAGTGAATAAGATTCCATTCTTATATGACTTCTATTATCCAATGAAGTAATTCCTCAGAAGCCAAAGTTCTCCTTCCTTCTGAAAGATTAGCTAGCCACAGAGTTCACACAGCTTCCGACTGGGATGTTGCACCCCAACCCTCTACCCATCTATGCACAAAACCCTCTCGCTTCTGTCAGTGAATCGCTGCCTCAAATTGGGAGCATGGATTAGACTGTAAGTGCTGCTTTTACCCAGGCAGGATGCTCCTCACTTTGCAGAAAGGACACAGGCTAATTCCTGGGGTGTTGATAGCTGTCCAGTACTTTCTCACAAGTTCCCAACATGTCCACAAAGGACAAATAATTCTGTAATTCACTAGGAAAAAATCGAAGGGGCTCACCTTAATGAAGCATAAAGAGCTATAACATGGCCTCTAGAAATCCCAGTCGTCTTCTTCAGCAATCCCTCTCAGTTGAGGATGATTGTCTTCCATAATCGTCTCATCCGTGTGTCCAAAGATGGCTAATGAGGCCTATCCATATTGACACACTCTACTACAGCTAGGACCTGTGTTTTCACATGGGGTGGGTGGCAATGCATTCTTGATTTGATCCATGACACTGTTTCTGCCGCTCCTGCTTTTTCACTTCCCGTTTTTATCATGAGGTTTCAAAGCATTGGTGATACATAGGGGGTGCATACAGGTGCACATGCACCCCCTGAGATTGGTGGCACACCCCCTGCAAAAAGTGCTGCTGACACTGATTGGTCCCTGATTGCCACTGGCTGCTGCTGACGCTGCTGGCGGTGTATGCAGGTGGTTGCCAACCGCCTGTTGGCAATCGCCACCCACCCTCCCCTGCCACCAACAGCATTGTGGGCGCCTGCAGGAGCTCACCGTGCCCCACCCCAGCCTCCAGGGGCATGCGGCATTCATGTTTCAAAGTACGGAAATCATTACAGCAAACTCTTTCTTCAGTTGGGGTGTTCCTGGGCAATAGTCTCCTATAAGTTAACATCGTGTTGCATTTTTTTAAACTTGGCCTTGAGGGTATTCTATGCTTTATCTGCCCTCCTCTTGAGCATACACCTTGGCTGAGCTGGGAGAATAAAACTTGCTTCAGGAGTCTGGAGTTGGACATCTGGTTGACATAGCCGGCCCAATTAAGCTGATGTTGGATGGTCATCACCTCAATACTTGTGGTGTTTGCTTGTACTAACATTGGTGCATCTGTATTCTAAACGGATTTAGAGGATCTTCTGCAGGCAACACTGATGGCATTTCTCCAGCAACTTTAGATGTCTCCTGTATATTGTCCTCATCTCAGCTCTGTACAGCAAGGCGGGGATCATGACTGGTTGATAAACCATGAATTTGTTTTCAGATCTGATTCACAATCTTTGAACACCTGTTTCTTCAGGCATCAAAAGGTTGCACTTGCACATTTGAAACAACATTGGATTTCTTCATCAATGTCAGCCTTCTGCAAGAGATTGCTTCTGAGGTACAGAAAATACTCAATGTAGTCCAGTCTCATTGTTGATCTGGATTACCAGAGCTGGGGACTGTTCATTAGGAGGTTGTTGGTGGAGGACCTTAGTCTTCTGAATATTAAGTGTCAGTCGTATACTCTTGTATGCTTCAGCAAAAATGTACATGATTGCCTGGAGGTCTGCTTCCAAGTGACCACACACTATGGCATCATCAGCATACTGGAGGTCAATGATTGGGGTACGGGTTGCTTTGGTTTTTGTTCAGAGTTGGCTAAGGTTAAACAGCTCACTATTCATTCAGTAATTTCTCTCCACTCCAGCTGGAAGATTGTTGGTTGTCAAATGTAACATCGCAGCAAGAAATATTAAGAAAGATGTCAGAGTAGTAACACAGCCTTGCTTAACTCCTATTTTAACCTCAAAGGAATGTGTGATAGATCCATTACTGAGAACCACAGCTCACATACCATTATGGAGCAGGCAGAAAACGGTGGCAAATTCTGGTGGGCATCCATACTTCAGAAGGGCCCTCCACAATATGTCTCAGGTAACAGAGTCAAAAGCTTTCATGAGGTCAAAGAAAGCCATGTAGAGAGACTTACGTTGTTCCGGCATTTCTCCAGCAGCTGGCAAGCAGTGAAGATCATGGCAGTTGTGCCTGTTGATGCTCTAAGCCCACACTGAGATGCCAGGAGGAGCTCTTCAGCAAGTGGAAGGAGATGGTTCATGAGAGTCCTTGCAATGATTTTTCCTGTGGTGGACAAGAAGGGGATCCCAGTAACTGGGATACGGCTTTGTACTTGGGTACGGCTAACTTGCCATGGCCTGAATGGAGGGCATTAAATCAGATTACCAGGATAATTAAGTCTATGACATGCTCTAGCCAGCATAATCAATAGAAAAGCAGCAGTTTGGAAAGAGGGGTGAAATTATGGTTCTCCCACAAGCCCTGGCCAGGGATCAGATAGAAATGGCAACACCCATCCACACATATCCCCTTGGAGCAGTAATAGCTTCATTCTTGGTGACCTATATACATCTTCATGCTATTTAATTGGCTGTCAGAATTTTCCTTCAATGGAAACAGGACTGAGGGCTTTTGGCCCAAAAGAGATCCCCCTAACAGTCCCCAGAAGGCCAGTGGACCCCATCGTACTGTCATGTAGCCCTGTTTTTCAGTTACAATACTTCTGAGGTGGGCAATATCTGATTTACTTTTTCCCCTCTCACATATAAATGTAATAAAACTGCCATCTCATTTTGAGAAGTTTCTAAACTTTCAGGAATAATTTGTTCGTCTGTTGGGCAGTATACAAAGGCTCGGGCAAGGATCAGTTTTTGGGATGCCATACAAACATTTGCTCTGAAATCTATCTATCTATCACATGCAAAGTTTTCCTGATGTTTTCAATGCACAAAATACAATTAAAAATTCCATCAAAACTAGGAGTTTCATGTTGAATTTTTTTCAAAATGCATGCGGGGTCTAATGTCAAACCAAACCTTCACAAATTTGTTCAAAGTTCAGTTACTACTGAACACAACAAAACCAAGTTCTGATGCTAACAAACCCCAAAGAAAGTGAGGTTTCTGCAGGTTAGAGTTTCTCTGCAAAGTTATGCTTCAGTAATACAAATCTACCCAAAATACAAAACCCTCAAATACAGGTTACCTTAAAAAAAAAAAAAGAACCCAAAGATAATTCATAAAATATGCATTTCTTATTATTAAACATGTATCAGATATCTGTATTGTTACTGACACTGTCCTGAAATATGCAAGCTGTTTCTCCCCCCTAGTGGTTACACACACAGCAATGCTGAAGGAGTAAGTATCTTACTTAAAGAAATGGAACTGATAGAGAAAAAATGTCATGGATTGGTTTCAGAGCCCAAAATGGGTTATTTTGCTCTTTTTAAATTTGGGGGCAGTTGAGACTGTTGAGGCCCGAGCACAAAGAAGCCTCAAACATCCCCCTTTTGCCTGCCAGCATCCCCTGTTGAGGTCCAAGCACAAAAGCCCTGGAGGCTTTTGTTGCATCTCCTGGGCAGTGAATGATGCTGGCAGGCAAAAGGAGGATGTTTGTGGCTGCCTATGGCCTCTTTTTGCAGGGCAAAGGCCTGTCCATCAAGGTTTTGAAGTTTGTTTGTTTTTTAAGTGTGGGCTGGAGGTGGGCAAATGCATGTATGTGACTGTGGGGCTAGGGGAGGCAGAGACAGGAGAGAGAGCTTAGTCCCAGTCTAGTTGTTTGGCTAAGAGGGCAGCATGCTGACACTAAGGTCACAGAGCTGTAAGTTTGAGCCTGGTTGTGTGTCCAGACTCCCAGCTAGAACCCCTGGGTGCAGCACTTTTTTTTTCCACCATGACACATGGAAGCTGCCATGGTCCCCAGACCCAAATAGAGTAGTAGCAAGGCCCCGGGTCAGAAAGTTGGGGCCTCAGTGTTGCCCTTTTGGTGTTCAGCATCCCACGCCAAGGCCCAGATTTAGGCTCTTGTTTCAGTTGGAGTACTCTGAGTGTGTGTGAGGAAGGGGAAGTTGAGGGCCAAAATGGGGGTTTTTTGTTCTTTTTTGAATTTTGGGGCAGCTGAGACTGCTGAGGACCAAGCACAAAGAAGCCAGCACCCCGTTAGGCTTTTGTTGCATCTCCTGGGCAGTGCATGATGCTGGCAGGCAAAAGGGGGATGTTTATGGCTGCCTATGGCTTCTTCTTGCAGGGCACAGGCCCATCTGTCAAGGGTTTAAATTTTGGGGGTTTTCTTGTTTTTGGTTTTTTTTAGTGTGTGCCAGAGGTCGGCGAACATATGTATGTGTGTAGTACTAGGGAGTCAGGCATGTGGGAAGGAGCTTGGGCTTTACTTCAGCCCGCCTTTGGGGCCTCAGGGGGTGCGTGCTGACTCCATAGCCAAAGAGTTGGGTGCCCAAGCATGGGCGTGTGCTTGGACCCCACCCCACCCCTGGCTTTTTTTTTTTTCCACCACAACACATGGATGCTGCTGTGGGCCCCAGAACCAAACATGGTGGCCCAAAATGGGCATTTTTGTTCTTTTTTAACTTTGGGGCAGCTGAGACTGGGCTTCAGCACGAAGAAGCCAGCAGCCCTGGATGCTTTTGTTGTCTCTCCTGGGCAGCGCAGGCAAAAGAAGGATATTTTTGGCTGCCTATGGCCTCTTCTTGTAGGGCACAAGCTCCTTCATCAAGGGTTTTAATTTTTTTTTAATTATTATTATTATTAATATTTAAGTGTAGGCCTGATGTGGGCAAACGTGTGTGTTAGTGGGGTGCTTGTGGAGGCAGGGACTTGTGAAAAGACCTGTGCTTCCCCTGGCTGTCTGGCCTAGACGGTTCTGTGCTGACTCCAGGACCTGTCCCAATGTGCCCTTAGTAAAGAGTTCAGGGCACCTATGTGAGCAGCGAAGCTGCTCTGATGCACTGTAATTACTCCATTGTCTTGTGTATCCATGTCCACACTTGAAAATGGTGGTGGTTTGCTTTAACTAAAGCTTGCTCAACAAGTTTTAATTAAAGGCACCCCTGCCACCTTCTTTAAGTGCAGGACAGTGATACTTGAGGCACTCTAGGCACTTTATTAGAGCAGCTCTCGGAGCTGCACCAATTAAAGTGCCCCCTCCCCCACACTGCAGGAGCACGTGTATAAATGTCCATGGTTTTTAAGTGACACTTAATGCGTGTAAGCCTATTTTAATGCACATTAATTAAATAGCATGTTTTAGTGATGCTTTAATGCACATTAAAATAAGCTAATGTGCATGAAAGTGCACACGTAGACATGCTTTGTTTTGAAGTTTGCTGCTCAGCAAATTAGAAGAAAAAGAAAAGTTACATATTAATACATGGCCTTACACCAGTATCAAGCTGGACTTTGTATTCAAATACCCCCCACCCTTAAAGTGTCCTTCTTGGGGATTTTTTCCCAAAAATACAAAGAAAATAGAGCACCAGATCATCATCAGAAAAGAGGATCATTAGGAATAATTTCTCAGAAAGCCCTCCAAAGACCCAAAGCAGATGAATAAACTGTGCTATGTATTCATGGTCTCCTTCCTAGCATGACACCAGATGGCTCAAACTCTCATTAATTGTATCCTATATATAACTTCAAGTGTAAAAATAGTATAGTATTAATACTTACCACTTTAAAATGCTTTAGTAGGTAGACTACTGCTTTTGACTCTACCAACATAATTGCTACATAGTATATTTTTTCCTCCAGCCTTGCAAGAATATTCTGGTTTACTACCTATCAGATTAACTCAATATTCACCACTGAAGAGGACAGAACAAAAAATATCTGAATTGAGACTCACAGTATCGAAGTAATTCTCATGCAATTGCAATTTTTACTACAATTACACAAAATAAACAAAGGTTTAAAATACATGTTTAAAACATTTGGGTTTTTAAATAATCCTTTAATCAAGTAATTTTTTCCTAAAGACATGGCCCAGTTCTGAAAACAGCCATTAATTTCAGTGGTAAGTGCTTACAATAAAAGATTAGCACAACCATTCTAGAGTACACTAGAAAAAGATACTGGATTAACACAAAACAACTTGTCTGCCAAATCTGCAATCCGCTTTTATACTCAGGACAGGCCTTTCACACACAAAGTGAACATCCAGGCACAGACCTAGGTTGATCACAGATGCTTGATGTGGTCAGGGAAGAAGGTACATTTAAAAAGTACTGCTAAAACTACTTTATGCTTTGCCATCCCCAATCTTACAGCTTCTTCATTGCTAGCTCCCTCCTAGTCTGAAGTAGAACAGCCTCTGAACTCCCTTGTCTGTGAAGGTCTATGTTCCTTTGGGGATATTGTGACAATGGGCATGTGCAGGGGCATAAAGATACCATAGTAATATCTCTACAACAGTGGGCAAGACAAGGGATAAGTAGGAACCGCAGTGGGAACCCCGAATCACATAATTTAAAGGCTGCAGTTTCTGTGCTCAGCAGAGCAGAGAGACTAGGTATGGCCATCTGCTGCTGCATGCATATCTTTTTGGCTGCAAAAAGGCCAGCCATAATCTAAGCCTAAAGTTCTAGTATGAGATGGTTCTCACAAAAATGCATTTATTTATAAACTGTTCCCTGTCCCTAGATATATATTTACATTAACATTTTTATTCTGTGATAGCTCTTTATATTGCAGCTTTATCCTAAGGGCTCTTAGAACCCAATCTAACCTGGCAGCCAGTTGCTTCTGCTGATTGCACCTTGATAGAAAAATTTTGATATCCTTTGTAATCTGAAGTATGGTATAAATACTCCCATAGATTATGAAAAAATGTATATGAGCAGCTGTTCAAAGGACACAGCTTTGAGCTCTCAGGTTTAACGTGGAAGGTTTTGTTATGCCTTAATTAAAATGTGAACACTGCCAATTCTCTCAGTGCAACATGACTACTCCATACTTCTGAGGAGAAGCTTTAAACACTGACAGCAATAAACACAGGTTTGTTACTATATTCTTGCATACAGTATGTCCCAGAATATAATATGCACCCTTTTTGAGACGCAAAATGAAGAAAAAAGATATTTGACCAGAGTTATGGCAATACAGAACAGGGACAGAGCTTAATCTTCAATTGAGTCGCCTTCCTTTTTCTGCTTAACTAAAGCTGAAATCCTAGCTGTAAAATAGAAAAGACCAGAAGCAGCTAGCAGACAGCAAAATGATCTTAAGGTTAACTCAATCAGTGGAGTATCGAGACCATTAAGAAGGAGAGATGGTTGTTAGTAGGCCTGTGCAAGTCGGCAGCGATCCGATCCAGCTTTGGATCTGGCTGCTTCAGATGGCCACAGTCCGATCTGGAGCTCCAGACCGGGTTTCTGCCACGATCCTGCCGAAGCAGCTCCGAAGCTTTGGAGCCACCTCAGAGATCCAGCCATAAGGTATAATGGGGGAATCAATGAAATATTTATAACATTGTTGTTTTTTGTCCAATTTGGATGAAACTTTCAGGGATGGTAGCTTCTACTGAGAACATGAAACCTGCCAAGTTTCCAGAAGATCAGTGTAGGGGTTTGGGGGGAACTGTACCCCAAATTCTTGAAAGCCAAACTCACATCACACTGTGTGTTACACCACAGGGGAGTGAAAACCGTAGGGGTGGTAGCTCTTACTGAGGCCATGAAGCCTGCCAAGCTATAAGCCCTGCAGTTTTGACCCCCCTGTGTTGTAACACATAGACGTGACAGGAGTTTTGCTTTCAAGAATTTGGGGTGCTGTTCCCCCCAAACCCCTGCACCGATCTTCTTGTAATTTGGCAGACTTCATCCTCTCTGTAGAGTCTACCACTTCTGAAAATGTCATCCAAATCAGACAAAACACAACAAAGTTATAGGTATTTTATTGTTTCCCCATTATACCCTATGGCCCTATACTCCAAGGCAGCTCTGAAGCTCTTTGGGAGCTCCAAACTGCTTCAGGAAGCCGAATGAAGTCAGCACTTTGACCCAGACGTGCTGCTTCGGACCCCGAGGTGTCCAAAGCTTCTCTGGATCTGAAGCTCTGTCCAAAGCCTCGCACAGCCCTAGCTGTTACCATGTCTGGAGTGAAGAAAAAGGATTCATTAAGTCAACTGATTCTCCTAGCTGCCTGAATGGTAATACAACAGCTGTTGCATTGGGGAGCAGGAATCAAAGTGCTTCTACTAGGCCTGTGCGAGTCAGTAGAGATCCGATCCGGCTTCACATCTGGCTGCTTCAGATGGCCATGTTCTGATCCAGAGCTCCAGATGGTTTGCCACTTAGATCTGGCTGAAGCAGCGCCAAAGCTTTGGAACCGCCTCAGAGATCCGGCTATAGGTTATAATGGAGGATGAATTAAATATCTATAACTTTGTTATTTTAGGTCTGATTTGGGTGGAACTTTTAGAGACGCTAGCCCCTGGTGAGGCCACAAAGCCTGCCAAGTTTCAAGAAGATCAGTGCCTGGGTTTGGGGGGAACTGCATCCTAAATGTTTGAAAGCAAAACTCCTGTCACGTCTATGTGTTACACCACAGGGGGCTGCAAACTGCAGGGATGCTAGCCCCTGGTGAGGCCACAAAGCCTGACAGCTATGTGCGTCTCGCTGGGGGAGTCTGTCATTTGGGGCTCAGCTTAGCTTCCCGGGACGCCAGCTTTACAGTTGCAGGTACTTCCTCAGCCTGACAAAGGGATATTCATTTAGTCCTGGATGGAAGGAATAGTAAAGAAGCCAGAGCCTGGCCTGGCCTGGCCCACAATGCAGGCAAGAAAGCCAGTCAGTTAAAATGGAAATGGAGGCGTCAGGGGGTGAGGGACAGGCTGGGCTTGGGGGGGAAAAGGGATGTAGCAGCTCAGGTAAAAGTGCAGAGGTGCCTGGGTGTCAGATGTGCTGCAGGTTGCAGTGTGTCAGAACTCCACTGTCAGTGTCTATATTGAGACCATGAGTTTCTGTACCTACTACCTAGGAGGTTCATGAAGTGCAGTTCATAAGGCCAGCTCTGAAAAGTAGTTTGTATTGTAATTTGCTCCCCCTCAAGATCAGGCCTGAGAGACTGGAGTCAGTGTTTTTTGGTGAGGAATGTGCCCCCACAGGTAGTTGGGTTTTGTTGTCTTTAATAGATCCTGGTGTGCAGTTTGTGGGGGAACTGGAGATAGTTGGCAGGTTTTGTGTTTTGAGCTGTAGGAAGCTGGCTTCAGTTCTGGTGATGAGGTTAGGTGCTTGTTTGTTTGGACAAACCACTTTTCAGAGCTGGGCCTATGAACTGCACTTCATCAGCCTCCTAGGTAGTAGGTACAGTAACTCATAGACTCAATATACACAATGGAGTTCTGGCACACTGCGACCGGCCGGACATCTGACACCCCAGGCACCTCTGCACTTTTACCTGTGCTGCTACATCCCCCTGCCCCCCACCCCATCCTGTCCCTCACCCCCTGATGCCTCCATTTCCATTTTCACTGACTGGCTTTCTTTCCTGCATTGTGTGCCAGGCCAGGCTCTGCCTTCTTTACTATTCCTTCCATCCAGGACCAACTGCAGCTACTTCCTCAACCTGACAAAGGGTTATTCAACCCTAAAGCTGGCATCCCGGGAAGCTAAGCTGAGCTCACTGGGAGCCTCACAACTGCACTGCAACCAGCAAGCGTCAGGCCTGTCAAAGACATGACAGGTCTGGGTGTTCCCCAGCCAGGACTTTGTGCGTGCATGCATGTGTTAGCTGAAGCTTATGACACCTCCCCTGCCTTTCACCAGGGGATCATTGGTCCTGGCATACGGGGCTGCCACACCTTCAGCTGTCCCACCAGGCCTCCCTACCCTGGCAGGATGCAGTTTTAGTGGTCATGCCCAGGACCTGGGGCCTCCTCCTTTCCCATAGCCCCAATCCCATACCTCCAAGTTTGTTCTGGTAGGGGAATGAGCTCAGCAGGGACAAGTTCTTCCCTTGTTGGCTGGTGATGCAGTTAGGGGCCCGGCCAGCTGAGAGTGGGGTATTACTTGGCTTTTCAAAACCTCAAAAAAGGGAGTTGGTGCAGATGGAGTGAGGAGGGTGGCACTCAGTCTGTCTGCACCTGGAGCTTGGGGAACCCCAGCACGGGAGGTTCACCTTTAGGAACACCAGCTGCTCCACCACCGTAGGATCCAAGCAGGTGCCGTGGGGTGTGACAACATGCGCAGCAAGGCTGAACACCTTCTCGCTTGGCACACTAGTCAGTGGACAGAACAGGTGTTGCCGGGCAACTGTAGCCAGATCCTGCTACATCTGGCTGCGGTTTTAACTGTAGGCCAAGGGGTCACATTCCAGTGGCTCCACATCCTCAGCAAGATAGGTGGCCACTGAAGCCTCAACGCTACCTGAGGCTGGGGTCTGGTGCATTTGGACCCCAGCATTGAAGCCATGCCCATGACCCACATCAGCAGTGGCTGGTGCTGGTGCTGGTGCCAGGAGTGCTGGCACACAAAAGTGGATCCCCCTCTTCCACATCCCCTCACCTCTGCACTTCAGCCTCCCTGACTTTGTTCACCAGCAACTGCATCCAGTGATCAAAGGTTTTTGGGGCTGCCAGTGCACATGCTCACCATCATGTAGACCATACTGGACTGCAAGGGATCCAGCCATCTCCTGATGCCCTCCTTCAGTCACCTCACCAGTTTCTGCACGTCTGGTGACAGCGGCCTGCCCCAGCCAGGAACATTGATCCCCTGGAGCTTCTCCATTTGGTTCTCCATTCCATCACCAGGGGGATCTCCTGGCTGAGGAGGGCATTGCCAGTGCCAAGGGTCTCAGTGGCCTTGAGGACCAGCAAGATCCAGGAGATGATACCCCACTTAGGGTTCAGTGCCCCCCTGAACAGAGCTCTCTCATGGATGGCCTTCTGTTGCTCCACCAGCCTCTCGAGCATCAGGTATGTGGATTTCCACCGAGTCTCCACATCCTGTATGATTCTGTGCTGCAGGATGCTGAGTTCTGCCTGTTCCTCCCGCAGCATCTTGCCTCCCTTGATGCTGCAGTGGAAGTAGCCCACCACCTTCCTGCATTTTGAGATCAGCTGGCTTGTATCAGCACTGTCACTGGCATCCCTCACTATTAGGTGCAGCCTGTGTGCCACACAGAGGATGCCAATAAAGTTGGCACCAACAGCCTGACTGACTGCACTAGTGCCCCATGAGGTAGAGGTAGGTGTGATCACCACTTCGGCTGCTCCAGCTGTCGGAGGTGAAGTGCAAGGCTACCTGTGGCCCTGCCTTGTGCAGCTCCTCCCTCAAGTACTGCCTGCATGTCTTATACAGGGAGTGTACCACCGTCCTGCTAAAGGTGGTGCATGCAGGCACTTCATAAAATGGGGCCAGAAGTGCTACAAACCTCCTGAACCCTGGCCACTCAACTAGGGAGAAGGGCTGGCTATCCAGAGCAAGCATCTCCCCAATGCTCTGGGTAAATCTCACATGCCTTAGGAACACGCCCCCCTTTCTGTCCACCTTTCCCCCACTGGTCCAGGGTGGCCTGCCTCTGCTTTGGGGGTAAGAGGCTTCAGAGTGAGTGGGGGACTTCCCTTTCAGCACATGCACACTGGTGCCAGCCTGAGCAGCAGGAAGGAGGGCAAGGGGGTGCTGCCTCCGCAGATGCAGCAGCATGGCCATGGTGGAGAAGCGTCTCATGTCCTTGCCACGGCTCATGTGCCTTCGGTAGCACTGGCAGATGGCAAACCTGGGATCATCTGCCACCTCAAAATGATCCCACACTACACTACTCCCCTGCTTCTGGGTTGAGGGTGAGTCTTTTCCCCCTTCTCAGCAGGCTGAGGCTGAACAGCAGGAGGAGCTGCCTCAGCTAAGTCACTTGGCTCCACAACTTCAGCCTCCTCCGAGGTGCTGCTTTCCGGGTCTAGGGGAAATTTGAGGGGTGTGGAGCACAAACTCCGATTCCCCCTCAGTCCCCAGAATTGCTTGAGCCAGCACGCTCAGCATCCCAGTTCCAGCTCCTCCTCTGGCAGTGGGAGGCTCATGCTGAGAGAGGACATTGGGGTGGAGGAGACAGTGATCCCACTGCTGCTGCCCACTTCTGGACTGAGCGGAAGTGGTGCAGGTACAGGGACGTCAGGCACAGACACTGCACCCACCTCCTGCTTCCACTAGCAGCACTGATGTCACGGCTGCTCGGGAATAGAATGTGTCTGTGTTTGGGATGGGGTGGGGGGCTCGCAGGTAGTTACATGATACAATTAGTACATGCTGACTCTAAGGAATTATGCTGTGTTCAAGTTAGCACATGCTGTGAGCAGTGAAAAGTTCTGAGTTGCTGCTAGAGGACTAGTGAGCAGGGGCATGGATAGGAGCTGCCAAGTTTTCTCCCTGCGTACTCTATTTGCTAGCCATGTAGCCACAGTACAGGTCAGGGGAGAAGGGAAGGAAGAAGGGGGGAAGGATGGTGAAATCTATCCCTACACCACTTGGATCATCAACAAAAAGTCCTTTTCTAAATACATAGGGAATATGAAGAAGGCACCGAGTAATGTGAGGGCTCTGCAGGATACGCTAGGCAATTTGGTGGTTGCACCAGAGGAAAACACAGACCTTTTTAACAATTTCTTTGCCTCCATTTTTTTGTGTAGGGACCGGGACTCCCCCACCAAGATTTGGGACAGACTCAGGAGAGACTCTGCCAGGCCTAGAGTCAGGAAAGACTGAGTTAGAGAATTTCTGGACGTCTTTAAATCAGCAGGTCCAGATGCTCTCCACCCCAGAGTGTTGAGGGAATTGGCAGGAGTTATTGCGAGGCCTCTGGCACGGCTTTATGGGCACTCATGGTGCTCTGGCCAGGTGCCAGATGACTGGAAGAGAGCCAATGTGGTCCCCATCTTCAAAAAAGGGAGGATGGAGGACCCGGGCAACTATGGACCCGGCCCATTAATCTTACTTCGATCCTGGGGAAGTTCTTTGAGAAGATTGTCAAGGAGCACATCTGCGAGGGACCAGAAGCGGGGATGATGCTCAGGGGTAACCAGCATGGTTTCATTAGGGGCAGGTCCTGTCAGACCAACCTGATTGCCTTCTACAATTAGATCACAAAATCATTGAAACGCAGGTGTCATGGTGGATATAATCTTTCTGGACTTCAGGAAGGCCTTTGACACAGTCTCCCACCCTATTCTCATTAAAAAAGCTAGGCAACTGTGGCCTACAAAGTCACATGGATAGCAAATTGGCTGAGGGGCCGCACTCAGAGAGTGGTGGTGGATGGGTCATATTCGACCTGAAGGGATGTGGGCAGTGGAGTCCCCCAAGGCTCAGTCCTTGGGCCCGCACTGTTCAATTTCTTTATTAGGGATTTGGATGAAGGGGTGAAAAGCACCCTGTTTAAATTCGTGGATGACACCAAGATTTGGGGTGAGGTCAGCCCGCTAGAAGGGAGGGACAGGATACAGCTGGACCTGGACAAATGAGCTGGGGTGGGCAAATGAGAATAGGATGGGATTCAATACTGACAAGTGCAGGGTGCTGCACTTGGACAGTAAGGACCAGCAGCATACCTACAGGCTGGGAAACTCTTCTCAAAAGCACAGTGGCAGAAAGAGATCTTGGAGTTATTATCAATTCCAAGGTGAACGTGGGGCGCCAATGCAAGGACACGGTCAGTAGGGCTAACCGCACTTTGTCGTTCATCCACAGATGCCTCACAAGCAGGGCCAAGGAGGTGACCCTCCCTCTCTGTGCGACACTGGTCAGGTCACAGTTGGAGTACTGCATCTAGTTCTGGGCGCCGCACTTCAGGAGGGATGTGGACAACATGGAGAGGGTCCAGAGGAGGGCCACTCGCATGATCCAGCCTGTAGGTATGCAGCAGGGCAGACCCTATGAGGAGAGGCTATGGGACCTTAACCTATTCAACCTTCACAAGAGAAAGCCGAGAGGGAGCTTGGTGGCCATCTATGAACTTCCGGGGGGGGGGGGGGGGGGGGGAGGGGCAATGGGGAATGGGAGAGACCTTGTTCCCCCAAGCACCTCCCAGAGTAACAAGAAATAACAGCATAAGTTGTTAGAGAGTAGGTTCAGACTAGACATCAGGAGGTGCTACTTCACAGTCAGGGTATGTCACAGAGTGGGGCCTGCAAGTGGCCATGATCTCACTAGCGCTCCCTGCCGTGTCAATTACGGTGATCCAGCACCCTCATCTCACCCGCCACGTCTTTGTTCTTATAAGTTCAGTAAGGGAGGCTGCCTACTTTCACCTTGACACTGCGCTGGTATTATCTCCGTTCCAAGTGGGGTGCACCAGCCTTATGGGCAATGCGTGCCTCCTACCTCCCCTTTAGCAGGCCCCAAGCCTCGCAGCTCTTCCGGGATGATATCTGGTCCTTCTTTCTTACCGCGCCCTCTCTGGCGCCCCGGGCCTGTCTCCCAACCAGCACCCCTTGCCTGGCGCCTCTGGGCTTGTCTCACACCCAACTGGGCCAGCTCCCTAAACCTTTACTGGTCCCTCTAAAGTCAGTTAAAGGGTGGATACCCGATTAGGCTCAGGCGGCCGGAGCCTTACTTGGCCTTTCTGATCCTACTGGGTTCTTGCCAACATTATGAGTTCGCTTAGGCTCAGGCGACCTGAGCCTTACCTGGCCTACCTGACCCCTCAGGGTCCTGTCAATCCTTGGTGTCCACTTAGGCTCAGGCGACCGAAGCCTTACCTGGCCCTTTAGGCCCCTCGGGCTCCCCAATACTGAGGAACCCCTCTAGGATCCTTTTTAGTCTCCCCGTTACGGGGTTTCTAACGATCAGAAAAATGTACCACCTATTCCTGGGGCCTCTCTTGTGCTCCAGGAGCGGGCGTGGGTACCCTCTCAGCACATGCTCCTGCCCCTGGGGCTTCCCTTGGTGCACTCACCATCTCCTAGGGTTCTTCCTGGTGTACTCACCCACTCCCAGAGCTTCTCGCCCCCTCTAGGGCCTTTGCCGCGCCTCCCATGCCCACTGCCCCCTCTGGGGCCTAAACCGCGGCTCTTGCACCCACTGCCCCCACTGGGGCCAAATACCACTCTCACGGGCTGGGGTCCGAAACCCCACACACCACGCCTCTCTGACACAAACAGCTGTGCCCCACTGGGCACCGGGAACCCCCAAGCTACTGGGGAGTCCCCATGAGGCCTCCTCACACCCCTACAGCCTCACCCGGTCCTCCGGTGTAACGATAACTGAATCCAGAGCCAAATGGCTACAGCACAATCATAAGCCCCGAGCTTATAAACCCAGCTCCGCTCAATGCTGGCTCTCTCCCATACCTCTATCTGGATTCTCTCTCTCCCCTTGCATCATTGCAGCCGGTCAGACCGCCACCATTGACTCTACTGCTCAGCTCTCCCACAGAGCTCCTGCGGCTGCCAGAGGGGAACTGCTACTATGGCTCCGGCCTGGGCTGTTTATAAAGGGCCGGGCCCTGCCCCCTTCTGATCACCTGACTGGCTGGTTGCCACAGCAACCAGCAGCTGCGCTGCCCTGCTGATTGACAGCTCTCCTTCTATCCTCTAAGGCACAGGACACCTCAGTGCCCGTGACAGGGTGGCTAGGATCTGGAACCAGCTTCCAAGGGAAGTGGTGCTGGCTCCTTCCTTGGGGGTTTCATAGTTTCTAGGGTCAGAAGGGACCTGAGCAGATCATCGAGTCCGACCCCCTGCCATGGCAGGAAAGAGTACTGGGATCAAATGACCCCAACAAGGTGTTCATCTAGCCTCCTCTTAAAGACCCCCAGGGTAGGAGCCAGCACCACTTCTCTTGGAAGTTGGTTCCAGATCCTAGCCACCCTGACAGTGAAGTAGCGCCTCCTGATATCTAGCCTAAATCTACCCTCTCCCAGCTTGTGACCATTATTCCTGGTAACGCCTGGTAGTGCTCGGGGGAACAGGCACTTCCCCAATGCCTGCTGGTCCCCTCTGACTAGTTTGTAACAGGCCACTAGATCCCCCCTCAGCCTTCTCTTGTGGAGGCTGAACAGGTTCAGGTCCCGTAGCCTCTCCTCATAGTGCCCTGCTGCCCCCTGATCATGCAAGTGGCCCTCCTCTGGACCTTCTCCATGTTGTTCACATCCCTCCTGAAGTGCGGCACCCAGAAATGGATGCAGTACTCCAGCTGTGGCTTGACCAGTGCCGCATAGAGGGGGAAGATCACCTCCTTGGACCTGCATGAGATGCATCTGTGGATGCATGACAAGGTGTGGTTGGCCTTCTTGACTGCATCCCCACACTGCCGACCCATGTTCATCTTGGAGTCAATGATGACTCCAAGATCCTTTTCTGCCTCTGTACTGACAAGAGGGGAGTTCCCCAGCCTGTAGGTCTGGTGCCGGTTGTTCCTCCCCAGGTGCATCACTTTGCACTTGTCAGTGTCGAATCCCATCCTATTCTCATCCGCCCACCCCTGTAACCTAAGTCCAATTATAGCCTATTCCTCCCTTCTAGCATGCCCACATCCCCCCACAGCTTAGTATCATCAGCAAATTTGAACAGGGTGCTTTTTACCCCCTCGTCCAAGTTACTGATGAAGTTGTTGAACAGTGTGGGCCCGAGGACTGAGCCCTGGGAGAACCCACTGCCCACATCCCTCCAGGTCGAAAATGACCCATCCACCACCACTCTCTGGGTGCGGCCCACCAGCCAGTTGGCAACCCAATTGACTGTGTGGGTGTCGACACCACAGTCCCCCAGTTTCTTAATGAGAATGGGTGAGAGCCAGTGTCGAAGGCCTTCCGAAAGTCCAGGAAGACTATGTCCACTGCTACCCCTGCATCTAAGGATTTGATGACCTGGTCATAGAAGGCCACCAGGTTGGTCTGACAGGACCTGCCGCTAATGAACCTGTGTTTGTTGCCCCTAAGCATAATCTCCCCTGTTGGCCCCTCGTGGATATGCACCAGAATAATTCTCAAAAAGCTTGCCCAGGATCAAGGTAACACTAACTGGCCTATAGTTTCCCAGGTCCTCCTTCCTCTCCTTTTTGAAGATGGGTACCACACTGACCATCTTCCAGTCCTTTAAGAGGAGGCTTGAAATCTATCTGGCTGGAGTCATTTGAGCCCAGTTTTCTCTCCTGCCCAGGGCAGGGGGTTAGACTAGAAGATCTGCAAGGTCTCTTCCTGGCCCTACATCTATGAATCTATGGCTCACACCCCTATCACCCCCCTACTCTCCTCCAGATCACCCCTTGCCACCCCAATCAGACTAAGAGTAGCAACTGTGAACTCTGTCCCCCTCCTCCTAGCTCTTCCCCATTTCTCCCCTTCCCCCTGCCCTCTCCACTCCTGGCCCTGTCTCCCCTTCCCCCATACCCCTCCCCAATTATCCACAGCTGAGATGTCTCTAGCTGTCAGTCCAGGACTGTAGGAGTTCTGCATATTAGCTAGTCCACACTGGGAATGGTGTTTTCTGGGATGATGGATGACTGCTAATTCATCATTGTATGTCAGTGAAACAGCCAGAAGTTAAGGTAAATTGAGCCAGATATTAAGGTTCAAAGATAATCCTCACCTGAAGTGGTGTAAATTTAAGATGCTTATAGGGCATTTAGAATTTGTTAACAAGCTTTAAACATACAGACACCCTTAACATTGTCTAATTGTAATGTATAATATCTCTGTAAGTAAGGAGTGTTAAACTCATCTGGCTGTATGGGCTGCATGGAGCTGGTCCACAGGCCAAATCAGGCCCACAGGCCCCCTCCTGCCCCAACCTGCATTCTTAATCTACCACAGGCAGCAATCACAGGTACTACATGCAGGGATGGTCTTGTGCAGCAAAAGAGGCAGCACCAGGAGCTGGATTATGGGGCTCTGCAGGCCACTCCTGCCCTAAATGATACATTTTCTCCTAATTCAACTCCCACCCCCAGAACCACTTCCTACTAGGATAGTCTCAAGAAATCACCCAACTGATTAATTGCGCTGAAGTTGAAAACAGCATTTTTGTTGTTATTATTTTTAATATTTCTAATATAATTTACACCTTCAAGTTGTTCAGTCACTAACGCATGGAACCTTACGATCTTGTTACCACAGGCTTTGTTACCACTTCACTTTGTCAGCAACTGCTCCTCTACCTAGAGTGATTCAAATGAACTTTCAGTTGTAGAGAAGCCTGTAGTCAGTCCATCTTCTCCCAGCCCGTCCCTTTCTCCTTCTCCCTTCCCCTCCCTCTCCCACATGCACACACACCCCTCAACTAGATTGTGAAATTCTATGGGGAAGGAATTGTAATGACTGTGTTAGACACTGTGTTTTTGTACAGTGTCTAACACAACATGGGCCAGTCTTGACTAACTGATACCTTTGGACCCTGCTACAATGCAAATTCATTAGTATCAAAACTAAACCACTTCTTTTAAAGAATTCATTCATTCAGAAACAAAGGTTGAAACCAAGCCAGCTGGAATGGCTTTCAAGGGATGTGGCAAGAGAACATGTTGAAAGACCAGAGTAACAGGAAAAACTTTAAAAATAAATAGGTAGCATGGGTGGGAGAATAAAAGCCAAACAGCTAGGGTAGAATTATCAGCAGAACCTGAAGGATATGGAGTACTTAAGAGGGAACTATACCAACGAAGGGAAAAAGAAAACCAAGGACAAGGTGCAGCAGACAAGGTTTGGTTACCTCTGAGTTTAAGAAATTTAGAATCTAGACGCAGTCAAAAAAAGAGAAACCAGCTTTAATAAAAGCCTGAGGGAACCAACAAAGTTAGAATAGGGAGAGAGATGGCAGGTCTGGAGTAGGTTTAGGCTGTGTCTATTACAGGATTACTTTTTGAGTATGGGAATAGCAGCATACTGTTCTGACAATGCACTCCTTGTGGTGAGTAGCTATACCAACAAAACTGCACTGTATTTAGTAACTGGTCTCCCAGGAGCAAAATGCAGCTTTACTGCCATCATTACATTTGTACTAAAGACTTGTGCCAGCATAGCTATATAAAGCAAGGTTTTCCACACCCCTGACTAACATGTCTAATCAAGCAGATACATACTGTAGACAACCTAAAAGGAAAAGAAAAAAAAGGAAATGGGTGACATTGAGAGAAAGTGAGATGACTGAAATGGGAATGAACTGATGAGCACTGCAACAGGACAAGTGCAATCACTGGAGCTGTGTGCAAAGATCCTAGCCATAAAGAAAAAGTTATTTAAGACTATGCTGCATGCAAAAGGTAAAGAGGTTGATGTAGCTCAGAAAACGATGATTATAGGATTTGGCAAGTTAGCAGCAACTCAGGGAACATGCACAAATACTTTGATACTAACCATGGATCTGATTGTGCTGGGTTGCTCCATGGGCATCATGGGAGGGGGAAACATAGAAAGGAGCCTGTTGATCTCCTACTTAGGAGTCCTTGAATTTCCTAAAGGGACTGATTTCTGCTAATATACCTTCAGCCAAGATGCCCTAAAAATTGTGTGGGGAGAACAGAGCAATCTCCCACTTCTCACTGCACCATCCCACAGAGGTGACTGGTACAGCAGAGAGTACACCATAACCTCTGAAGCAGCATGCTAGTAGATGCACTCCAAGAAACAAACCAAATGAGGGGAAAATGCAGCTTTGGGTACAGGTACCATGAACTTCACCCAACACATCCTATTAAGCTTTTCTCCTTTCCTCGCTATTATTTTTTGGAGCCTCTCTGTATCAGGTGAAGTATTTACAAGTATCTCCATGACAAATTACCATTACACCTGATTTCTTAGCAGAAGCAGTGTTGCAATAAGTCACAGTAGGGTGAGGTTTTGTGACTGGTACAATTAGTCAGAAGGGGAGAAGACAGGTCAGGACCAGAAGGTATTCCTGCCAAGGCTACAATCTCAGCACAACCAGCTTGAAAAGCAAGGGTGATACAGGATGGAAACAGTAGCAGTTCACTGGATAGATCTCTTGTACTATGCTTTGAGTACTTGCACATCTTTTCTCTACCGTCTAAGTGCCAATCTTCAAATTGTTGGGATTATCTTGCCCCCTAGTGGCTAGACCATAAAATTCATATACAACCAGATTCAATCCAGGTGTCAATGGACTTCAGATTTAGAAGTGAGATGTGCAGTGACATAAATCGGATTCCCTTGAATCTGCTTACATGGTCCAATTGGAATGTCAGGGATTATAAACAGGTACCTTCTGTCCTCTGCTTTAAATTACATATATTACTTGCAATCCCTGTATGTCATTATATTCTGCCCAGAAACATTTCTGGCTCACTGGCATGTAACTTAAACAATCTGGACTCCTTCAGATTTAGTAAGTATAAGTAGAGCTGTTTGGAAAAGTTTTCAGTTGCTATAGAAATCTGATAACTAAAATATTGCTTGAAATTCTAGTGAAAAATGTTCATTTTATCAGCAAAAATTGAAAATGTTTCAGTTCTGTTTTCTATGAGAACTCAGAATTTAGGAAAGTAAATACTTTCTACTTTCTTGAGTTGAAAAAACAACTTTACAGCAAAAATGTTTTGATGGACAGCTCTAAACATATTGATAAGTGAAAATCATAGTAAGCCAATAGGAATCAAAGCTGGATTAACAGAAATTGAAGGGTCCTAAAATATATAAATGTATTGATTTAGATACTCATTAGCATTATCTATTCAAATAAGTGAGCTGGAGATATGAAACTTACACCATCTTATGCTCAGACTTTCTAAAAAGGATTTAAGCTAGTATACAGGGATACAATGCATTTCCTTCTGCATGTCTCCTGTAAGTTTGGTTCTCAGATTTACCTCTGAATTTGGTTTAGTAGATTTAAACCACAGGTTAATTTAATTTATAAATCATGATAAAAAAAGAGAGAAAAAACGGTGTTTTTTTAGCCTCATTTGTAGCATGTCCTACTTGGAAACTATAAAACTAACAAATCCTTCACTTGGATTTAACATAATGGGTCAGCATCCAAAAGTGACTTCTGATGAACTAGCTGCAGATGTGGTCCAGTATCTTCTCTGTATGTTACTATGCGATTCTTCTCTCCTCCTGATAGCCTAACTATCTGCTCTCCCCAACACTCTGTGGAGGGCTGTACATAAAAGTAGGAAGAAGTGAGATGAAACCATTTAATAAACAACTTATTTCCTGAAAGCACACTTTGCATTGGTCCTCTGGGCTCTACAATGTGAAATTTCTTGACTACGTCTCTCTCTAAACAATTTTCAGTGGTGAGCTTGGCTATTGTTCAACACTATAGGACTGACTAATGAACTAGAATTTCTATCTGAATATCTTCAAAGCAGTCCCTGAAACAAAGACCTTGTGTGGAAGACCTAGCCATGCCACCAAAGTAAAATTGCAGTCTCTCTTGGGATTGGATATTCTCCTTGGATTTCATCCGCCACGGCTTAGATGTTAAGGAAGGAATCAAACAGATACAGTTCTGGGGGACAAAGCTGATGCTAATTCCTGCAACTTAAAAGTATAGCTCCTCTTCACAGAGCTCCATCATCCCCATACCCTGTCCTTACCACATCAGATGTTCCTGCATTGATCTCATTAGGTCTTGTCTGTGGGAGTCATATTCTCTATGCTGCCTTGCTTGATGCTCAGGCAGCCGGTTTCTGGCTGTCGGCCTTTTGTCCCATTCTTCATTCTATGGTCACAAATATACAGTCATACATCCCCCCCCGCCCTTACCCTTATCCTTCAGAGAGGGGTTGTCTAGGCCAATGCCCAAAGCTCACATTCTAGATCTACCTCTCTTTCTCCTTTTCCAGATCCACTGGACTCAAAGTCACCAGCTTGGCTGTGGCAGCTTCCTCGTTGTCCCTGCTCTTCAGGTGAGTCTGTTGGTGTTTCGCCAGCCAGAGAGACTCTGAAGACTATTACACCATCACTGCAGCTCTGTGCTCCCTCAAGTTTCCCTTGGTGCAGCTTCCCTCACCAGAGGAGAGCCGTCTGCTCGGCCAACTTTCTTTTAAATTCCCATGTCAATCAGCTGTGCGCGAGGGGACAGTATCCCATTCGCTGTCCTGCCAGCCCTCACAGCTGATCACAATAATTAGCATCTGGGGATTTTGGCTTGTCTTTTCCCCCATCCAGGCTTGCCGCCACACTATGTTTCATTTCCCCCTTTGTTCTTTTGGTGTCTCGTGACAGGGTAGGCTTGCTGCTCTGTCACACCTTGCAAAGAAACCACAGACTCACTGAACTGTTCACCAAGTTGCTGACTTAATGACCAAGAAAGTCTTTATGGTCATGCTTTTTTAAAATTAACCTGTCAAACTTCAAAAGAATTCCCCTTGAGTGTTAGTGACAAGTGCCATTCTTTTATTTCATGTGCAGTTTCCTTACTGTGTTTTGGTTGAACAGTGAATGGATTGTTGGAAGAAAGGGCAAAGTAGCAGCTGGATTTATCCCACTCTGATCCTCTGTATATATGGATTTTTCTACACAATGAAGCCACTGGACTCTTTTCTAATTCCCTATCTAACAGGACCAGACAAAAACCTGACCATTGATGAGGTATGGCTATACACAGTCTTTCCCATTAAAAGGCACAGCAAATAATGAATGTGTTTCCTGATTTGTAGAGAATTTAAAGACATACCCTCTACTTCCTAATGCTGAAAAGGAAAAGATTTATGCACAATTTCCTGAGAAAAATTAAGCTCTTGGTCTTAAGCTCCTGAAATCTTCCCTAAAGGGACAAATGAACTCATGTGAAGACAGATAAAGAGTCAGGTGCCTTATACAGTTACAAAAGGTAGAATAGCTAAGGCATTTAGCTATGGTTCATGAGGCAGGAGACTGAGCACTATTCTGTACTCATACTAAAGGCTGTCCCTGCCAACCCACCCATAAATGGGTGGTCAAACAGACTTGGAAGTCAACGGCCACCAGACAAGATAATATGCTAGTCACTTTTATTTCTAGAAGCTGGTACACTTCAATTATACTACCTTGATGGACTATGGGATATATGCCACGTAGGCTTCAGGTAAAAAAGGTTTGGCTAATAAGGTTTGTAAATGAAATATTTAAGTCAGGTAGTGAGCAATGAGATTTGTGCTTCAAGCTCCTTTAAGTCATATATCTGATGCATTCCCAACAACTCAGGAAGAACAATCCTTCTTCTACAACTTCATCTGCCAATCATACAATCCTTTCCTTCCACTTCTAGGTAACAAATCATGTTTTCCCAGTTTGGACATACTCCTACCTGGTGCTGCTGGTTCCAGTTTTCCTGATCACAGACTACATGTGCTATAAGCCAATCATTATTCTTCAAGGAGTCAGCTTCATCATTACTTGGCTGATACTAATGTTTGCACAAGGAATGATAGCCATGCAAATAGTGGAGGTTTTCTATGGTCTGGTCACAGCCACAGAAATAGCCTATTATTCTTACATTTACAGCGTTGTCAGTGCTGACCACTATCAGAAAGCAACAAGCTACTGCAGAAGCATCACACTAGTTGCATCCACAGTTGGGGCAGTGCTAGGACAACTGTTGGTATCATTGGCAGGCTTATCCTATTTTTATCTAAGCGCTATAAGCTTGGCCTCTCTCTCTTTAGCATTTGTTACTTCACTTTTTTTACCAATGCCCCAAAAAAGCATGTTTTTTCATAGCATCTCAGACACTCCCCCAAGTACAAAACAGGGAGAGACAAAAGCATCCAGCACTAACGAGCAACCCGATGGCCAAGATGACAAAGACTCTGTCAAGTCAGCTGCAAACCCCAGCACCTCACCTGAGTGCCATCCTAACACTGCTAAGCAACAGAATCACGTGCTGAGAGTGCTGGTGCAATTGTTCAAGGACATGAAGGAGTGCTACGGCACAAAGAGGCTTCTTTACTGGTCTCTCTGGTGGGCGTTAGCCACTGCAGGCTTCTATCAGGTCCTGAATTATGTCCAGGTGTTATGGGACCACAGGGCACCTTCCCAGAGCTCTGCAGTATACAATGGGGCTGTGGAAGCAATAGCAACTTTCCTGAGTAAGTAAATGATATCAAAGAATTTCCAGTAGTAAAAGAACTTGCATTCCAAATATACAGGCAGTCCTTGGACTTATGACATAATTGGTTTCTGAAAATTGTCTCTTAAGTCGAAACGTTGCAACTCAACCATTTTTCCCATAGGAAACAATGTTATAAATGGGAATTGGTTCCTGAGCCAAGGCCTGATACTCTACTTTCACCAAAAATAACCAAGAATGTTGCACTCAATCAATTATAGATGAACAATATAGCTACATCAATGCACTTAATATTGTAAATAGCAATCATATTGATTCGGAAGGACTTATTTGGGGTGACTTTACTGGACTTTTTGAAGGGCTCTTGGCTGTGTCTTCTCAGGAGTCTTGGCTGCAGGTTTTTCTGGAATCTTGTCTGCTTTCTTAAAGAAAGTGCCCAAGCAAGTTTAGATGGGTGCTCTCCAGGAACATAGACAATGCAGCAAACGTGTTCACTAGTGTGGCATCGTGTCAGATCAAGTGTTGTAAAGTTGAAACTGACATCACAAAGTTCATAGTTTCATAGTTAGTAGGGTTGGAAGGGACCTGAGCAGGTCATCAAGTCCGACCCCCTTCCATGGTAGGAAAGAGTACTGGGGTCAAACAACCCCAGCAAGGTGTTCATCCAGCCTCGTCTTAAAGACCCCCAGGGTAGGAGCCAGCACCACTTCTCTTGAAAGTTGGTTCCAGATCCTAGCCGCCCTGACAGTGAAGTAGCGCTTCCTGATGTCTAGCCTAAATCTACCCTCTGCCAGCTTGTGACGGTTATCTCTTGTCAATCCTGGGACAAGAGGGCCCAAGGACTGAGCCCTGGGGGACCCCACTGCCCACATCCCTCCAGGTCAAAAATGACCTGTCCACCACCACTCTCTGGGTGCAGACCTCCAGCCAATTAGTGACCCATCTGACTGTGTAGGTGTTGACGCCACAGTCTCCTACTTTTTTAATGAGAACGGGGTGAGAGACAGTGTTGAAGGCCTTCCTAAAGTCCAGAAAGACTACATCTACTGAGACACCTGCATCCAAGGATTTGGTGACCTGGTCATAGAAGGCCACCAGGTTGGTCTGACAGGACCTGCCGCTAATGAACCTGTGTTGGTTACCCCTAAGCATAATCTCCCCTGTTGGCCCCTCGTGGACATGCACCAGGATAATTCTCTCAAAAAGCTTACCCAGGACCAAGGTAAGACTGACTGGGCTATAGTTTTCTGGGTCCTCCTTCCGCCCTTTTTTGAAAATGGGAACCACATTGGCCCTTTTCCCAGTCCTCTGGCACATCACCAGAGCACCACAAGTGCTCGTAAAGCCATGCCAGGTGTCCCACAATGACCTCTGCTAATTCCCTCAGCACTCTGGAGTGGAGATCATCAGGACCTGCTGAAGCTGAAACAGGGTGTGAATTTATAAACATTATAAGTACAAAACATAACTCAAAATGTAAGTCAAAGACTGCCTGTATCCTAACATGTTAAGTCTATGTCTAGCGTATCCAGCCATAGCACAAAAGGAGAAAGTGAGTTGTATGTTGAAATAACAATTTATGAGAAGTACAGTACCATGACTGATTCTGGTAATACAAGGGCTCCCAACTGTGGTCTGGAGATCCTCTGTGTCCTATGCAGCACTTAACAAGTGTCTGTAGGGAGCCTAGGCATCATAAAGTCCCTGTGTCCTGCTACTAAATTCCACTTAAACGAATTTAAAAATGCATGGCTGATTTGCAACTGCTTTCCATGTCTGCATTGATGTGGTTGCTACTGGGATATTATCCATTCATGAATGAAAAAGGAAGTTTCTCTGGACACTCCATAACAGGATATGGATCACATTAAAAAAAAGTTAGTAGTCCTTCTATTATACATGGCGTATATGCACATTGGGAAGCTTTCTTCTCTTGAAGAAACTCCAATTTATATACAAGATTGTGTTATTAAAATGAGAGGAAGATCAATTAGATTTCAAATGTAATTTTCAAGTTTTGAGGCATTCTTGATTAAAAATTGCATCAGTTTAAAGCCTCAGTTTTGAAGTGGCAGCCTATTAGGACAAAGAGCAGATTAAGAATTTCTTGTGACATCCATACCTTGCTTTTTCCTATGAATAGTCTGTCTGCTTCATCATGCTATAAATAATGGCTGCAATATTGAGTAACTATATGGAATGATAAGCAACTATAAACTCTAATCAGATTCCCTTCTAAATCCAAATAGTCTTGTGAAAAATGTGGGGCCAGAAAATATTTCTGCCCTTTCATTTTAGGGGAATTGGTATGAGACACTGGAGACAACGGAGTTAAAATAATAGTGGTATGATCCTGCAATTATTGCCATCCTACAATTATTTGTATTGCTGTCCTGCAATTATTTGTAGTTACTGATCATAGTTATTTGTACCATGGCACAGCAACCTGCAAAACAGATTGGTATAATGCTACCAAACTTATTTGGCAGTAATTTCCATTTATTTTGCACTGGTTCAAATGATAAAACAAGGCAAGAGGGTCTTCTAATGGGTTTGTCTATTAGACATTCTGACAGCCATTCCTTATGTCAAAACTTACAAGGACGTGCAAGTTCACACATGGATTGCTGTGGAGAACTGTCCAGGAAAACCACAGGAAACTGCCCATTCTCTAGGAATGCTATTGTATATGTGTTTGTTATTTCCCTCCCAAATTATCAATATTTATTATCACACTAGATAGTCAAGACCAAATCAATGTCAAAATCAGTGAAAATAGACTAGCAATGCTGAGAGAACCCCATAGTCTTGGCAAATTCATCAGGATTTGTTTTAGGACTCAGACTAAGCTAAAGCCACCCAAAGCAGACTGACAAATTTTGGAAGCCATAAGCAGAACACAGTGGCTAAAGAGTCCCCCAAAGAGCCCAAGCATAACTGTATCCATCATTTGTTATTAAGAAAAATATGGCAAGAATGTTAAGATTCATCCCAAAATGACTCATCTTTTGCATGAATTAAACTACTGTATTTTCAGCTGAAAAGAATGGGGCCTGGGGTAGTGTGGACACTAAGCCAAAAGGTTAACAGCCTAGATGTTGCAAGTTCAATGCCACAGCAGAAGCACTCACAGCATAGCCTGTCAGATTCCAATGAATCTGCAAATTCTGCTGAATACCTTGATAAGGACATGAAAAAGGAAGGACTGGAAATATTATCCAATATGAGATCTGTAGGTATTGCCATTTAATGGTTGGACAGTCACTATTCAAATGTTCTTATCTTTTCTCTAGGTTCAGTAACATCCTTGGGAGTAGGATATGTGAAAATAAACTGGGATCTTTCAGGAGAGCTAGCCTTGGGGATCTTCTCTGCAGTGAATGCTGGTTCTCTGTTTCTCATGCATTTTACTGCCAATATCTGGGCATGCTATGCTGGCTACCTAGTTTTCAAAGCATGTTACATGCTCCTCATAACAATAGCAACGTAAGTACAAACCATCACTACTTTATTCTATACAAAATTCTCAAACAATAAAACCTTAGATTAAAAGAAATAAAACCTATTCTTAGATCAATTACAGATTATGCTCATCCTGAATGAGATCAATACACTACTCTCTTTTCAAATTAGTGGGTTGTTAGAGTAGTATGAAATATGCAGATGACAAACACGCAGGACAATGTCAAATACAGACAAGAGGACTGAAAGAGACCACCTGCCAGTGGCTGCTACAGAAGGAATAAGATATAACATTTCAATATAAATAGAAAAGCTTTAAGGATTTCAACTAGAAGTTTTAATTGCCATCTTTATTTGGTCTGGTTCGGACTATTCATTGCTGTAATCTATATCTGAGATACAGAAGGGATGGCATGGATTTAGGTCTCCTAAATAAGCCTACTGCTATACCTAAATACTCCCCCATCCGGGGGTGGGGCGGTAAACTGGTACAAACACATATCTTCTTTAAAAAGCAGGCTGACAAATATTAAAAATGTGTGCTTGTGTGTGTGTAAAGGAAAGAATCAGTGAATTCTAATGGATTTTTATGCTATTGCTATATTTTTAAATGTTTGGTATAGAGATGACAGCTGCCTAAGCCTTGCACAATTCAGCTTCTTAGCCAGATGGCTGTAAGTAGCAACTTTGTGAAATATGTTCTTAAATTATTTTTAACATGTTTGAGGAAGAAGTACAGCACACTCTCAGCAGCTGGCACAATATGATGCAAGAGAAACTGTTGGCTGCCTGGAGGTTTGAACTCAGTTGTTTCTGTAGTAATGAGCATTGTAAGCAAATGTTTAGTGAGCCTTTGCCATTATCAACACTTCTGGTTAAAGCAATAAGAGGAACTCTGACCATACTGTAAAGAAAATAGGTGTTGGTAAGAATATTATGACTACGTCCACATTTTTTTCTGAGAAGGAAAAGCCTCTTAGTGGATTTCAGTTCTTTCCTTATATCTGAAAGCCAAAAGAAAAATTAAAAATCAGCTCAATTGTATACGAACCCTGGACCTCCATCTTTCCACTGTCAAGCAAAACAAACAAAGAAACAAACAACCAAAGCAAACTGCCGACAAAATTAAAGAAAGAAAATGCTAGCAGTCGTATCCTTACAAAGCAGCTTTGTGCCTCATTATGGAGTTGCAGAGTTTCTCACCAACGAGGCATATTCTCTATAGCTGGTTCGGAACTTTCCTACAAAACATTTTTGCGTTAGAAAATCCTGATTCAAAGCCAAAAACATTTACAGGAAAGGGATGGAATCTATCAATCTGCCATTTCAGGAAAAAAAATTGAAGAAACATTTCACAATTTTTTTAAACATCCCATGTCAATACTTTCCTTAAAGGTTTTTCAGTTTAAAACAGCCTTTTCATTTAAAAAAGCTGGTTTATATAAAAAGGAGACTAAAACATTTCAGTAGCTTCAAAATATTTTGTTTCAACTAAATGCTTCAGCTAAACTGATCTGATTTTTAGCCTGGGTAAGTAGTGGGAAAATAAAATTAACAAAGAAGTTTGGTAAATCTGCTTCACAATTCATCCTAATCCCATGTTTTGTTTTCTTTTCTGTGAATATTCAGGGTTGTTCATACATGTGTGGAAAGGTCCTTCTATTCATCCAGCACAGGTGGCTGTGCACAAACAGGCAATCATACACATACCAGCCAATCATATCAAAACCAGTCACACTGGGTAGATTAAATGCACACATGTATTAGAGGCAAATACTTAATAGCTAGGTACAGGCATTCAAAAAATTCAGGGTGGAATCAATCTAAATTCATGGTTTTCTTTAAGTGGCACAGCTTAGATCAGTACTGAACAGAATACACATTCTCCCTTTGGTGTGAGGTGCAAATCTTAGGCTGGGCTGCACCATTTTTAAACCACTCTGCATGTGCTGAACTCCTGTTCTGTTATGGGCATAGACAGGTTTCTGATCATTTATACTGTAATGTCTGTCTCTGACCAATGTGGGACCTGCTGAACAGCAAACAAATCATCTTTAACCAGGAAGAAATCCAGCCATTTTAAAATCTGGGATCCATATACGTAGTCAAATCTCATACTCAGGTCTTGTGCAAAGGGAACAGAAAACAGTAAATTTACTGAAAAGTCCCCAGTCATTATTTATTCTTCTCCATACACTGCTCGCCTCAAAGACATAATATCCCATGGATTTCTTCAGGAATGGCCCGTTTTCACTAATATCTCATCCATGAAGCAACTTAAATGATTAAATCTAAAATCCAACTCCTGAATGTTGAATGCACTATGAACTTATGGAAATAATAGTCTATGGAATTTGGCCCATGTCTGTGAACCATCTGTGACCCAATCAGATTGCTCTTGAATTTGTTCATTACAAATAATTAATCTCAAGATATTTAAGAATATGTTGCTGTATGCACCACAAATAGTTTAACCAGTTCTAGAGGCATGCGTACACAAGCCCAAAGACTTCAAAGATCTAATAAAAATCTGCATGAAATGCACTGCAAAAGGAACTAGTACATTTTCTGATGAGAAAACCAAAAAGATACAATTTACAAGAAAACATTAACATCTTTTCAAAAGAAAAATTATCCCATAGTCAAACCATAAAACAAAAACTGACTATGACTGCCTGTCAGCGCCCAGAGAATTAATTCTTCTGATCCTGGGACACAAGGTCCAGCATTTGGCTCAGTAATCAGACTTGATTTATTACTTCCAAGGTACTGGCATGGGTTGAATACTTTCTCTACCATATACTCCCTATTAAATTGTTATCCAGGAGGCTGTAAAATTACACCTCATCCCTAATTTGACAAACCTTACATGTTAACACTGCCCTTAATCAACAAGATGACAAGCTACAATTTTTATGCTTACTGAAGTTGAACTAACTAATCAGTATAATACAAGATTTCAGATTGCTATCAATCTAAGCATGGAACGTTATGCTTTGATGTTTGGATTCAACAACCTTATCGCACTGGTGATTCAAACTATTCTAACTGTTGTTGTTGTTGATGCAAGAGGTCTGGGATTGGATATAGTTACTCAGGTAAGTGGTATTTTCACCTTACATTTACATGGTAAACCACTATATTCTCCATACATTTTTACTTCCTCTTCATTCTCACAGCTGAGCTGTGCCTTTCTTTCCCATTTCCAATTATTCCTGTTTCTTTACCAGCCTTAAATGTCTGTCAAGCATCATGAAACGGGGCCTCAAACAGTTCACCCAGAATCCCAGTCACCCCCTCTCTCAGCCTGACACACATGATTGTGGTATTGCCCTCCATAAGGTGAAGCTGGACTAAGTTGTCCTGCACCTCATCGGCATATACATTTTTGGTGCATCCCAGGACTCGTGACAAGAACACCCAGTTCTAGTCAAGAGTGAGGTTACCTGACCCCCCAGATTTATTTTTGCTGCTGTAACAATGGGAGGGGGACAAATTCAAGGCAAATCTCCAATAATTAGATTCTATACTTGAAAACTTATAACAAATTTATACATTTCCCGTATATAAAATGTAATCATTAGGGGTTGTCTTATAAATCAGGGTCATCTTCAACCAGAGTAAATACAATAAATTAACTCTTCCTGCTAAGAAATCAAGTCCATCTCTGAGCATGAAGTGTGCTGACAGTTCAGCAGCACTGAGGCAGCATGGATTAATTTAAAAAACAAACCCGCCAAAACTAGGAATAAGGAATGCTATTGCATTCCAATTCCAGCTCAGAGAGACTTGTTCTGTAGCTTAAGTCAAATTACTGAAATTTTGTCTTACTCTCCCCCATTTGGTTATTACTACTACTCTTTACCAAGGGGGGTGGTAATAAAGAAATTTAGCTATCTAGTAAGGATATACACTAAGCAACTAAACCATTCCTGCCCCTAGTGAAATTTTGTTCAGTTTCAACAGAAATTGACACTCTAGCTATACCTTCATAAACTATTTTTACTCTTTGAAAATGTCATGAGTACAATGGTTTCTGGTTCACTGAAGAGAATAAGGAAAGAAGTACCAGCATCTTAGAGGAAGAAGGAGAAAGTAGGGAGAACCACCAGAAAAGTGACATGAGAAAATTGATAGGGTGTCTCAGCTATTTTGGTGCATGACAAAGTTATGAGCACAGGGGTAGGCAAGCCCTGGTCTGAACTAAAGGCATTGCTCATGAAAGGAGTAGAATTATAGCACTCTAAGTATAAGTGATTTTTGCTGATACTGCCTGTGAGCATGTACATGTCATGCAACTGCTGTGCATTTAAAAGGGAAGCAACAATGTACTGATAATGAAAGGTGGAGAAACGAAAAACAGACATTTCCAAAATGGTGGCAAGCACTTGGTGGTGTCTTGTTCATGTAACAGTTTGTAGGATCAGCTACTGAGGTAGAGGCAAAGATGGAATCTCAAATATTTAACTGATTCTCCATGTTCCTGTAAAGTATTACTTTACAGTTAATTATTTTTCATTATAGTAAAACCCAACCCACCTTTTTTCTAATCAAGAGCAGCAAAAATTTTGCTTCTTGATCTATGTGCATCTTGCAAGGCAATGAGACTACTCATTTCCTCTTTTACATCCCAAAATGAGACTATACAATTCAGTACGGTACAGTTGTTGATCTGTATACCCTGGGAGGAAAGGAAACAGGGTATAATTTTGACATAAGCAAAGGAATTCTCAGAGTAAATCAACAGATGTTTGAAGATATGTTCTTGTTTTACAGTTTCAGCAACTGAGGTTCAAATTAACATGGTTGGAAGTGATACCTTATCATCAGGGATCCTAGTTTTCCATGGGAAAAACAAAAAAATCTCTGTTTATAGATTCATAGAAGTTAGGGGCTGGAAGGGAGTTCAGAGATCATCAGGTCCAGCCCCCCCTGCTCAAGGCTGGAAAGATTGCTGAGGTCAGATTACCCCAGTGGGGTGTGCATCCAGTTGTCTTTTAAAGATTCCCAGGGAAGGTGATTGTACCACCTTTGGGGGGAGTCTATTCCAGACTCCGGACACAAACCATAAAGAAGTTTTTTCCTAATGTCTAATCTGAAGCGATCCTCTATCAGTTTATGACCATTATTCCTAGTCTTCCCCTGGGGTGCCTTCATGAACGGGTGTTTTCTTAGCCCCTGATGTGTATACACCCTTTATATACTTAAAGGCTGCCACCAAGTGCCCTCTGAGTCTTCTGTTCTCCAGGCAGAACAGACCCAAGTCCATCAGCCTCTCCTCGCATGGTCTGTTCTCCAGACTTCTAGTCATTCATGTGGACCTCCTATGGACTCTTTCCAGCTCCTCCACATCCCTCTTGAACTGCAGCACCCAGAACTGGACATAGTATTCCAGCTGCAGCCTCACCTCTGTTGAGTAGAGCAGGAGGATGACATCCTTAGTGTTGCTTGTGATGCATCAGTTGGTGTATGCCAGAGTGTTGTTCACTTTGGCAGCTATAACATCACACTGGTGGCTCATGTTCATTTTATGGTCAATTGTGATCCCCAGGTCTCTTTCAGCTGTGGTGCTGACTAATGTAGCACCACCAAGCCTATAAGTATCTTGTGGGTTATTTCTCCCCAGATGGAGCACTTTACATTTCTCGGCATTAAACTTCATCAGATTAAGATCCACCCACTTTACAAGCCTGTCCAGATCAGCCTGTCTTCCAGCATGACCACAGGAGATTAGGTTGGTCAGGCATGACCTGCCTGCATCAAAGCCATGTTTGCTGTTATTTAGAATATGACATCTGCAAGGCTTGGGGCATGGTAAAGGAGCAGTTTTGGAGCCATGCATGTAGCCCATAAGGCTGAGAGTGTTCCAGGAGGCACCCATTTTGAGTGGGATCCAAAACAGGATCCGAGAACTCATGAGGTTCAGGGGGGTCCAGCAGGACCATGTCCAGACAATAAGATCAAGGGCAGCCTCCCTATATTATAATTACAAGCAAAGACATGGCAAGCAAGAAAGAGGGTGCCCGTTGGGCTGGACTAATACAGTCAAGGGGACCTAGGGGTATCACAGCCATCCCTGAGGACCCCATCCCATGACGCTCATTTGCAACATAAAGTAGCGCTCTGATGGTTGCTCTTATTTACAAAGTGGGTCTAGATCCTAGTGAGCCATTCCAGCACCTGGAATCATTTGAGATTAAAAGTTTCCTTCAGTCCTTTTCAGGTGCTAGGGATAAATAGGAGAATGGAACAGGAATCACTATGGTAGCTGCAAAAGATCCCCTGATGCCTGACAAGCTACTCAAATGATATTTAATTCCAATTAAGGTCCTACTTGGAAAATAGGGAGGGACACAACTGTGTTATCAATATATTTTAACGATCAGAAAAGATTTGCTTCCCTAATACTGTACAGATTTCACTAATTGTACTTTTTTACTTTAGTTTCTAATTTATGGCAGCTACTTTGCAGTCATAGCTGGGATTTTCTTGATCAGAAGCATTTGCACAATTGTTTCAATCAAACGCAGAAAGAAAATACTGTGCATTTCCAGAGAACCTGGAGGTCAGAACATGATGGAATATGGATCTAAAGAACATATTATCAACGGCTATACAACACGACTATAACTTACCAGACAGGCACATCTTCTGGGTCAAGTTCTGCTTGCAAGACTAATTGAAGCCAATTGGAGATAGCAATAAGAAAAAGATCATTACTTACCAATGGGTATATGGCACCTGTTAAATTTACTCCAGGCAAAAGTGTTGTGTTAAGTTATATCGGGCCAGATTTTCACACACAATTGCGCACTCCACAAACACTGCACCCACCTATACCCTCCCCTCCTCATGCACCCCCACACACATATCCCTGCTCACTGTTATGCATGCACACACCCCCCACATGTACCCACACCTACCCATGCATACCACACCCACACACTCCCAGCTACCCTCCCCCTCCACACACCCCACAAACCCCATACCTAACACACATCCCCACAAACACACCCCTTATACCTACCCACCCACATCTACATATACCCCCATACTCTCCCTCACTCCCCACATACTCACACATCCATGCAAACTCCCATAGCCCCCACCCATGCATACGCCCCCACCCCTCCACATCCCCTGCAATATACAAGAGTAAGACTTAATTTTGAGCTATTATACAATCACCTCTATATATGCAACAGAAACACACAGATTAGGACCAAAATATTTTTAAAAAATAAAATTAAAATATGTTATTGTCGTCAGTGTTTGATTTTAGTATATAGTTTGTTTGGGTTTTTTTGGTTCCATGATGGCAAACCCCCTTCCCAAAGGAGTACTTCTGTGGGCAAGGGGAGGGACTTCTGGTGGCAAAGGTCAGAGGTTAGGAGATGGCAACCTGGAGGTGGGGCACCTGTCAAGGGATGGGGCTACACTTGCGGCCCTTGACAGCTCACCAAAACTCATGAAGTGGCACTTCAGTCAAAATTCTTGCCTGCTCCTGGTCTAGTTAATAGTTTGGAGAATGGAATTGAGGGCACAGATAGCCAATTTGCAGATGACACTAAACTGGGTGGAGGTGCATAGGCAGTAGAGCTGTGCAGACAAGCAACAGTATTAACCTTTAATACGTGGCTACTTGCAAAATGTTTTAACTTTAACACAATTTAATGTTCCACAGATTATCTAGGGTCTAAGTATAATGTGCAACTTCAAAAGACCAATGTCAAGTTGTGTGTTTAACACAAGAGCGCACTTAGGCAAGGGCTGTAGGAAGATTCCGTGGCTTCAGGGATATTCCACTTCAAGAGTAGGAGTCTGTAAATAAGTGTCCGCTTAAATAGAGAAAGAAGAGATATGCGAAGGAAACCATTGGTGTATGAATGTATTTTTCTCACCTCGACCTTGCTATTCCAGGGAGCAAACTGCAAGGGTCCAGAGGTAGGAACAGACTGAAGGAGGAGGGAGGATTTTAGGGAAGGCACCAGCAAATGTGTGTGGTTGTGTGTATGTGGGGGGGGGGAGGGCTGCCTTTCCTGGCAGGGCTTACCACCACCTCCTCTCTCCTGTCAAAGGCCCTAGGGAGTGGCTCCCAGCAGCAGCTGTGTCTGAGCTGCTGTGTTATTGGTTAACCATTTAACCAATATAACTAGAGGAATAAAAAAAACAAAATCTGGTTTTTAATGAATTTCCCCAGCCCAGATGAATTCCCCCTCTCCCCCCACCCATAAGCACACAACCACACACATTTCCTGGTGCCTCACTTAAAATCCTCCCTCTTTCAGTCTGTTCCTACCTCTGGACCCTTGCAGTTTGCTCCCTAGAGCAACAAGGTTGAGGTGAGAAAAATGCATTCATATTCCAACAGTTTCCTTCGCATCTCTCTTCAGCAGTAAAAGAGCAGGAAACAACATGCGGTCAGTCCTTCCCAAAGGGAAACTCTTCCCCCTCCTCCCTTTCTCCCAACACCACAGGGTGGGGAGGGGGGCTCTTTTCAGTGCTGCAGAGCCTCTTCCCCCTCCTCCTCCCCCACCTGTTGCCACAGGGTGGGGAGGGGGGCTCTGTGAGGCTGCCTAGACATGGAGGGAGACTCTTACCTCTGTTCCTCCCACACCACAGTGGGGTGGGGAGGGAGCTCTTTGTGAGACTGCCAGGCCCCAGAGCAGGACTCTTCCTCCTGTGGGGTGGGGAAGAGGGCTCTGTTCAGTGCTGGAAGGTTACTTCTCTTCCTCCTCCTACTCTTCCCCCTACCCCCAGTGCCACAGGGCAGAGAGGGAAGGCTCTGCATGATGGTCCAGCCTGACTAAGCTGGAGTCCCAGGTAGTGCCTGTAACTGAGCCACAGCTATTGAGGGTGGCCTCGCCCCTGCAGCCCAGGCTGGCCTTGCTGGGCTCCAACTGAGACAGCCACATGGTGGGGCCGAGCTGGACTAGGCTGTGGGTTTTGGCCACCCTTGGCAGGTGCAGCTCAGTGACAGGGACACTGAGCCCTGTCAGCACCACAGCCTGACCCAGCCCAGCATGCATGGCCAGCAGCCAGATTCAGAGGGTTACCTGGGCCCCAGCATGGGGGCTGGCTGCAGACCCACGATCCCCTGTGGTGCCTCTGAGCTGGCCCAGGTACCCCTGTCCCTGGCCAGCTGCTGGCTGCATGTGCTGGGCTGGGCTGGGCTAGGTTAGGTTGGGGTGCTGACAGGTCTGTGTCCCCATCACTGAGCTGCACCTGCTGGGGGTGGCCCCTCCCCTGCAGCATGGCCCAGCCCCACCATGCAGCTGCCTCATCTGGAGCTAAGTGAGGCCATCCCGGGCTTTGGGGGCAGGGCCACCTGATGCAGTTGTGGCTCAGTTATAGCCGCTCCCCGCATCCCAGCTGGGCCTCCTGGACAGTTCCTCAGAGCCACTTCCCACCGTGAAGCAGCAGGGGCTTGAGGGAGGAGGTAGAGGGTAGAAGAGTATCCCCCAGCACCGAACAGAGTACCCCTCCCTGCCCCAAGGTGGAGGCGGCTCAGGGGGAAGAGTCCCCCTCAGAGGCCAGGAAGCCTAGCATAAAGGCCTTCTGCCATCCCCACAGTGATGGTGGGGAGGAAGAGGAAGAGGCAGAGGAAGAGGTCCCCCTTCAGTACTGCACAGAGCCCTCCCCCACCATGGGGGGAGGAGGAAGAGGGGGAAAAGTCCCCCCCAGCACAGAACAGAGCCCAAGCATGGCCCCATTAAGGTAAAGGGGACAGGAGAAGCCCCAGGGACCACTGCCACAGCACCTTCTCCTCTGCTCCCTGGCAGACAGGTGGACCTCAGCTACAGTGGGGAGGAGGCAAGAATCAACCCCCTTCCTTCCTGCCTGCCCACTTTGCCTTAATAAGGCTATGCCAGCCAGTGTCTTGCCATGTCCCATCCCTGCTTGGGCTAGAGAGCAGAGGGGAGGGGCCAGCCCTGCTCTGGAGCAGAGAGCACAGCCCAGAAAGCATGATGAGATGCTGGATAAGTTAAACCAGGAAGGGGTCTAGGACAGACATTGTATAAACTGGTTTGAGCTCAATCAGTTAAAGTATGATATTACATTCAACCAGATTTATCTCAAACTGGTTCCAGCCATTCTGAAACTGGCTTATGTACACTGAATGTCTGTCCTGTTACAGGTTTAAACCATCTTCTGATCACTTAAACCAATTTATGCATAATGTCTGTCTCTAGCCCTGCTGTCAGACACCAGGACCCTCTGCAGCGACAGAAAGTTTTCATTCAGCAGAACATATCTATAGCCAAGAAGAGAGGAGAATTTCAACTATAATGAGCCCTGGTTTTATCCATCACAAGTTAACCACTTTATTGGGAGCCCTCCAATACTGTGGAGGAAGAGCCATGATTTCCCCCTGAATTATTCAGTTTCTCGAGGAAGATTTGGTGAGTTATAAGAACCTACCCTAGTCAGTAGTACAGGAATAGTTACTGTCCAAAGGGTTGTTCTGTTACCTACAGAGAGGAATTTGGCAGTTCCAGCCCACCTACCAAAGGAAAACTGCTGAGATCAAAATTTGTGTAATAGTTTTGACATTTTGATAAGCCCTAATTCCAATTGAAAGTTGAGACTTCGGTTCATGAAAGGTGATCTGCTTTTCACAGGAAAATACATTCTTTTTTTTTCCATAATAATGCCTTCAATTCAAAACACTTTGATTCTAGAATAGTTCCATGGCATCCCATGGGTCATGGAGCTCAAATGTCTCTGCTATGTTCTCCAGTTGGGCTACATTTCCTTTAAGACATTGTAGATATGAACATGGGACTGCTATGTCTAACCTTCTAAACCATTCATCCAAAGAAGCAGCTGTAAAATATCATGGAAAACATGGTCCAACCAGAAGATAAACAGAACAAGGCTATTGAATTCTAGCTCCCAGGAAGCACCTTGGTGGCACTTCAGAAGTGACATTTTGATTTTTCAAACACAGTTTCCTGTAGAAAATGGGCAAACTAAATATTTGTCAAACTTTTCCACAGGAAAAGAAATCTGACCTGCTCTAGTTATAGATAAAAATTGGAGGGCCTCAAAGAATCCTGTTACTACAGGAGTGGGGGAGAGAGGGGCACTTTAATTAAAGTAGCTCTGAGATCTGCTCTAATTAAAGCACCCAGACCGTCTCATGTATTAGCGCCCCCATGCTTAAAAGTGGCAGCAGGAACATTAACTAAAGCTCCTCAAACAAGCTTTAGCTAAAGTGCCCCGCCACCATTTTTAAGCATGGGGATTCTGATACACAAGACGCCTGAGTCTGCTGGAGTGTGGTAATTACTATGCTCCAGGAGACTCAATTAATGGAGCTTGCTCTAATGCACTATAATTACAACTCATTGGAGCAGCCTCATTGCTCATGTATAGGCACCCTAGAATTGTCTTTCTTCACAGAGGGAAAAAGAGCTGGGTGAGCGTGGACACAGAGTAACCTTCTGGTCTAGGCTGACATACTGGAAGCTTGGGTTGAGATGGACTGTCTCTACAAATCTGTGATCTACCTAGTCCATGGACAAATCAAAAGCGGTCACAAGTTAGCACCTTTCAGAAGCACTGATGTTCCACACACACAAAAGCCAGGTCATTTTCAGGTCAGTTTTTCATTTGTGAATTAATCAGTAACCAATATCAGTCTTAAATCTTTAACTTAATATTAATTCAGCTTGTAGACAAACACATTTTGTTTGCAGTCCATCCAGTATTTCCCCTAGTATAATATAATAGTGTCTTAATAAAGACATGAGTAAAATTTGTAGAAGTTTAGGAACTTAAATCCTATTTTTACTAATGCCAGAAACTTCGGCATTAGTATCCAAGTTACTCAAGTCCCAGTGAAACTTTTACAGAAAGATTTTGTCTTTAGGGTTGCCCTTTGAATTCCACATTCCTCACTTACCAAACAAAACAAATATGTCAGCAAAAAATTATCCCTTCCAAATGATGCATAAAGCAATATTTCACCACTAATCACACTACTCATGATTTATAATCAAAGTAATAAACAAAAGAGGCAGATGAGTTTCCTGCAGAGGTCTGAATTTTAGGAGTTAAAATAAGGATCCTTCCTTCCAGAGCCACCCCGAGCAGGGTGTGGGGCCCAGGGCAAATCAGCCCATGCGGAGCCCTGCCCCTGCTTCGCTTCCACAAGCCCCAGACCTGAAGTAACGGCAGCAGTGATGGTGGGGAAGGGAGGGTAGCGAGCAGCTGGACAAAGCCGGTGGCAGTGGTGTAAAGTCACTGTAGCCACTCTACCCAGCTCTACGGGACCCCCCAAAGATAGGGCCTGGGGCAATCGCCCCGATTCACCCCTCTTCCCCCTGCAAGGACAGCCCTGCAGTGGAGTCTCTGGGGGTCAGACTTGATGATCTGCTCAGGTCCCTTCCAACCCTACCAACTATGAAACTACAAAACTACTTAACACCTTTAAAAGAAAAATAGTATTCAAATACTAGTAACCATACACACTCTAAAAGTGCTTTGAGAGCTTGTACAATAAAGCTTATGCTTATATTGCTTAATCAAAAAAACATGCAAAACATGAATAAATGGGTATCCTTTGGTGTGTATTGCTAAAGCAAAATGGAGGCATCTGAAGGAATGCAACTGAAAATTCTAATATTATAAAAGCCTAAGTCTGTCTGTCTGTTTGTAATGCTTTATTTGTGCTCTGATTGGCTGACAAACAGCCAATCAGAGTGCAAACAAGTGTTCCAACAGGAGCTGGTGGTTCATGGAGCTCCCTGCAGGTAGCAAGGATGGAGCAGAGTGGGGGCAAGGCCACCTTGCAGGTGACAGTGGCAGTTATGAGTGAATTCATGCCCAAGCAAATAATACCGAAAATAGTCTACACCCCACTTTATGGCAAGACAGTCCTGTTCGACAGTTGCATACCTTCTTTCTTGTGGGTTCAGCTTTCAGCTGGCGTAAGCTACAGGCTGGGAGACTCCATTGACCTCCTGGGACAGGACTGCGCCTAAGGCTTGCTCAGAGGCATCAGCCTGCAGGATAAAAGGTACCTCAAAGTTCAGGGTTCCTAACACTGCATCTTAACACTTGCATCTTTTTGCCTTCTCAAATGCTTGCCTGCTCCTGGCATCCCATTGAAGAGGACCTTTCCTCTTTCCTTTCGACAAATTAGGGGTGCCATAATTTCCATGAACTGAGGTATAAACCATCTGTAATACCCTGCTAACCCTAAAGAGGCCCTCAGCTGTTTTCAGCTTTGTGGTGGCCTAAACTGATGCAGGGCTTCTACCTTGCTGGCTAATGACCAAACCCGACCTTGTCTTACCATAGAACCCAGGTACTTAATTTCTGCCTTACCCAGAACACATTTTCTTGGATTAGCTGTAAGACTAGCTTGCCTGTAATACTGCCCTAACTGCTCTTAGATGTTCTTCTCACCCCTGCACGTATATTATGTCGTCTACATAGGCGGCAGTGTATTGCTGGTGTGGAGCCAACATCCACTCAATCAACCTTTGAAAGGTAGCAGCCACCCTGTGTAGCCCAAAAGGCGTCTGCTTGAATTCATATAAACCCCACGGGGTGCCAAACACAGTTTTAGCCCTATCTTCTCTCCTCAGTGGCACCTGCCAGTAGCCCTTGGCCAGATCCAGTGTAGAAATGAATCTGGCTTACCCCACTCTCTCTAGTAGCTCACTAATCTGAGGCATGGGAAAAGCATCAAACCGTGATATGGTATTCACCTTCCTAAAGTCGACACACAGCCACAACGACCTGTCAGGCTTAGTTACCGCTACAATGGGACTCTGCCATGGGCTACAGGACTCCTGTATAATACCCTGCTCCAACATCTTGGTGAGCTCTGTACAAATGGCATTATACTTATAGTAGGGAATCCTCCTCCATTTTTCCCAAATGATCTGCCCGGGGGTGGGGGTTATTATATAGTGGGTTATTCTTGCGCAGCCAGGAATTTTGCTAAAGCTGTCACAAAATTCCCTCACCAAAACCCCCAACTAGCACTGCTGCTGAGGGCTAAGTTGGACTCCCACCAAGACTATTGCATCACCTCCCCCTGGTCCCAGCTCTGCCCCTATGTCCTGACCAAACTCCTCAGGTGGGGAAGGATCAACCAACAAGCCCTCCTGGTCCCTCCACTCTTTAAGCAAATTGACATGATAAATCTGTGTCTCCTTCCTGAACCCTGGCTTCAAAAACTTCATAGTCTATAGGGCCCACCTGCTGAATCACTTTGAAGGGCCCCTGCCAACACTTCAGGAATTTTTTCTCAGTATCAGGGAGCACCATGACCTTCTGACCAGCTTGGATGTTCTTTTCCTGAGCCCTTTTATTATATGTAGCTTTCTGCTTCTGTTGTGCTACCCTCAGATGTTTCTCTCGCCAGCTCCTCTGCCCTCTGTAGGCGCCGTCTCATATTCTGCATGTATTCCGAGGGGTTGATGCCCTCATTCAGGGCTTCCTACCACCCTTCCTTTACAAGGTCCAACAACCCTCTCAGCCGATGCCCACACACCAAGTCAAACAGGGCACACCCCAATAATGACTGCAGGGCTTCCCGCATCACAAACAACAACAGTCTCTGGGGATCAGTTTGCACACCCTGTCACAACATATTCTTTAAGGTCCCATTAAACTTCTCCACTAACCCGTTTGTTTGAGGGTGGTAGACTGTTGTATGTAGGTGTCTCATTCACAACATCCCACACAGACTCTGCAGGACCTCAGACATAAAATTAGACCCTTGGTCCATGACAAACTCCCTTGGGATGCCCACCTGGGCGATCCATTTTAGAAGCTCTTCTGCCACCCAGGGTCCTGTGACCATTCGTATGGGGACCGCCTCTGGGAACCTAGTCACATAGTCAGTGATAAATAGCAAGTATTGATGCCCCGCTGAACTTTTAGGGAGGGGCCCTACCACATCCAACACAATACAAGAGAATGGGACTTAAATCATGGGCATAAGTTGTACAGGGGCCCGAGCTGGCTTACTCGCACTTGCCCTCTAACATGCCGGACAGGCCCGGTAAAACCTCTCCACTTGCTCATACAGCCCAGACCAAAAGCACCATTTGTTAACCAGGCTTCTGTTTTGCTATGCCCCATGTGTCCCCGTAAAGGATTTCCATGGGCTAACTTCAGTAGGGGGACCCTAAACTGAGTCAGTATTAATAATTGTGCTACCTCCTTCCCCTCTTGTAGGCCCCACTTCACCCGATACAACAACCCTCTTCTGACCTCCAACCTGGGCAGATTTGCGTAGCACCTTGGGTCTACTACTACTTCTTCCCTTCTTGCCAATTTGGTTTCCTGGATGGCCTGGAACTATTTCTCCTCCTCCTGTGCCTTCCAGACTGTCTGACTACATGCTGGTCATTCTATATCAAAATCTTCTTCAGTGAGATCTTCAGCCTGGTTCTCTAACAGGCTGACACCCCCCAACCTATCACTTCTTATTATGTTTAAGACTTCATAGATCTCCTTCCAGTCTTGTCCTGGAATCATTGAGTATGGCAGGTCATGAGCCACTCCAACGGGCATTTCCAGGTTGGCATTCAACACAGTGACTTGATAAGTCTTCCGAGGTAATGTCCAGGCATGTACGTCATCCTGAGAGGGGTAGCCTTTCGAAAGTATTTGGCAGGGGCCAGCTTGCTTTGTATGAACATGTGGGAGCAACCGATATCCACAACAGCTGCCAACCTCTCGCCCCTGACTCATGCTTCCACCACTGGGTGGGGCCAAGGGCCTCCCTTAATCTCCTTCCCTACACTACAGTCCATGGACTCTATTCCAGCCAGATATGCACGGCCCAGTGTTCCACCCAACTCTGCAAATGGAGAATGTGTCGCTCAGGGAGCAGTCCATGGCAGGCTGGAGCAGTCTCGTGACGTGTCCTACTTTCCCAGGTCTAAAACAGATCACCACAATACTGTTAGGCCTCCTAGTCTCCTGGAGCTCCCTACTCCCTGATCTTGCAGGTTCATGGGGTTTCGAATGCCCAGTCACCCTCAAAGTCCAGTACGGCGGCCTTTCTCCTAGGGCACTGCTAAAGTTTTCGGCTAGCCACAGTGCCCCTGCAGACGACCCTGGTCTATGACAATGGACCCAATTTCAGGTCTCTTCGTCTAAATCGTTCAAAAACTGTTCCAATAGGATCTTATCATAAATGTCATTCTTCAAACTTTCAACAAGGCCCGCAGCTCCTTTTTTCCCCTCTGCTTCCTAGCCCTAAATGCCTGCTGGTAGATTTAGGGGTTGATATCCAGCCGATATAAGATTTCTTTCTTGACCATCTCATGGCTTCATCCCATGTCACAGATTTGTAGGCTGCTTGGGCCTTCCTTATTAACAAAATTCCCAACTGGCCAGCCCATTGGGATTTTTCCAGCCCGGCCATCAAGGCTGCCCACTCAAATCTTTCCAGGAATACCTCCAAGTCATTATGTACTGACATCTTAGGTATTCTCAATTCGATCACATTCCGCTGGTGCCATGCTTGATGCTGGATCCAGCTTTCCTCCAGAGCCAACTGCCACACCGATTGCTGTTGTTGTTGCTGGAGGAATTGTCCCACCAAGTGTAGCATCTGCCTGACAGGGTCCACGCCAGCTGCTACTGCCACCGCCATAGAAACTTCCATTCTTTTGGCTTCCCTCCGGCTGTCATTGAAGTTCCCAGCCAATGCATCAGCTTGTCAGGTGATCGCCGAGTACGGGCACATTCCTCTGCACCTGGTTGACATTCACCAGTTCTTTTCCCGCACATCTTGACCTCCACCAGTTTAGTTGGGTTGACTCTCTTATTCTCTGCTCTCACCTGCCATGACTTTGATGGTTAAAATACAAAGAGGGGTGACTTCCCTGACCCAACAATGACAAGTAGCTGGTTCACACCACCAGGTCCAGTTCCAGTGGAAAAAAAAGAGAAAAATTTGTTGTTAACACCAAGCTCCCTTCCTAGATGTCAGGACTCAAAGCAATCCCTTCTGGTTTTGCCTTTCATCACCCCGGACACTTAAATGCCAGCATTGCAGGCGAACGGGGTTTGTTTTGTTTTTTGGAATTGCTGCTGCACCACCTTAATTGACCACCCGCAACAGCCCATCAGAACCATGAAATAGACAAGGGGAAACATCTCCCTCTTCCTTCCTGACATTGAGCTCCCCTCTTCCTGACGGGGCTCAGAAAAGTCCCTCTCCCGGACTCAGCTTCCCCGGGCACTGGGGTACTGGAGTTGGGAGCAAACAGAGGGCTTCCTGCTTCCACTCCTAACTGCCACCACGCTGGCCTAATTGACCACCCATGGCGGCCGATTACCAAAAAATAACCCAAGTGGAGAGAGCACATCTCTTCCTTCTCTCTCCTGTCCTCTCGCGCTCTCTCTTTTTTTCTTCATTTTTGGTGAGAGCTCCTCTGAGCTCACAAGACCAGATCGGTCTCTTGCCCCATTCCTGGGGACTTCAGTCTCAGGCAGAGTACAACTAAAGCCTTACCTGCCCATTGTACTGCCCATTTGTTCCTCTCCCCTCTGGCTTCTTGCTCCATCCTGGATATAGACCCGACCACCTATTTCCACCAATCCACCTTGCCTGGTGAGATGGTAAAGTCAAGCTGGGGCATATCGGGAGTTCCCACTGTAGCATGGTCACAGCCAAGCTTACGCCCATGGGCAGGGGGCCACCCTGAGTAAGTAGCCTCCAGTTCTTCACACAGCAGCATGGAGGGGGAGCAAGGTTGGGACATTGCAGGGGGGACCCAGGCCATGGCTCTGGCCTCCGAGCACCCCTCCCCACTTCCGTTGTTGTCACCTATAGGACTTGATGCAGGATGATGTGGCGGCAGTGGGGGGAGGAGTGGGCCTGACATGGGTTGAGGGAATAGCAGGTGAACTGTGGCAGTGGGAGGAGGGGAGGAGTGGGCTGGGGCCCCATGCAGGGGGGGAGGAGGACTGAGCCCAAGCCGGGGGAAAAGCCAGCCCGCCACGGCAGGGGGAGCAGCAGGCCCAGGCCAACCTGGCGGCAGTGGGGAACAGGAGGAGCGGGCTCAAAGCCAATGGGTGGAGGAGGAGGGATAGGGGAGGAGTGAGACCTAGCCAGAGGAGGGGAAAGAGGCTTACTCCTCCCCTTCTCCAGCTGCTGCTACATCAGGCTGGGCCCACTGCTCCCCCTCACCACCATGGTGGGTCAGCTTCTCCCCACCTCAGGCCTGGGCCCACTCCTCTCCCCCCCTCCCCTCCCCCCCCCATTGGCTGTGAGCCCACTCCTCTCATTTCTCTGCCACTGCCAGGTCAGCCCAGGCCTGCTGCTCCCCCTGCCATGGCAGGCTGGCTTCTCCCCACCCTCGGGCCCAGTTTTCCCCCGCATCGGGCCTGAGCCCACTCCTCCCCACACCCCACTGCTGTTGCAAGGAGTGGAGGAGCAGGCCTGGACCCTAAGCAGCAGAAGGTAAAGGGGGAGTGAGCCCCGACAGGGACGCGGGCTCTCTGCACGCTCCCTTCCCCACACCCCATCATTCCTGATGGGCAATTAGCTAGTGAATAGATAAGAACAGATGTTTGCACTTATCACTGCTGTTGGTTGAGAAGTAAAGGTAAAAAATTCCTTGACCATCCTCTGAGATGGATTTTCATTCAGCTTACTTAACTACCCATTTAAAACCCAAATGAGACTGTAATGAAGCTTAATTAAGTATGTCACTTAAACAACACTTGAGAGCACTAAGGAACTGAAATTTGCTTCCTTGTAAATGAACAACTCAGGTCAAGGTACAAGCTGTGGATGTGATTGTTGGCAAGGGTCAAAAAACAAAGCCAAACCAAAAAAAAAACCCAACAACATTTCTTGAAGTGGGGATAAATAGAAACGTAACAGTAAGCTTACAAGGAATGAACTTTCACTAACAGCAAGGATCATCTTTTTGATCTTTTGTTCCATGCACATTTTCTCCATTGGGTTTTATTGGACAGACCATGGATTGTTGGAAAGAAATGAAAAGCAGCAGCTGGATTTATTCTACCTTGATTCTCTGCACATATGGATTTTTCTCTGCAATGAAACCAGCAGAATCTTTTCTTACGCCTTACCTCACAGGACCAGATAAAAATTTGACCATTGAAGAGGTATGTCTAGTTCTACTCATTGCCTAAGAAAAGTAAAGTATCAAATGCACTTCAAACTGTGCAAAAAAAAAAGTTGCATCAGAAAAGCTCAATCATTTTTCAGCATTTGTAATTTTTTAGAATTGTAAAAATAGGGAGAGGAATTAAGTTGTACAATATGCAAAAAGTCTTAGTGGCAGAATATATATCCATCTAAGTCAACGGAAGTCTTTACTACTGATTTAAATGACGATAGAAACAGGGAACTTTCAGTTTTGTTGGAAAACATTCTGTTCATTGGTACAGCCTGATCTTTGCTTATTGAGATTCCTATTAGAGCCAGAGCATCCCCTTTGCCTGATATGATGAAAAAGAACATTTCTGCCCTATGAAAGTTTTCTAAGCAAAATATAAAAAAAGGGGGGGGAAGAGAAAAAATGCTTCCTTCTTAGTACAAGATACATTAATTTTAGGTTACAGTTTGCCAGCATTATCAGCAAATGGATTGCATTTTTAGGACTTTGAAACCATTTTGTTTGCGATAAAGAGAAAACAATGTCAGCAATTTCAGTGAAATCAGATCTCTGGTTCTTGTCTTACTCTTAAACTATTCTTTAAAAAAAGAAACTTATGAAGAATGAGAGGAAAGATTATTATGTATATAAAGATTGCTTCTAGTTGGGACAAATCTCAACATATCTTCACTCTAAAAATGATTAGAAAAAACAGCCAGATTCCTCCTTTGTCTGACTGATAGAAATTTTTAGTTACTGTAATATGATTCTTCTAGTTACCAATTGGACCATTCAAGCCAAATTCACAGAAATTCCCCACCATATATTGGCAGACTAGGTTCTTTGGGCAACTGTGATATCTTTTACTAGGCCAACTAAATAGTTGGAAAATTGTTCTTTGCAAGCTTTCAGGTACAAACACCCTTCTTCAGGCAGAAGGAGAGTCTACAGTTGTATTCTATTCTCCGGGGTAGAATAGAAGCCAGTATGCAAGAATGCAGGTCAGTGAAAATACAAAAGTGGGGCAGTGAGGAATTGGAGGGGGTCAGAGACAGTAGGTGACGATGGGGGGGGGTGGGCAGAGGAAAGGGGAAATGGAAGTCTGGTGATGAAATGTAGCTGGTAAATTGTAGAGAGGTTACCTGGAGTTATCAGATGTCGGGTAGGTTATAATGTTCCAATGTCTATAATGAATCCAAAGTCTAGATTTAGTCTATGATTTTTTGTATCCAGTAGATTGATGATGTGAAGTTTGTTGGCTCATTTGCAAAAGGTGTTTTGTAAATTCCCTTTGAGGATTAGAACAGAGAGATTGGAGAGAGGGTGGTTATCTTGAGGGAAGTGTGCCCACACATGTAATTGGGTATTCTTGTCTTTGACAGATTTCTGATGTGCATTCATTCTGGCTCACAGTTGTTTGGTTTGTCCTACATATTTTCCATCAGGGCATTTAGCACACTGGATGAGATATAACATTTCTGGAGGTACAGGTGTAGGATCCAGGCATGGTGATGGTTCCATTGTGGAGTGTAGTTATTGTGGGAGTGGTGGAGATGTGTTGGCAGGTTTTACATTTCTTGTCCCAAAGAAGTGTATCCAGATGGTCTGGATCCATTTGGCGTGCTTTGGACTATAGGAAGTTTGCTTCTGGTGGTGAGGTTAGCGAGGTTCAGTGCTTGTTTAAAGGCTAGGATGGGTGGTTCTGGGAAGATCTCTTTAAGAATTGGGTCTTCTAGTATAGATTGCAATTGTTTGAGGATTTTCCACATAGGTTCCAGGGAGGGATGGTACGTCATAACTAATGGTGTGCAATTCATGGGGATTTTCTTTTTTTGTACTGCAGCAATTCTTCACATAGTATCCAGGTGTCTCTTTCAAAAGTGCTCTCTCTCTCTGTAGAAGTGTCCTTGTGGAGGACTGAAAGCTCTTTTGAGAGATTTGTGAGGTGATAATCACAGGTGTTCCCTTCAGTACAAATTCAGTGGTACTGGAGGGCTTGGCTGGGTATTACAGCTTCCTTGGTGTGTTTAGGGTGATTGCTGGTTCTGTGTATATGTATGTTGGTCCCTGGATTTCTTGTAGATGGTGGTTTGTATTTTACCGTTCTGGACAGTTACCATAGTGTTCTAAAAAGCAAATGTTGGTGCTGGAGTATTCAAGAGATAGTCTGGTAGAGGGGATTATTGAGCTTCTGATGGAAATCAGTCAGAGATTGCAGGCTTTCAGTCCAAATGATGATGTCATCTCTATATCTTAAATATAGCATTGGTTTGATGGTGCAGCTCTTGAGGAATTCTTCTTTTAGGTGGCTTATAAAAAGGTAGGCATATTGTAGGGCCATTTTGGCACCCATATCTATGCTATTAAAACTGAAGTTGTTGTGTGTGAGGATGAAGTATATAAATTCAGTAATATCTTTAGGTCTGTACTCTGAGTTGTAATCTTGCTCTTGTAGATATATAAGGCAGACTTGGATGACGTCCTAGTGTGGGATATTGTTATATAAGCTGGTAACATCCATGGTGGCTAGAAGGGTGTTGCTGGGAAGGTGGTCTATGGTTTTAAGGTTCCGTAGAATGCCTGTTGCATCTTGGACAAAACTCACTCTGGATCAGAGGTTTTAGGGTGGATTCGATGAAACCTGATATTTCCTCAGTTAGGGTTCCATGCTTGGATATGATAGGTATGCCTGGGTTCCCCTTATTTGTGGATCTTAGGGAGCATATAAAAAGTTCCTGGGTTGGGTAGTGGAACTTTTTACATGCTCCCTAAAGTTGTGTAGTTTTTCTTCTAGATGGAAACGATTTGATGGCAGTTTTGTGTTTTAAGGTGAAAAGGTGTGTAGAATATGGCTGTGCGAGGCTTTGGACAGAGCTTCAGATCTGGAGAAGCTTCAGATGCCTCAGGGTCCAAAGCAGCACATCGGGTCAAAGCGCCGCTTTGTTCGGCTTCCCGAAGCAGTTCAGAGCTTCCGGAGAGCTTCGGAGCTGCCTCGGAGATCTGGCCACAGGGTATAATGGGGAACAATAAAATATCTTTAACTTTGTTGGCTTTTTTGTCCGATTTGGATGAAATTTTCAGGGGTGGTAGACTCTGCAGAGAGAATGAAGCCTGCCAAGTTTCAAGAAGATCGGTGCAGGGGTTTGGGGGGAACTGCCTCTCAAGCTGCAAACAAGTAGAACTGGTGCCATGGGTGCTGTGGGACTGACTGTGTCTGGCTTGGGGTGGGGAAGGGAGACACCGCTGCAGGCCTGGCTGCCAAGCTACTGTGTTACCAGTTACCAATGAATCGATCATGATTTACCCAGGGACTCAGGCATCAGCTCAATACACAGGACCCAGCTACTACATAATGACTTAACGAGCATCAATTAGCACCTACAAAACCGGCTAAGGAGAGGAAAGAATCAATACAATCAACTGCCCCAAGACAGACACAGTCTTGGCAGGAGTTTTGCTTGTCACCAGCTAGGGGAGCAGGGCCCCAGGAACCCCCTGCACTGATCTCCTCCACAGCTGACAGCATCACAGCAGGGGCCACCATCCCTGCAGCTGTCACCCCGCTGTGCCTGAGCACACACAGTGTCACTCATGGCACGAGTTTTGCTTGTCCACAGCTTGAGGTGCAGTTCCCACCAAACCCCTGCACTAATCTCCTTGAAACTTGACAGGCTTCATGTCCCCTGTAAGAGCTAGCAGCCCTGCAGTTTTGACCCCCTGTGGTGTAACACACAGCCATGACATGAGTTTGGCTTTCAAGAATTTGGGGTACAGTTCCCCCCAAACCCCTGGATCAATCTTCTTGAGTCTTGGTAGATTTTATGTTCTCAGAAGAAGCTACCATCCCTGAAAGTTTCATCTAAATCAGACAAAAAAACAACAGTTATAGATATTTCATTGATTCCCCCCGTTATACCCTATGGCCGGGTCTCCGAGGTGGCTCCAAAGCTTCGGAGCCATTTCAGCCGGATCGAGGCAGAAACCTGGTCTGGAGCTCCAGATCGGATCACAGCCATCCGAAGCGGCCAGATCCAAAGCTGGATCAGATCGCTGCCAACTCGCATAGGCCTAGTGTAGGATCTTCCTCTAGTTTTTTGTAGTATTTGGTGTCAGAGAGTTGTTTGTTGGCTTCTTTTTTGTAGTCATCACAGTTAAGTATAACTACTATAGCTCCTCCTTTATCTGCTGGCTTTATTACTATTTGGTCATTAGATCTTAGAGAGTCTATGGCCCTTCTCTCTAAGAGGGAGAGGTTGTTATAGAGACATGTATTGTTGAGTATTTCATTGTTCATTCTTTCTGTGAAGCAGTCAATATAGTGGTCAAGGTTTGAATTTCCTCCACTATGAGGTGTCCAATCTGGCAGGTTTTTTGGTGGTTGATCTTTTCCTTAATGATGTCAAAGGACTATACTATAAACTGCAGTCTTACCATAGCTCTGTCCCTTCACTGACTACATTCTATTTCTGAAAGAAAAAAAAAAGTTAAAACATTGTTGATGGAAAGTGCAACAATCACTATGCTAAATGATTAGAAATTAGGAGAAAAAATGTTTAAATATAAAACTGATAGTCCTGAATATAAAATTGAACCTGATGTGAACAGAAAGTCTGGATTTACAACAGTGTATATGAAAACAGAATCAGGCACCCATAGCTCTGTACTTACACATCAAGTTACCTCTTCTCTTCCCAGATGAAAGGAACTGTTCTCTTAAACATAAACATAAATACTTTGATTATGAAGCCTTGATTCTGATCTCAGCAATTTAAAATTAAAACCAAACATACTGAAGGCAGAAGAACTCCATAAGCTTTTATGGACGCCTGTTCTAGACCTCATTTTCTTCTTGTTCAGGTTCCAAACCCTTGAACAGAAAATCTGTAAGCGTTTTAAGAGACTACTGATAGAGGGCAGTCAGCAACTTTATATATTAGTCGAACATTTAAAATGAATTTTCAAAAAACGTTCACTATTCTGTTGCACCATTTTTAATGGTGTCCAAAGAGTACAAGAACATTTAGCTTTGGTGAAGCAGTGAATACTTAACAGCTTTCTGAAAGCTGGACTAGCTGAGGTACAAAGAAGCCAACAGCAAATCAGCAGTCCAGCACAAAACTGAAACCGACATTAGTTAGTGGCACACTGAGGGTTAATACCCTCTCTAACATGCTCTGCTCAGACCCACTGCTAGAGGACTGGCAAGCAGGGGTGTGACTAGGGGCTGCAAGTCTGCTTCATTCCCGTCCCATTTGCCAGCTCTCTGGCTGCAGTATAGGCGAGGAGGATGGAAGGAAGGCCCCCTAACCAGCAATGCTTTGATCACTGCCCTGACTCTGCTCCCAGCCAGCAGCATGGGCTTCAAGGAAGCTTAGGAGCAGGCAGGGTGGGGGAACCCTTCCTCCTCCCTACCACCTCCACTGCTATGCTCTCTGGCTGATTAGGGTTACAGGGAAATAGTTCAGAGCTGCAGGAACAAACAGGGCTACCATTTGGAGGACATGGGATGATCAGGAGGTAGAGGAGGTAATCAGAGTATCAGAGCAGGGATCCAGGCAACAGAGAGGGTCCAGGAGTTGGGGAGCAATTCATGGAGCAGAGGAGTCAGCAGCCTCCCACTCTCTCCTTTCCTCCCTCCCTGCTCACTTGCTGCCCAGCTGAGCCCAGCTGATAGTCAAGGGCTGTAGAGTCCTGGATCATAGCTAGCCCACCTGGGAGCTGTACTGCCTGGGATGCTGGAGGACTACAAATTGATGTTTTTTCTCCCAGGTGAATAGCCAGAAGTTAATGCAACTCAAGCTAGGTAGCACAGCTCAAAGATAATCCTTGCCCAAAAGGATTTAAGACGTCTAGATGGTACTTAGTATTTGTTAATAAGCCTTAATATGCAAGTATTCAGTTTTAAGAGACCTTAACATGGTCTAACTGTAATGTATAATCTTACTCTGAGACTAGTTCTGAATAAGTGGAAAAATAGTTAAATAGATTGTTCAATCCTGACAGTTCAGCATGTGTGAAAGTGAAGTATGGCAGCATTTCCATTCAGTTTAGGTTTTTGAAAATGGGCTGCATTGTCTCCCTATTTTTTCACAGGGCTAACTTTTGGATGTTAAAAAGTTGCACACACATCTTACGTTTAGCATGGTATGTGTTAGGGCATACCTTAATTCTAAACTACATAACAAAAATACTTATTATTTGGTTAGAGAAACTTTGGCCTGAGTTTCCAGAAAATAAGAGATCCTGAGAGTAAATTTTACAGGCACTAGTTTCAAACTAATGTTCTTGTAACCAATCTGAAGAATACAGTTGATGCTTACATATTAAAGTGCTGTCAAAAATCAGTGTACTGAAGTTATGGTCTTACCAGGACTTGCAGTTACTCTTGTGCATGCATCTTGAAGGTGAACTGTACAGGATTCTTCCAACATCAGATTTACCGCACAAATTGCCATTGTCCTAGTCCAGTAATTTTATTAAGACTGTCTTCTAGAAATGTAATTTCCTTTCCTTTTTTTTCATTCAGTGTAAGGAAATTCTAAATATTTACAGGTTATTAAGTTGTAGGTGTTACGCATTTTTTTCCATAGCAGGTAATGCATTTCAAGTTTCGTGTTGCAAACTATTTCTAATTTTATATCTGGAGCACTCCCACTAACTCAGGGAGCATAATCTACATTTATCTAGTTTCATTACCAAAAAAAGTCACAGGATCCCTTCCTTCCCCTTCTAGGTGACAAATCATGTTTTTCCAGTTTGGACATACTCCTACCTAGTGCTGCTGGTTCCAGTTTTCCTGATCACAGACTACATGCGCTATAAGCCCATCATTATTCTCCAAGGAGCTGGCTCTCTCATTACTTGGCTGATGCTACTTTTTGCACAAGGAGTGGTAGCCATGCAGCTGATGGAAGTTTTCTACGGCATGTTCACAGCCACAGAAATAGCTTATTATGCCTACATTTATAGCACTGTCAGCGCTGACCACTATCAAAAAGCAACAAGCTACTGCAGAAGCATCACACTAGTTGCATCCACAGTTGGGGCAGTGCTGGGACAACTGTTGGTGTCCTTGGCAGGCTTATCCTATTTTTATCTAAGCACTATAAGCTTGGTTTCTGTCTCCCTGGCATTTTTTACCTCACCTCTGTTACCAATGCCTCCAAAAAGCATGTTCTTTCATAGAAAAGGGCTCTCAGATACTGTCTCAGAAAGAGCAGAGAAAGAGATAACACCAAATGCATCCAGCACTAACAAGCACCCTGGTCACCAAGATGACAAAGACTCTGTCAAGTCAGCTGCAAACCCCAGCACCTCACCTGAGTGCCATCCTAACACTGCTAAGCAACAGAATCACGTGCTGAGAGTGCTGGTGCAATTGTTCAAGGACATGAAGGAGTGCTACGGCACAAAGAGGCTTCTTTACTGGTCTCTCTGGTGGGCGTTAGCCACTGCAGGCTTCTATCAGGTCCTGAATTATGTCCAGGTGTTATGGGACCACAGGGCACCTTCCCAGAGCTCTGCAGTATACAATGGGGCTGTGGAAGCAATAGCAACTTTCCTGAGTAAGTAAACGATACAGTTGTATAGATTCACCTTTCTAAAACAGATTATAAAATATATCACCTGCATCCACGGATTAATTTTCTATTGCTACCTATAAGACTATTTCAAAAGAATTCTCCAAGGTTGTTAAGGCAATAGTACCAGTAGCATCGAAGATGGCATGATTATTGTACCCATCCACAGCATGGAGAGCACATTTGTTTTTGTGGATAGTTAATTAAACTCGTATGGCCCCACAGGCCAGATGTGTGATCCAGGGCTAGTCCATGGGCTGGATTGGGCCAGCAGTGCAACAGACCCTAGATTCCCACCCCTTCATGCCAGGTTCAGCACCAAAAGGGCCTTCTTCAGCTGCTCTAGCATCCACCCTCCATGTTGATGGAGTCCCAGAGTAGCCAGGGCAGGCACTGCATTTAGCACAGATCCTGGACGGGCTGGAGTGAGTGCTGTGCTACATGTGAAGTGTCTCAGGTAAATGCCCCAGCAGCTGGTCCAGGACTGTGCTTCAGACTGTGTGAAACACATCCTGGAGACCCTGGGATAGGCACTGTATGCTGGAACAGCCACTACATAGACCGCATGCTGCGCTCATTCCAAGTCCTGACTATAGAGCTGGTTCAGATCAATTCAAACCTGGGACTGCACCAGGGACCAAATAACAAGGCTCCAAGGACCATTTGTTTGACACCCCTAGTTTAACATGATTTTTTCAAACAACTTTCTTGAAGTTTTGCTAATAGTTGATTAGTAGTCATTCATTGTAGATTTGTACCATGCCAAAAAGTCCCACCACACTAAATCAGCAGAATTAAGGAGAGTTTTCATGTATATTATGGCTAAGTGGCTTAGCTACTATAGTCACATGACAAATGAACATTCAGACACCACCTTGCATCTTTCAGGCCTTGTTCTTACGTCTTTTCTTTTGTCTTAGATACACATGTACACACTTTCCCAGACAGCATGGAGCTGAACATACATTCCATAATTGATTCAAGTCCCTGGACCAAAACTGGCAAGGATTTTTTTTAAAGCTAAGCATTTACAATCTTGTTCAGCAGCAAAAATACAGGCAGACAATTCTAATTTAAATCAACGCACCAGAAAAAGCTTAGAGAACAAAACATTCAGAACACTGTGATTTCCTTTCCAGGGCTAAGTACAGGCAGTCAAAAAGCCCCAGGCTGAATCGATTCAATCTTTGCAGGTTTCTCTAAACCGTGTAGTTGAACCAATAAGCAAGCAAACAAACTTTCCCTTGTGAAACTGAAAAGTCAGCCAGATCCCTGCAGTGACCCATATTTGTAGCTAGGGGCACTTGAGCACACCTCCCAGCCTTCAAGCCACTGCCAAAGTCACCCGAATGCAGCCAAGCAGGGCTTATCCTTGACTGGCTGTCCAACAGATGCCCCACAAACCCTTGCAGTCCCCCTACCCCTCCATGGGGGAACAGTCCCTCTAGCCTGGGCTGTCTGGGTCCCCCAGTTTCAGAGGCAGGTCCCTGTCCCTGGCAGGATCCCACCAGCCCTAGCCCTGGTGCAAAAAAGAGATTCCTCCCCACTTGCTACTAGAATTAATATTAGAATTTAGGATGGGGAGAAGAAAATGCACCTCACCATTAGACCCCCCAGCCAGTTGCTGCCCTGTGTAGGTGGGGGGAGCCCAAAGCAGGGGCTTTACTCCCTGCTCCTGCCTGGAGTGATTCACCTCGCCATGGTCCCCACTCTCAACTTGGCTGGAGGAAGGAGGGGAAGCCTCCACCAAGCAGACCCTGGCTGGGGTCTGGTTCCAGGCTGGGGTCAGGAGCTTCCTCTGGCCACATCCCCACTCCCAGCTGGGGTGGGAGAGCTTCTGCAGGCTTCCTCCTCCTCTCCTCCCACCAGGTAGACCCAGGCTGGGGTCAAGTACTGGGGTTTTACCCCCAACCCCTTCTCTGCCAGCTGGAACAGTAATAGTGTTCCAGTTGGGGAGCAGCAGTGTGGGGCAGACCCTGCTCCACCTGAGCAGATAAAGCCTAGGGCTGCAAAGCATCCTGGGATGCTGGGGGACTGTGAGTTAGCTTGAACCAGGAAAGGAAAGGTACAGAAGTCCCATAAACCAATTTGACCTAAGTCAGTTAAGTCGGATACTACATCTAACCAGATTTATCTTAAACCAGTTTCAGACATTTTGAAAGCAGTTTAAGTGCACTGAACTTCTGTTCTGTTGCAGGTTTAAATACGTTTCGGATCCTTTAACAAGTTTATGTTTAACTTCTGTTCCTAGCACAGGTGGTGTCCTCTCTAGTCCTCAAACATAAAAGTTACAGAAAGATGTGCTCTTCACTACTGCTCACATTTCTACAACTTTGACCATAGGTTTCTAAGTCCCTTTTAAGCCTTTGTTCCCATATTCTCGGCTACTATACAAAACCACTTCACATAAAAATCAATAGCAAAAGTAGAATTCCTAGGGACTTTCATGGATCCTTGGCTTTCTGCTATACCACTTACACAACATTAATCACAAAATGCTCTCACACATAAAACACCAAGGATTCATTGGTGACAATCGATAAGAACACTGTTCACTGGAAGTATTAAATAATTGGGTTACATCCAATTTTCCTTGAAACAACATTTTCTTTTGACATAAAGAAAAGACAAGAACATGTTTCTTTTTCTTTCTGAGCTTAATTCCAGAAGCATCTCTAGGGGTTTCAAAGTTTGAGTGACCACAGGTGGGACAGTTTTCCTGCCATTTGGCTGGAATTAGGACTAGAGTATCACAGAAAGCACTGAACAACTGCATCTGAGCTATAGCTGCACTGAACAACTGCATCTGAGCTATAGCTCTCCTCAATTCGTATTTAAGTGGACTCTTTAGGATCATAGGATAGTAAGTCTGGAAGGAACCTCACTAAGCCTAGTCCAGGCCCCTGCTCAAGGTAGGATCATCCCCAGCTAAACCATTCCAGCAAAATGTCCATTTAAACTGCTCTTGAAAATAGCCAGGGATGTAAATACCACCACATCTCTAAGTAGTCTGTTCCAATGACTGACCACCCTCATAGTCAAAAAGTTCCTCCTAATCTCCAACCTAAAGTTTCCTCTGCTGTAGCTCAAATCCACTGCTTAGTCCTATCCCCTACAGCTACAGAGAAAAAGCTGATTTCCAACCTCTCTAATGACCCTTCATGTATTTAAAGGCTGTTAACAAATCCCGCCTCCGTCTTATCTTTTCCAAACTAAATAACTTCAGCTCTTTTAGCCTGTTGTGATAAGTCATACCTCCCCACACACACCCTCCCTGAGAGCTCTAATCATTTTTGTTACTCTGAACTGGACTCTTTCTAAACTGTCCCCATTTTTCTTGCAGGTAAGACCTCACGCTGAATAAAGTGAAAGAATCACTTCCATCGATTTGCCAGTGACACTCCTATTGACACACCTTTGCATACTGTTGGGCTTTTTTTGTTTTGTTTTGTTTTTTTAAGACAAGCACACTGTTGGCTCATAGTCAGCTTAATGGTCTACTGCAGGAGTGGCCAACCTGTGCCACACATGCTACAAGTGCTATGGACAACCCCTCTGCATGGCAGATCAGGAAGTAAAAAGCAGAACAGCAGATTGGGCAGGAGAAAGGAATCAGAGTGGTACTTAGGGAGGGTACAGACCTAATTTGCAGCACAACTGCCAGAAAGTTTGGTCCTTTGTTTTACTAAAACCCCCAGGTCTTTCTCTGAAAAATTTGTGGCAACTGGGGGAGGTCCTGGATGATTGGAAAAGGGCAAATACAGTGCCCATCTTTACAAAATGGTAGGAGAAGGATTTGGGGAACTACAGATTGGTCAGCCTCAACTCAGTCCCTGGAAAAATTATGGAGCAGGTCCTCACAGAACCCATTTCTAAGCACTTGGAGGAGAAGGAGGTGATTAGGAACAGTCAGCACAGATTCACTAAGGACAAGTCATGCCTGACCGACCTGATTACCTTCTATGATGAGATGACTGGCTCTGTAGATGCAAGAAGAGCAGCGCATGTGACATACCTTAACATAAGCAAGGCTTTTGATACAGTCTCCCACAACATTCTCGCAAGCAAGCTAAGGAAGTATGGGTTGGTTGAATGGGCTGCAAGGTGAATAGAAAACTGGCTGGATTGTCAGGCTCAGAGGGTCATAATCAATGGTTCTCTGTCTAATCGGCAGCCAGTATCAAGTGAAGTCCCCTAGAGGTTGGTCCTAGTGCTTATTTTATTCAATACTTTCATCAATGACCTGGAAGATGGCACTGAGTGTGCCCTCAGCAAGTATGCAGATGACACCCAGTGGTGGGGAGTAGTAGATGTGATGGTGGTAAGGCTGGGATTCAGAGAGGCCTCAACAAATTGGAGGAGTGAACCAAAAGAAATCTTGTGAGGTACAATAAGAACAGGTGCAAAATCCTGCACTTGTGGTCGTACATGCGATTGTTCTGTCCTAAGATGGAGACTGACTGGCTAAGCATCAGCTCTGCAGAGAAGGACCTGGAGATTACAGTGGATAATAAGCTGACTATGAGTCAGCAGTGTGTCCCTGTTGCAAAGAAGGCTAACAGCATACTGGGCTGCATTAGTAGGAACACTGCCAGCAGATCCAGGGAAGTAATTATTCCGCTCCATTCTGCACTGGTGAGGCCACATGTGGAGTCCAGTGGAGGGCAATGAAAATGGTTAGGGTGCTGGGGCACACGACTTATGAAGAGAGGTTGAGGAAACCAGGTTTATTTAGTCTGGAGAAGAGAAGACAGAGGAGGGATTTAATTGCAGCCTTCAACTACCTGAAAGGTCATTCCAAAAAGGATGGAGCTAGGCTGTTCTCACTGGTGGCAGATGGCAGAACAAAGAGCAATAGCCTCGTAGCTGCAGCAGGGATGATCTATACTTTCACTCTGCTTTAGGCTCAGCAACATCCATGGCAGTTGGATACATAAGAATAAACTGGGATCTTTCAGGAGAACTGGCCTTGGGGATCTTCTCTGCAGTGAATGCAGGTGCCCTGTTTCTCATGCATTGTACTGCCAACATTTGGGCATGCTATGCTGGCTACTTGGTTTTCAAGGCGTGTTATATGTTCCTCATAACAATAGCAACGTAAGTAAAACCATTACAGCACTGGGTTTAATTAAATCACTTACTTGCTTGAAATTTAAGTTACTGTATTTTAAAGTCTAATTGAAAATCACTTAAATTCCACTTGAAGTTTCTTAAACAAAAGAACTACTACTCTTTTTTTTTTTTCAGCAAGTCAAACTGGTGCGGTGGAGTAAATTGTTCTCTCCACTTACTCTCCAGTTCCTACCAGAATCCTGAGTTATTTTTCTCCAACAAGCGCCATGTACATGATGGCTCCATGCTTGACACAAGTGTGCACACACAAGCTTGTCTGAACATTCTGGAGCGTTGCAGAATTTACTTCTAGAGATTAATGTCATGAAATCGCATCCAAGTCTAGTAGGGGTTTGAAGTTTAAACGAGTCCATTCTTTATTAAAGGGTTCTTCTGGGAGAAGGGAAAGGTGGGGGCAGGGATTTCAAGATGGTTTTGCCCTTAGGTGAAAAAATGTAATAAAATACACAGCTTTGATAACAGTTTAAAATTGGTGAATGAAGAGCCTAACTAGCAGTTTAATGGACTGTCATGACTATTAAACACTTTTTAGAAAGGTAAAAAAATCTCTCTCTAACCAGTCCTGTTTGAGCGAAGAAAATATTTATGTTATCTTAATTTCCTTTCTTCTGTAAGGAGTCAGAAAAATTCAACAAAAAGTCAGTTAAAATGAAGAATTTAAGGAGACCAGCAAGGCAAATTTTATGAATTCTTATGTAATTCCATTGTGCATATGAATCACTTAGATCTCCATTTCTTGGGAGGAGTGGGGGGGGGTGTATAGAAGAGGGGGGAGGCCTGGCAGGAAGCGCCCCCTGCAGTTAAATTAATTTACCAATTGAATTTAAGATTTCAGATTGCTGTTAACCTCAGCATGGAACGTTATGCTTTGATGTTTGGATTCAACACCTTTCTTGCACTGGCAATTCAGACAATTTTAACTCTTGTTGTAGTTGATTCAAGAGGCCTGGGATTGGATATAGTCACTCAGGTAAGTTATCTGTAAAGCAAATTATTTGTTAGCAAAGCAAGTTAATTGTTTCTAAAATTAAAATCATCCCAAAGTCCTATTTTGAGTTTAGTTTTCAGGAAGACATTTAAAATTATGGAATAGAACAAGAAGCAAAGCAAAAGAGCCCTGTTTAAGTTACATTTCAGAAGCATTGGAGTACTGTCGATGATCAACCTGCAAAACCATAAGAGGGTAGTAGGCATTTCTTTCTTCCTTTTTTTTTTTTTTTGAGAAAAGGAACAAAAAAAAAAAATAATAATTCACAGAGGGGTCCTCTCTTTTCCCTGCTGCTCAAAGAAAACTATCATTTCAACTAACTATTCACAAAGCACTTTAGAAAATACACTGACTAAATAAGAGAAGGAAGCCAGCAATAGAACACAAAAGTTTTTGGAGGCTTGTGAGGTACTTTCAGTAATAGTAGTGGTAAGAGCAATAAGCTAGGACAGCCCCTGAAAAAACCTTCTATCTTAAAATGATATATAATCAGAAGGTGAGATTTGTTTCCTTGGACTGGATTTAGGAAAAAAAAAGCTTTACAATTTTTATATAAGTTAAGGAGGTTCATCAAGGCAAGATTAAGATGTGTAGAAAGGGCACCTCTCCTCAGACTATTGTTTTTCCAGGCACCCTACTGTAGATAAGCTACACATTGACAAATGTAGTAGAAAAGATCTATACATAATAGAAATGAATACAAGCATTTTCCAGGTGGGTATTGAATATTTCCAAGGACAGTTCAGAGATAGAGCTTAATATGGAAAATGAAAACACATCTTATTTCCAGCCTTGAGTTTGTTCTCATGTGAACAAGAATATTCTCTCAATTTTCAGAGCATTTCACGAAGCCACCCTGAACACAAACCTCACTTTTACTAACCAAGAGAGCTCCAAGAATCTCAGCTGTGAACAAGGAGGGTGAAAGATAGGCACAGTTTGTCACCTTGTCCAAGAAGAGAAAACCTATTCAGTCTTCCCCATCTCCTGAAGATAAGCTGCTAAAACAGCAAGCAGATCTCTTTTCCCTAAGGAAGGAGGGTTCAGAGAAGGGCCACTCGCATGATCAGGGGGCAGCAGGGCAGGCCCTATGAGGAGAGGTTGCAGGACCTGAACCTGTTCAGCCTCCACAAGAGAATCATAGACTCAATGAGTGGGAAGGGACCTAGACAGATCATTAAGTCCGACCCCCTGCCATGGGCAGGAAAGAGCACTGGGGGGTGACAGGGGTCATAAGACCCCAGCCAGGTACCTATCCAGTCTCCTCTTGAAGATTTCCAGGGAAGGTGAGAGCACCACCTCTCTGGGAAGCCTATTCCAGGCTCTGGCCACCCTTACCGTGAAGTAGTTCTTCCTAATATCCAACCTAAACCTATCCTCCCTCAGCTTGTGGCCATTGTTCCTGGTGACTCCAAAGGGGGGCCCTGGTGAACAGACTTTCCCTGAGTCCCTGCTGCTGGCCCCTGATAAGGTTGTAGGCAGCCACAAGATCCCCCCTCAGTCTCCTCTTGCAGAGACTGAAGAGATTCAGGTCCCTCAGCCTCTCCTCATAAGACTGGCCATGGAGGCCCTCAACCATATGAGTGGTCCTCCTCTGGACCCTCTCCAGGATCTCCACGTCCTTCTTGAAATGCGGCGCCCAGAACAGGACACAGTACTCCAGCTGTGGCTTGACCAGCGCCACATAGATGAGGAGCAAGACTTCTCTGGACCTGTTAGTGATGCCCCTGTTGATGCATGACAGGGTGCGGTTGACTCTACCTATTGCTTCGTTGCATTGCCAACTCATATTCATCCCGAGTCAATCATGACTCCAAGATCCCTCTCTGCCTCTGTGCTGCCGAGAGGGTCAGCCCCTAACCTATAACCATAATGCTGGTTCCCTCTCCCCAGGTGCAGCACCCTGCACTTGTCCCTGAACCGCATCCTGTTCAGGTCCGCCCACTTCTCTAACCTATCCAGGTCTGCCTGGATGTGGTCCCTGCCTGCTGGTGTATTCACTTTACCCCACAGCTTGGTGTCATTAGCAAACCTGAACAGGATGCACTCCACACCCTCGTCCAGATCGCTAATGAACACAGAAGACTGAGAGGGGATCTTGTGGCTGTCTATAAACTGGCCAAGGGGGACCAGCAGGCAATGGGAGATTTCTTGTTCTTCTGAGCACTACCAGAAGTACCAAGGAATGATGGCCATAAGCTGACAGAGTAGGTTCAGGCTAGACATCAGGAGGCACTACTTCACAATCAGAGCAGCTAGGATCTGGAACCAACTTCCAAGGAAAGTGGTCCTCACTCCTACCCTGGGGGTCTTCAAAAGGAGCCTAGATAAATCACCTGTCTGGGGTCATTTGACCCCAGCATTCTTTCCTGCCATGGCAAGGTGTTGGACTTGATGATCTGCTCAGGTCCCTTCCAACCCTACCAACTATGAAACAACCTGACAGCTCAGGGTGATTTCACTCCCCTCCTTCTCATGTAAAAAGGAGATAAACAGGCAGGAGAATTATTGAACTGTCCCCACCCTACAATGACACAGCAGCAAACCCTTCTTCAGTTGCCATCCTTCCAAGGCCTAGGAAACTGAAGTGAAGAATAAGTGTTATTAATTCTTTCCATTTTCTCCCCAGTTCCTAGTGTATGGCTGCTATTTTGCAGTAATTTCTGGAATTTTCTTAATGAGAAGTATTTATATACTTGCCTGTACCAGATGCAGAAGAGAGAAACAGAGCTTTCCTAAAGAACATCTCACCCTTAAGGAACAAGAATCAGAAGAACCCATTACAACTGGCAGCGCAACGCGGCTATAATTGCAAGCACCTTGACTACGCCAGGCATATGAGCTCTATAATGCTTGCTATTTATACTCTTGATCAGGGGATGGCAACATATAGCCTACGGGCCAGGTAGCTTTCAGCTGTGCCTATGCTGCTGCTCCTTTTCTCTGGTCTCCCAGATTCTGTCCAATGCAGGCTGGGTCATTTCAAGGGACACATGAGCAGCTGGGGGCTTTGCCTGTACCCACACCAGAGCCAGATATCTGGGAGCTGCACCCACACTGCTACTGCTTCTGTCAGCTGCGCATATCTTGGCTGAAGTGTGAATGCAGCTTCCAGCTGATGAGGAGATGCACTGGGATGAGGTACCTGCAAACTGCACCCATGCCACTTCTTCCCTCTGTCCCTCTCTACAACAGCTGTGGCAAACATGGTGGTGGGGAGTTGTACTGGGGCCAGGCAGCTTTCACATGCCTGCACCACATCTGGGTGGAGAGGGAGTTATGGGGTAAGAAGGAAGCAAGCAGCAGCAGCACTGATAGTTTGCAGATATTTGATCCTGGCATACCTCCACATTGATTGGAAGCTGTGCTCACAGTGCAATTGGGGAGCTGGAAGCAGCAGTGGCGATTGACACAGCTCCCAGGTACCTGGTCCCAGTGAGTGCAGGGAAAGCCCCAGTTGCTGATATGATACTGAAGCTACCCATCCTGCATTGGAGTAGGCCGGGGTTGTTCCAGCCCATAGCTTGTAAAGGTTGCTGTAGTTGCAAGTGGAGATCTACTTCCTTTTTGGTAGATGTAAATCCCCATCCCCATGTCTAAAACTTTCATTTCATCTTTATGCAAGACAACCCTGCTACCTTAGTAGTCTTACCTTAAAAGGTAATAGTATAGCACAATGGCCCTGAACCAGAAAAGGAAGCAGGTATTCAGTCCTCATGACTTTCATGGCCGTGTCCAGACAAGCGCAGCCGTGTAGCACCACATATGGCACATTCAGGCATTTCCCACACTGCTACCTTGCAGCCCAGGGTTGGGGTTTTTTTTTTTGATCCCTGGAGATCCAGGGGCCAAAAAAACCCATGCAGAACAAAAAGCAGCGTGACACACATGGACAGTGCATGCCACCCAAAACCAGAGCCTGGCAGGTGCCAAGCTGCAGAAGTGACACAGCTGCAGCTTCCCTGGTCCCCAGGAGCCTTAGTAAGGTTGCTGGGCACCAACCCTACCTCACCCATGGTAACCTGCCATACATCAAAAGGTACACAGCACAGGTGTTCCTGGGAAAAGCGGCATAGTGTCCCAGTGCTAGCTGTCCACAGGGAACCAAACGTCTGCAGTTTTCTGGACACAGCCCACGGGGCTAAATTATTTCAGATTTGAATACTGCCTTCAGTGATTGGAGCATTCAAGTAAAGTATACAATACATCTGTTTTGTGTCACATGATAATTTTCTCCTCAAGGAGTGTGTGCATGGACTGACAGATGGGGAGGAGGACAGTTAAAGGGAAAGAGGGAAAAATTAAAATGGGGATAGGCATTTCAGCTGGTGGGCCAATGAGTTTTGTTAAGCTGTCAAGGGCCACACACAAAATCTTTCAGAAGATATCATTTTAACAAATCAAATGTCTACTATAACATATTTTAATTTTATTTAAGAAAATAATTTTTGTCCTGATGTTATGCATTTTTGAGCAGTGTATATAAAGATGATTGCATAATAACTCAAAATAAAGTCTTATCCTTGTATATTGTGTATGGGAAGTGCATGCATGTGTGGAGGGGCTGCCTGCATGCCAGATCCCAGGAGCTAGCAGTTTGCCCAGGCAGTGCGGGGCAGGTGCAGTCCATCTCATGGCTGCCCCTGGAGAACTCTGCATGGTGTTGAGCCCCACCTGCTCCTACTTGGGGGAGCCCACACCATGCTCCCACTTGCACCTGCTCCTGGCCCTGGCCAGGGCACATGGCTTCCCAGGAGGGCTGTTCCTGGTGCAGCTGCAGCCACCTGGGTACTGCTTGGCTTCCCACTGCCTCCAGCAGCTCCTCCTCCTGCCTCTTCTGTACTGCTCCAGTCAGCAGATAGCACAGGAAAGTAGTGGCAGCCATGGGGATGTGTACTGGGCACTACATGTGCACCAGGTCAAGCGGGAGTGGGTGGGGGGGAAGCCACAGCCGGGTGGCTTCTGCCCCAGAACATGGGGCTCTGGCTCCAGGCTTGGCTTCCACCTGCCTGGTGCAATGATCAGGCACCAGCAGGCAGCTGAATGGGTGGAAAGTGGCCAGGAGCTGGAGCCCCATGCACTGGGACAGGAGCCACTTGGCTGTATCTTCCCCCTCACATGCACCTGTTGGGCATGTGGGGTCTGGCTGTGGCCAGGCAAGAGCACAGCATGGGCTGCCTGGGGCTGAGGCAGGCAGGGGTCAGCCCCAAGCACAGCACAGCACAGCACTGAGGTGACAGTTGCAGACCAGTTATAAATAAATTGGCAGGTTCCTAAATGTTTTATAGTATTATAACTATAAACAAGTAATAGAAATGTTACAGAAAGGCTAGTTATACTTGCATTTAACCATTCTCAATTGGTCCTTTTCATTTAATATTGATACAGCACAGTGTGACAATATTGCTATTTCAAGGTCTCTTGTGCCCCTCACAAAAGTTATAGTCAAGGAAGTGAAAAGATAATTTAGACTCTACAAAACCGGTTGATATTTACCTTAAAACTGCACAATTGCACAACTTTAAGGAAAATTGCCATCCTATAAATGATGGAGCTGCTCTTCCCATTTGAAGGTTTATCTTTAATACAAAAGTGTTCATTTAATTTAGTTAGGACAGGGGTGCTCAACCTCTGGGCCTCCCTATCAAATGTAGCCCACAGCCTTACGAATCTGGCCTGCAGGGCTCCCTACAGGTGGGAAGTTTGGTGGCAGGGAACCAGTGGCAGTTAATACTGCCACCCCTCCCCACTGCCAAGAGCCCAAATCCCAAGCAGTGGGTTGGAGCTGGGCCATGTCCCTTCCCCTCTGCACAGGTGGTTTGGACCTGGCCTACTCCCCTTTCTCCCCTCCACAGGGCCAAGCTAATCCCCACCCCCGCCTTTGCTTCACCAGCCAGTTTGGGGCTGGGCCATACCCCTTTCCACAAAGGCCAGGCTATAGCACTCCACCTACACACTTGGTTCAGGCCAGGCCATGCCCCCTCCTTGCATGGGGTTGGGTATGCCCCCTTCCTCCTTGCAGCTGGATCCAGGATGGTCTGCTCTATGGCCCGCTTTGCACAGCGGGATGGAGCCCTGCCATGCCTGCCCTGGGCATTGGATTGAGTCCATTGGCTGGATCAAACCTGCAGAGGGACCACGTACTGCACATTCAGCCTGCTGGACAAAGATGTTGAGCACAACTGATTTAGATTGTTAAGCATGCAACAGCTAAACCAAACCTGGCTGTGAAAGGCAAAATCCATATAAGAAGTTATTTGTTTCTATAGAGGGTAAAATTTAAATTTGTGAACAGTGTTCAACTTAATTAAATCTTTTTTAACAGAGGAAAACATTAGTAGGTTCATCCTGGACCAATGGCACAGGCATGGCCCATCAGGTAGCAGGGGCATTGTGACACTTCTAACTTCTATTGACCAATTAGTGGAGGGGTTTTTAGAGGCGTTGGACTTCCCTGAGAATGACGGCAAACCAACCAGAGTGAGTAGAGGTGTGGAGTCTAGGCTGCAAGCCTCTGGTCTATCAGTTTTCCAAAGTGGACCTTGTTTTTTTGAGACTACGCTAAGGCAGACAGAAGAAAATATAAGCAAGATTTGGGTGTCTAAGACCGATTCCCAGACTCCCAAAACAGGCCTGGGGACCATGACAGATCCCCAACAGCCATATCAGAGCTGCCAGCAGAGAGCATAGAGGTGTTGGACAACCCTGTTCGTGTCTGAAAGAGATGTTCAAGACAAAAGACTATTTTAGCAGTTTTGTCCAAAGACAATGGCAACCAACCAAGGCATTAAGCCATGAAGGCCACTGAGCAGGGGTCTATGGGGGGCTATTTTAAAATTGATAAAAGAGCGTGACTTGGTTTTGACTCCTGCTCAAGACAAGGCTGAAGACTGCTGTAAGTATTCTGTTTCATTACCCAATTAATAAACTTTGTTTTACCCTGGTTTAAATTTGTTGCCTGGGGTTTGCTCTGTGTGCGCGCACATTAGGGGGCAGCACCATGGTTACCAGCCATATCTACCCAGGAGGCTTTGTTAAAGGAAATGTATTATGCTCCCAGAAAAGCTGGCTGTTTGGCAGGGTGAACTTGCTTTTTGCAAAGCAAGTTCAAAAAGGTTTTGAACAGAAGCCAGGTGATCACCTGGCTTTCAGATCATGAGGCTTACATCCTACTCAAGCCAGCAAGACATTTTAAAAGAAACAACTGTTGTTTCAGATGTGGATACATAATGGAAGGCAGATTTGCTGGATATGCAGCACTTTTCCAAGCAGAACTGTGGGGTTAAGTACAACTTAGAAGTATAGACATATTATCAAAGCATGCCTGGGCCATAGGTCTAAAAGACACATTGGGGGTGAAATATCCCAGGCCTTTATAATCACTTTTACAGAGGGTCACATACTTCAAAAATTACAGACTGATTGGGGGAAATAATTTTTAATTAAGTCTTAAGCAAACTATTAAAACAGTATAATATGCACCATCTGAAAGGTGAATAGAAAGGAGACAAAGAAGTAGTTGATGGTGAAATGGCTGGAGTGCTCAGCTAAGTTTAATGGCTGGAGCCTCCCTGATTTGTAACATATAGGGGTAAAAGAAGTCATTACCTCCGCTGGAAGGACAAGATAAGCGATGGTGGCTTTTACAAATCACCTTGCCAAACAATGCCAGGATTTTTCTGAGCAGGGACCGGCTAACCCCCACACACTGGGACCCCCGTAGGTCTCAGGGGAGGTGTACCCAGGCCTAGGGTCAGAGAGGACCTAGTCAGGGAACTTCTGGATGGACTGGACGTATGTAAAATCAGCAGGTCCTGATGATCTCCACCCCAGAGTGCTGAGGGAATTAGCAAAGGTCATTGTGAGACCCCTGGCATAGCTTTATGAGCACTCATGGTGCTCTGGTGTGGTGCCAGAGGACTGGAAAAGAGCCATTGCAGTTCCCATCTTCAAAAAAAGGGAAGGAGGAGGACCCAGGAAACTATAGGTCACTCAGTGTTATCTCGGTCCTGGGTAAGCTTCTTGACAGAGTTATCCTGGTGCATGTCCGTGAGGGGCCAGCAGGGGAAGATTATGCTTAGGGGCAACCAACATGGGTTCATTAGAGACAGGTCCTGTCAGACCAACCTGGTGGCCTTCTATGACCAGGTCACAAAAGCCTTAGACGTAAGTGTAGCAGTGGACGTAGTCTTTCTTGACTTTCGGAAGGCTTTCGACACTGTCTCTCACCCCATTCTCATTAAAAAACTAGTGGACTGTGGTGTCGACACCCACACAGTCAGATGGGTCACTAATTGGCTGGAGGGCCACACCCAGAGTGGTGGTGGACAGGTCATTTTTGACCTGGAGGGATGTGGGCAGTGGGGTCCCCCAGGGCTCAGTCCTCGGACCCTCATTGTTCAACATCTTCATCAGTGACTTGGACGAAGGGGTGAAAAGCACCCTGTTCAAATTTGCTGATGATACTAAGATGTAGGGGGATGTGGGCACACTAGAAGGGAGGAATAGGCTGCAATCAGAGCTAAACAGGTTACAGGGGTGGGCAGATGAGAAACAGGATGGGTTGTAACACTAACAAGTGCAAGGTGATGCACCTGGGGAGGAAGAACCAGCACCATACCTACAGGCTGGGGAACTCCCTTCTCATCAGCGCAGGGGCAGAAAAGGATCTTAGAGTCATCATTGATGCCAAGATGTACATGGGCCAGCAGCATGGGGACGCATCAGGAAAGCTAACCGTACCTTGTCATGCATCCACAGATGCATCTCGAGCAGGTCCAAGGAGGTGATCCTCCCCCTCTATGCAACACTGGTCAGGCCGCAGCTGGAGTATTGCATCCAGTTCTGGGCGCCACACTTCAAGAGGGATGTGGACAACATGGAGAAGGTCCAGAGAAGGGACACTCGCATGATCAGGAGTCAGCAGGGCAGGCCCTATGAGGAGAGGCTACGAGACCTGAACCTCTCACAAGAGAAAGCTGAGGGGGGATCTAGTGGCCTGTTACAAACTGGTCAGAGGGGACCAGCAGGCATTGAGGGAGTCCCTGTTCCCCTGAGTGCTACCAGGAGTGACAAGAAATAACAGTCACAAGCTGGCAGATGGTAGATTCAGGGTAGACATCAGGAGGCGCTACTTCACTGTCAGGGCAGCTAGGATCTGGAACCAACTTCCAAGAGAAAAGTGCTGCCTCCTACCCAGCACTGGTCTTTAAGAGGAGGCTAGATGAACACCTCACCGAGGTCGTTTGACCTCCGTACTCTTTCCTACCATGGCAGGGGGTCAGCCTCGATGATCTGCTCAGGTCCCTTCTGCCCCTACCAACTATGAAACTATAAAAATTATTAACTTTCACATTCATGTTGTTCAACTAATTCATAGTAAAGAAACCTTCTGTTTGATGCATGGGTGACTGGTGCCTCCGAAGTCTGGGGCTGCACCAGCAGCTGACTGCAGACTCGGGAAGTGCTGGCAGCAAAACCAGAAGTGCCAGCACTCCCAGCTGACCAGAAATGTGCTTACTATTAATAACTGATTAAAACCAGGAACTGGAGAGCAGAAACATACTTTGTCAGGGCTCTACCCATCACATTTACATGATCATGTACAGGGTCTTTGATAACATCATAGAAACGTAGTCAAAGAGGATGTTTCTTCTCTTGATTCATGTGAAGACTGACATCAAGCAGCTCTCAAGGGTTTTAAGCTGCAAACCCTCACAACAAAGAAACTTCCTCAGATGTGTTTCTGTGTGATTGGCTCCCTAAGACTCGGGTGTCTTGAAGACCCCTGAGCTTGGTAGTCAACATGAACCCACATAATCAAATCTGGAGAACACTGGCTAATAGTTTACCTGGAGGATCAGAACCACAGAGTGCTTTTTGGGTCCTACAGCCACGCCCCCCCCCCCCCAAGCAGTGCTCTTTCTTTCAAGTATTATGTTCTTTTTAAACAAAAATGCTACTGGCACCGCTTTTCAAATGAAAGTGTTAACAAGATCCCTACTCTGTCACCTGCAAATACCACTATGTGTTTTTTCTACACCACTGAGGGACTATTATTTGAACACATATTAAAATTGTATTCTAACAATTTTGTACAAAATGGTGATACAGTTTGTAAAAAGTAAATATAAAACTTTCCATGTGGCTGGACACTCAAAACATGCATCAACATACCCAGACATGCATTTCTTGCTATGACTTTCACAAATGCATCGTCTAAATAAAGCACCCTGGTTTTTGTTTTAAAAAAAAAATCTTTGCACATGCATTCTCCTCTTACCCCATTTCACTTAATAAATAAATAAAAATCATTGTAGACAAAAATTTGAAGTGGTATAGAATAGTTTATTTCAAGTGTAAAACTTTATACTGCGAGCCACCTACTTTTAGAGAGAATTTTTCATTTCTTAGGTAGCAAGGCTGTTTCTTGGTTTGCAATAGATGCACTGCCCACAACAGAAAACAGCATGTTTAGCTTGGCCGTGTCTTTCATAAAGACATCCTGTTTAGGAATACACTTACTTGATTTGGCACAAGTCTGAAGGGCTTCTGCCACTGCACACACTACTGAGGGAGGCAAGGTGGGGAATATGCACCCCAGATCTGTGTAGCCCCCACAAGCCCACAGCAACAGCTGTGCCCTCACCCCACACACAGATCGGGGGGGGGCACAAGGCCCCCATCCCTCTCCCAGAGTACATGCAGCAGTAGGAGCTGCCCCCCTCCCCATGCCTCCTGGATGAGCCATTCATAGCTCTGCCCTGCACCCCACCTCAGCTGGGCAGCACCTGCCCCTGCCCCACTCCCTCACCACAGGTTGCTCCACCTGCCCCTCCATGCCATTCCCTCCCCCCCAACCCCCAAACAGACCTACCACCTGGACACTTCTTCCAAGCTTCACATCAGCAATGAGATCAGTATTGGCCAATATGGCTCACTAATAAATGGCCATCGGTATCAGCCCCCCAAAAAAAACTTTATTGGTGCTCAGAGCAAATTCTGAATTGGCCGCTACTAAAATCAGAGGCCAAGCAGAGCATAGCTGCTCTCTTGGGGGCAGACATGCTTCCTTTCCACAGGCTTGGGAGCTAAAAAAAGAGCCTGTAGCTACATCATCTCTCTTTATTCCCGTCTCCTGGGTTTTATGTTTTTTTTAAGTGTGAAGAGCCAGCTTGTCAGGAGAGAGAAGCCCAGGTCTTGATCTAAGTCTCCAGGGCAGAAGTGTTTATTTTATATCTACCACCAGATACCCATAAGGCTTTTTTATGGCATCCTCAAACGCTTCTGGAAGGAACTGGGCCTTACCTGGATACATTTGCCTCACCAGGGATACAACCTGTAGTTTATCCCTGGGATTTTTAAATAAAACCACATATTTTGTGTCAAGAGAATGAATGATGCAACTTTTTTTTCACCTGACAGAAAAGATTTTGATCTACATACACAATGCTTAGATTCCCGTGTTGCATGTACTTGGTAAAAGCTTCCTCTATTTTACTGGTCTCACAGAGTCCATCAAATCACCTACCACAACCATGTTTACTTTATGAGGAGGAAACATGCAGTCATCATTGAGACTATCAAACTTGTGGAGGGCTTGCCAAAGTTTACAAAGCAGTTCTTTATACAAAGGTTACCGACAGCTAGAACACCACATGATAGTCTCAGGCATAGCAGACAGATCTAAATCAGCATGATCCAAAAGGTTTGGGTTTGTTTTGTTTTTTTTAATAAACTTTTACCAGTTTCTAGGCCCTACCAGAAAGATGCTTCCAGTGCACATCCATGCAGAAAATTTTGTTTTCTGAGCAAGGACCCTTTTGTTATAAATGACTTGATGCATTTTTTCAGGGCCTTGTTTTCTATTGTCCACTTTTTGTTCCTGATGATAGAGAGTTGCTGTATTGCTATTATATTAGGGGCATCTCCATTGGGGTTTGCCCCATACGTTAGAATGAGATCTTTCAAGGTTTCAAAGTTGATGTTTTCCACAGTTGGCCACATTCAAGGTAATCCCTTTGGCCTTCAAGCAAACCTTTCCCCTGGTCAGTTTGCACCTGTAGGTTTTCAGACTGCCTGACACAAACTCCGTGCTGTGTTCATCTGGTGGGATTTCACTTGTGAGCTCGCCTAAATAATCACCTGGGGGTGTAGGGGAGGGGGAAAAGGTAGGAAGCAATTTCTCTCACAGCTCACAAGCATCACAGAATCTATGTTGTCGTAGAGGCACTAGTCTTGCAACCCATCTAGCAGTTAGTATAAACTCTAAGCATGCATAAGCAGTGGTAAAAACAGGCTATAAAGATGTTACTGTTACCCAAGTGTTTGTAACACTCTTTGGTCTGCTTCCAAGACATGCTGGCCACCTCACCATCAAAAACTTCACAAGACAATTTCACAAGGCACAAGAAAAGAAGTAGCCAAAGAATTCTTTGGGATCTTTCATGTCGTGGGGAGGTTGGTTTTCTGGCTGAGTTTACCCTACGAAGAATTTAAAAACTTTGCAATTTGACTCTTTGCAGAGTTTGGTATAATATGCTCTGGGTGTAAAAACATGCCTTCTTTTTGGAGGAAATCAGCTACATGTCCATCTTGTTTTTCCTTGGTTGGTACACCAGGAGGGTTACCAGTTTTCCTGCTTCTGTCAGTGATCCACAACACTGCTTGTACTGCCTACCTTTGCCCTTCTGCTTATTGTTAATATAAGACTTACACTTACGACATGAAGTTTCAGTCAGACAGTCTAGCTTTTCAGAGGCTACAGCCGTGTACCTTTCTAAACACTCTTTGGAATGAGACCAGTTTAATTAGTGCACCTCTGTGGCTCACCCAGGTTGTCTGCATGGTTTGGGCTCAGGCAAAGGCAACATTGTAACCTGCATGCATGGCTATGACTATACAACATCTGACAAAGATTGCAATAAATTTATCACGCTAAGCACCTTTTTCACATTCAAAATACCATAACAATGTTAATTATGCAGCAAAAGCAAGTAAGTATTGGAGTATCTGAACCGGTCACATTTTAAATATACCCAACCCTTTTTTCCTTTATGTGAACATTAACCAGTGCAACCTCTTCAAACATGTTGAGTACTTTTTTTTTGAGCCAACCATCCCAATTTCTTGTGCAGCTGATTAGTGAATCTAGCAGTTCAGCATCTGTGGCTCCTCTACGTGATATAAGAGCCAATAGATTGCCTGAAAAACAATCTCAGAAGGAGGGGACGTATTTGAGAGACCTCTAACAGGTTATCAAAGGTATTCAGGTAGATTAGATTAAATACTCCCACTTTTTAACAATCATTTGGGCATAGGGGACAAAGTTTGTAACTCTATGAGCCCCCAACACCCATGCTTTTTACAATGATCACAATCAGCCAAAATGCTGAAACAAGCCCTAGTTCTCTCTTGCTTTGTAACAGGTTACTGATCCACTCTAAAAAACAGGACATGGGACATCAGATTTAAATTAATAGCTCAAAAAGATAAACAATTCCTCATGCTATCTGCCTGAACATGTAACCAAACATAGTCATCAGGACCCGCTCTCTGGTGGAGTTCTGCTACAGCGTGCTCTCTCTCTGCTTAGGGCCTCATATGCCACATGCAACTGCAAAAACTCCAGATTCACCAAATGAAGCTTCCCCGTATACCTCGTGCCTCCAAACTTAGCTACTGAGCATGTTTGCATTCATAACCGTACCATAGGAAGAGAGACTGAGGGACCTAGATCTTTTCAGCCTTCATAAGAGAAGGCTGAGAGGTGATCTTGCAGCTGCCTATAAATTCATCAGGGGAGGACAGCAGGGAACAGGAGATGCTCTGTTTACTAGGGAACCTCCTGGGAGTAACTAAGAACAGTGGCCACAAATTGAGAGAGAGCAGATTTAGGTTGGACATTAGAAAGAACTTCTTCACAGTAAGGGTTACCAGAATCTGGAATGGGCTTCCAAAGTAAGTAGTGCTCTCCCCTACCTTGTGTGGGGGGTCTTCAAGAGGAGATTGGACAAGCACCTTGCTGGGGTCATCTGACCCCAGTGCTCTTTCCTGCCCAGGGCATGGGGGCAGACTTGATGACCTACTGAGGTCCCTTCTGACTGTAACATCTATGAATCTATATGTACTCCCACTAAAACCTTGTCCGCAGGCTCAGAAGGAGGGGACGTATTTGAGAGACCTCTAACAGGTCTTTTAAATCACCATCACCATGCCTGCTCCGACTCCACATGTCCAGGAGGGGGGGGAGCATTTGAGGGACCCTCCAGCAGGTCTTGTAAAATCACCATCACTAGGGATTCTCTCTCTCTCTCTCAACAGGCATTTAGTTTTCTACATTCATCGTTTACCAGGCACTTTTTACCCCACAAGCTACTTACTCCTAAGCCGCCCCTTCTCTGTTCAGAACCTGCTCTCTTGCTCTGACCACCATGATCTTTCAAAGCACTCTACACATTTTATCTGCAGCCAACACCCCCAGACCCTCTCTCTTTCCTCAATAATCATGATCTTTCACAGCAAAATGGGGACCCATGCACTCCCCCCCACCCCCAACACTCCCCTCTTTTGGTTTTTACAATAATCATTTTTCAGAAACAGATGAAGCCTCCTCTTCCTCAAGCTTCTCTAAAGTGTTAGAGAAATCAGTCTTGGGTCTTATTCATGGGCCCCAGATCATCAGCTTTGGGGATATGAATCCTTGTGTGGTTCTCTCAGGGATTTGTGGTATGTTTTCTCTGAGGAATCATACTGTCTTTGTTTTTTTTTGTTTTTTTTTTTTTAAATACCATGTCCTTCTGCTCTACTTTTAGCATTCTGGTCCTTTGGCATTGCAATCATCGGGCTAAGCATTTCTGTGGGGTTTTGTTTTTGGGGGTTTTTTTGTTTTTTAAAGAGAGGCATTTGACCTAGTTTCTGTCCTTCTGCCATGGCTATATTTTTAGGAAGTAGAGCTTCCTTCTTTGGGGTATTGCAGGTGATCACTTAAGAAATATAACATCCGCATCAGCATTAAGAATTCACTTTCCAGAAATGAATGGCTGTTGAAACAGTACAAATTTTGAAAAGGCTTAAGTCCCTCTTATACTACATTCACAGGGTTAATTCACCTGTATCCAACCACCCTTCCCCAAGAAGCACATGCGTGCACACACACACACACTTTTTCAAAAGCTTATTTCAGAAAATACCTTTCACTATCAAGTAAGGACACAAAGGTATGTTTGTTTCGTTTTTTTCTATTTTAGAAGGGGTTCTGTTTGAAAACAAACAGTTACAGGCAGCATTATAACTTAATGTCTTTTTATTAACAATCACAAGTAACCATTCTACTTTTTAAATATGTTTTCACTTTGCTGTGGTAAAATTGTGTGGTTTTCCCACCAGATAAGCCCTTTGAAATAGAAATCAAATAATGCAGCGAGTAGAACAGTGAGCACGCGAGCGACCTTATGTTACGAAGAATGCAACTAAAGGGTCTTAACTTCATTCAAACAATTAATGGTAGCTTTGTTTTAGAATGCAATTTGCTACATGCATATTTGGAGATAAAGGGGTTACTGTTCAGAAAACACTATTTTTAATGAAGACTGTTTTAAAACAGTTTGGTATATATATAAAAATCAAGCTGTTTTAAAACAAAAAGTCTCCATTCAATAAAGTGTTTTCTTAATGTTAGCCCCTTTATCTCCAAATACGCATGTAGCAAACCCCGTTTTAAAATGAAGCTACCATTAAAAATTGTTTTCATACAGTTAAGATCCTTTAGTTGCATTGTATATAGCATAAGCTGGCTTTACAAGCACACACTTTTACTTACTGTAGCATTTCCCAACCTTTTTCACCTCACGGCACACTTGATGGCTTCCCCCACCCCATGGCACACCAGCTGCTAAGCAAGCAGCTGAATGCCTCAGGCTGGGGGGCAGGCAGCCGAATGACTGAATATCATGGAGTGGGGGGGAGGGAGGGATTGGGTGGTGAGTGGCTGAATGCCACAGACGGGGGCTGGGGGGAGTAGTGAGTGGGGCAGCATCTGAAATCACTGGCTGGAGCTATGTTCCCCCCAGCTGTCTGGTTGCCCACAGCAGCAGCAGGCAGGGGGGCATGGCTCCAGCCCCAAATGCCATGGCACACCTGGACATGCCCAATGGCATACTGGTTGGGGAATGCTGACTTACTGCATTATTTGATTTTTATTTCAGAGAGCTTATGTAGTGGGAAAACTACACAATTTTTACCATAGCAAGTTAAAAGTTGATTTAAAAAACAGAAGGATTATTTGTGACTGTGTTAATACAAGTACAGTAAGATATAATACTGCCCATAACTGTTTTCAAACAGAACCCCTTCTAAAATAGAAAAAACAAAACAAACATATACCTTCATGTCTTTATCTGACCGTGAAAGAAATTTTCTGAAATAAGATTTTGAAAGTGTGCGCGCGCGTGTGCATGTACACATGCACGCTTCTGGGGGGAGGAGGGGGGCATTGGGTGCAGCCTGGTTCAGCCTTTTCAAAATTTGTACTGGTGTTAATTTTTAATTGTAACTTCGTTGGATAGGTTTGTTTTCATACAGTTACGATACTTTAGTTACGCAAGCTAGCTTTATCTTTACAATACGCTTACATAGGTAACCCATGGCTGCTTTTAGTTACATAAGCTGGTTTTATCTTTATAACGGCCTCCCCAAGAAACATGATATAAGTGAGAACGTATTTTAAAACGGTCTTTAATTTTTTAATCTTATTTCAGAAAATTTCTTTCACGGTCAGATAAAGACATGAAGGTATATGTTTGTTTTGTTTTTTCTATTTTAGAAGGGGTTCTGTTTGAAAACAGTTACGGGCAGTATTTTCCATCAAAGCTGTACAATATTTATTTACCGGGGGGGGGGGTTAAACCTTCCTTAAGAAGGGCATTTATAATTTCTAGTGACAGCTAAGTCTTGCTGCTTTCATCTTTATAACATACTCAGAGCTAATTTACTCTCAACCCAAACCCCCTCCCCATATGAATGTACTTGGATATCCAAGTCAATGAAACAAATGGCAAACTATTTAGCCAAAAACAGCTGTTGTGCTTTAGTCTCACTTCAATGATTCAACAAGGACAGCCCAAAAAATTAACCAGCATGATGCAAACAAAGCCAAATATGCTTATGAAAAATGTGATACAAATTTTCTAGTGTCAATGACAGGTTTGTCTGTCTCTGTTGTACAGTGAATACTGCCATGACTGGTTAGCAAGGTGGCTGTTCAAATCCATATTTTCAGAACACCTGTATTTGGTTGTAGTTTTGATATTATAATGTCCCCTGCTTTTATACGAGTGGTTAAAGCAAAAACTAATGGTTGAAAATCAGTTACAGAAAGTTGATAATTTTGTCTCTTGGTATAATGTAAGTATGGGGGTAAACAAGCATGGTAGCTAAGTCTTGCTGGTTTTATCTTTACCATACATTCACAAAACTAAAGTCTCCCCCCACCAAAGCCCATCCCCCAAAAAGCAGAACACACAAGTAAAAATACATTTTAAAACTTTTTGCCAAACCAAAGGGTTTTATAATTTCTAGTGCCAATTAAGATGTTCAGTGTAAGACAATAAAGGCTTATCTTCCTCAGTAATCAATCCATAGAGGAGTAGCATTAGGAACACCCACGGTAAGCATTTCTCAGAGAAACAGACCATTCATGGCATAGCCTATGGCATTAACAGTATTTAAAAACACTTTTCATACAGACCTTATCACGAAAGTTCCTGAATTGTCCGATTTATATTTTCATCTAGCTAGGTAAGACATTCATGACTACTTTGACAATACATCAAAAACGCATCCCATACATTTGTCAAAAAGCCTCAAAACGTATTTATATCATGCCAAAAAACTCCCAAAACCCATGCATAAAAGCTTTCATGATGCTTTTACGTTTTTGATGAAAAACAGGACCTGCTAGTTCTATTCCTAACTACTTTTCGAAGAAAGTCACAGTATTGCCTTCTGAAACATGAGGTCTCTGTTCTTTACAAAAGCAGCTTCTCTTCTCCAGTATCAGATTTACAGGTGTGCAGGCTTTCTGGGGTCATTAAAAAGGCTGAATCCAACTGCAAAGGGATTAAACAACCCAAAAAACAACACCCCCCCAACTTGTTAGTTACTGTTCAATCAATCCTCAGCCAACTCCTACCCCACCATGGTCCCAAACCCCTTCCCCCTCCCCCACAAGTATGCTTCAAGTCTTACTAGCATCTCTGCTCCCTTATCTTCTTCCCACTCAGGGTCTGGAGCAAGGCACCCCTCTTCTCCCAAATCCTCAACATCCGCTCCAGAAGACTGAGCCTCCAACTCACAGGCCTGCTGCATGTTCACATGGGCTTCCTGACCAGGCTGAGGCACCTCAGGCAGTCTTTGGGTTACAGGACTGCTCTCTTTACATCTCCTCAGAACTATCACTATAATGCTTCTTTTGCAAGTGTTTGACAAATCTTGGTGCTAAAGCAAGAATGGGGGGGGGGGTCTTACTGGTGTAATATAAGAATCCCTATCTTCTTCTATCTGCCTTAGCCTGGGCTCAGAAAAACATATGGTTCGCTTTGGAAAACACAGATAGACAGAGCTTGAAGACCAGACCTCACATGTCTACTCGGCCTGGTTGGCTCGGCACTATTCTCACAGTGAGGCCCGAGGCCTCTGAAGTCCCCCACAAATTTGTTGCGGGCAGTAGGATGGTTTGTTAGGGAAAAGTCACAACCACCTCCAACCCCCCACTACCTGATAGGCAGAATTTATGCCAGGTGGTCTATGGCAGGCCATGCAGCACAAGGGGCGGTCATTGGGGCCCTAATAGGCAACCCTTCTGATGTCACAGACCATATGGGGGGCAGGGAATTCTGGGACCAACATGGCAGTCAAAATGGATGCCAAAATGGACACCCAGGAGGTTCTGTCACATGCCATGTGTCCAGGGGCAGAGTTTCCAACATCATATACCATGCGACAGGGCAAAGGACAGGAAAATGGTGACCAAGGGGCAAGGTTTCTAACATCATACACCATGCGACAGGGCCACAGCACTTGTTGATAGGATGTGCCCCCTATATACTACTATCATACCCCTCGATTTTTTTTTTGAACACAGTAAAACAGAGTTTATATTGAACAGCTGCCATTAAATTTGCAATAGATGCTCTCCCCAAAATTCAAAAGAACGATGGTTCCCTTTAAATGTCCATTCAAAAATGTTCAAAGATGCTTTTTCCTGCCTTTGCCCTGTGTTCTCCTCCCTTCCCCCACCTAGATTAGCTCCTTTCTGTGCAGCGAATCATTAAGTATTTTGTCACTCCAGCACTTTTTGCTATTAAGTCATCGGTTGTATGCAAATGTAGCTAGAGAACTAAACAAATGCCTAACACAAATATCTAAAGATTAATCTGATGGACAGTATATTGCACTTTCATATAACTAATGCTCTAAGTGTCCATTTATTCCCAAGCCTTCTGGATAACTTTAAAAATTCAACATGCATGAAATAGAACAAACAAAACAAGTAAACCAGCATTATTCAATAGCTTGTTTCTATTCCCCCAAAATTTCCCCTCCAAAACAGTCAGACCAAAAGAAGTGCTGCTTTTTGAGGACTGGGTTCTAGTACCTTAGTGCCATCTCGGGGGCGGAAAAAAACCCAAAAAACCAGACGACAAACTTCCTATTTTGTTGACCTGGCTGTAAGCACTAGGATTTGTGTCTATTTTGTAAACAGTTATACCACAACACGCATGCCAACATTGCTCATTTCTACTATAATAAGAAAATGACCTGGAAGAAGGGCCACAAAAAATCGGCTGCCACCATGAACAGCTCAAGGACCTGATGTTTTAAGCAACATTGACTAAAGATCTGGTGAGTAATATATTAAATGCAAGCTTAGATGAAAAATTAGTATCATTTTAACTAATATGGAAAACTAAGTGGGTGCCTACTGTCCTGGGATCGGAAACAAAGACTAAGTGCCAAAAATAAAATAAAATTTTAATTTGAAAGAGGGAAACTTCATAGCTCCCTTCTGAACCTTTTTAATACAGAACCTTCCAATATAAATGAAATTCCTTTAAATGCAAATACAAGGAGTTCAGCTCTCTTAAAAAAACAAAATATCTGCTATCCACAAAAAGTTTGATATAAATGACAGCTAAGGAAAAACGCATGAAGTAATGACTGACACTAGACAGAATTAAGTTGAACCACAAGTGTGCCCCAAAATCTTTTACCTGAACTTGCTTATAGAGCCTATAGTTCCACTTTCATGAACAGAACACGAACTAAGGAGGCCAAAACATGGGCGTCTGCTTTCAACTCATTTGTTCCTACACAGCAAACATGCACAAAATCTTTTTTCTAATATTTATTTTTTTTCACCTGCAAACTGTAGCAAAACATGATCAGCTTTATTATGCAGACAGATATCCCTCTACATTAGAGAATTTAGGCATGTATAAATAGAAGAGCTTTTAGGAAAGGAAAACATCTTGAGAAATGAACAAAACCTCCAATTTAACTTCGTGACTTCCAATAGCAATGGTTAAAATTATGTAGGTCATTCATTCCAAGAGATACAACAGCACCTCAAAAAGGCTGATCTATTTTTCCCCGTAACGTTTTTCACATAACAATGTGTTAAAGTTACAAATACTGATATGCACAAATAGCTATTTTCTAAGAAAAAATATGTACAGTACTGCAGCATAATGAATGTGGTATCTGCGATAAACTTATTAGCCAATTTTAATATACATGATACTGCTACTTTTTTCCTCCTGCCAATTCACATGTTAAAAGATGTTATCACAGCCCTCTGTTTTGCACGTTATTACCTGGTGGGGGGGGTTGTTTAAAACACAACGCAGGCTTTTTTTTTAATTTTTTTTTTTTGAAGACTTCTCTTGTGTTTAAAGCTAAGATCAGTGAAACAAGACAACAGTGCAAGAGGCGCAGAGATGTTAAGTGACCACATAAGAGTTCTTTTGGGTAAAGTGTCTATATAAGGCTATAAGAAAGGATTGGTCGATGAATTTCCTGTTGGATATTGTCCTGTTGGTGCGCCAGCCTGAAAACATATAGAAGGGAAAAAAAATAAATCAAATATAATGAAAAACACTTTACATGACAAAATTAAAAAAGTAGTAAAAATCAAAAAAATTTAAATCTGATTAGAAAAAATACTATTTTATATGTTGCAGCTTTTTGTGATTTTATTCACAGCTACACCCCTTTTAAGAGCATGATACATAAATACCTCTGTCTCAATTTGAGCAGCTTTATGAATGCCATGTCATCAGAATGCTCAATTGCATCTAGGAGGATTCAAATGCTGCCTTGCCTAATTTGAAACAAAAACAGGCTGCATGTGTCTCTAAATGCGTTAGCGATTACATCTTTTTGATTTATTACCATTATGTAATAACTTACTTACCATAAAAGGATTACTAGATACTCCAACAGCTGTAACTTGTCCAAATGGAGTCACTACAGGCTTTGCCTGTCCAAATGCAGCAAAACCTGCACCTTGAGAATATGAAACAATACCTTTAAAGATTGTGCCAATAACAACAAAGGACAGAAAACTACTCACTAGGAAACCACTACCGTCACCAGGTCGTATGTTAAAAATTTTTCACCTAATGAAAGTCTGCCCTGCAACAAGGCCAAAGGATTAATTTGCGTTATGCAGTATTAAATGGGTATTGCACGGTCAAATCTGTCCTCCAAACAAAACCAAACCAAACCTGAGCAATTTACAAGTTTTACTTTCATTCTTATGGGAAACACTTTAAAAAAGTACTTTAATCCTACTTCCAACTCAAAATGTTCCAGTATTTTAGCACATGACAAGTAAAATGGATAGAAACTTAGCTTCACTCCCATGTGCAGCTTACCTGTTATGTATGGGATGAAGGGCCAAAGGCATTAGTCAATTTATCACACTATTAAGTTTTCCAATTGTAAGTTTTTCTAGTTTTAGTAATAAAGAAAATTACTTCAACTGAAAGGGCATTAAAAAAAAGTGTCCTTTTAATAAAGAATTTCCACCTTTTATTCACTAAAATGGAACCATTTCCCCCAGATGAGCGAGATGTACTGCATTGATACAGGTCTACTAAAAATGCCTTGTCCGCAATTTGCTCCCGTTTAATTCACTGTGAATTCTCATATAAAAGATCTGAAACCAAATCTGTCTCTGAAGTAGTAAATACTATAAAATATCAACATTTTTAAATAAAAAGATGTGGTCACATGAAAACATTGCTTCTTAAGGCTATGGTTCATAAACACCCCACTTTCTTCCTCCCCATGTATGCATATACACACAGGTAAACATTTTATAATGTTTTAAATTATTAATACCACAAAGGTATTAATACCAAAAGGCTCCGCTTTATCCCCGTTGTCCCTAATGCTCGTCTTGAGAGGAAGCTATACATTGGTTATTTCTGAACATTGAAAAGTTATACATCCTGACTACATTCCAATATGCTCTCTTTTTGGACCTTTTCCTGCCTGTTAAAACTCAAGGGAAAAAAAACACTACTTTTATCCAAAGCTTTACAGCCCTCAACCTTTTAAATTATTAAGAAGGTGTTATAAAATGTTGAATTCATTCATGTGACTGGAACCTATAAGCAGTCTCATCCCCTGCATAGAAAGGATCAGTAAAAATCCAGCTAGGCTGCGAGGTTGAGGAGCAGAAGGAAAAAGGAATCTCACCTGTCTTATTACAGAGAACTGCTACTAAGATCAGACAACCAAGACATGATCAAAATCAAATACTTTACACAAGTTTATAGAAGACCAAAAAAAGCCAAAAAACCTGGTTTTCCTTACATATGTTGAATTGCTAAAAAGTATAATCTGTTACAAGAAAAAAATCTTCATGGTCAATGTGCCACCTGTACTTTCTTATACAAAACAAAATAAAGACATTTCCTGTTACTGCTAGCCTTTCTGTCTTAAAAAGGAAAACTAGTTTTATATGGTATTCCTACTCGACCAAACAGATTCTTCTATGTTTTAACTTACCATTTGGTTGCTGAGCAAAAGCAGTCTGTTGTGGGAAAGTTGCCTGCGCTGGGAATGTGGGCTGCTGGAAGCTGCCACTAAAGCTAGTAGGAAGACTGTAGGAGGCAGGTGTTCCAAACCCTGCAGGCATGCTCATGGATGCAGTGCCAAATGTTGCCGCTGGTAAGGGAAAGTAGGATTCAGTTACTTACAACTACCAATATCAGTATCACACCAAAACTCCAGGATCAGTAAGTCAATTTACTCACCACAAGTTTTATTCAACTTAGTGCTCCAGTCACCTTTAAAGTATTAATTTTATTAGATTTTAAAAGCTTTGTTATATCAGTATTCATGCATTTCATGGAATTATTTTCCATGGTCTCCATCTACTTGAATAACTTTTAAGAGTTAATTCTTGTCAAGAGTTAAATACTAGCACCAGCATTTACAGGCAATCCAGCATTTATTTTTTTCTATGCTGAACAAAAAAAAAATAGGGAAAAAAGTTTCCAATTTCCTAGCTAGATTATAGAGTTACTCAATTAAAAGAAAGATTTAAAAGACATTACTCAGTGTGTCAATATAATAAATTGAAATAGGATTTAAAACCTCCACACATTTCTGTCATCTTCCTCACCACCAAAGATTCCAAGTTATACCAACTTGCTGCATTTATGCAGTACAGTGTGCATCTTTTAAAAAAATGCTTATAAACAGCAGCACAGCAAAGGCACTAGCAACAAGACAGCTGAAACCTTTTGGATTTAATGTGGTAATAATGGCTACACAGAAGGGCTTTTGAAATGAACATAAATGTCAGGCATTTCTGCAGGATTGTCACTACAGTATTACAATCCGTTCTTCTATAGCACTATAAATTTTATTTTATTTTATTTTATTTTTTGTACAAAACAGGTACAAACAAATTCTAAATCAGTGTTTTGTATCGAACACACTGGCAGTTAAACTCGTCAGGTAATTGGTGGGGGGAGGAATTCATAAAAGGGAATAACATACCACACCACATGTGGGATATAAACCAAAACAGATCACTGACAAAAGTACATACAAACAACGCACTGACATTACTTTCACAAGTTACCATTAACCAAAGACACTTTTGCAGTGAAGCTTTATAAAAAAAGCAAATCCAAAGGCACTGACAAAAATGCAAAATGGTTTGGGACAGCCTAAACAGGTGTCAAACAACAACGAACACAAGCTTCAAAAGTAGTCACTCAGATTGTAAGCATCTATTAATGTGACCATGGAGGTAAACAATGGCTGTTTTAGTTCAATTTATTTACATCAAGTAGCTAAGTGATTTTTTCCTCCTCAAATGCCACCACATACATCCATGCCCACTCCATTTTAAAGTATGGAAAAGCCTACTCAAATTCTACATGCAAAGAGCCACATAGCTGGCAGTAAGCTTTCACAGGCAAGTAAAACAATTAGCCGCATGAAACCCAGATAACAAGTGTGGCCACCTACCAAAATGAGCCTGAGGAAATATGTGAGAGTGCATTGCTCCCGAGAGGCCTTGTGGAAGCCACAAAAAGACCAGACAATGTCAAATGGTTTATACATTTAAGAACAGTTCTGTCTTATATAAATATACAATTAAAATAGCTATATCTGCTTAAGTGCAGGGCATAAAGACCTTCCTTAGAATAAAATCCTTCCAATAAGCAAGCTTAGCACCTACCAAGTCTAATGATAAGCAGTAAAACAATTATAGATAGTATATGAAATATGCTATAAGCAAAGTATACCTGTATTATACAGTCCATACAAAACTCACTTAAACTATATCTATATCTATAAAACTAAATGATAAAGTAATCTTAATATTTGCACTAGGTTTGTGGAAAATATTAGGTTTTTTTTTTTTAATTTGTTACTAATTTATATTCCAGAAATTTTCCAAAAATAATAGTTTGAAAGTAGGGAAATAATCAGAGATTGAACTGCATAACATTTAAAGTGAAGTAGTTTAACAAGCTACTTTCACAGGTGGTTACTGTCTGGTCAACCCACACAGTCAACTCTAGTGGCTTCTTAAAGGCTAAAGTTTTAAACAGCCTACAAAAAAAGAGAAGAGAGGAATTTATAAAAACAGTACAACAGTCAGTAACAAGAACATTAAGCAAGATTTAGTCAGCTTGGCTAAGAGACAACCCATGGTAAGTTTGCAGAAATCCTGTTATCAAAATGGGGCTTATCCTAAAATTCAGCCTTATATAAGAAATTAAACAGAAAATAAAAATAAGTTTGGTCAGTATCTAAATCCATAAGCACCATTTTGTAAGCAAGAACACTGCCATGAGTTCTCCAGTTCATATTTTGCATATGGAGTCATTGTTCCGTGACTTCCACAGAAGCCAGCTCTTGACACAGAAATGTGCTGCAGAAGTCCAAGGTTTCATTTAAAGGGATTTTTATTCTTAATGACATGGGAGGAAAGTCATCTTTCTAGAGTGCTCAAGACCCAAAACAATAGCTAGGAAACTATGCATCTCATTGGGATATTAAAATTTGAAGTGGTCAGCAAAACAGTACCATCTGCTAATTTCTTTTATTTATACAAATAAGAAAAGCATTCTGAAGCTACAAGCACAAGTCTTTTAAATGGAAGGTTTATATCCTTAAATAACACAAGGCTCATTTTTTTCCTGACCTGTTGCTCCTCGGCTATTGGTCTGGAATGGGTTTGTTGAAGGTGCCACTGGGGCAACGGGGGCAGCCACAAATGGATTTGTGGAAGGTGTTGCTGTGAAAAAAAAGCCACACACAAAATCAATTAATCTTTTCCAAAAAGCAAAAATCTTTACGCAGCAATGATTAGAATTTTATTATACCATATCTCAGTTACAAAGTCGTATCCAGTTAGAACATTAAAGATATGTAAGCACCATTTTCTTAGGAAACCATTTCTTAGAAACTACTTATCTTACTGCATGCACAAGCAAGGATTCCATTTTTTTGCCAACTTCTCTAATGACGGCGACACCACTAGCTTTACTATATACTGGGGCACTAAACTAAAAATATACTGTTTGCTTGCAGTCTGCATAAGTTTAATATTTTAATATACCTCCAAATGGAGCAGGCACACTCGAAGATACAGGCTGTGTCTGTGCGGAAGCAGCCACGGGTACTGTTCCAAAAGCATTGCTGAAAATAAGTCACATTCAGTGAAGTCAGAGTTGCTTGTTTAAAAATGTAAGTCTCCTACAATTATGGTGCATAAATAGGATAGGGATGTTGATTAACAGATGCACAAATACTATATAGTCCACTGGTGCAAGAGCTGAATTTGGGATGCCAAGCTCAAAAGCTTAGCACAGAGCAATGGGAAAAGTGTATAAGTATGGATACTGAAGAAAAAAAAAAGAAAGCAAATACGCTGAAACAGTCAAGCAAAAGCTCTAGAGGAATTTGCATTTTCAAGCAAAGTAGCTACAACCATTTAATTTTCATTACTTTCAGAGGCAGGGGATTGGCACCATTTGGATTACAAATACAGCAGATTCCTGTTACCTGCACAGCATCTACTTCCTAATTAGCAGTGTCCAAAGAAGGCCCTATTAGATTCAGATTTGGATTCAGCCCAAATCAGGGACAGTGATTTCACTTGTTGATTCAGGTCACTTCCTGATTCAATTTGGTCAAATCCAAAGATTTGACACCAATTCAGAGAATCAGTGATTCACACAGCTTTAAATGTCTTTTCAACATACCTCAAGGTACCAGCATGGCTTGTGAATGTTACGATGCTGGGGTGCACGGAGCTTCCCACGGGCATGCTGCGGGGAGGGGCCTCCACATGTTCAGCGGCAAAACCAGGAGTGCACTGGAAATAGCTCTGGTCCACTTCTGGGTTTGGCAGGGAGCGCACTGCCCTCCCCCCCCCCAAAACGCCTTCCCAGCTTGGCAATCAGCCATGGGGTACCCAGGTGCCCCCCTGCACGCTTCCCAGAGGACCTAGAAGTGGACCGGAAGCGCTTCTGGTCCACTTCCAGGTCTGCTGCTGAGCCCCCCGTGCTTCTGTGGGACACTCCCTGTGCCCCAGCATCATACCACTCATGAGTCCCTCCTATCTGGAGGTATGTAGAAAAAACATTTAAAGTTGTCTCTATGTCTGAATCGATTTGGAGGGTTCCGATTCAATTCAGAGAGATTAAAAGGTCCTCCAATTGGATTCGGAGATTCAGTCACCGAACTGGGTCAGATCAAATCAGGGACCGAAGCTTTGCATAGCCCTGTTCCTAATGATAAAATCCAAATAACTGAAGAAGCAAAATGGGCAGCTAATTCTCAATGATAAAAAATGTGGCACTGCGCATTAAGTCATTTCCCATATTTAAAATCACCAGCTCTAAAAAAGAATGATTCACTGGTAAATGAAGTGAAAAATTATGGCATTTGCTGTTCAATGACATTAAGCCCCACTGTGCCTTTATGCTTGATAACGTACAGACGAATAAATTAAGAAAATCCCACATGTTACAATTTCCATCTCAGACATGCTGCTGATCTAATGTAGCTGCCATGACATAATTAAGTATGACGTTAAAAAGCTGTATATAAATCATTCACCAACTAAGAATTTTTAAAAAAAATTTGCTCAAACTCTGCACTGTTAAAACTTTACAATATTTGATCAACCATTTCTTTTCCTAGTATACTGCATAAACCAAAACTAAGATGTGCTAAAACATATGTGGTGTAACCAGATGGAATTTAATTAAAATAGCATTTTTTTTTCTTATTAGAAGTATGCAAATAACCATTATACAATAAAGCAGAGCCTACTGTACCCGTGTTATTCAAAATAGAGCAGTTGCCATTCATACTGCTGTATTTGCAAACAATTCTAACATAAGATTTTTATTCTCTAGCAATGTAGTACACATCTCAAAAGGTGTAAAAAGGCAAAAGCTGGTCAAACACTAGTCTTAAGTTTTTATTTTACAACCTCTTGTGGGCAGTCCAACTGCTGCTGTCAAAACTACATTCTATCAAAAGCTAAAATACCCATGCATACTGCTCCAAAAGTTAAATTATGATCCAAAACAAAAAATAAGAGACGTCATACATACAAGTTTTGAAAAATACTGTAAATTAGCTGTTTTCTGCCTGTAGATAGTTACTTTGAAAGTCGCTTTAATTTCTGACAAGAAAGTACCTGCTAACATTACTGGTGGAAGTATATGCATTACTAGATGTTGCTGTAGAGCTGAATACGCTGTCTAATTCTGCTAAAGCTGCGTACTTGTCTGAAGGTGCACTTGACAGACTTGGGGCTGATACAACAGGACCTGCTGATGCTGTAACTACAGTGCTGAAGCTATTTCCTTGTTCACCACCACCTGGAGGGAAATAAAAATAGATATACATCAGATTTAAAAGTTTAAAAAACAGCACTGACAGACATCACTCTCCATGAATTACTGAACATACACATGCAAAAGTGAAAAAAAATTTCCTCATATTTGTGACTTAAAATGAAGCACTATGTTTTTAATGCTAAGCAAATAGAGGTCAAGTCAACAATGGCTTTTCATTTCCACCATAATAAGCAGACAGTCCGTGCTTTACATTTTATAGTATTCTTTGTACTCTTCAAAAATCCCACGACTGACTCGCAGGCTTATTTCAGAATACAGTATTGAATATTACATTAAGACATTCTTGGACACGGAGTAAAATAAAGGTATGAAAAGCTAACAAATGAATTACAGAAGGCTGGAATAAAAAAAAAAAAATCATTTTACTACTCCCTCAAATGCACAAGAAACCTATACCCTACATTTTCATACTTCATAAACTAATTTATAAGTAACCCAATTTGACTTCAGTCCTGCCACAGATTGAGCCAGAAGGTGGGTGGTATGATTTACATGACTTACCCTACAACTGATTGCTTATTTTTCATTTTAACCCTACTTTGGGTAGCTACGCTTAAAAATCATAAAAAGAAAGTAATGTAGATCAAATGCATCAACTCCAAAAGGACAGCATGAAATCATTTTTCCTCCAAAGATATTTGTTCTCAGCCATCTCCATTAAAACTGCAGCAGATATTTTAGTGCATACATGATATTTTATATTATAAAAAGGAGAATACAGGGTTTTTTAAAACTTTGTTAACAACTGGTAGCATCTAAAAGTGGACAGAGTGTGTTGAAAAAAGTCACAGCTATTTTCTGGCATATAGAAAGAATAAACTCAAAAAAAAGAAAAGGAGGAGCTAAGCTGGTAAAAAGCAGAAATGACAGACAAAGAACAGCTCTGCCTCTTCTACTAAGTTTGGTAATGGGATATTCTCATAAGTTTCACCGAACTAGGTACATCACACTAGCCAACACATACCAAGGTGTGCAGTAGCTACTATATTTTTAAAATTATTGAACATCTATACAGCTTCTTGATCCACAAAGGCCGGGGGAGATCCAGACTAAAACAGTGAATTACCCTGCTGCATGTGTATTAACCATTGCTATTAGATTTGTTTATTACAACAGGAAATAGCTCTAAAAACAGAAGCTTCACTATAGTCACTCATAAAAATCAGCCAATGTCCTCTCTATAATTAAATGCTCATTGTAAGTGTCATTCCCCAAACTGACAGCTTTAAAGGTGAAGAACATAAACCATACAACCCATTAGTTTTGCCTGGTAATTACTAACTTTATCATTTTAGTGTATTAGACTTAAATTTAACTTGTATTCTCACAGTTGACTATTGACCTCACTCAACCCACAATTACTTTAGCATATGTAGGATGATATCCTTTAAAAGTCTCATTACAAGTGCTAGAAGTTAAAAGGCTCAAGCAAGCACCAAGTTGTACAAACATCTGGGAAAGCTGTAAAATGGTAGCTGTTCAGCATAAAAGGTAACCATTTGGATGCTTATGTTGCTGGTCCTTTGAACCTAGCTGACTTCCTGCCCCTGGGGTAGGAGGCTGGACTTGCTCTTCCAAGGTCCCTTCCAGCCCTAATGTCTATGAAATCTTTACCTCAGACTTCAGCTGGGATACCTTCAATAATTTCTAGAAACCTAAAAATGTATTACTTGAATACTCACCATTGGAACAGTACCAAGATGCCAAATTTTAAGTGATCAAGTCATAAAAAAGCACTGATCCTTTCATAAGGCTTTTTTTTTTAAAACAGGTAACTATATGGATAAAAAAAAGTATGCTTTTTTGTGAAGCCAAACCACAACCCAGGAGTGTTTAAAACATTGAAAGCATGAAGAAGTTTTCAGAACACACCTTTTAGAACAATATGCACCATTACCATTTGACAAGCACAACCGATCTCAGGAAAAACAATAAAAACAACTCAGAGAACAAAAGTTAATACCTTGTCCTGTGCTGAAGATATTATCTAAGTTAGCAAGAGCTGCATATTTGTCTGCTGACTGGAGAGTTGGTTTATTCACTGCAGCTTTACTGGCTGCAGTTGTTGTTGTGTTGCTCTGAGAAGCACTGAAGGCTCCAAAATCAGCACTGGAGGATTTGGGGAAGTTATCAAAGTGAGCAAAGTTAGCATTCCCTGATCCAGCACTCCCACCTGGAACAAAATAAGTTAAAACACAATGGATACTGCAAGGCTAGGTGGCCTCTCCAAACACTCGTTAGCAGTATTACTCCACTGAGGAGTACTATTATTCTGCCTCATTTGTGGTACACTAGATAGTTACACTATATACCATAAGCTCCCTCAAAAGCCTTCTCCCACAGAATTAAAATCTTAACAAGCATTTTTCCAACTTCAAAACCTAAGGTAAACCACCATAACGAACTCAAACACATCCCAATTAAAACATGTGCAAAACCTACAGTTTCAGTGTTACACCAAGTCAAACTAGCTCAAGCAACAAATATTTCACTAGAAAATTAGAGGTATTTTCTATTTGTAAACCACAAAATATGACAGCTCAATTGTGTTGCTGTCATAGTCTAGGAATTGGCTTATTTTCCATAATGGTTCAATATAAAATTGACCCGTTTAGACTTCAGTACATTACAGACACAAGTTTGATCTGAACGTCCAAAAGATAGCACAATATGCTACCATGCCAAGACGGAGAGTGAGACTGTCATTTACTCCCAGATCTCCTGGCTTCCTCCAATTCAGACAGACACCACAGCTTTGAGGAGCAAGTATAAAAGAAAACAACTAACAGGACATCTGAGACCACTTGCTTTCTAGTACATGCATTAGAAAAGCCAAATTATATTTATAAAATACACTACACGCTACTGATCTCAAAAAATAGAGGAATCAGTTTGAAAGCTCTAGTTCTTGGGTGTGCACAACAGAATTTGTTTAACCATCTAGAAAGGCATGAATTTGTGACTTAAGACCATATGTCCAGAGGATCAGTTATACTGTATTTTAGTTTATAAAGGGAGGTAACATAATAGTACTTTTTTCATGTTTCCTTAGTGCATAAATGTATGTTGCAAGATGGCATAAATTGATATTCAGTTAGCCAAGTCACATCTCTAACAGTTAAATAAATGGTTTTATGAGCAAGTATTTGGAAACCTAAACAAAAGTTAACTGCTGAAAAGGTGTGCAATGCTGTCACTAAATAAGAATGTTATACAACAGCAGAATAAAATGAAAGAAGCTGAATTTCCCACTGGGTAGAACTTACTGTGTACAGCCTGGAGAGGAAAAGCTGAAGTAAATTCACCAAAACTGCAGCTAGATGAAAGCGTTCTGAACGCTGGACAGCCAGAAATTTGTGTTTGGGGTTAAAGGTTAACAAAAGAAGGGAGAAAGAAAATTTAAAAAAAAAAGAAAAAAAGTTTAAATGACACCACACTCCAAGAGAAAAGGAAAATAAAATAAAATAAAGAGTCAGCCAAAGATCTAGACAAACAGCAATGGTCAGCCCAAGCAAGTTTTAAATGCATAATTAAAATTTAAAAAAAACAAAGCAAAATAGGATTGATTTATTTTTTTTTAGCAGCACTCTACATATGAAATCTTAACAGCCTCTTACAACACACTGCAGTGGTAGATAGTCAATACTTCACTAACTTGCTTTTGAAAGATGAACATTTTAAGTTCCATAAGGCCTAATATTCAACAATACCAAGAGTTAATATTCCTGAATTTATAGTGATTTTCATGTGTAGAGCTAAGAAGCTACAATGCCATAAATTAGGCTTCCCAATAGTGCAGGGGGAAGGGGGAACAACACACCAAGAACACCAAACAGATGAAAACATTCATTTCAGGTTTCCCCAGAGCTTCAGATAATTCAGCTGTGCTCAAGCACACAGATATACAAAGTCAACTCAACTTAAGTACTTCTCAACCTAAAAAAAAAAAAAAAAAAAAAGTATGGAATCTATAATATAGATTAATCAGAAGTTCTAGTAGTTCTACCTGTATTTGGGGGCTGAAAAGGAGATTGACTTGCTGTGGGGAAACCTCCAAAGTTACTCGAACCACTAGACTGTCCAAATGCATCAAAGTTTGCAAAACCTGCATTTGCAGAGTTCTGCGCTGTAAATTGTAAAGGAACAAAACACATTAATGGATATGAAAAAAACAAAAACAGATGTATTAACTGAATTTATGGTATGGTGATTTGAGTTCATGTCTACCACCTTAATATTTTTAAGTACAAATGAAATATATCACTCATCCAAATTACAATATAAATCCTTCAAATCATGTTTTAAACCTTTCATGTTCACTTGTCATGATCCAGTGAACTCCCACTTTTCTAAAGCTTGCTTCTTTCAAGCATAACAGCAATGTCACTATTCAATATCCACACTCAGCACTGAGAGGCAAGGTTTGTTTGGCAATACATCACTGGACCAACTACATATTTGGAGAGATGACAGACAAGCTTTTGGGTAGAAACCATCCTCTTTCCAGTCTGGGAAAGAAGCGTATAAAAAGTCTAAGCTAAAGCCAGGTACAAAATTGCGTCTACCTCTCAGCTACACAAATGGTGAATAAGAGTTATTACTACACAAACCTGGCTTTTGTAACATTTTAGATAGTATATTATGTAGACAGGAGTACTCAGGCCGCTACTTCATTAAAGCATAATCATAAAAATGGACTAAAAATGAAACAAGGAAACAAAAAAGTGGATGTATAGAAAGCCTTTCTGTTCCTATGTAGCCTTCCTTTTAAACACTAAGTATAATGGACCATTAACACAAATTGCACAAGCAACATTAAGCATGAAAAGTGACCTTATGCAAGGTTTGTACTCTCACCTCATTTCCTTCTGCACCATGACATTGCAAGGAAATGGGAATTTACTAGGCCCAACTGCTACTCAAGAGAGGGAAGTTGAATGGCTAGGACTTTCAGAGCACTTTCTATACTTGTCTGTAGACTTTAGTGACCAGGCATGAATGCTAACTTGTGAATCTCTCTCTTTTTTTTTTGTGTGTGGAAGGGGACAAGGGACAGGGTTATGTCACAATATAAAAAAATTCTTTCAGTGACAAGGCACATTCATTTAGCATATACATCCAAAGCTTTGTCTGTAAAGTACTAGCCACTGATTCCAATTTAACCCAGACCCAGTTAAGTCAGTATCATAACATGGCGCAAGTAAGCAAGACAACAGCTCACCGGAATGGCAGTCCCTCAGGGAGTTTGTCTCAGAAGCTACCTCAGGCTGCAAAGTAGCAGCTAGATGTGGGGTACCACAGCAGCTGCCACTGCCAGAGGTTGCCCGACAACAGGGCAGAAACAGCTAGGATGTTCTGAGGCCCTGAGGTAGCCAAGATTGACCACCCTTTCCCCATCCATCCCTTCTCTCCAGTACGTAGTATGTTCCTCCTGACCATCACTCAGAGTTTTTCTCAGGGCACAAACCTTGTCAGCTACACCTTAAATTAAACATCCCCCAAAAAAGTAAGTTAGAGAAATGCTGATATTTTAAGTATTACTGCAGATGATGCTGGCAGTAGAGAGGATTAGTAGGAAAAGAGCATCCAACTCCACGTATTTAAAAACTAAAGAGAAGTTTGTGTGTAAACAGAAAACTGCATTTATTAAACAGCTAGTCACATGAGCAGTTGTAAAAATACTAGAAAGCACCTCAATCATTACAGCTGGTTTCATTTCAAACCACCTTTAGAAACTACCTATTATACAAACTGTAACAATGACAGTGACTAGCACATAGGCTTAGGCAAGTTTCACCTTTGTTCAAAATAGAACTCCACTACCTGGGGAGAAGGAAGGGAATAGTTTGGGAACTGCTATGCTAAGATTCGTTTTACTGACACCTTTTAAAGAGGGTGAGAACGAAAGCATGCAGGCTGAGGCTCAATTTATACAATCTGGAGGTGATACCAATTTGCTAAAACAATTATTTGGCGGTATTGCCCTGACACACAATTCACAAGATTAATATTCTTGTGAAAACGCAAAAAACACCCCAATATAAACAAGAACGTACTACTTTAAAAACAATCTTGCAATAGTTGTTAAACCTGTGGGGCTTCCAGATTGGAGCACATTTGTTAGACAAAGAGGTTACATCTGAAATGAACTGGAAGGGAACAATAGACTTAAGAGTCGAGATCTGAGAGATACTGGGAACCGAAGTATAATTTTCAAAACATGTCATCAAGTTTGACTCTTCTATTGATAAACCCAAGGCACTACAGGACTTGGGGAGGTCTACTGCGCGGTCATTGTTGTGACATAGGTGCATCATTCTGACCCAAGTAGTTTAATGTATTTTGGGTCTGCCTGGAAGAGAGGCAGCCACAACAGACACCTTCAGACTACTGAAAGGACTCCAACAGAAACACCCTCCATTTAGTCACCATGAGTTTTGTATCCAAGTGTGTGATAAACATTCCTTTTGACTTGGGAATGAACACATTTTCTCTTTTCACACTAAACATGTCTGTAGTTATTTTAGGTTCATCTAGAATCAGTAATTGTCGTTACTGAAAAAATTATAAAATTGTGTTGTTGAAGCCTCCCCAATTCTCCCAATTTTCTAATTGCATATTGTGACCAACAGGAAAACTTTGCTTAACATGGAAAAATCTAACTGTTTTAAGGTACGTCTTCATCTAATTGCAGTGTATTTTGTTAAGCATTTTTGGCACCTCATTACAGAAGAAAAACCATAGATTTTTCTGCTGTTCATACGCTGATCAATGTGCAGGGTGGCGGTTGTTTGTTTGTTTAATTTCTTAAACAGACTGGACTTTCAATCCAGCCAAGACATTTCACTATTCATATTAGTAGAGGATTTCTCATCAGCAATATTTCTCATTATTGGCAGCATTATGATACTGAGAAACCAACCAAAGAGATTTAATAGACATTAGAGGCTGGAAGGGACCTCATGAATTCAAGTCCAGCCCCCCTGCCAGAGGCAGGAAGTCTACACGGTTCAAATGATCCCAGCAAGATAAACATTCAAATGCCTTATTTGAATGAGTCCAGAGTAGGTGCTTGCACCATCTCTGTGGGGAGTCTGATCCAGACTTTGGACACTTGGACTGTAAGGAAGTTTTTCCTTATATGGAGTCTGAATTGGCCTTCTAGAATGTTGTGGTCGTTAGACCTAGGTTATCCCTTGGGACTATCTAAATGGATAAAGAAAGTGAAGGCATAGCAATAGACAAATAGACATACTGGGTTCTTCTGAGGCCTCCACCCAGACAGAGCTCATGGTGGGGTTGGTGGCCCCTTACCCCCCTGTCTGTGGAGGGGGCTCGGTGGGGTCCTGGGTGGGGCCGGGAGGTCTCCTTGCCTGTCCCTCCTGGGCACAACTTAGGGCCCTGGAGGAACAGGTAAGTAAGTGAGCTCCAGGCTACGGTGAGCAGGCTGAGGGGGATCAGGGATGCAGAGGACGAAATTGATGCCTATTTCTATTCTCTGCAGGCCCGGTCGCCCACTGTACAGCCCCCACAGGAGACACATCCAACACAGGAGTGGAAGAAGGTGCCCAAATGCAGAGCTGCTAGGCCTAGAGCAGTGGAAGCTCCCCAGGTTCAGCTGGGGAACAGGTTTGACGCCCTGGCAGCTGTGACAAAGGAGGACAGTGGAATGGTCTCTGGCGGGGACAATGCCACTCCCCACACAACAGGGAATGGGTGGAGAGCGAACACCAGGAGGAAGAAAAGCCACGTCCTCGTCATTGGAGGACTGGAAGGTCCCATCTGCCGGCCTGACTCCCTGACACGACAGGTCTGCTTCATGCCTGGGGCTCGGGTCAGGGACATCACGGAAAGGATCCCGGCCTACATCCGACCTGCAGACCAGTACCCCATGGTTGTCGTCCATGTGGGTACGAACAACATGGCCGGGGCAACCCTGACCACATTATGAAGGATTTCAAGGCTCTGGGAAACAAGCTGAAGGAGACGGGGGCGCAGGTGGTATTCTCCTCTCTTCTTCTGGTGAGTAGGCAGGGACGGTGACACAAGGCCTGCACTGGCGTGGTCAACCAGTGCTTACGCAGCTGGTGCTGCCAGGCAGGCTTTGGGTTCCTTGATAATGACCCATGCTTTTGGGCAGGGGACTTGCTGGGGTGGGATGGGCTTCATCTCTCCCCTAGAGGCAAGCGTATCTTCTCTTCCAGGTTGGCTGATCTCGTACGGTGAGCTTTAAACTAGCCTCGCTGGGGGAGGGGGGCCGCAGAAGACGAAGAGACGCCATCCAAGCAAGACGGGTGACAAAGGCAAGGAGTGCTAAGGTAAGGAATGGGGGGGGTTCAGACAGTCTCCCTGAACCGGGGGTGGCGCGCACAGTCTTGCAAGGCCTTAAATGCCTATATACCAATGTTCTCAGTATGGGGAATAAACAGGAGGAAGTCACCCTCAGAATAGCTAGTTCAAACCCAGATGTCATAGGACTAACAGAAACATGGTGGGATTCATCCCATGACTGGGCAGTTAGCATTAGGGGCTATAGGCTCTACAGGTGGGATAGAGAAGGAAAGGTGGGGGTGTGGCGCTCTGTCAAGGAGCACTACACATCCTCTGCCAGCAGAATGGGGTCAGAGGAAGGGCAGGCTGAAGTGCTCTGGGTCAAGATTCAAGGGGACCATGGGGAGAGCGATTTGACGGTGGGGGTCTACTACAGACCCCCCAACCAAGGGGAGGAGCTGGACCGGGAATTTTCGGGCCTGCTTGCAGAGGCACTTAAGGCAAGGGACATAGTTGTCATGGGTGACTTCAATTACCTGGACATCTGCTGGGAGGAACAGTCAGCCAGGACAGACCATTCCAGGAGGTTCCTAGCTGAGATACAGGACCTCCACTAATCCAGGAGGTGCACGGTCCCACCAGAGGAAACACCCTGTTGGACCTGGTCCTGGCCACAGGCGATGACCTGGTAAGGGGGCTCCAGGTTCTTGACCACCTGGGCAATAGTGATCTTCGCTTGCTGGAATTCACCATCCAGCGCAGGGTGTCAGGGGCCTGCAGCAAGGCGGTAGCCCTAGACTTTAGGAGGGCCAACTTCAACAAGTTGAGGAGACTAGTGGGTGAGGTGCTGGGGTCCTTGAGGGCAGGGGAACTCAGTGTCCAGGACAAGTGGTCGTTCCTTAAGGAAACGATACTCAGGGCACAAGGGGAGTCCATCCCAACAAGAAGCAAGGGTGGCAAGAGTGCCCGAAAGCCCCCCTGGCTCACCAAGGGCGTCCAGGAATGCCTGCTTGCCAAAAAGGCAGTGTACACCCAGTGGTAGGGGGGTGCTACCTCCAAAGAGGAGTATACCTCCTCTGCTCAGGCCTGTAGGGGGGCTGTCAGGAAAGCTAAGACAGACACAGAGCTAGGACTAGCATCCAAGATCAAGGATAATAAAAAGTCCTTTTTCAAATATATAGGGAGGATGAAGAAGGCACCGGGTAAAGTGGGGCCCCTGCAAAGTACACTGTGCAATCTGGTGGTTGCGCCAGAAGAGAAAGCGGAACTCTTTAACCAATTCTTCACCTCCGTTTTCTTGGGCAGGGACCGGGACTTCCCCGCTGTGATGCCAGATGGACTCGAGAGGAACGCCTCCAGACCTCAGGTTGGGGAGGACCGGGTTAGAGAGCTTCTGGAGGGGCTGGACATGTTCAAGTCAGCGGGTCCAGATGCCCTCCACCCCAGGGTGTTGAGGGAGCTAGCTGGGGCTATTGCAGGGCCCTTGGCACAGCTTTACGAGCACTCGTGGTGCTTGGGCCAGGTGTCAGATGATTGGAAGATAGCTAACATGGTCCCCATCTTCAAAAAAGGGAAGAGAGAGGACCCGGGCAACTATAGGCCTGTCAGTCTTACCTCAATCCTTGGGAAACTCTTTGAGAAGATCCTCAAGGAGCACATCTGTGATGGGCTGGCTACAGGGATGATGCTCAAGGGCAACCAGCACGGTTTCATTAGGGGCAGGTCATGTCAGACCAACCTGATTGCCTTTCATGATCAGGTCACAAAAGCACTGGATGCAGGTGGACCATGGACGTAGTCTTTCTGGACTTCAGCAAGGCCTTTGACACCGTCTCCCACCCCATCCTCATTAAAAACTAGGCGACTGTGGCATTGATGCCCACAGTCAGATGGATTGCAGATTGGCTCAAGGGTCGTACTCAGAGGGTGGTGGTGGATGAGTCATATATCAACCTGGGGGGAAGTGGGCAGCCGAGTCCCCCAGGGCTCAGTCCTTGGGTCTGCGCTGTTCAATTTCTTCATCAGCGATTTGAATGGGGTGAAAAGCAAACTGTTTAAATTCGCTGATGATACCAAAATTTGGGGTGAGGTGAGCACGCTGGTAGGGAGGGAAAGATTGCAGCAAGATCTGGATAGGTTACAGGAGTGGGCTAACATAAACAAGATGCATTTCAATACTGACAAGTGCAGCATGCTGCACTTGGGCAGCAGAAACCAGCAGCACACTTATAGAATGGGAAACTCCCTTCTTGAGAGCATGGAGGCAGAACGCGATCTTGGAGTCATTACTGACTCCAAGATGAACGTGGGCCGATAATGCGAGGTCACAGTTGGCAGGGCTAACCGCACCTTGTCATGCATCCACAGGTGCATCTCAAGTAGAGCTAGGGAGGTGATCCTCCCCCTCTATGCGACACTGGTCAGGCCACAGCTGGAGTACTGCATCCAGTTCTGTGCGCCCCCTTTCAGGAGGGATGTGGACAACACTGAAAGGGTCCAGAGGAGGGCCACCCGCATGATCCGGGGACAACAGGGCAGACCCTACAATAAGAGACTGCAGGACCTGTTCAGCCTTGGTAAGAGAAGGCGGAGGGGGGACCTGGGGACTGTCTATAAGTTTCACTAGGGGGGACCAGAAGGGTTTGGGGGACACACTGTTTCCCCTAGCGGCCCCTGGCATGACAAGGAACAATGGACACAAGTTATTAGAGAGTAGGTTTAGATTAGACAGCTGCAAGAACTACTTCACAGTTAGGGCGGCTAGGAGCTGGAACCAACTTCCAAGAGAAGTGGTGCTGGCTCCTACCCTTGGGATCTTTAAGAAGAGGCTTGATGCCTACCTGGCTGGAGTCATTTGAACCCAGTTTTACTTCTGCCCAGGCGGGGGGGGGGTAGGGGTCGGACTTGAAGATCTACATGGTCCCTTCCAACCCTACTTCTATGATACACCCTGCTAACTACTAGCAACGTCTGCCATGAGTGGCTGACAGATATGGAGCATCACAGCTATTACTACTCTTCAGAATCAAAAAGTTGGCCATTCAAGAAAAGTCCTACTCACTCTTCCTTCAGTTGTCATTCTCTTAGGTCTTGCCCAGTAGTGATTCACAACTTTTGATTCCTTGTTTCCTTCTCCAATTCTTTACTTCCCCTCCATGAGGGAGAAAGCTTACTACCATTTTTACTACAAATTATATATTAACAGGAATTAACCACCATTTTATTTAATCAAATATATCTTTATAAAACTTAACAAATCATGCCATTAGATTACCATCTTGTTATAAATAAGATGTTACCTAATACTACTGAACACTCCCAAGGAATAGTAATATTTCATTATTAACTCAGCAGTTCCCAATCTGTGGTATGGGTACCATCAGTGGTACTCATTAACAGATTTCTTATAATTACTTTATATGACAAAAATTTGCTGGTGGTACTTAAGGGTGAACTGAAAGAATTGCTGGTGGTACTTAAGGTTGGATGGTTTTAAGTTGGTGGTGCACAATCTGTCAGTTTGGGAATCGCTGATATAGACAGTATGGCCATTTCCTACCTATACACCACAAAGAAAGAAAACTGCTTAGTTTCATATTTTTAATTTGAAATGAAAAGCCTATAAAGCAATCTTACCTGTATGACTGTTGAAATGTGCAAAGTTTGCAAAATTTGCTGTAGCAGTTGATTGAGGAGCTGGAGCAGCAAAGATATCTGAGCCAAGGTCACTAAGGAGATCAAATTGCTTCTTTTCGTGCTGCTGCTGTCCTTGAGACCGAACTACAACAGGGGACTATAAACAACATGTTAATTAGTTAAATAGGAAAGCCAATACTTTACCAACTTAGGATATTTACAAGAAACTATAAGGACAGACTGAATAAGCTACTTTTGGAACAGTTTAATACTCTTTTCCTGCCTGATCATGGTCAGCAAGCCATAGAAAAATTGTGTTAAATAAAACAATGAGCTTCTTTTAAAAAGGTGATGATTTAACCCAGAGTGTATAACACTGAAGAAGTGGCAGAGTCCTTCTTCCCACTTCCCTCTGCAGGTATACAGAAGAATTTTCTTCAAAATAGGCTAAAGGTGTGAACTGAGGGAACTCTGCAGATGTCCACTAAGCTGCCTTCTACACAGAAAATCAGTGTCTATAACAAGGTCCAAATTATGAAAATTGTATGCAATATCTGCAACTGTTCGAAAGCCAGCAGTGCTTCAGAGACTTATAGGTTTGAATTCCAAGTTCCTTTTAAAGTTTTGTATTTAATGGATTTCCTAAAACAGGGCACAAGTGCTGTAAATTTAAAATTTCAAGTTAGGAAATTCCAAAACTGCATTCAAATTTCAGTTCTACCCTTTTTACAGACTAAAACCACCCCAAACTTGTTCAAAACATTTTACTTCTCCTGTAATATTATAAATGTACTATATTTCATTACACATTTCTTCTAATGGACTCTCTCTACCTCATTTGGCAATAAAAGAAACTTTCTTTCAGAATATACAAAATAGTAATAGTGAACATACACAATATATTTATGGAAGTTAAAAATAAGCAACTAGATAATCTACAGAACTAACTCTAAAGACAGACAGTTGAAGAAATATTCTATGCCAGGCTAAAATATTTAGATACACTTTAGAAAGAAAAACTATGACAATAAGCTGTCTTTACAATGAGCTAAATTGAAAAATACTAGGTGAAATGGAGTTTCACTACTTACATCAGCAAACACTGACTAAGAAAACAGGTCTTGTCCATGGCCTCCTTTAATTGAAAGATGGAGTTTAACAGATGGCTTAAGAGTATACAGGAGAGATTCTCAAATTCCAATAGGAATACAAGGGAGGACCACTCAACACAAACTTGTTTTCCCCATCTACAACATTTAAGCAAAAGCTTGTCCATGAAAAAAAAAATTTAAGGACTTTTAGCAGTGCTGCCAATATATTACATGCTGTAAATGGAACAGGCTATACATTTTAGTTTGAGGTTCTTAAAAAGTCAAGTAACTGCAGTTCAGTTTTCAGACTTTCAGCCCCAATTTGAAACACCACAAAAACAAAAGAACATGAAAACTACTGATAACTCTCCTTTTACAAGTATCTCACTTATGCCACAATTAGCTATTTTGTAAAAACATGATCAACTCACATTACCATTCCCTTTATTAAATTAACATAAAACTCTCACAAACCTAACTCACTAGTTACTCACTTGGCTAGGTGTGCCTTTGTTTAAGTGCAATGCTGGTGCAGATTCTCCCAAAAGAGATTTAAGTGGCTTCACCTCAGGTGTACTGCTTGTACTACTTGCAGAAGACCCCGATATAGATGCATGGACTGAAGCCACCACCTTTGCTTGTTCTGGAGGAACATACCTGAGTAGAACAACAGTGTGTTATTTTATGATCATTTAACAGGATTTTTTGTTCCCACACATCAATTACAAGGCAACAATTAGAGAACTACTGTTTTGAGTCCTCAGATGTGTTATTTTAAGCTCTAGACCAAGGAGAAAAAACTAAATGCTTTTTAGTGCATCATATCTTTGCATCATTACAGCTTTTCTCTTAATAAAAAGATGGACTTTAACAGATGGCTTAAGAAGAGTAGACAGCTGGAATTCTCATATGCAAGGGAAGACCACCCAACACTAGGAGCACCTACACACATGCAGGGAGCCTGCTGTAAAGTAATTCGAGCTATCAATTAACTCAATTAATCAAGTCTCCAGTAGACCCTAGCATTACAGGCATCAGCATTGCTGCACTGAAAAATGGCTGAACGAGCTTTAGTTAAAGTGCCCCTGCTGCCATTTTTCAGTGTGGGGATGCTGATGCACATGATGCTCTGGGCACTTTTAATTAGAGCGGCTTTTGGAGCCACTCTAATTAAAGCATGCTCTCCCCCCGCCCCCCCCCACCACACACTCCCAGAGCACAATTATAAAAGCCTTAGCATTCCAGTTTTCCAACCTTTTTGCAGCACACGCATAAGTGACACACAATTCTAATGAGCATCATAGTACCTCCCTAGCCTCCCTTTTTGGATATTTATCTTGCTGGGATCCTTTGACCCCAGCCGACTTCCTGCCCCTGGCGCAGGGGGCTGGACCTGATGATCCCTTGAGGTCCCTTCCAGCCCTAATGTCTATGAAATCTATGAAACTCCAAATGAATTTTAATGTTCACTGTTTCATTGCTAAGGTATGGATCGTTATTCCAACCGCAAATCTGGTGTCCTAGCTTTCATACAAATGTACCCTGGAATTAAGGCAGGAATCAAGATCTTGACAACATGCTTCAGAAGTTGACTTAATTCTTAGTATTTCAGTATATACAAAAAGTACATTTTTTTGTTTTCTAAATGTTCATTTAATAGATCAATATTTTTACAAAAACCTCAAATATTTCTATTTACACATTAACTCCATCTCTGAGTAAGAGCCTAGGAGACTGAAGTCCAGTAGTGTTGCTGGTAACCTAAGCAGCTCCTGTTTCCATGCTGAAACAAATAACCCGACCCCCAACCCCACGTAGTCTTCATTTAGGTCTTATACGCTCCTTAAAAATAAAGTGCAGCAGTTTCCCCATCTATTCAGATGTCAACTTTCTGGATCACAAGCTACATAAAATGATCTGACATGCTCAGACACAAGGTTCAACAGGTGCATTAAAAGGAAAACCCTACTACTGCCACCTGTCTAGTTATGTGGAGCACAGTACTTCTCCTGCCTCAGCTAAGAGGAATGACAGAAATAAACCTTGAAAACAGAACTTCCCACTTGCATAGTACAATACCGCTGGGGAACGTCAACAGCTGCAGAATAAGACAGCACCCAGTTCAACTTCTCAGAAAAGAGATCGGGCCAAAAGAGTTTATATGGACTATGTCCAACATTGTTTTTGAACGTAAGTGTTTGTTCATCAAAATGTTATCCAGACAAGCAGCCTGTTGTAAATGTAATGTTTTAGCATCTACAACATTTTTTGTAGAGTACAATGAACTATTTAGCTGTTGAGAGGTTAATTTCTCTTCACCTAAAGTTGCATTCAATTCAGGTAAGAATGAAAAGACTTGTCAGTCAAATTGTGTTTTTTTTTTTTAAAGTCTTGAGCCATTTACCAAAATAGTTCTCTTACAGAAAAAATTACCTTACCATCTTTTCTTTTCATATTTTTCCTGTAGAAATTCCTTTACTTTCTGTGGATCCCTGAAGTCTGGAATTGCTGATGATCTATCATCAAATAATCCTAGCCAAATCTGTTTACACACCTTATTTGGAGAAGATACAGAAAGAAAGAAAAAAGTTACCATTAAATAAAGTAGAATGTATAAATAAGCTGGAAAATTAAGTCTGAAGCTATAAACAGAATGATTAACATTTTTAATATCCATTACCAATCATCCTGTGAGCTGCCTTACAAGAGTTAAATGTCAGATAAATGCTGTCAGCAAGTAGGGATACATCAGGAAACATCTTAGTGTGGACATAACTTTTACCAAAAAAACCCCATGCTTTTATTTAGTCCCTCCAGTAGCAAAACTTCTATTGTGTTTTCAATGTACCTACATCTAAATAAGGGTTTTGCTGTCATACAAATGTTGATCAGCATGAGGAGCTGCAATTTGTAGTACACAGCTCCATCAGCACGAGTTTGTAGCACAGATGTGCTCAGACAGAGATTTGACTTTACAATCCTTCAGAGAAAGACTGAAGCTCCTTTTTACCTACACTCCTGATAGTGTGATGAACTCTGGTTATCACCAGCAGGTGCACAGTCCCTTAAAGACAGTCAGCTAGCACTCATTAAAACAATCCCTACACTACTTGATCCTCTATTATAGGAAGGGAAAAGAGCAATGTCAATCAATTTATTCAGCTTCTTTTCTTCAGTTACCCTGCATGGAGTTCAACTCCAAATAGTTTCTTACCCCATTGGTAGATCTAATATTGCTCACAGAGCAATCCCTGCAGAATTCCAGATCATCAACAGCTACTTAGTTCAATAAGATAAGCCGAAACATAACAGATACAGGCTACAACATTGTTGAAAGCTATCTTCCAATACAAAAACAACTTACCTGCACCCTCTGAAGTGTTATTTGAAGAGACACATGTACAAAAAGGATAACTTTTCAAGTATCTAACCTGAGAGAGTTAGGCTTGCAAAACACTCCATATAGGTAAGTTTTTTCTTGAATTCTATGCATTAAAATTTTAATAAATTCACTACTAAAAACACAGAAAAAAAATAAAACAAGTTCAGCTAAACTAGTTGTATTTCTTTATGTAGCGTTTAAGGCAAGATGCCTCCACTTCACCTGTGGGCATTATTCAGGTGCTTATCAACAGGAATCCTGGTTTTCCCTGATAAATTGCAAATTCTCCGATTAAAAAAAAATTTCACAAATTCTCTCATAAAAGCCATGAAACCTGCGATTAAAATGAAAGGCCACTACATGTGTATGGGTGCGTACATATGGGCATGCGCCAGTTGAACACAACATATTGATATATTTATAGTTTTAAATAGATTTGAAAGCCTACCAATAATATAATGCAATAAATTCTAAATACCTATACATTTTAGTATTTGATTTTTGGGGTTTTTGTTTTTAAAATCATGGAAAAATCAGAGCTCCCCCTGCCCCCTTAGCTCACAGAATGCAAGTCCAGGCCGCTCACTCCCCACTCAGAGCCTCCTGGCCCTACCAATGACCCTCGCAACCCAACCCCCCCCCAGGCCCCTGCTCCCCACTCCACCCTGCCAGAGTGGGCCCCTAGCTGCCAGGGCTACAGGGCCAGGGACCCTGGTCCGCAGCCCCATGCAGCAGTGTCCAAGGCCCAGGTGCCAGCCACGGTGGCAGTTGCTGTAGCAGAGCCTGGCTCCCACTTGCCCATTGGTGGCACTCACCCATTGGTGGCACAGCAGGAGTGAACCCGGGGGGGAGGAGGTGGCTGCAGTGCACACTCCCAGATGCCAGGGGGACCTGAGCTGTGCAGAGGGCAGGGGCAGACTGGTTCCCCACCCTGATGCCCTCTGCCAGGGCCTCAGTGACCCAGTGGGTGGAACCAGGTGCAGCAGGGCAAAGCAAGGTTGGATGGTGAGGAGCTTTCTGCTGCAAACTCCACACTGCCTGGACGAGGCATCCCCTGCTCAACCCGCAGCAATGAGGTCAATTGCTGCCCCCACTGCTGTGGGGCGAGTGGATGGCACATCACCAGTGCAGTGCAAAGCCTGCAGCAGCACAGAGCATCCGCACCCAGCCCCACTCTGCCTTGCTGTGCCAAGTCTCACCTGCCAGACTGTGGAGGCTCCAGGCAAGGGCAGCAGGGCAGAGAGCCTGAGCCCACAGCAGGCAGCCCACCCTGCACACTGGTCTGGGGGGCATGGGTCCTCCTGGTCCCCCCCATCCCCATGACAAGCTGCTCTAACACTCCCCATCAGGGCCTAGCAGCCATGTATTCCAGCCCTGGACCCCAAACCCCCCAGCTCTGCCCAACTCACTTGCTCCCTCTCTAGGGGGGGCTTCTTCCTCAAGATTTACCTGGGAGCTGCTCTCCAGTCTGCCCCACCTGCCTGACTGCCCTCCTACTCCCTGCAGCCCTTCGCAAGCTAACATTCTGCCAGCTTGTAGAGAGCTCTCTGCAAAAGCGCAAAGTCTGCATGTTTCTCCATTAAAGTGAAAAATCCATGTTCTCCTCGGGCAAGGGGCAAATCCACATTTTCCCCAGATCCCTGTTTATCAATGGTTGTATTAAAAAGAAAAATAAGTATAAGCACAGCCAAAAAAAATGAAAGAGGCTAGCTTTGTTACACCGCACCTTATCAATGTGTTATTCTTCTGCTAAACAAAGGAAGTTACACATACACCAAATAAGTTTGAAAAGGACTTTTCTGTTAAACTATGAATTGAATGAGTCTGAAATATAGACTGTAATGGCTCTTTAAAAGCAGTCTTGTGTAATAAGCTTTAAAAAACAAGGGAGAAATTAATAAAGTGTGAAGTTCTGACCAAGTCGGCATAAGGATGGACCCACCCTATCCTTTGAGCATAAGCAATAGTTCCAAGAAGTAAGTCAAAACACAGAAAGAGGGGATCACCGTCTTTACTTGTTGTTTGCTAGGGACCGCTATGATTTCTAAATATACGTTGATTACTGCCATCTGACCAAGCAAAGAACCATAACACCGCTTTGATTAAAATTTTAAGAAGTCAGTTATAATATGCAATTCTAAAAACTGACCAGAAAGCAGTGCTGTAGTCTAGAGCCAGCAATGTTACAACTCCACTGTAAGCCAAAGCAAAAAACCTTGTGTTTATAAGCAGGCAGAGTCAAAGAAAACATCAGTTCTCTCTGAAGAACTGTTGTAAGTGAAAGCATTCCTCTTCAGGTTCTGACAAACCTTAGCTGTTTTAAAACAGGGAGAGGGATCTGCTGTTGCTCAGGGGTATGCAGCAGCTGTTCCCATCCAAGTGTGATGATCTGATATGAAAATGGAAAAGGTTTATGGCAGTAGAGGCAAGTATTTCCTGACCACCAGCAGAGGTATATTATATGCATATTAAAGAAAAGATAAAACTACTTTGATTACAACTTGAAATAAAATGCGTGCAAATTTGAGACCAATTTGAAAAGTGCAAAAACTCAAAATAAAACTGGAAAGCATCAACCATGTATTGACAGACATTTTAGTAAGTAAACCTTGTCAGTCTTTCTGAAAATTGCATTACAGAAATAAATTAGATGTTAAAAAAAGCTACTGAATGTTTATTTACTGTTTTAATAAGATAATTCATCCTGAATGGAGTGAGCACTCAATATTAAATTCCCGAACCCATGAGTTTAGAGGATTTTTAAGGTTCAGTATCAACATAAATATGTACCTAAAAAACAAAAAGTTGGCTCAGTACCTGAAAGGTGCAAAGAAAACATTCTATACTAGCCCCAGCCATGTATTAAAGAGTTAGAGATCGGCAGAATTCAAAATCGAGCTCAAGAGTCCACTTCAAACATTCTGTTCCTAATACCGTTCTTAGGTCTCATCAGGACTAGACTTTAGTGCAGTCCTCCATGTCCATAAGTCAGCATAGTTCAAGCTTTGGCTTCATATTCATGATGCCCAACACATCAGCATAAGTGGAAACTTCCTTTTAAATTCTATCCCCCTCCCACAGCTCTCACATTATCTGTATAAAAAAAGGACAGAACATTTCATGTTTCTTGCTTGTTCTAGTTTTAATATTTAGTTCAGAATTCTGTTTACTACCATATATTTATCAAAGTTTGAGACATCTGAATTCAATTTTGCAAGTAATGACACACCACTTCTCCTTGTAAGACAACTCTACAGTTTGACAGATTTGTTGGACTGACTCAGAGGTGGCTTCCTGACAATTTCAACATATTTCTTAGTCAAAATTCCTTATAACATAACTGCTTTCCCCTTGACTTTTACATTCTTGGGACTCACTGAATCTTAATGTCACAGAGATTTAGCTTTAGATCTGTTTATAACCCTTGATCATTTTTGTGCATCTGAAGTCTTTCCAATCTTCATTATAGTCTTGATCTACTTCAACCATTTTTATTTAATACTGATATTTCAGAAAAAAGAACAAATATACGTCTTCCCAATTGATTTATTTATTTTTATACAAATACCAGTCAGTATACATGCCCTTTGATAAAACAGCATACCATTCCCAATTCTACCACTTAAAACAGGGAGGAAGAATAAGTGAAGGAGGCAAGAGTAACTAATGAAACTGTGTGGAATGTGTTCAACAATCCATAATTATTCCTCACTCTCCCCAAAAAGTACAATTAGCACTTACTACATTTATGGGCCAGTGGGACAAGAGAGACAGAACTGTACTGAAGTTAGAATGATTAACAGCACCCAGTGTTTAAGAGTCCATTTTTCTTAAATTACTTGCAACAAACAGGACTCGGACATTTAATTTACCGTCATTAAGTTTGAGAGATAGTTTGTCAATTGCCAAACAGTAATAAGGGGGAGGACTAGGATTCAGCATATTTCATTGGTGGTGGTGGGGGGAAAACAGAGAAACACAGCTGTTCATATAAAAGATCCTTTTCACCTGGGTGGGGGACAATAGTCTCTGTTTCATGTCCAATGGACTGTATTAGAGAGATTTCAGAATAATTCAAGTGCAGCCTATATCATACTGGAAAATGGAAAGATAACCACCATAAATTTAGGCCCTGCTCCCTCTAGTCTACCAAAAAGAACCAGATCGAGCAGGTAAGAGTTTTTGGCTCAATAATCTTCCATAAACAGGCTATATTTTATCTGTTACAAAAATATGAAAAAGTGAGCCAGAAAGCTTAAAATACCAGGGGAAGACAACCCCTGGCATGGGTGTCAGAGCGTGGCACACAAAGGCATTTTGCTTGACACTGGCCTCAGGGCAGATGGCAGGGAAGGGGCTGGGGCTGTGCTGCCACAACAATGATTGCGCCCCCCTCATGGCTCTCCCTTACTGTCCCACCCCAGCACACCAACATCTGATAAGCTGGCATTGCAGGAGGGTTTTTTTGGCATTCTGCACAAAAGCATTTCTGACCCCTGTGACAGAACTGTTTATCTAGGGGTGTACTGATGGGAGATTTTGGGGGCCAGTACTGATAGCCAATTTTTAAAGATGCATATTGGCAAATACCAATCCGATTTCCTGGCAGCTTGAAGTGCAATGTTCAGCTGATCAGTTTGTTGTAGTGGAAGAGGAGGCAAGGGAAGGCTCATGGTGGGACAGATCGAGGCCCCTGGAGGTGAGAGAGTGGGGCTGGGGCTCGTCAAAATTTGCACCACAAAATTTGCCATAGCCCCTCTTCCCAGTGCTGCTGCTGCTGCTCACCATGATTTGAGCACGGCTTGGCCCAGTTCCTGCCGGGAAGAGCCTGGCCCAGCCCCAGCCCTAGCCTGCAGCTTGGCCCACCCCACTCTGCACAGGCACAGCACCCCCCCATGCCCTCCCAGGGTATGCGCAGCAGTGGGAGCCATCCTCGCTGGACAGTGTCTGCTCTAGCCCCACTCCCTCCCTCCAGGGGCACCAGGGGCAGTACAGATCAAGGTCTCTTCCCTTCCCACCTCCCCCTCCCCTTCCACCACAGATTTACCAGCTGCACACAACTCTCCAAGCTGCTAGGCTGTGTTCCTCGCTGTACTGCAGCTGCACGTGTGCACGAGGCATTTTAAATTGGCCACACGAGGCTGATTTCCGATACAGACAATTTTCTTTATAAAAGTGGTGCCAATCTGATATCAGACCAATGCACCTCTAGTTCTATCAGACAGGCAAGCCTGAAGTGTGATCTGTACCTCTTTGCCTGAACACAGCCATTTTAGAGGGTGTCAAAATTCCCAGTGCCTCTGGATGCTACTTCCACCTACTTGAACTACCACTGGATAGGAAAGCGGGGGAGGGCACAGGGAAGTGGGAGGCAGGTGCTGCTCATTTAAGCTCTCATTTTCTCACCAATAGCTTTAATCAAAACTTAAAACAGTTAATTACAGACTCAAACTTATATTTCAGGTCTTAGTCATAAACAAGAGACTTTCAAAAAATAAAATCAAAGTTAAAAGTTAGGAAGTTCAGAAAAGACAATGCTTTGAGTCTATGGAGTGCATATCTTCACCTACTCCCAAAATGACCAACAAAAATGGAGATATTATAATTCTTCTCTCCCATTCCATTTTGTGCATTTTAGATTCCAAATTCTCCAGGGCAGAACTAGCTTTGTCTGCTTGAGACCACCAGATCTCAAATAGGGCTTTAAATAACAGTCAGTTAAATTGTTTTGACAAGCTTCTGCATAAAATTTAGAAGTTCAGCCAATAGGGCTTACATGCAGTGTTAACTTGATTTGATTACCTGTTTAAACAGAGTAGACTGGAAAATCCTTATATATTTTTCCCCTATGGTTACAACTGTTGTTTTTTTTTGAAAATTCTGTCCCTCAGCTGCAAGTTACATTTAGGAAAAACAGTGGGTAGGTACCTACCCACCCACCATATGCCAATCCTGATCTACATTTAGTTTGGTTACCTTTTGTAGTGCTGGGATAGGAAAAGAAAAAAACACCAAAAAGCCACCACCAAAAAACCTACTCACTCTCAACATTAAATGTTACAAGAGTTGGAATACTTTTTCGTCATAAAATTTGTTGTTGGACTTTGCCACCATCCCAAATGAACAAACATCAGTCTGAGAAGTCTCCAGAGATGCAATCTGGATTTTCTCTATGGTAAGTGAAAGAGCAACTGAGCCTCTTTCACTGCACCATACTGAAGTATCAAAGGGAAGAAAAAGGTCCATCCTATTTACTGTGCACTGTATTAGCTAAAATACCACAACCAAGGCTCTGCCAAAACTTCAGGTTAAAGCACCACATACATCCAGTCAACAGAAGTACATTACCATACTGCAAGGGTAGCCAACTTGTGGCACAGTACCTCAAGTAGCACGGGCAGTTTTGGTGTGCAACACACAGTGGATGGGAGTGGGGGAGACAGGGAGCCCTGGGGCAGATGAGGAGCAGAAAGCAAAGTAGCAGATAGGCAGGGAGCAAACAGCAGAGCTGCTGGGTAGGCAGGGGAAAGGGATTGGAGTGGCCCTTAAAGGTGCAGGACTGACTTGTGACATGCCTGCCAAAAAGGTTGGATCCTACTGCTCTGTGCTGCGGAACAAACCTTATGGTGTGGCACTAGCAACAGCTAGCATAAGAACACAGACCTCCTAACTGGACTCCTTAGTTTCAGCTTCACTTAAAAAGGTTTTGCCTATAGCTGTGAGTTCTGGAAAAACTTTTGAAAGTGTTAGCGGGGAAAACATGAAACAGCAGCACTGTCCAATTTTAGAAAGAGCTTAGAAGTTTGAGGGGCAAGTCTGGTCCACACATTTCAATGCTAGCTAATTCAGATATTGCAGATAATAAGTGACATTTAAACTTGTTCGCTATTTAAAGAATGCACAAAATGTTTTCTGAAAATCCAGACTTGCAACTTCAGGACTAAGGCCAAGTACAGGAGTTTCAGAAGCCCACAGCAGTAGATGGAGATCAAAGCCCTGAGTTAAGTGGAGAAGCAGGAGACGGGAGGAAGAGCAAACAGGAGGTAGCAACAGGGGAGGTGCTCTCATACTTCGAGAAATCAGTGCAATCAACTAGTTACCTCAGGTGCCTGTACACAAATGCAAGGAGCCTGGGAAACTAGCAGGAAAAATTAGAAGCCCTTGCACAGTCACAGAACTATGATGTGATTGGAATAACAGACTTAGCGGGATTGCTCCAGTCAGGCAAGCTTTGTTATGGATGGGTACAAATTGTTCAGGAAGGACAGGCAGGGGAGAAGAGGAGAAAGAGTTGCTGGTGCAACAAATGTCCATCTTTGGAGGTTTTCAAGACCTGGCTAGACAAAGCTTTGGTTGGAATGATCTAGTTGGGGATGGTCCTGCTTTGAGCAGGAGGTTGGTCTAGACCTCCAGAGGTCCTTTCCAATCCAAATTTTCTATGATTCTAGGACCTGAAATGGTACATGCCCCAGGAGATTCCCATGCTCCTGTATAGTCAAGAAGCTCAACACTGTACTTAACAGCACACAGACTCATAACAGGCTGCACAACTTGCACACACACACACACACAAACGTACTCCCTGTACTCTGGGTTATTTGACCAAGTGACATAAGATGACAGACCCTAACCACTCCCCTGCTGCTAGGTTTCTGGGCCCATGGAAAGCCTAGCAGACAAGGTGGGTACTGTGGCCTTGTGTGTTGCAGCAAGTTTAAATATGGGATAGGGCAAATGAAAATGAAATGGTCGTTCAGAATAATCCTGTATGAAAATTATTCCTACAGCATATTACACCAGCACCAAACAAGTCCCCCACTGGGAACAACCTCAACAGAGAAGAATGGGGTTAAGCTGAACAGAATGAGATCTGTATGCAGATGCTTTAAAACAACACTGCACAGGATGAGCATTTTGGACAGCCCCTTGTGTGAATATTGGTGTCCAGCAAACAATACAGCACTTCAAAGAAAGCTGCAATCTTTACAAGGGCACAGACAGGGTAGATGGAATCCGCCCACTGAGCAATAATACCAGGCAGTGGCTCATAGTTGGCCAGAGGGAACAAGGGGGTGGGGGGTGGTATTGGAGACAAGGGCCTTGCATCACAGAGCCTGGGGGGCAAGGCCAGCGGTGACCAGCTCTGGCCTAGGCTAGACTGCCAGCCCACAGAGCTGCGGGGGGGAGGGGTTGAGCAGGGCATTGCAATGCTTCATGGGAAGTTGGCAAATAGAGACCTACCGTAAGGCACAATGGGCTGTGGTACAGACATTTATTCCAGCACCAACTTTGTTCTGAAGTATGATACCACATGCATCCAGGATTCTCTCAGAGCAGGATCCGCCATTTTTATAGCACTCCATAGGCCTCGACTGTCTGTTTGGTTATGGCTGCAGAATGCTTTCAGCACAACTAACAAAAGTTACACTTATTGCACAGTACCTGTACCTGGCCGAAAAAAGTCAGGGACCACAGCATTCTACACTTCTGACTGATGTACCCCTATTGACAAAAAAACCCATCTGTAGACCAGGAAAACTGAGCTTTTTGCCAATCTAGCTTATTTCACATGCAGGAAAGAGACAGTTGGAATAAGCTACACTGGAAAGAGTTTTACTGACAGAAGCCAGGTCCACAGTTTAGCATACTGGCAAAGCACTGCTTATCGTAGATTTGGCCTCCAATGGGTGGCCTCTAACAAGAGATGGAAGACTTGCAGAAGGTACATTACTTGTTTAATACCCAAAAAAGAAAGATTTATTTTAAAAAATTTGGAAAAGTTTCCCACTTAAACGCCTGGTTTTCTAACATTAGAAGCACACATTCTAAGTGAAGCACTGTACTTACCCAATACAGCCACATACAAACGCAAACAACTTGAGATTACAACATGACAAAACCGTCTTCCAAAATGAACACTCACCACAGGAAACAGATTTTGAAACGGTTTCCTCATGTAACATGTAAGCTTTTAGTTAGTTTAGCACTTTTGATAGACATTAGAGCTGGAAGGGACCTCGGAAGATTGAGTTCAGCCCCCTGCCCAAAGGGCAGGAAGTTGGCAGGAGTCATAGGATCCCAGCAAGATAAGCATCTGATTTACTCTTGAAGATGTTCAATATAAGTGCCTGAACCACCTCCGATGGCAGGCTGTTCCAAACCTGGGGGGCTTGGACAATAAAGAAATTCTTCCTTGTGTCCAGGCTGAAAAGGTTTCACAGGAGTTTATGACCATTCGACCTCATCATCCCTTGGGGCGCTCTGGTGAACAGACGTTCCCCCAGATCCTGGTGGTCACCCGGATAAACTTACAGGTGGCCATCAGGTCACCCCTGAGCCTGTGCTTTTCCAGGCTAAAGAGCCCCATGGCTCTCAGCCTGTCGTCATAAGGTCTGTTTTCCTGACCTCTGATCATGTGCGTGGCTCTTCTCTGGACTCTCAAGCTTCTCCACATCCTTTTTGAATTGGGGAGCCCAGAACTGGATGCAGTACTCCAGCTGCAGCCTCACCAAGGCTGAGTACAAGGGGAGAATGACGTCCCGGGATTTGCTTGAGAAGCACCTATGGATGCAAGCCAGCATTTTGGTCGCTTTACTAGCCGGAGCATCGCGCTGCAGGTTCATGTTCATCTCGTGGTCAATGACGACCCCCAAGTCTCTTTCTTCTGTAGTGCTAGCCAGCGTACCACTGCTGAGCCTATAAGGATGCTGCAGGTTTTTCTTCCCAAGGTGGAGGACCTTGCATTTTTCGGTGTTAAACACCATCAGGTTCTTGTCCGCCCATCTGCTGAGCCTGTCCAGGTCAGCCTGGATCACCCACCTATCTTCTGGTGTGGATGCTTTGCCCTGAAGTTTGGTGTCATCTGCGAACTTGGCGTCATCTGCAAACTTGGCCAGTCCACTTCTGACTCCAATGTCCACATCACTGATGATGTTAACATTTTTTATCCTACTGAGATTAATGAGTAATATTATTAACTTGCAGTAGTAACAACAGTTGAAAGCACATCTTGAAATCTGACTGACTAGGTGAAAGTCATAATTTGCCTAGTAGCTTACGTAATTTTGAAGGCTCTCTTCCCCAAATCCTATCCCCCTCCCACATCCCCCAATCCCAGTTCCTAAAGCTTTGATAAAATATTTATGAGCAGGGACCTACCCAAGTCACAGTGAAACAAAGGGTTTTTCACAGCTCACTTCCAGTACATCAAGCCAAATTTCATGGCAGCCCTGCTCCTCACCACTGACTGGCAGAGGGCACCTTCACTCAGCCTATGTCACTACTGCTTTTTTGGGGTGATTTCATGGGAAACTGCAGCCAATGCCAGATTTTCCAGCAATCATAACAACTGCTTTGGTGGTTTCCATGAAGTCTGTGAAACCACTGATTTAGGTAGGTTTCAATTTATGAGGGGTGAGAGGGAAGAAGAGAAGGACAGCACAAAAGAGAAGGGCAAGTGACCTGCTATTTACTGTACATACCTTACCTGTCCTCAATTTAATTTAGTTCAGTACATATAATTCTTTCCACTCACTATATTATATAGTTAAATGAACTCAAAACTGATGGCTAGACTCTGCACATTGTAAAAATAATCTGGTACAAACAAATTTAGAAATTTGTAATTACAGAGCAAAGCTCTGAATGTAGACCAACCATTATGAAAAGATTATTGTGCTTTAAAAAATCTGAAAACCAGTAGTCATCTAAAAAAGTTAGTCTGTGTAAATACTTCAAATTTATTTTATTTACTGGTCCTGAATAGCTAGTATACATTTATTTTTATAAAACAGGATGCAAAAAACTGGTGTTTTAATAACTGTATTTGAATTTACACTAATCTGTAATGTTTAGAATCTCCATGAAACAGAGGGACTGTGAACACTTTCATTTTTAAAACCATAATTAGCCTGTTCCTTACAATAAGGCTTCAACATACGAATAGATGTCTAGGATCACAACAATTCTAGACAAAAATCTATCATCCAGATTCAGTTATACTTTACTTGCTGAACCTCACACATTTGACTACTAGCAACCAAGACCTCTGCTTTATTTCTCGCTCAGCCTTTTCTTTGCCACCAAATGCCGCCCCCGCCTGAGTGTTGGCCCGCTTTATAACATGCAAACTATGGAGTTCAGGGTTTACTCAGATGCAACTACAAGTGCACTATAACACTGCAAAGATATAGTTTAATTCTTCGCAACCTGTTTACACAAACTATACTGGTACTCTCTTTATGCTTATGCAGTCCATCTACACAAGGCATTTTTAATCAGTGTCTTACATGATTGGAAACCTTAAAGTGACAGCCTGCTGCTCTGATGACCCAGCCACTGATTCCCCACTCTGCATCAGACCTCTGCCTCCCATCACCAGCAACAGTGGAGAGAGGCAGATTTGGTGGTGATAAGTGTGTGTCAGAGAGAGCAGAATAGGGCAGCAGGGAGGGCTGTAGAGAGGGGTATGTAGCATGGGGCGGGGGGGGAGTGGAGCCAAGCTGCATACCACCAATTCCTCATAATGCGCCTTGGGCCAGATAGCCCACAAGCCATGCGTTGCTAACCATCTTACTGTATATGCAAGGGAACAAAACAAAAATCCTAGTCTGAACATCCAGCTCAGTCAATTTCCTCTCAATTCACACCAAACTACAGCCTTCGATTCCATTGGTTTGGCCAGAAGTGTCACTAAAACTGCATGCACAGTCACCATTTTTCAGAAGCTTTCTCCAGGGGGAGAAAGTCTATAGTCTTCCCCTTTTGTTCTACCTTCCCTTTCTGCGCTCATGCATGTTTGCTGGGGACACATTCCATGCTCCTTTCTGGCAGTGTTATAGCAGGGGTGGCCAGCCTCCGGCTTCAGAGCCACATGCGGCTTTAGAGAACTTAATATGCATCTCCTTGAATCTCTGCGCAAACACATGGTGACCAGCTTCCATTTGGCCGTTCACTGACCGGCTGCTGGGGGACAGCCCACCTGCTCAACCGGCTGCCAGTGTACCCCAACCAAAAAAGACTGAAAGCCCCTGAACTAAAAAACAATCCACAATAATCTGCAATAAACAATTTTTGCAAGTTACCAGACTTGAATTTCATAAAAATCCAATTAAAAATATAAAAAATAAATATTTGTACAAAAATCTCTCTCTTTCTATCCAATCTAAATATCACTACAATATCTGAATTGGTCAGCCTCTCCCTCCCTCCCAACCCCCAACTCTTCTCTCTCAAGAAGCGATTTGATAAGCTGCAAGAAACCACAGTTTAAATACGGAAGAAAAGAAGTCAGGAGCCGATATCAAGAAAATTAAAAGTAACAAAATTCTCAGACCTTCAAAGCAGAAGTGGGTCAAATTTTCCAAAAAACAGTATCTAAAAACTGAAAAGTGCCTAACATTTGCCAGTTTTGCAAAAAAGATGAAGGACCAATTGCACACTAATCTATCAGTCACCTATTTTGGTTTACAAGTTGGGACAATAAGCAAATAAGTATTTTTTCTTTCAGTCCAGGATCTAACACATTGATATTTCTTACTTGAAAAGATGTGAAATCAATGTATCCATACATCTTTCACAGTGAAAAATTGAGTAGTTCCTCACTGAAAATAGTTTATCTAGTCTATTTGTTTAATTTTACCATTTTAAAACACACTACCATGTAACATGTCCTAGACAGGTTACAAGGGTGGGTGGACGAGAATAGGATGGGTTTCAACACAGACAAGTGCAAGGTGATACACCTCGGGAGGAACAACCGGCACCATACCTACAGGTTGGGGAACTCCCCTCTTGTCAGCACGGAGGCGGAAAGGGATCTGGGGGTCATCACTGACTCCAAGATGAACATGGGCCGGCAGTGTGGAGAGGCAGTTAGGAAGGCCAACCGCACCTTGGCATGCATCCACAGATGCATCTCGAGCAGGTCCAAAGAGGTGATCCTCCCCCTCTATGCAACACTGGTCAGGCCGCAGTTGGAGTACTGCGTCCAGTTCTGGGCGCCACACTTCAAGAGGGATGTCGACAGCATGGAGAGGGTCCAGAGGAGGGCCACTCGCATGATCAGGGGACAACAGGGCAGGCCCTATGAGGAGAGGCTACGGGACCTGAACCTGTTCAGCCTCCAAAAGAGAAGGCTGAGCGGGGATCTTGTGGCCTGTTATAAACTAGTCGGGGGGGACCAGCAGGCATTGGGGGAGCCACTGTTCCCCCGAGCACCGCCAGGAGTGACCAGGAATAACGGTCCCAAGCTGGCAGAGGGTAGGTTTAGGCTAGGTATCAGGAGGCGCTACTTCACAGTCAGGACGGCTAGGGTCTGGAACCAACTTCCAAGAGAAGTGGTGCAGGCTCCTACCCTGGGGGTCTTTAAGAGGAGGTTGGATGGACATCTTGTTGGGGTCATTTGACCCCAGTATTCTTCCCTGCCATGGCAGGGGGTCGGACTAGATGATCTGCTCAGGTCCCTTCCGACCCTAGAAACTATGTCACTTTGCATTCAACAAGTTTCTGGCAATCTCCTATTAAAAAAGTTTCCTGTTCTCTTATTGATACTTTAGAAGCAGAGGGGAAATGCACTGAAAATCATCTTACTACCTAGGTCCTTCAGTTTCTGGAGCATTCTGCTGTAACATTCACTTCACTCAGTCAGTGCATTGGCCTCAGTTTGTCATGGTACTGAATTTAATTTCCATGTTGTGAAATCTTAACTTCTCAAAGTGCTATAAATTTTTCTATTAATGGAATAAGTTGCTATGGTATATTGTGGCACTTTAAAGGTTTTTGGCACTATCAGGTAGTATGAAGTGATTTGTGTAAATAACTCTGTGGATCACATTTTAGTGGAGTATTTTGCACCTCTGAGCCACTGCTACAGGCCAGTGAAGACTTTGAAACCATGGACAAAGACAACAGAATAATTTCTCCCGATAATCCTGAAATTTTACATGAAATGTAAGATTATGCATAATCATCTCATGGCAAGAAGTGGTTATGGTATTTTTCTGTAGAGGCCACAACTGACAAAGTGCCAAGGGAAAAAGGACTGACAGGCTGCCACCACTATTCCCCTCCAAACACAACATCCAATTATATGACCAAAGACAACCACCATCAAAGATCCTAAGCATCTGCTTAAGTGTAACACTACTGATTTTGATATCCAATTTTAAAAAAGGTCAAGAATTCAAGTTTCATAAATCACTGAAACATCTCCAATATTAAAACTGTTTACCAATAGCTATCACTGGTCATACACCGCTTCATGATTTTATCCCTGCAAGATTTAACAAAGTATATTTCTCTATTTTGACCCTGAAAGCAAGCTCCTATCAAAGTACCCAATTACATGCTCAGTTTGTTTCCTAGCCTGGAAACAGTATTGGGGGGGGGGGGGGGGGGCCCAAGCGCAGCCCCCCAGTGGAGTGTGGGAAAAGGGGAGCAGGCCCAGCCCCAAAGTTGGGAGGTGGGAAGCCAGACACAGGCTTCTGTCCCCACCCACACCCCCTGCCCATCATTTTTGACTGGCAATTGGCTAGTATACCAATAATGGCATAAAGGTCTGAGGATTAGGGGAATGTGGTAGAGGTACTGAAGAAGCAGAAAGCTGAGCAGATCAGTCAAGCCAGGGGTCAAGACAAAATCTAACCCAGAGCCCCATCACTCCAGTCCCCAATGCCATCTCTTGGTCTCCAGTTGACCCACATACCACACCAGCATTTACAGGGCCTGGGACACATCACATGTGGAACAGCTCCAGAACCTGTACTGCTTGACACCTGTACGAGGCCAGTGCAGCCTGCTCCTCTCCTTCCTCCCCCCACCACTACCATGTGCTGGATCCAGTGCCTGCTCTAGCCATTCCAGGACAGGCACCACATGCAGTATGGATCCTGGATCGGCCAGCAAAGTTACTGAATCTGTCATGCAATAGTGGGGTTGTCAGCATGTCACAAACAGTACCTGCTCCAGAACATAAGCGACATGCAATTAATATCCCAAAACAGGTAGGTGGGACAGTTTATGTCTCCCCCCCATCCCCCCATGCCAGATCCAGTGCCCACCCAGTCCAGGACACACTGTCCCCGATTGGCCAGAATAGGAATCAAGTATGGCTCAGACTGGCCAAAGCAAGTGCTAGATCTGGCATGCAGGGGGTGTCCATGGGCCTGATCCAGGTCTCAGGGCTGGCCCAGCAGCATTTATCCAACCTGTTGACTGGTCCTGAGCCACGTATCTGACCCACAGGGGCAGATAAGTCTTACACCCCGAGAAAAAGGAAGAGGAATAAGAGTGGCATTCAGGGAGGGTACAGGAGGCTGATTTGTGGTATAACTGCCAGAAAGATCGTCTCCTCACTGTAACAGAACTAGAAAAGTACATACTGCCTCACCCGAACAATATAGGATTTAAAAAAAACAAAACAAAACCAAAAAACGGTGTCAGTCAATATTTCAAGGACTCAATTAGACCTTCAGTATGAGGACAAACTGAACACTGAACATGGAAGCAAGGTTCTTGTTCTAGAAATCTGGATCCCACTATATTAGCGAATAGTAAGGCTGTGCAAAATGGCCATGTTTCGATTTGGTTCCAGATTTGGCCATTTTGGAGGACTGCAATTCATTTCGGTGTTTCAGATCATTGTCCTGTTTAGTTTCAGCTGAATCTGTTTTGAACAGGCTGCAAGGGAAGCTTCACACAGCCCTACTGCCCAGCCAGGCAGAGCTTGGGGCCGGGGGCTGCAGGGCCCCAGTAGGGAGCAGCACGGGGCCGTGGGTGGCTCATCCAGGGGAGAACCACTGCCCTCCATGCAGGCAAGGAGACCTCTGCGCAGATCTCTAATCCCTGTCAAGCTGGGTCATGGGGCAGGAAAGCAGCGCAGAGTGGTGAGCAAGGCTGCTGGTCCCTGCTGTGCGACCTGGCTCTGCAAGGAGCAGAGATCTGCGCCAGGGGTCTCCTTGCCACCACTGCCTGCCCCAGACCTCTGCTCCTGAGGAGCCAGGTCACAGGGTAAGGACCAGTACTGCCCCTGCCAGAAAGGACTGCCTGCCCTGCATTGCCAGGGCAGGCAGCGGCACCGAGGAGACCCCCAGCACAGATCTCTGCAGAGCCGAGTCACACATCAGGGCAGCAGTGTACAGCTGTTTCCCTGCAAGCCCAGCTCCAAAACGCCGAAGTTTTCCTAAATGTTTTGGATGCCTTGTTTTGTTTTGGAGATACGTTTTGGAGACTTCCATTTCGATTAAGATTTAGTGTTTCAGGTGCCAAAACGGCCCAAAACTCCTCCAAAGTAAAGCGGCTGCCGAAATTTCATGCAGCCCTAGTGAATAGTTTAAGTTTCATAATGTTTCACTATGGTAAAAAAAGTTCTTTAAAGAAGGCCCATTCAGATGACAATTTATTTTGGACTTAGTGTCCAACTGTTCACTTGAATAGTTATAAAAGTATGGACTCCAGCAACAACAAAATTCCATAAGTTAATAAGCACTTACTTCGTTTCCGTGTTTCTGCAGAAATTCTATTTCCTGTTGTGTGAATGTAGTCATGGAGATTGACTTCACTCTGTGGGGTGGATTTAAACCTCTCCTATTAAAAAAGTAAAACAAATGCTTAAGTCAGTGCTCTGGAAACCTATAATTTATACAGTATCATTTCTATTTTTCCTTGAACAGAACCACAATTAAAACTAACCCTTATTAGCCTGAAGATGCAACCCCAAGAAGAAACACTCCTACTTCATTCTAAACCCTGTGGATGGTCACACTAAATATCTGATACCACACACACACTTAAAGAATGTGGAAAATCAGAAGTCAAACACTCAGAAGTTAAGCAGTCCCATTTCAGCTTCATCCTTACGGACACATGCTTTATAGCAGAGGCTTACAGCCACCGGGCTGGGTCATGGTGGGCTGGCTGCCAGGTTGCGACTCAAGTCCCTACTCGGACCCCTGTCTGTCTGCCCAAGTGAGTGGCTTCTGGAGTTAAAGCTGAACTTCCAGGATTAAAGCTGTATGGCGAGGCAGCCCTGGGAAGGAGAAAGCCCGCTTCATGCTACCCATCCTGCTCCTGCCATTCCCCCTCCCCACCCTGCCACTGGATGCAGAGTCATCTGCAATTGTAGTTTCAGTGGCACTGAACATACTCTTCCGCTAGGCAGAGAGACTGATATAGACCTGGTCGGAGAGAGAAGGGCGGGGCGGGGAAGGAGAGGGGAAATGTAACCCATTTTCTATCAAACCCACTTCCCTTTCTTTTTTTACTTTCCCCACTGGTTCTCAATCCCCCTTTCATGACAGCCAGTCTACACTAAACCTCCTTCCCAGTTGCATGTTTCTTTTCCAGCCCCTGCCACTACCTCCTCTGCTGCTTCTTCCTCCATGCTGCCTGGGTAGTGGCATAGGAAAGAAAGGGTATCATTTGAAAGCACAGGAAAAAAGGTATTACCTGCTGCTAAAGTAGGTGTTCAAACCCAGCACAGCCCATAGGAGCTTAGCAAAGAAAATGTACAGAAATCTAGGCTGTGCCTTGGACTGGAACAAGCTGTGCTAATGCTATTTTCAAGAAACCATTCTTCCTTCACTTTTCTTGAGCAAACCTGCTGGGAGGGGTTTTGGCTTGCTTTGTTTTTGCTTTTTGTAAATTTCAAACAGCCTGAAGCAAACACTTCACACAGAAGAAATGTAAGGGAGTTTGGTAAAGTTATAAGATACTGCTTTTGGTTGCTAATTAGTGGGAAGTGTTAGGGAACCTTACTAGATGGGATGACCAGTGCTACCTGTATCATCATCATAAAACACTTCTGCAAGTATGGAAGATGCATTCAAACAAGCCATGACTTCTAAAGTACCAAACACTGAATCTTCTAGGCAAAAGTAATTTTGCCACCGTGATCAGGTGTAGGCAACGCTTTTTGGCCAGAGTGCCGAAAAACACCACAATGCCTACCTTGGAAGGTGCCAGAGTGCCAGCATACTAGAAAAACAAAGTGAGGGCAGGGGGTGCATGGCAGAATGCCCTGCTTGTGTCCCTTGTCCCCCACCCAAAGCCCCTGTCCCCCAACCCTGCTCATGACCCTTGCCCCCCCACCCAAAGCCCATGCCCCCCAGCCCAGGCTGCGTGGCTGTCAGCAGCTACCCAGAACCTGGGCCAGCTGCAAACATATGCTGCCTCTCTGCTCCAGCCCTGGCCCCCAGGGAGGCAGCACATACCAGCAATGCTTCCCACTGTGCTACCCTCACCACTTCTGCAAAGCAGTATTGGAACACAGCGCAGCAGGGCACAGCGGGACACACAGAAAGCTGCCTGCAAGGGAAGTGTAGCAGGGCAGCGGGGAGCAGGCAAGGGCAGCAAGGGGCACAACCCTCCACTGCTGCCCACACTGTTCCCGTGCACACAGGGGATATGTGGCAGGGCAGCAGTGACTTGGGTGCAGGCAGCCTTCTGCACCTTCCCACACCAGGTTTCAACATTGCTTTCCAGAAGCGGTGAGGGCACCACAGCAGAGCACTGCCAGTATGTGCTGCCTCCCTGAAGCCGGGTCTGTGGCCAGGGCCAGGAGGCAGATTTTGCAGCTGGCCCAGGTTCTGGGTAGCTGCTGATAGCCAGAGCCCAGGCTGCTTGCAGCAGGGCTTCCATGGGAACAGCCCCAGGCTCTGTGGCCATCAGCAGTTACCCAGAGCTGGGGCTGGCTGCAGCCAGGAGGCTACAAACAGCTGCTGCCCTCCCACCCCAGCCCCAAACCCAGCTGTCTCCTGGCCCTGGGCTCCAGGAGGGCAGCAGGTGCCAGAATCCACCCATTGGGGAGGGGAGGCAGCAGCTGTTTGTAACCTCCTGGCTGTAGATGGCCCCAGTAGCTGCTGATAGCCACAGAGCTCAGGCTGCTCCCAGCAGCCTCCCAGCTGCCTGCTGGCAGCAGCCCGGGCTCCCAACTGGCAGCAGCTACCCAGATCTGGGGCTGGCTGCAGCTGCGAGGCTACAAACAGCTGCTGCCTCCCCGGCCCTAACCCATGCCGAGGAAAATGGCTTCGCGTGCCACGCGACACACGTGCCAGGGGTTGCCAACCCCTAGCCTAGACCATACTGCAATTTACATTAATACAAATAAGCAATCCTTATTTCTTAGTGGTTACAGTGCCGATTCAAGCTGACATAAAATTTGAAAAATAAATATTAGAATGACCTGAAATCAAGCATCAGTGACCTTAAAGACCAACAGTTTCCCTCAAAGGGGAAAACAACAACACAGAACAGAAAGATCAGAAGAAACCAGCCGAAAGTGTGTTCATAAAGGATCAAAAAGAGCTCGTCTTACAGAATTTGTTGGACTCAGTTTGTCTCTTGTATGGAGAGTTGTCTTTCTAGCCACAGTCTGACAAACACAGGAAACAGTACCACAGTAGAGAAGCCATTACAATATTCAAAGGAATATTAAACCTCTCTTCAGACTCAGGCTCCACTCTAATTAGAAATAACCTAATTTGGCTTTTCTTTAATTCTAAAGACATCTTGGACCTTCCCTGGTATTTCAAAATATCTTATCTGGGAGATTTAAATATTAGTAAATCAATTCTTCACCACAAATGTGAATTGACATAGAAAATGAGTTCTTCTGACTTCTTTTGGCAAAATATGCAAGTACCGATAGAAAGAAGTGTTCTGCCAACAGGGAGAAATGGGAAATGGAAGGTTTCCTGCAAATGGGGAAGAGCTACAGAAGAAACACTCTGCAAAGACATAAAAGAGGAGGAGGCTAGGTGATTCAGAAAAATACACACACACACTTTTTATAGATAGGACCATTTTTACAGACATTATGCAGTGTTAAAAAAAGCTAAATTACTGAACTTCATTTATTGCATGGTCAGCTCAGATAAGAACCTTAAAGCACAAACTATTTTGATACTTAGTGTAAGCAATTACTTTAACAGGACTTGGTATTTCTCATAGGCTTGCTGTTTATTTTGTTTGGTGGATTTACTTTGTTGCATAATACAAAACACGCAGTTTATGGGTAAAGAAGAGGAATACATTTAAACAAAAGTAAATATATTATGTCAGATACTGACTGGAACACTAAACTAGGGGTACAGTATTCAGAAACCACTAAGCTAATGGACTTAAGAGTTTGAAGTCACTGCTGAAAATAACTCAAGACTTAGGTAAAATATTGATTATTAATATTTTAGCTACAATATGCAATGAGTTCAGCTGAGAGTACAATAAAAGCAATAATTGTAATGCTAAACCACTCACAGTTAAGAGCCATGGGAATGCTTATATGTAGGGATTTGCTATGGATAAAGTTTTCAAACCTGAATGCCTAATATCTAAACAGCTATGCTTAATTTATTGAAAGGAGCCCAACTAAATATTTGGGGGGCATGGAGGTGTGAAAACACTGGACAATCTTTGCAGCAACACATGAGAAAATCAGAAAAGCAGCAAAATCATATTTGAATTTGACAGAGCTGGAAACTTCTGCTTTTTCATTAAGTAAGCCTTTCTAAATTAAAATAAAATATACATTGTTTCCCAAAACAATCATTGTGTCAGGTACTTTGGCTGTACAAGACAGAAATTAGAGTTAAGATTCCAGAGCAATGGTTGTCAAATCTCATTAGGACTCAAGGCACTCCTAGGAAAGTGCCAACTCTTAGCTTTCACTCATTTCTTGGTTACAAAAAGAAAAAAAAGCACTTTGCAAAGAACTCTGAGAAACCACAACAGGAGAGAACTAGGGGTGCACAGATAAAGACTTTTTGAACCAATACAGATGGCCGATTATTGGCCAGCCATAAATCTGTCAATACCGATCTGATTGCTGATATGCAGCCCAGCAGCTTGGAGAGTAGCATCCAGGTCAGAGCAGATAGAGGTCTCTGCGGTGAGGGAAGTAGGGCTGGGGCTGCCCAACCTGGACAGGGCAGGGCAGGGCAGGGCAGGGCAGGGCAGGGCACAGGACACAGCCTGGTGGCTCATCCAGAGGGTGCAGGAGAGCAACTCCTGCCACTGCACCAACCCCCAGGGGAAGCATGGAGGGCATGTGCCTCCTGAATCTGTGCATGGGGCAAGGGAGGGATGGTGCTGCACACTCCCAGGCTGCACCAAGCTCTTTCCAGGGGCTGTGCTTGGGCAGGGTGAGGTGGGCAGTAGCAACAGGTGTGGGGGGCCCTATGGCAGTAGCTCCCTTCCAGTGCTGCTGCCTCCTGCTCCACCCAAGTGAAGCCACCAGAAAGAGGTCAGTTCAGCCCACAAAAACGCATAGCAGCAGCCCGCTCTCACCCCATGGACAGATCTGGGGGGCACATGCCTCCCCCAAGGCTGTTTGCTTGCAGCAGTGGGGGCCCCTTCCCACTCCTGCCTGCATGTGCTGCTGGCTCTGCCCTGCGCCCCACCCCAGGTAGGTAGCACCTGTCCCTGCTCCTCCAGCCCCACTCCCTCCCTCACTGCGAGGGCCTCGATCTGTGCCCTCTATGTCCCCCTCCACCCCCCGATTTACTGGTCAGATGCCACTCTCCATGTTCCCACGCTGCACTCCTGGCTGCATGCATGGACATTAGGCATTTATCAGTAACATTACTGGCCACATCAGCCAAAAGAAGTTTGGAAAATTGACATTATCGGTGCCAATACAATATGGACCAATATAAATCAGTGCACCTCTAATGACAATATTTTTGAGGCTATGGATTCTTATTTGGAATTTCTGTATTTTTTCATCTTTTGAATAATAGGTAGGTGTTTGCATACCACACAGTGTTAAATATTGCATGGTGCCTTGCAGCACCCTGGTTGAAAAAAAAAAAAAAAGAAGAAGAAAAAATGGCTGTTCTAGATAAAATGTTTCTGACATTTTAGTATGATAAGGCAGGGGTCAGAAACCTTTTGGAGTGGGGGATCTGTTTCTAACCCAGCCCATGCCAACATTTCTCCCTCACACCTGGCTACCACATGGGTGAGCTCCCCCCAAGTGGACTGGATAAAATAGTTGTCAATCCCCGGTATAAGAGATTATATGTGCAATTACCAACTAGCAATGTGCATGTTACTTTATTGAGAAAGTGGGTCATTTAATGGCAGCCCACATTTGAGAGTATAGTATACCTTGGTGTAAGAAAGCAACCCATCTTTACGAAGTATTTGATGTTATCAGAAAAATCATCAAGACTTATAAAAAGACAATGGGAAGAAAAAGAATTATGGAGGCAGGACAGTTTATAGCCTACAGTGGGAAGACTAATTACAGATGTCTAATTCACAGACTATCATCATTCTACTTCATTGCAGGAATGCAATGGAATCTTACTTCGTTGCAAGAATTAAATTTGGTATCTGGAGAAGATCAGATAGAACAGTATTAAGCCTTTTACACTATTTACCTAGGAGACCAAAGTTAGAGAGCTCACTTCAACTTAAAACAGTTGGCCTTGGTTATTACCTTCTCAACACCTAAGATTTTGTTGGGCTGGGTAAGACAATTTCATGCTTGAGTGGCTAACACACTCATTACAACATGAAGTAAAAATGGTCAAGGGTACACATTTATCTGTACACACGCAGAGCTCAAGTCACTTCAGTTCCATTCATGTGCAAATGTTAATTAACATAGCGAACTCTACTTCTGCATTATACCACCATTTTTTAGCTTCCTTTTAGTTACCACTACTACAAAAACCTCTAGTCAATAAGGCCAGAGATCATTTTTGGTTATTTCTTCTAACCATTCCTCAGGTTGTGGCCTTTATAACTTGAACAACAACAAAACAGATATAAAAGCTTATTTGCATGTTAACACAAAGGCACAGAACACTACAAAATTTCTTTTTATGCTCTTGTACCTTACAAAACTACTTCCCCCCACCAAAGTTTTTCAATAGGTTCTTTGACCATTCTGCCTTTCAGTCATCATGCCTGTGTTTCTGAATAGCAGCAAAGTCCTAATTAAATAAAGAAGAGTTATGCATACAATTCCCTTTGCTAGCTAGCAAATATTCTATTTCTTTCTCTAATGGTTTTGTTCATGGGGTGTAAAAAGAAAAATCACTGTATCAGAAACAGAATGTATAAGTTGCACAAAAATATAATTCTCTGATGCATTTATACTGGTGGCTAAAGAATAATGTAACTTAAAGGTGTGTGCTTACTACTATCATAGTAGTCATAGCCCGGCCCCTGGCACGGATCTTTGAAAACTCCTGGCGCTCTGGTATAGTGCACAAAGACTGGAAGAAGGCCAGTGTGATGCCGATCTTCAAGAAAGGGAGGAAAGTGGATCCGGCTAACTACAGGCCCATTAGCCTGACTTCTATCCTGGGGAAGATCTTAGAAAAGTTTATTAAGGAGGCCATCCTTGAGGGACTGGCCCAGGTTAACATTCTAAGGGACAGCCAGCACGGGTTTGTTGCGGGTAGGTCTTGTTTGACCAATCTCATTTCCTTCTAGGACCAGGTGACCTATCACCTGGACAAGGGAGAAGAGATTGATGTCATATATCTTGACTTCAAAAAAGCTTTTGATCTGGTATCGCATGATCACCTCTTGGCCAAACTGGCCAGTTGTGGCTTTGGCTCCACCACGATCCGCTGGCTGGGAAATTGGCTTCGTGGTCGGACCCAGAGGGTTGTGATTGATGGCAGTCACTCATCGTGGTGCCCTGTGACCAGTGGGGTCCCTCAAGGCTCTGTCCTGGGACCCATCCTGTTCAACATCTTCATTAATGATGTGGACATTGGAGTCAGGGGTGGACTGGCCAAGTTCGCCGATGACACCAAACTTTGGGGCAAAGCATCCACGCCAGAAGATAGGCGGGTGATCCAGGCTGACCTGGACAAGCTCAGCAAATGGGCAGACGAGAACCTCATGGTGTTTAACACCGAAAAATGCAAGGTTCTCCACCTTGGGAGGAAAAACCTGCAGCATCCTTATAGGCTTGGCAGTGCTACGTTGGTTAGCACTACAGAAGAAAAAGACTTGGGGGTCATCATTGACCACAAGATGAACATGAGCCTGCAATGCGATGCTGCGGCTAGTAAAGCGACCAAAATGCTGGCGTGCATCCATAGATGCTTCTCCAGCAAATCCCGGGACGTCATTCTCCCCTTGTACTCGGCCTTGGTGAGGCCGCAGCTTGAGTGGAGCCCAAAACTGGACGCAGTACAATTCAAAAAGGATGTGGAGAAGCTTGAGAGAGTCCAGAGGAGAGCCACGCGCATGATCAGAGGTCAGGAAAACAGATCTTACGATGACAGGCTGAGAGCCATGGGACTCTTTAGCCTGGAAAAGCGCAGGCTCGGGGGTGATCTGATGGCCACCTATAAGTTTATCTGGGGTGACCACCAGGATCTGGGGGGAACGTCTGTTCACCAGAGCACCCCAAGGGATGACGAGGTCGAACGGTCACAAACTCCTGCAAGACCGTTTCAGGCTGGACATAAGGAAGAATTTCTTTACTGTCCGAGCCCCCAAGGTCTGGAACAGTCTGCCAGCGGAGGTGGTTCAAGCACCTACATTGAACACCTTCAAGAGTAAATTGGATGCTTATCTTGCCGGGATCCTATGACCCCAGCTGACTTCCTGCCCTTTGGGCAGGGGGCTGGACTCGATCTCCCGAGGTCCCTTCCAGCCCTAATGTCTATGAAATCTATCGGTATACTAGCAAACAGTCCCTCTGACTGAAGGAAGTCTCAGAATGTACACACAACGTAGATCAAAAGTACCTATTATCCAGACTCTGCACAAACTTACAATTCAGCCTGAAAAAAAGTATTTCTTATATAAGAAAGACTAAATAAAGAGTAGTAAAATACCGCAGAATACACATGTACCAAACAACTTGTTTTAAATCAATCTGATGTATTCAAGATACAAAACTAAACAAGCAAAAAGAAATAATTCTTCAATGTATTAAACAACGTGGCATTTAAACACTTAGAGCAGGGGTAAGCAATGTTTTTGGTTGGAGTGCCAAAAACCCCCAAAATGTCTACCATGAGGGCAGGCATGGGTACATGGCAGGATGCCCTGCTTGTGCCCCTTGGTCCTCACCCAAAGCCCCTGCCCCCAGCCCTGCTACCACATGGCTGGCAGCAACTACCCAGAGCTGGGGCCGCTGCAGCCGGGAGGCTCTAAACAGCTGCACCAGGCACTGGAGCCCAGGCATCAGCTCCGGCCACAGCTCCATACTGACAGAAACTGCACGGGCACCTCAGGGCAGACAGCAGGGCAGCAGAGCCTGCCCAGAGGTGCCCATGCAGTCGCCACCACCATGGAGCTGATGCCAGAGCTGTGGAGTCCTGCACAGCTGTTTGCAGCCTGCCTGCTGCAGCTGCCCAGAGCCCAGGCTGGCTACAAACAGCTGCACCAGGCTCCAGAGCCCAGTCACCAGCTCTGTGCTGGGAGTGGGGGAGAGACCAGGGTTGTGCTGCCTCAGGCCCCTCCCCCATCACCCACTCTGATGCACAGGTGCACATACCGGTACAGAGCTGATGCCAGGGCTCCGGAGCCCAGCGCAACTGTTTGCTGCCAGCCACAGAGCCTGGGCTGTTCCCAGCAGGCAGCTGGGATGCTGCAAGCCTTGCTAGGAACAGCCCGGGCTCCAGCAGCTACCCAGAGCTGTGGCATGCTGAACAAAGTGGCCTCACGTGCCATGCTCAGCACATGTGCCAACCCCTGACTTAGAGGTTGAATAGGTTTCATTTCATACCCGACAGCTTGGAGAGCAAAATCCAGCCAATAAGTCTGTGGCAGGCAAGGGGCATGGGGTGGGAGGGAAGCAGATAGAGGTCCCCATGGTAAGGGAGGGAGTGGGGCAGGGGTAGGCATTGCCCAGCCAGGGTGGTAAATGTGACCCCACCAGGAACAGGACAGAGCCATGGACGGCTCCCCCAGGGGAGGCACACCTGGGCCAAGGGTTAGTGAGGAACTAGTTAGGGAACTTCTGGAGGGACTGGACATATTCAAGTCAGCCGGTCCGGACGATCTCCACCCTAGAGTTTTAAAGGAATTGGCCGAGGTCATTGTAGGACCCCTGGCACGGCTGTACGAGCACTTGTGGTGCTCTGGTGTAGTGCCAGAGGACTGGAAGAGGGCCAACGTGGTTCCCCATCTTCAAAAAGGGGAAGAAGGAGGACCCGGGAAACTATAGGCCAGCTAGTGTTACCTGGATCCTAGGCAAGCTGTTTGAGAAAATTATTCTGGCACACATCCACAAGGGGCCAGCAGGGGACTGCATGCTTAGGGGCAACCAACACGGGTTCATCAGTGGCAGGTCCTGTCAGACCAACCTGGTGGTCTTTTACGATCAGATCACCAAATCATTAGATGCAGGCGTAGCGGTGGACATAGTCTTCCTGCACTTCCGGAAGGCCTTCGACATGGTCTCTCACCCTGTTCTCATTAAGAAACTGGGGAACTGTGGTGTCGATGCCCACAGAGTCAAATGGGTGCAGCCCTCCAGCCAGCTGGTGACACAGAGGGTGGTAGTGGATGGGTCCTTCTCAACCTGGAAGGACATGGGCAGGGGGGTTCCGCAGGGCTCGGTCCTCGGGCCCGCACTGTTCAACATCTTCATCAGTGACTTGGACGAGGGGGTAAAAAGCACCCTGTTCAAATTTGCTGATGACACCAAGATGTGGGGGGACGTGGGCACACTAGAAGGAGGCAACAGGCTACAATCAGACCTAGACAGGTTACAAGTGTGGGCAGATGAGAATAGGATGGGTTTCAACACAGACAAGTGCAAGGTGATGCACCTCGGGAGGAACAACCGGCACCAGACCTACAGGTATGAACTCCCCTCTTGTCAGCACGAAGGTGGAAAAGGATCTTGGAGTCATCATTGACTCCAAGATGAACATGGGCCGGCAGTGTGGGGAGGCAGTTAAGAAGGCCAACCGTACCTTGTCATGCATCCACAGGTGCATCTCGAGCAGGTCCAAAGAGATGATCCTCCCCCTCTATGCGACACTGATCAGGCCGCAGTTGGAGTACTGCGTCCAGTTCTGGGTGCCACACTTCAAGAGGGATGTCGACAGCATGGAGAGGGTCCAGAGGAGGGCCACTCGCATGATCAGGGGACAGCAAGGCAGGCCCTATGAGGAGAGGCTACGGGACCTGAACCTGTTCAGCCTCCAAAAGAGAAGGCTGAGGGGGGATCTTGTGGCCTGTTATAAACTAGTCGGGGGGGGGGGATCAGCAGGCATTGGGGGAGTCACTGTTTCCCCGAGCACCGCCAGGAGTGACCGGGAATAACGGTCACAAGCTGGCAGAGGGTACGTTTAGGTTAGACATCAGGAGGCACTATTTCACAGTCAGGGCAGCTAGGACTGGAACCAGCTTCCAAGAGAAGTGGTGCAGGCTCCTACCCTGGGGGTTTTTAAGAGGAGGTTAGATGAACAGCTTGCTGGGGTCATTTGACCCCAGTATTCTTTCCTGCCATGGTAGGGGGTGGGACTAGATGATCTATTCAGGTCCCTTCCGACCCTAGAAGCTATGGAACTATGAGCACAGGGTGTGGGTGGCCAGCTCCTGACCACTGCATGCATTACTGGGGGAAGGCATGGGGGGCACATGCCACCTAGATTTGTGCGCGAGGCAAGGGTGGGTTCCCCACTGTGGTCTTGGGGCCAAGGGCTGTTCCAGCCTCTTCCCAGCAGAGGAACAGGGCCGGGGCTGTGCTCAGCATGGGCAGCGCAGCGCACGCACTGGGAGGGGTACCTGCAGCAAGTTTTGAGGTAGCTATAGCCCATGCCATAGCCACCCCTTCCACTGTCACCTGCCCTGCCCCCACCCATGCAGAGCACAGCCCCAGCCCAGCCTCCCTGCTGGGAAGAGGCTGGCACAGCCCCTGGGCAGCTTGCTCTTGCCTTGGACACAAACTGGGGGGGGGGGAAGGGAGGGCATATGCCCCCATGCCTCCCCCAGGGATGTATGCAGCAGCAAAGAACATCCCCCCTCCCCACCCTCCTGCAAGAGCCACCTGGGGCTCCACCCCACTCTTGGCAGGATTGCATTTACCGCTCTAACTGGGCATCACCTGCCTCTGATCCACTTCCTCCCTCACTATGGGGGCCTTGATCAGCACCCCCATACCCCTTTTCCCCACACCATGGCTTAATTAGTAAGCCATGCTAATTAAAAGTGCCCGTACATCATATATCAGCAGCTCAGTGAAGAAAGCCCCAAGCTCATGACATATGGCTGCAGTGGTCATCTGATGCACCTCTTAGCAAAAGACTTCAGTGCTCCAGAAATAAAAAGCCAAGCTGAAATTGCAAAATGCTTCTATTAACTACTTTTTCAGCAGCTGCTCTGAAGAAAGTTTGGTTCTTCCCCTAACTCTCCCACAAGACATGCGATACAAGTCAGCAGTGGACTGTTTTGAGCAATATATTGAGAACTGGTTTAATCCAATTACAATTTGTGAACAAAAATCATGACAAAACAGATAGAACTGTCATAGCCAAAGTTCTCAACACCAGGCTAAAGAGAAATGTAGAATGTATGCCGATTATCCTGAAGCCTATTTCCACAGCCTTGAACTAAGTGCAGGGAAATTGCTGTTTTATTGCTGATGCTGTTGAAATTTGGAAGGAACTGAGTGAAAGCTTGAAAAGAGAAATACACAATGACAGTTAAATTACAGGCATTAAAAAACCGAATGGATCAAGCACAATATCTAGCTCATTTTCTTGCCAATAATCTCAATACTTGGTACCAAGGTCAATCTTAACTGTTGAAGAGGAGTTGGGTATGACATGGACATGCAGCAACCATCCCTCCATAATAAGAGGAGGGCTAAGGGTGAACCACTGAAGTATACTATAAAAATATACTAGCTTATTATAGTCAAGTATAATACAATTTCAGAGCTAAGGGTGAACCACTGAAGAAATACATGTTTGCTGATGAGGAAAGACTTTCTTTTAAAGAAAGTCACATCAGTGAACTGGTGGAAATCACTTAAGCACCTGAATCCATCAGAGACTACTGAAGTGAAATCCAGCCTTTAAGAGTAGTAGCTTCTTCTTCAGGTATAGAAAGAATAATTTTCTTCCTTTGGACTAATTCATTCTAAATTGAGAAACAGCCTCAGAACTGAAAGCTGGAAAGGTTGTTTTTCTTTTCCAGTCTATGAATAAAAAGAGGGTGAAGACTGAGTTTACAGCATAACCCAGTATTTTAAGTTTGCCATGTTGACCTGGCTGAAACAATTTATTTAATCTTTGTTAAAAAAAAAAAAAAAACACATTTTACTTTTATAAATGAAATGGCTAAAAATTCAAAAATACATATTGTGCCCGTCTGGTCTCGAACATCCAGTCATGCGCTGCGCGGCCCTGGATGCTTGGGGATGTTCGCCTGTCCGTCCCTGCTGTCCTGCTGAATAGGTGTCTCTCTCCTGAACAGTCTCTCCCCCAATCTCGCCTACCACAACTTTGTATCCTATTCCCGTGGTGCGGTGTCCGACTGCTGGCATTCTCTTGAGTATGGGACAGCTAGCTGATGATCTTCTGTGAGGTTCCACCTTCCCTCTACCTCTCCCTTACACCCTGCCTTGACAGGTTCACAATGTCCTTTGGCCGGTTTCTCCGACTGTTGGGGCTCTGCAGATGCTTGCTGGGGATGGTTGCATCAGCCTGTGGGGCCTAACCCTGCCTCTGCCCACAACACCTTATTACTGCCTAGACTCCATAGGGATAGTAACCCCTCCTGGTCTTAAGCAACACCTGGTCCCTAGATACCTTGCACCACAACTTCTCCAAAGGTGGGAAACAAAAGAAACGTTATCAACAACAAAGAAAATATGAAGATATGCACAAAAAAGGGAAGGTCTCTGCCCTCTTGCCCTCTATACTCGCATCTAGCTCAACAATGCCAGGCCTCAGACGCCCGAGGTACCTAGGCAGCCATAAACTGGGACCTGGCTAGACTGCCAGCTCCAACACTCTCCTCCTTGCTCTCCAACCCACCTGTGGGCTCATTGGACCTGTGGTGGCCCTTCTCCGCACACCTCCCACACACCCCTCATCCAGGCGGGGGGGGGAGGGGGGCTCTACACCACTGGGGGCCGTCTTCTGCAGCCCCTCATGCTGCTTATGCCCTTCGTCCCCCACCTGGGGCATCTCCTCAAGCCCACCAAGGCCCGCAACAATCCCACCTGGTCTGGCATCCAGTAGTAAGTAGCCCCTGGCGTCACCCTCCTTCCATTCTTTCCGGTCTACAGGGCCAGGTCCCTGGTCTGAGCAAGGGACAACATCAGGAATGAAAGAAGAAAAAGTCCCATGCTGTGGCATAGATTGAAATTTTTTTTCTTCCAAGAAAACCAAAAAACCCTATAAGTCCTTGTTTAGAATTCAAAACCAGGATTTCAAATAAAACCTAAAACATTTTAGTGATAAGATTATCCTCATACGGTTCTTAAATACATTAAAAGATAAGACACTGATACTGCACTAATGCGAACATAAACATACCTGAGAGATTGTAGTGTGCAAACTAAAGATGCCAGAGGTTTTAACAAGGTAGAAAATGTTTTAGTTTTACCTACAGCGCAGTGTTCTTAAGCACACCATTTGGTTCACTAGAAAATTAGTGAAAAGCTAGCAAACAGAAAGGGTCCAGCATATACCACTATGCTCTGCTGACACAGATGAGCTAGTTCAGGTGTAATGGACTGCAGTTAACTGTATGTTTACTTGTTACTAAAGAATAGCCAGAAACAGCTTTCTGTATTGCTTCCAATTCTACTACCTTCCCCTACCAAAGAGGGGGAGGGGGAAATCAGTATCCATCCATTAACAACACTTGTTGAGACAGTGTTTTCTGTTTCAAAGTAGAGATAACATCAGTACGATATCTTCTCACATATATCATGCACCTCGTCTACCCAAAAACCAGCTGCTGGAAGTTTCAATTTACATTACATGTGAAAGAAGTGGTCAGAATAGTACTTGTACTCAGTAAGCCAGAAGAAAGTTGGCAGGCAGCTCACAGAGTGGAACAATGAGCAGGCTGAGCTCCCTAGTTGCTGCATTCAGTTGCTTTAAAAGGGTGAATGTTATATACAAGAAAATATGGCAACTTAAAACACTAGCAAGATACAATTCTGTTTCCAGACAGAGACAGTAGAATAGTGTTAGACTCTTATTTGTATTCTATAACTCGAATGAAGCTGGATTACTTATTCATACCACACAGCAATAAGGCAGTATTTTCCTTTCCAAACTAGAAATGTTTGACAGTATCTACAGCCTTTAGTACTGGAAAACTACAACTCAAGAGGGTTTTTTGTTTGTTTGTTGTGTTCAATTTCCAGTAAGTTATCCAAGTTATTTATGTTAATTTTTAATCAAATATTGAATACTGGAAGAGGAGACTATGAAAAAGGCTATCACTACGCCAACATTTTAAAGTATCAAAATGAGGTAACTGAGTAATTACAGGCTAGTCAATTCCAGGCAAAGATTATGAAGAGCAGATCCAGAATTCAATTCATAAAGAAAAGGAAAAAATAGAAGATTGGCATTGGTTAAGTTAACTCTCAATCAACATAGTTTTATGAAAAACAGGTCTTATCAGAATTTGCTATTACAAGTTTAATTGACAAAAGATAAGAATGTTGACCTAACAAAACCTAGTACTGCATAACATTTTGGTTAAAATGTAACATTAAACAAGAATGCATTTCTTATGTTAACAACAGGGTGACTGGCTTTAAAAGAAAGAGGTATTTTTCCATTCATAATTACCCAGCAGAAATCAAATTTTGACCTAAGGATATACATTATTTTTACCTGTTATTTGAAGTTGAGATGACAAAGTCTAGCACAGTGATAGGAACAGGTCAGTACTACAGCACAGTCTAGATCTCTTGGCATGTTGGGCTCATTCAAATATTCAGTTATCGCCAAGTGTCAGCCATCCAGATAAATAAGACTTCACTTTTTTGCAGGACAGGGCACTGCCTCCTGGAAAGCAGCAGCTCCAAGACAGACCTGGGGTCAAGAAGGCCAACTGCACATGTGTGCCTACCATGAAACTTTGGCTAAGAGAGCAAAGTAGAATCATAGAATCAATGAGTCAGAAGGGACCTAGACAGATCATCGAGTCCGACCCCCTGCCATGGGCAGGAAGGAGCACTGGGGGTGGGAAGGGATCATAAGACCCCAGCCAGGTGCCTATCCAGTCTCCTCTTGAAGATTTCCAGGGAAGGTGAGAGCACCACCTCTCTGGGGAGCCTATTCCAGGCTCTGGCCACCCTTACAGTGAAGTAGTTCTTCCTAATATCCAACCTAAACCTGTCCTCCCTCAGCTTGTGGCCATTGTTCCTAGTGACTCCAAGGGGGGCCCTGGGGAACACTTTCCCCAAGTCTCTGCTGCTGGCCCCTGATAAGGTTGTAGGCAGCCACAAGATCCCCCCTCAGTCTCCTCTTGCAGAGACTGAAGAGATTCAGGTCCCTCAGCCTCTCCTCATAAGACTGGCCACGGAGGCCCTCAGCCATATGAGTGGTCCTCCTCTCCAGGATCTCCACGTCCTTCTTGAAATGTGGTGCCCAGAACAGGACACAGTACTCCAGATGGGGAGCAAGACCTCTCTGGACCTGTTAGTGATGCCCCTGTTGATGTATGACAGGGTGCGGTTGGCTCTGCCTATTGCTTTGTCACATTGGCAACTCATTCATCCTGGGGTCAATCCTGACTCCAAGATCCCTCTCTGTCTCTGTGCTGCCGAGAGGGTCAGTCCCCAACCTATAACCATAATGCTGGTTCCCTCTCCCCAGGTGCAGCACCCTGCACTTGTCCTTGTTGAACCACATCCTGTTCAGGTCCGCCCACTTCTCTAACCTATCCAGGTCTGCCTGGATGTGGTCCCTGTCTGCCAGTGTATTCACCTTACCCCACAGCTTGGTGTCATCAGTGAGCTTGAACAGGGTGCTCTCCACACCCTCGTCCAGGTTGCTAATGAAGATGTTGAACAGCACTGGCCCTAGGACCGAGCCCTGGGGGACTCCACTGCCCACACCCTCCCAGGTCAAGTAATCTTGGTTCTATGAAAAGGAATGCCAAAGAGGTACACATCCATGGCCATCACCAGAAAAAACCAAAAAAAACCAAACCTAATTTGCTGCTGACCCTTCAAGAGTCTCCAGCTCAGCTAGACCACATATTTAGGAAGACAAAATCTTGGCATGAATTTACTGGAATCCTTTGGCAAGCTGTTTGGTGGTTACCCTCACCATTAAAAATGTGCACCAGCTTTCTAGCCTAGGTTTTCATTTCCAGGCCCTGGATTTTGTTATGTCTGTCTGCTAGATTAGTGATCCCCTTATAACTAAGGAAAAACTCAATTCATGATTTTGTGGAAGTCATGAAATTGGGCATTGTCTGCAAAATTGGACAGTATCGTGAAATCCCAGGGGGTGGAGGGGAAAGGGTGGTTTAATAATAAATGCTGGTTCTCCAGCGGGAGCCAGCAGTCCTCATGGCCACTGTGGTCCAGCTGAACAGTCTGCTGGGGCAGGGGGGGGAGCAGAGGGGAAGGGCACTGGAGCAATGGGGAGCAGCCAAGATGGCATCCACCCCCTCCACTGATTGGCTGAGAAGGCTGTTTGCCATGCATTCCACTCCGCCAATCAGCAGCAAGGTCCAGTGTGCTCCTCCAGTGCGTCTACAGGGGCAACTTCACTGCTGTTTTGGTTCCAGTGCCACCACTGCCAGCTGCCCAGTGCAGCCTCGGATCTTTCCAGCACATGGGTGGAGGCAGGGCATTGAGCTGGGGCTGCATCAGGTGGCAAAATCTGGGGTGGATGCAGCATCCTCCCAGCGCCCGCTCCAAGCCCAGCTCCCACTGAGAAGAGTCCCACACAGCCCTGGCAGCAGCACACCCTGTACAGAACTGGGGGCACATGCCCCCCCACCCCTCCCAAGTGAAAGCAACAGCAGGAGCCACCTTCCCCCACCCCCTGCATGAGCCATGACTCTGCCCCACCTAGGCAGTGCCTGCTCCTGTCCCCTCCCTCACTGTAGGGGGTGCTGAGCTGCACCCCCTGCCCCTTCCACCATACTGGACTTACCAGCTGGAGGCAGTTGCATCAGAAATCAGATCAGTATAGGCCAATATGCCTCCTTAAATATCAGCTATCAGTATCAGCCCCAAAAATCTCTATCAGTGCACCCCTACTTATAACAGAAGTACTTAGGTGGAAAGAAAACTTATCTATTATGATCAGTTACATGCTTAAGACCAGAACTTATTCCACCTACTCAGCATCTAGGTGCAATTTCTTTTCACCCATTTGGAGTCGTTCAGAGAAGTTAACACAAAAGGTACGTGGGTCTTCCTTACTGCTTTTTGTGATTTAGTCTAAAATAATGGCTACACACCAACCGGTTTCCATCTAATAAAATGGAATTGGATTGCATTTCAAGACTTCAACACCAAACAGGTGGAACCGAATCTGGCCCTTAGCATCACACAATTCTTCCAATTTTGCTGAACAACCTCTTGGGAATCCCAATGTATACAATGTGTGTACATATACATATATCCTGAAAGATGTACTGTTGACAAAACAGACAACAGTTTAAAATTATATCCATCCCATCTGAATGGCTCAGCTTCCACTCACTTTGTAGTATGGGCATTTTCCTTGTTCTTTAGTCAAGATACTTAAAGTTAGAGAACTATAACCAGGATGAGAGATCTGCAGCTCCCAAAGGGACAGAATGGGGGCTGGGATTAATGCAAGGCAGAGTGAAGGCTGCATTTGTGCATGAACTATTTCTATAATTAAAGCTGTTGAAATTTCTTTTAAGTTTAAACTTCATTGTGAATTCTTAAACCTGTAATTTTTTATTTTAGCAATCATTACAATATTCATTCTTTCTATTTAGGGACCTACCGAAATCACAATTTCACAGATTTTGTGAAATCCAGCATTGCCCGCAAAGGTCAGCAATGCCTTTGAAATCCACGGAAAAAAAAAGAAATTTTATGGAAAAATAAAATGTCATCTCCCCAGGGGAGGCCAACAGCTCTCAGGGTGCTGCAGTAGCCCACCGGGACATGGACTACCTGGTCAAAGGGCTGCCAGCAAGATGGCTGCCTCCCCTGCCCCCTGCCTGATCTGCTGCAAGGTTTGCCTGTCATGTGGCCCCACCCCCACCCCTCCACCAATCTGCAGCAAGCAGCAGGGCTACATGATGGACAGACCTCATAGCCAGAAAGCAGCAAGGGGCAGGGCTACTGGGGCCTCTTAAGCAGAGGCCAAGGGGAGCACAGTCTGTCCATGAAATAGCTGCCAGGCCTTGCATTCTGCCTGCAAAGATCAGGGGGCAGCATCCATTTGGTAGGTCCCTATTTATATTACAGATATTTACTCAGCCTAGCTTCATTTTTGAAAACTTGCCCAGGCATTTTCTTTGCTTTTCCACAAGATATTGGAAGTTCTGTATCAAAATACATGCATGTTATTTCTAAGCTAAGGCACTGGAGCTGGCAGAAGGGAGGGCAAGTGACAGAGTACAAAGGCCATGTGTGGGGAAGGGAGGGGTTCAGACTGTTCAACTCCCCCACTGCCTCCCTGCCCCCACTGTTTGCCCCATTGCAGCAGTAGGGGTGGGGGAAACAAGTTTAAGTAATTAGATGCTATACACAGAAAGCTGACAAATTTTCTATATAAAGAATCTAATGTTGGGAGGTCATCTTTAATTCAGATGCATCTTGGATTTGGGCAAATACAGTAATTGAACCCTCAAGTGATAACTGATGTTTTCAAAGTAGTTCCTATATCTTCTATTCAGGTAATTTAAATAGCATTTTTAAATAATATAAATAGGAATTAAACAAGCAGGCTTTCAGGCTACAAAAAAGCCAACCCCTCTAATAACTATTGGAGAAAGGAACCAGCTATTGCTCAATCTTCTTTAAAATGCTGATCTATGAAAGTTGGAAACAAGACTATGCAGCAAAGGATAAGAGCAGCTGAAAGAAAGAGATATGCAGAGACAGATGGGAGATGAGCCACAGTGGCATTTAGCCAAAAATTTCAAAGGGTGATTTTGAGGTATGGAGCATAGTAAAATAGAGATGCCATTATATCAAGGCATAGCATTTGAAAGGTTCTCCATGACTTCTCTGCAAGTCCACGTAGCAGCCCCCTGCTTACATTTTTCTGGTGCACCTACTATGATCACTTTTGCCATGAAGCTTTCCACCTGTCAAACAAATAAAAGACACACATTCCTAGTACCCCCCAAACCCCTAGGACACCACGTGAAGCCAACCAGAAGGCAGAAATGGACACATGTGAAAAGGAAACCAGAGTGGTAGATGGTTTATTTTTGTCCCTGCCCACCAGATGCTCCAACAAATATGCATAGTTCACCTAGTACAAGCCTTGTCCCAATCGAACACATTAGGATTCCTCACTGACACAGCACAGGAACAGAATGACATGTAGCCACAAAATCAAATCACAAGAGCAGAGGGCATCAAGAGGCCACAGACCCTTAAATTCACTATTTTCATTGTATTCTATTTTTAAAGTCAAGTCTTCATTATAATTTTTTTGTTTATATGTTAATGTAAGCCCAAACCTGAGAAAGGTCATTAGCAAACATTCAAAACTGGACACAAATGAAGGAGTAAGTACATACTTTGATGTATTGACTAAGGCCACTAAAATGTTTAGCTATACTGCACAATTCCAGAAGAATGGTCAGAAAACAGTTAACTTTCAAATCTGGAAGTTCAGTCAGCAATACTTGCATCTAATACTATGCTGCCTACGGAAGTATTGTTTTTTTTTAAATGTTTAAAAGAAAAAAGAAAAAAAAATCACTGTTCTTTCATTTTTCTCTTCCAAAGAGATATCTTAATCAAAAGTTAATCACCACTTGAATAAGCAGCAAATCTAGATATCTTTTATTTACACCGTGCAAACAACTGGTCTTACCTATATCACATAGTAAGTGTTCTTCAGAGCTGGACTAGGGAAAACGCACAAACAAAGCTATTAAATATTACGTACTGGGATCTGCTATAGTAGTGCAAGACGCAGACGAAATAACAACAATATAAATAAGCCTCCAAAGTACTCAACATCACAACCACTCCACCAGATGTGGAAAGTCTACAAATTCCTTATTTTAGAGACTTCCTTAAACTAACTTATACACAAGACTTGTTTATTTAAAGCTTCATAATGTTCAAAGTTAAATTTCTTTTTAAATTTTGAAGGTGGAATTCATCAGTAAGGGTGTTTAGAGATTTTTTGTGTAAGAAACCAGTCAACTTGAATTATAGTTGTATTTTCATTGACATACTCTCTTTGCAAAATGTCACTGAAAACAGCAAAACTTAAGTAGAACTGTAGATAGCTTATCAAGTAAGTGCCACTTGTTTCAGCATTTAGTTTTAATGTACTATGAAAGACAAAACATCATAGGATAGATTCCTATAATGTTACTTATTATGGTATTGTATTTTATCCAGAATATATGATTTAAGAAATAAGTGAAAGCCAAGATGAATAAAGCCAAGTTTAGATAAAACATTTTAAAGTCTCATAACAGTTAATTATTCCATTTGTAAACACAAGCTCTATTAGTTCAGAAAAGTGTTTTTAAAATCCTCTTTAAAAAGTTCTTGCATTTGTTAACAGACTAAGATCGTTTCACCAGCCAGTGGCTTTCGTATGCAAAATGGTGTCAAATAGTGAACTAGAAAAAAAAGTGATCAGTCTTTACCCTGCCATTTGATTCACTGTAGGTGCATCCTTAATATTATCAAATACTGGACTAGGGTCTCTAGTCCATAAATAGCAGCTCTGACAGGTGATAGAGAGCCCAAATCCACTTCAAGCCATGCTAAGCATCTCAGCTGAACTCACTGTGCATCTTATTAAGTGCACTCATACTAGTTGACCAGGACTAGCTAGTCCACTAAGAAGTAGTACTGTGGTGTGATGAAATTATACTGTCCATTCAAGCAGTAAGAATATTAAGCTTATACACAGCACCTTAAAACAGCTGCAAACGCAAGCAGTTTATTAGTTTGCCATACCAATATTAGGGACTACCCAATATTAAAAGCTCTAGATTTCTCTTCAGTTGTACAATCTAGATTCACTCTGTGTTATGAATGGGCCTCATCCAATAAATCTATGCAAAACATAGGAGAGAATAGAAAAGAAAAAGAAAAACTAAATCGGGAATCTGATGGAACAAATAGATAGCTTGTCCAGTGTAGATTCAGCATGAAGCTGAAATGTTTTATCCGTTCAGAAGTTAGCAATGCTGTCAGCCAGGCATAGAAATACTACCGAAGGGTGCCTATACACATACAGTGAGGCTGCTGCGACATGCTGTAATTGTAGCTGTAATTAATTGAGTCTGCTGGAGTGTGGTAACTACTGCATTCCAGGGTCACGTGCATCAGCATCCCTGCGCTGAGAAGTGGTGGCAAGGACACCAACTAAAGCTTGTTCAATGAGCCACCGTTTTTCAGCATGGGGACACTGATACACATGCTCTAAAGCTTCTGGAGTGTCACCTCTCAGAGCCATGCTAATTAAAGTCCTCCCTCTCCCGCCCAGCACATCACAAACACCCTTAGTTTTCAATACCTTCACCATTCATTTATCCATTCCTGTTAGAGGATTCTTCAGATTCCTAGATGATTTATTAAACTCCCACTTCCAAAGCATAGATCTAGACCCCTGAACAAAGTATTTGTCATTTAAACACTTAAAAATCTCTCAGATTTTTCTGACCCTTCCCTCAGAACCTAGCTTTGTAAACACCTGCACACCTAGACAGCCTTACTCATGCAAACAAACCTGTTTACTCAACAAAGCCCTTAAACACTTTGCCTTTAAATTATCCAAAGTTAATTCACTAATATTCTATCAAACCAGTTTAGCTTTATTTCCCAAAGTTTCCAATCAAAGCAAAGGCCAGCTCGTCCATGCAAGCTGTTTGGCCGCCTAAGTCTCAGAAACCTGTAATGCATTTTAACCCTTCCAGCATCAGCAGACTGTGAAAGGAAGTGGTCTGGAAATGACGCCAGAGGCAAGGGTGGCTTGGGCTGGACCAACTACGGAGTCAGGATGGAGTCAGACAAGCTGCAAGACCTCCCTCCCCGGGAGGTGCTCCAGCTTGACCCCAGCTGGTATGAGCCACGGCCCTGAGAAGTCCTCGCCTCTCAGAGCCCGACTCATCACTACAGGATTTGCCAGCACCTACCCCGAACAAACCCTTCGACATTTTTTTTTAAAAGAAAAGGACCAAAAAGGAGACGACAAAGTTCCTTCTCCTCCCCCAGCCCAACCGCCTCCAACTGCTCCTCGGCGGCCACTTCCAGCCGGGCAGGGACTCGCAGCTCCACCCGCCAGAGCCCAGAGCACCACCCCGGCCGCGCCGCACTCACAGGATGCCGGAGCAGGAGGTGCAGACGAAGCTGCCCACGGTCATGTCGGTGTAGGTGGGGCCGCGCTGGTCACAATCGAAGCACTTGCGGTTGGGCGGGAGGCTGCTCATCTCCCGCAGCAGCTTCAGGTGCTTCTCCTCCTGCTTCCGCTTCGCGCTCGCCGCCATCGCGCCGGGCCGGGGGGAGGGGGGAAAGGGGCCGAGCCGGGCCGCGCGGCACGCTGCGAGCGGGCAGCGGCGCAGGGCCGGAGCGGTGAATGACGAGCGAGGCGGAACACGCGCGACACCTTTACGGGAGCCAACGAGCGCCGCGAGGCCGCGCGGGGCGGGTAGGGAGAGGCCGGGGCGCCGCTCGGCGCGCGCCCGCCGCCTGCAGCGCCCCCTGCCGCCCGGGCGGCCTCAGGAGATTTCCCCCTTGCAACATGACCTAATGTCACTCATTTCTTTTTCTTAAAATATCCTGTTAAAATCTTCTGGATTGCTTTCAATAGCCACCGGGAGATAAACGCTGATCCCGGTCGACATCCGGAAGGTTGGCAACCCTACCTCAGGGTGAACGGGTAATGCAGTCCTCCACTCCAAAATTGGGCTTCTGCTGAGACTGACCACAAAGAAGCTAGTTAGGAGCATGGTTACCAGTTTACACTGAATCCTCCTCAACTTTCTCATTCATTCGTGCGGCGACAGGAGGTCGGCATTTGCCTGCCGAAGTCTGCACATCCTGCACTTGTGCACCACGGTTGTAACTAGCCTGTGCTACTCGTAGCACAGGTAAAAATAGGAAAATGTGTTTTGTACTAGGGTTGGTTGAAAAATTTCAAATTTGGGGGGTAAAACTTTTCAGTTTTCAACCCACTCTGCCTTGGGCAACTTTTGGATCAATGGTTTTTAAATGCGTAGTTCATGGTAAATCTTTCTAGGGCTGGGACAAATATAATGTTTTCCAAAGTAATTCAGGCTTTAAAGCAGAGACTAAGGAATGAAAGGTCTTTTGTAAAATGTCCGTTTCAAAATTCATAGCAATTATAGCTGTAGTTGTTTATGTTTTATAAGTGAAATAACATATATGTACAAATTCAAACAAAAACTTTCTTTAACCTTTTACATTGCCCTTGCTTCCCAAAAACATAACCATTCCATTATGAACCTTTTCTTACAACCAGAGTCAACAAGTTCAGCAAAGCTTTGCATTTGCAATAGTCTCTTCTAACTTTATGACATTTGCTGATTAATATATTTCCAAAATAATTCCTGCCTGACCTTCTCGTATTGTTTCAAAGGAACTGTTAATACAGCTTCAAAAAAGCTTACAGTGAGAATTTTCATGGAGAATCTTCAGAAGAAAATGGAGTTTGTGCAAAGAATATTGCTAGGGATCTTTGTCTTTTTTGTTATAAAGAACAGACGTACATATTCTTCCCTATCTGAATTTGGCAGCCAATAATAAGCCAAACAACTTCCTCCAGCAAAGGAAACAAAATAGAGCTAATTGTTTCATAGAACTTACTGATATCCTTGAGGAACTCTTGGCACTGCCCTGAACTAAATCTTCCCAAAGTCTGAAAAAATTGTATTTCTGCTTTGTAAAGATACTGCTTTTTAAAGTATGTTTTTGAACTTAGTACAGCATACTCTAAAGAAATAAAAGATTTAATACAGTTTAAAATGCTGTAATTTAACTTACAAAGTTGCCTAGCAGCACTATCTATGATTAGTTAATATAAACTCAACTATTCTTCTAGGGGTTAGTGATCCAGCCATCTTGTGAATGTAGAGTTTATTTTGTGGTCGGTAGGCATCATACTATTGATTTTAGAGAAAGAAAAAACTGAGCACTAATCTTTTTGTCATGGTTTATTAAATAAGATTTCAAGGACCAGTTAATGTAATTTGTCACAGTTCCATTGATTGCTATAGGAATTTTACCCTGGACTTCCATAAGACTTTGCCAGTTTACATCCGGTTGAACGTCTAGTCACAAGTCATAAGTTTTAAAACATGATTAAATATTGTACTGGCCTTGAATTACTCTCTCTTATAGTGGAGGCTATGTTAATGAAAATTATGTAATTATTAACTACTGCAATCTGAAGTGGTACCTTATAGCCTAACTTGGTCAGGAAACATTAACTTGCATACTCTACAGCCTATTCATCAGATGCTATAGCCTATGAAAGCTCATGCTTCTCTCAGTGACTTAGTCTATAAGGTGACATCCTGCCCTGTTTTCTGTATAACTTCAGAATAGCAGCTACCTCTCTCTAACTGTAATGTTGCCTACCTATCTGGCTCTATTTATTTTCTAAAGCACTCATTTCTAAAATGTCTAGGCATTAATTTTACAGAAACACACACACAATTAAGCACTGTTTCTTCCGTTAAATGGCCAAATTCTCTTTCCCTTTCTCATTTTTCACCTCTCTCTAAAGTGTTGTTATGCATGTTATTTATTTAGAAGACTGAATGTTTCACAGCTAACAGACACTTTTAACTTTTGCTTTCTATTAAACCAAGATAATACAGGACAGTTTAATGCTGCCAGTGAATAAAAGCTGACAGTTAAAAGTCATATGTAAATGCTGTGGAGAGCAAGAAGCACCTAGCACAGGGGCAGGCAATTATTTTGGGCAGAGGGCCGCTTACTGAGTTTTGGCAAGCCAACGAGGGCTGCATGACAGGCAGCGCAGGGCAGATAAATGTTCATTTTCTAAATTTTTTAGGGGCCCTGTGAGATGGATAGAATGGCCTGGCAGGCCACATCTAGCCCCCGAGCCGCATTTTGCCCACCCCTGACCTAGCAGTTTAATTTCTAAAGCTATCTTTTTCTGCTGACCCTCAACCCTGAGCATAACAAGTTAGATCTTGCTCCCATCAAAGACTAGGGAGTTTTGCCATTGACATGGAAACAGAAATGGGACAAACTTTAATCCCATACATCTTTAGTACTTCTGCATGAATATATTTTTATTATATCTAAAACAGTTTTAAATTAGCACCTAAAATCCTGACCACATTTAAGCAATACTTCCATTGATTTCAATGGGATAAGGGCTTCACCTAATATGCCTATTTATTCCTGGTTAGATTCAGTAGCTCCCTACCCCGTACCAAAAAAACACTCACTCTCTCTCTTACAGGCATCCATTAAGGTTTACAAAATTTCAGACAATTCTGCCATAAACCATGACCACATTTACAAACTCAAGTTCCTGTGTTAAGTATTTAAAACAGACAATTCATTTCAAGAGGAGCTATGAAAAATCTGGCCACTTAAGTAATCAAATGTGGATTAAAGTGCTTGACTGTAGTCATCCAAGTTCAAAAATACCTGGCCTTGGAATCTGACATCCATTTCAATGTTCCCATACATCATCTTTAATTCCAAATTAATTCAAAACCTATCCTACCTCTCTCTGATTGCATAAGATGCCCACCCTATACTCTGTATGTGTATTACTGTACCCTTTTCCCTTCCTTTTTATTTTCTAGTTTGTTACCCTCTTCAGTGTAGAGACCTTTCCCTTTTTATTTTAGCCTCTAAAGAGAACAAGAACATGGGATCAAATCAAATATTAATAAACACCAAATACTAATAAACCTCATCCTTTTTATGGATGTACCATTATCTTTCATGTTATCAACTATCACTCCTGTTCTCCTACCCATTAATCTAAATTTCCCACTCCAACAATCTTTCCAAACAATTTTTTTCTGCATCTTCCCATACTTACTGTCAGATTTACATTTCTGTGTTCAGGCACAAATTGGCCAGCTGATTATTTCAAAAGCACTTACATCTGTCTGCACCTTTCATGGCTTCTAGCATTTCTTTCTTAATTACAAAAGGTTTCCTACACTTGTGATTTTGCTTTTAAAATAAAAAGCAAAACTTAAAAGCTAGTGCTTTTGTGGGTAATCATTTCTGGAAGCCCAGTCTTTCAGAAGCTCTTAATGGAAACTAGTAACAATATATGTTATAATTTACAAACATATATTCTGGGGGAATAATTATCAGGAACAAAAGAAACAAAGAGCCAAGAGTGTGCATTTGGAAGATGAATAAGACACACTTTGCTTGTCACAAGGATTGAGGTCAATAATATCCATTTTAAAGCAATTAACCCAGCAAGCTAAGTGACAAAGAGAAGGATCACACAGGAAGACTAATGGTCCATTAAAACCATTTTACTTCACTAGGGATGGACCTACAAAATTAATCCTGGGATTAGCTATATGAGATCTGTGGTGAACTACTAGTACCAATTTGCATGTAAAGGATTCTCTGAAAACATTAGCAAAAATTACAGCAACTCTGTCTGATAAAAAAGTTCACTGCTATGTTTCATTTAAGATTCATTCAAATAAATGTAACAGGTTATGTTGGCCATTCTGCTTCTACAAATTATCATCAAAGTTAATAATTATTTAAAGTAAAAAATGTAATAGTGGGAAACAACTGAATAAAAAAAATGAATTACAAAATCTGTCATTATTTAAAATGACATTTCTTTTTCACATCCACTCCCATGATTTTAACATAATGACAAAGGTAAATTATTTATAGATCTGCTTTTTCCTATAACTCCTGCTTGTTGGAAACAGACTGCACACTTCCTACTCTTAATCTGGGCCAGCTCTTCTTTAGGCTTTTGGGACTGTAGCCTAAATTCCGTTAGAATCATTTAGACTTTCCTACTCTATTTAATGTGCAGTTATTACATGTTACTTGGAATATGTAATCTGGCCCTGAGCCATGAGGGGGATATGACTTGAATGGCCAAAAGAAACCAAAATCCAAGCATGTTACAGGCTGAGCTGCTCACAGAATGTGCTTTCTGTGAAAGTACATAAGCCACTGCTTAAGAATTATTTTCATTTATAAAAATACCTAATGGAATGACCTAGGGAAAGGAGGGTAAACACAGACAAAACAATAAATTGGATCCAGTTGCCAACAATCTTACAAGTGATATTTTAAATACATACAATGAACTATAGGGGCTTTCATAATATAACAAAGCAACAAACAAAGGATTTTTTTGCCCAGAGTAAGAATCTGTCCTTGCACTCTTAGTATATAGGAATTATGAACTGTACTATAATAATGCAATAGGTGACAGGATGTTTTATCATCAGGTGCAACCATGAAAATCTTTCAAGAATCCATGATTTAAGAGACAGACAGAAGGCAGCATTTAAACTAGCAAAATCATAGACGCATAAACTTATGTAAGCAAAAGTCTTACTTCATCAGATGCTATGAAGCATCTGTAGGAAGCAGAGCTTTTAAACAGAAAGCAGTGATTAGAATACAAAGAGTAGGGAAGGGGGAGGAAAAAGAAGGGGATGCTGCTGGGAGAGGCAAGGTGGGTAGGAGAGAGAAAAATAAAGTAGTTTACCCACTGAGGTTAACCAGGGTTATATAAATTAATCCAGGTAATGGGAGACAGACAGTAGGGCAGCCACAGAGAGAAAGCTAAAATGCTGATGTTGGCAAGGTGAAGTTTGAGGAGCCATACACATGTTAATTTAGGAGAATGGGTGAATGAACAATAGCAAAGAGACCGAAATGTCAAGAGAAAGCCCACCAGAAATAAACAAAGAAAGTATGGTTTTATGTATTGGGAATAATAAGAAGCTTATAGTTTCTGATCAGTTTTTAGAACTCAGAAGATAATGGAATGAGAAATATATAGAGATAAAATGGAGCCAGAGAGGGGTTCTTTACTAGTGTGAGCTAATCTGCTGGAGACAGGGTAGATTTATACTTTATAGACTAACCAGAGTATGTATACATGTGCACACACTTTGGTTAGTTTGTAAAGTGCAAATCTACCCTGCTTTCTTCTTGACCTCAGTTTAACATGTCTAACTATGGGAGTGTGTAGATGAAATGGGGGCCCTACATTGAAGTGGTGGGTTTTAAAAAACACCACTTCAATTTAGGGCTGATTAAACTCCTGTGTCATGCACACACCCTGCTGACTTACCTGCCTGTCTGGCAGGGAGGGGCTGGTGAGCTGCTGGTGGGCAGAATGGTCCCTGGGCTGCAGGGGGAGGGGGCTGGTGCTTCCCTCCGCAGCAACAGGAGGCCCACCCCCCCAGGCAGCACCCACCTGCAGTCCCAGGGGGCACTGCAGCCACAGAGGGAAGCACTGGGTCCCTGTACAGCTCAGGCAGGCAGGGAGGTTCCAGGGGGGTGGGGGAAGATCAGGCTCACTGCTTTTCTTGGGCAAAGCTGCTTTCCTGGGCTGCTGTCAGGCTGCCTGCAGGGCTTCCTGCAGAGCCATGGAGCTGCATGCAGCCCAGTGCTTCACTTCATGGCTGTAGGGGCAGCAAACTAAAGCTCCTCAGAGAAGTTTAAGTTTCCTGCACCCCAAGTCATTTAAGGTGCATTACACTGCCAAATTTCCTACAGCGGCTGGAATGCTCAATATGCTGCTGAGGCAGGCTAACACCGACATCATTACAGTGCTACAAAAGCATTTAGCCCACTTTAAAGTGTTACACACCGCCCCCCTCATTTAGTCTACACATGGCCTATGTCTCTAATGTACTGGAGCTAGCCAGCATGGGACAGCTAGAATCTCCCTAGCTAGCCCAGCTGTAAGTATTCTGATCAAACTAACTGTAATTACTACGTGGGTGTGGTCATTTATAACACTGCTATCTAATTTATAGTTATTTTGTTGCAGTATTTTAGAATATGCATTTAACATAATTGTATAGCTGCTATCAGCTTTTGGCTTTAATGAAGGAATTTTAAGTGAATTACTGGAATGGTAAATCAAATGACAATATAAATGTACTCACAGGGGTGAAGAAAAAGTACAGGGGCAGAGGTGGATGAGGAAACTAACTGACTAGAGGCAGAAATTACACACAAACCAGAATAAGCGATCAGGAACTAGTTCAAATCTGTAACGTAACAGGGCAAAGTACAGACAACATTTTAACAGTCAAAAAGACGGAGGCTGAATCAATTCAGTCTTTGCAGGTTAGTCTAAACTGCAGAGATTAAACTGAGAAACAACTGGACACACATTTACTTTTGATTTAGATAATGTATCCGAATGGCTCAGGCCGGAGATGAGGAGAGCGCAAGAGGACAGCTTTCTGGCACATATCCAGCATGAGCCGTGTGCTCACTTCCTCTTCCTGCTGCCCCTGAGGTCTCTGGGATTTGCAGTCCAGAATTACAGCAGCAGGATTCTGCCAGGCTGCTCATCACTTCCTCTTCTTGTTTCCAGTTGTCTCTGGGATTTGTAGTCCACAGTTGCAGCCAGCAGTGACTTTCAGTAAGTTTGGCAGGGCAGGGCAACTCTGTACAAAGGGGAAGGGGGGTTTAACTCCCCCTCCTTGGCCCCAGACCGCGGTTAGGGTCTGATGGGGGGGGGGCAGTCCCTGCACCCCACTCAAAACCCTTCTCTGCTGGAGCATACAGCACAGCTCAGCCCAACCCAGCCCAAGGCTGGAAAGCATGCTGGGGGACTCTGATTTAACTTAAACCAGGAAGGGGCCTGGGACATAAGTTTTATAAACCGATTTGACCCAAATCAGTTAAGTCTGATACTACATTTAACCAGGTTTATCTTAAACCAGTTTCGGCCATTTTGAAACTGGTTTATGTGCACTTAACTTCTGTTCTGTTATAAGTTTAAACCATTTTCTGATGACTTAAACCAGTTTATGTGCAACTTCTGTCCCTAGCTGAGAAGGTCAGTGCACATAAACCATTTTCAACATGACCAAAACCAACTTAATATAAACCTGATTGGATGTAATATCAGACCTAACTGATTAAGGTTAAATCAGTTTATTGGACTTCTGTGCCAAATCCCCTCCAGATTCAAGTTAACTCACAGTCCCTCAGCATTCCAGGATGCTTTGCACCTCCCCCACAAACCTCTCCCTCCCGCATGGCAGGTGGGTGGGATAATCTTAGCCCATGCTGTTTGCTCCAGCCAAGCAGGAAGGTGTGCTTCTGGCCAGGGCCATTGCAAGTGCATGGCTGCATTTCCAGAATCACAAGTGAATATCTGTTCACTTGCTTATTTTTTCAATCTATGCAGCTTAGACTAACCTGCAAAGATTGAATTGATTCAGCCACAGGCTTTATGGCAGTCTGTACTTAGCCAGGGTCTTGCTGCCAGGGGGGGAAAGGGAGTGTAATAGGGAGCAAGGTTCCAGAGGTGACTGCTTAGGGAGATGCCTGCTGTGAGGCTTGAAGAGTGTTCTCTCTTGATTAATAAAAACGCATGTTTCAAAAAGGGTCCGTGATCTAGCATGGATGCTTCTGTGACAGGCCCAAGGTTCCTAACTTAGATCTCCATCTTTGAGGGGTCTTTCAACACTGATGCCATTGAGAGGCATTGCTGGTAGTGTTAGAAATATTATTAAAAATGCATTATCAATAGCAGATTTAGAAAAAAAACACAGCTGCTAGCCCTCCTTGTCTCCTTAATGGGAGAGGGAAGGGGGGGTTGGAAATTGAAGGGAAAACCACCAAAGGCCCTTTGTACTAAGGTATCACTCTCTCTTTGTTCTGCAAATTTACTATCTCTTTGTTACACTAAATCACACTTTCTTTCATGACCCCCACATTCTTAGGCTAAGATAAGAGCAAATGCCATTTTTGCCTTCAGGTTGAACCTTGAGTAACCTTGGATCCCTTCTACGCACATGTGATAACCTAATGCATATTAAGCCTATCCGCCCCGCATACTTAAGTAGTTAATTATAATGCACATGGGACATATGAAGCGACATGTTTACATATATGTTTGTATGAACCAGAAATGAGTTGTAAAAGTTCCTCCTTCTGCACAGGAGAAACTGGTCAGGAGAGAGGGGATAAAAGCCTGCTAATGATTGTGCCTGGGGGCAGAGTGTTTGATCTTTTGTCTCTCTCTCTGACCCTATTTGCAAATATATACCTTTTGTGTTGCTAATAGAGTGTGTCTGTAGCTGAAGGTTTTTTTCCTCCTCCCGAGAAACGAACCACGATTTTTATATCAGTAGCTTGGAGGATCTGTGTGTCTTTTTTGTCTCAACTTGTCTTCAAGCAATGCCACAACAGCTTGAAAAGTAGTTAGTTTCACGCTGTATAATTTAATAAACTTCAGTCAAATTTATATGATAAATCAAAATCCTTTGGGCCACTGCTTGTTTTTTTACATTCCCCAACAAGGATATTTTATCAGGACTTTTGTGCAGGCTCTTTCTTCCCACAGAAACATGTGCAGGAGTCATAAAATACGTTTTTCCAGGATTATTTTTCACATTCTGTCTAAAAGACAAGTTCACCAGGACAGTTTTAAAATAACCTACAATTGTCATTCCACATTATCTGCTTGCAAAAGAAGAACTTTAAACCCTTAAGTTGCCAGATACTAGAAACAGGTGCCTGACGTCTCATTGGCTTAAAGACATTTTAATAATTGTCACATCATGCCATTTAATGTTGAGAACTACCATCCATGTTGCTGGCAGGCAGGCAGGCTCCAAATTACCACAAAGAACTGAGTTAATTATAGGTGCAGGAGAATTGGCTAGAAGGTTCCCAAAAGCTGAGAATTATATCTCTGGCTATTGCAGATAGCTGTGTTAAGGGTGACTCTCATAGGTATTACTTAGGATTTTGTGGCCATTTTTTCCCCTTTCACATTGCCTTTAGTACCAAGCCTTTAGTAAGGCTACCAATAAAGCACCTGACATAGGTGTGTCAAACCCATCTGCGCCATCAGGCTGGATTCAGACAGCAAGGAGCCTCTCAGGGTGGATGAGACTCAGCAGGGGTGGCAGGGCAAGCAGCAGTGCTGATATTAAAGCAGCCATTGCTTACTCCCTGCCACTGATATATGTGTCCTAATCTAACTACGCAACATTATTCCACTGGAAGTAGTGGGTTGGTAATTCTTTCCTAAATTCATCTGTTTGTAGTGTATGGCCTAGGAATGTTGTTGTTATAGCAAGTGAGATTGGGGCCCACTGTGCCAGGCCCCACACAGTATACAGTAAATGTTCCCTACCTGTCACAGACCAAATAAGAACTCATCTAAAGAGTCAAGACAAAAAAAAAAGGATGAAACTGGTTTATGTGCACCATGGAGAAAGAGAGATTTAGGATTAAGCCTTTAAAGATGCAAAGCAACTTCCCAAGGTCACATAACAGTTCAGTGATAAACCTGGCAGGAGAACACAGGTCTGCTGACTTCTGGCTCACTGCTCTCTGTTAGTTCATACTGTTTCTCCTGGTGGTAGAGTGGGAACTACAGGGACAGATCCATGATTTGGAAAAAAGGGAGCACAGGAGCAGCCACTCCCTCTGCTGAGGTAGCTATAGCTTCACTCAGCCTCCTCGACACCCCACAGTTGCAGCCTCTGGGGACTGCTACTACTTTCCCACTGTCCCAGAGGTAGGGAAGCTTCAAAGCTGCTCCTGCTGGGCTGGGACCAGTAACAGTTGTAGAAGTGAGATGTGCTGGGGTGAGTTTCCCCCACCCTGCCTAGTCCCCCTGGGGAGCAGGTGTGGGAAAGGAGAACCCCCTGCACATTACCTCTTCTGCTTTCACTGTTCCCAGATAAGTCCCCCACTTTGAAACTTGAAACTTTCCAAATGCAAGGAAAGCAGCAGCAGCAGAGAGGGGGAACAGGGAAGGGAATCCAGGTGGGGGAGAGGCTCCCAGGCTGGATCCAATCTAATCCAAAGGGGGGGGCGGTAAAGCCACAACACTCCCCTCTGGATCTGCTGCTAGAGAACTACTGATGAAAGCCCTTGTAAATGCTAATTTAGGTGAGTGACTGGAAGTTTCTAACATTACTTTCAGAAGAGCAACTACTCTTAAGTTCTTTGATTTCCAGCAGCAGTGACTTCCACAAGAGTATTATAGCTCCTGTTAGAAAAGAATTCATCTGGCTAAATCCATTCCCATTAAATTCAACTGAATGCCCTCTTGTGATTTTTTTTTTTTATTGCAATGGCCAGGTAAGATTTCCCAGTTGACTTTTTTAATAGCATTAATAATGTTATACCACCCTCTTGCCTCTTTATTTCTAAACTTTTTCAAACTAATTAAGTCTAACCATTGAGATCTCCCTCATAGAGGTACCTTCTGTCTCCCCACTAAACCTACATACCTTTAAATAATTTTCTATTTTTGCTTCTCATAGAAAAAAAAAGTTAAAAAAATCAAGGAATGAAAGCACCAGCAAGCAGAGAATAAAAAAATGTTGTTACTGATTTTCAATGGTATTTTTTAAAAGTAACTAGCATAATATGTATTTTTTCAGTCTTCTCAATGTTTCTACAATAAAATATTGCCCTCCCTTGGTAGCACAGGGACTAATCAGGGGAGCTTTAGGCAATGTCTTGCTTACAATTTAAATTGTTTCTTGGCATGTAAGCATTGAGAATCAGTACATTAATGAAGGAATGGGTTTCACATTTTCCACTGAAGGTCTTGAATCTGCCCATCTGCAGTATTAACTATTTCAGGTTTAGTGGAAAGCTGTCACATTTTGGGAAACTCTTTTAGCAGATTTTTTTCTTTTTGGGCCTAATGTTACAATTTACAGTTTTTTCATCTTTATTTTTAGTAAAAAATCTCCTAGTATTTGTGATTTCTCAGGATGCATTTGTTTGATTTCCTTCTTGCTTAGTCTGTCCAGTGAAGTTGAAATAGTATCAACATTTTGACCTTTTCTCTATGTACCACAGTCCTTGGATTTCTACCATAGTTTGTCTCCTGGATTCTATTTCTAATTTGCATGCACAGATTGTGTAGCAAAAAGAATCTGCCTTTATATTATTACAGTAAGTTTATCTGTGAAGGTGAACCATTCAAAACCACTGCATTTTATTTTTCAAGCCATCCTTACTGGATCCTTTCTCTTTAGAATGCAAACTGACATTTTTCCATTATTGTTTCTTAAACCACCATTTTATCTTTGTGATAACTGCTCATGTGGCTGAGTTCCTGAAGTGGTACTCTGCAGGGTATAAATTATAGAATGTTTTCCAGGCCTTTCATGACATGACTGTTACAGGTTGCCTTTCAGAAGAAGGTCACTATTGGAACTAGAACCTGCTGCATCTGAAACAGAAGTGATTTGTGTTTATTATTACAGGCAGAAATTGTAGAATAATTGGGAGCCATAGCAAACTTTCACTCTATACTTAATGAATATATCAGGAGGAAGAGCTGGATCTGGAATTCTACAGGCAGCTGGGGGAGGCCGTGCGTGCAAAGGATGTTGTGGTCATGAATTACCCTGACATCAACTGGGAGGAGCAGTCGACCAGGTCTTAGCGCTTACGAAGGTTCCTGACATGCGTACAGGACCTACACCTCGTGCAGGAGGTACTCGTCCCCACTAGGGGAAATGCCATACTGGATCTGGTGGTAGCCTCTGGGGACGACCTTGTTGAATTAAAAAAGATCGTGGTTCGTTTCTCGGGAGGTGGAAAAAAAACTTTCAGCTTCAGACACACTTTATTAGCAATACAAAAGGTATATATTTGCAAATAGGGTCAGAGGGAGAAGACAAAAGATCAAATCCCTCTGCCCCCGAGCATAATCATTAGCAGGCTTTTATCCCCTCTCTCCTGACCACGTGTGCAGAAGGAGGAATTTTTACAACTCATTTCCGGTTCATACAAACATGTCGCTTCATACGTCCCATGTGCATTACAATTAACTACTTAAGTATGCGGGGCGGGTAGGCTTAATATGCATTAGGTTATAACGCGTGCGTGGATGGGACTCAAGGTTACTCAAGGTTCATCCTGAAGGCAAAAAATGGCATTTGCTCTTATCTTAGCCTTAGGAATGTGGGGTCATGAAAGAAAGTGTGATTTAGTGTGACAAAGAGATAGTAAATTTGCAGGACAGAGAGGGAGTGATGCCTTAGTACAAAGGGCCTTTTGGTGGCTTTTCCCTTCAATTTCCACCCCCCCCCTTCCCTCTCCCATTAAGGAGACAAGGATGGGTAGCAGCTGTGTTTTTCTTTTTTTTCTAAATCTGCTATTGATAATGCATTTTTAATAATATTTCTAACAATATCCCCCCTCGAGATGCTTTCTGATCTTTACTTCATTTGGGCATATCAAGATAATTACGAGGAATTTTTCTGAGGACCATGACCTTTGCAGCAGTCTGTGCTTTTAGAGGGACTGCTGCAACCTGCATTCCTTCCACTGTGGTGGTTATCAATCTAGTGAGACAAGGAATAAGGCAAGGGATAAAAATCAAACCAGTTAGAGCACACAAAAGCACAAACCCTACCTTTTTCCACCAGGGTCCTCCAAATAATTGAAACCACCAGTCCTTATTCCATGTGGTTTCCCACGTTTGTATTGGTACATGGGCTATTTTTCTAATCTCTTTGGCAATCTCTAAGACTGCTTTCCCGTTGTCATCTATTTGGAGGCAACAGTTAGAAAGGTTGAGCTTTCCGCAGACTCCGCCTTCCTCTGCAAGTAAATAGTCTAAGGCCATCCGATTTTGGTATATGGCTGCTCTCATCTGAGAACTTTGTCGGGCCAATAACTCGAGAGCAGTGGCGGTCTGGTTAGTAATTACTTCCAAGACTGCCTGCAACCGGATGATTCTATTCAGCATATATATTGGTGTCCGGTATCCCCAACTCCCATCATTAGCCCATGTAGCTGGTCCATAATACTCAATAATCCTCTGAGGGGGCCACTCATCCTTCTTCCACTTTTGGGAGCTACCCTGTGTCAAACTTACATCAATACTTCTCTTGGCCCTTTTCCAGTCATCATACAAAGAGACTCCTAGCTTATTTCCAACCTCAGACGGTAACAAAAAGAAAGCTGGTACAATTACTCCCATATAGCAAGTTCCCGTCCACCCCTGTGGTAGTATTGTATAGGCCCGTCGTCCGCAAATCCAATAGTATCCTCTTAAGGCCCTATTTTCTCTATTGGTGGCATTTGGAGGGGCCCAACCATAGGGCATCTCGGGAAACCCCAAGCCTCCTTCTGGACCCAAAGGACCAGCAACTGCGTGGCCTCCTTTCATGGAACATTCCCATAGCCCATCCTGGTTCTTGTCTGTACAATCTGTCCGATCATCACTTTGATTTGTGGCACTCCAATATTTATTAAACCACACAATTGTTCCATTGGGATGCTGCCACACTAGCCGATTATACCCTGGGCTATTAGGATAATAAAGCCGTTCTAATCTTGTAAGGTTCATCCACCTTACTTTTAAAGTCCATATGCAACGGCTGTGTCCCAACCTTTTTCCTGTACCATTATTACTGATGCAATACTCTCCTAACGCCACTTGGGAAAGTTCCCAACTGTGGTTCTCATCCCATTTTTGACTAGTACTCTTAACATCTGCCTTACTACTTACTAGCCATTTCGGGGCCAAAGGAAAAGCCCTCCAAGGCCACTGGCCTCTGGCCTCCCGAAGCCCCCCACAGGCCCAGCAGTTGGTAAGATTAAAAGTACCTGCAATTCTTTCCATCATATCAACATACAAATTTGTCCCTGGGGGAGCAATTTGGGAAAGCGAGGGTGTGAGCCAGCGGTTAAGGCTGCTCAATTCTGCTTCTTTCATTATGCATATAACAACAAGGCACATTAAGATTCCCACCATATTTTCCCTTTTACTTTCTTGTCTAATTTTCTGAGCTTTGATTAAGCCATCTCAGGCGCACTTGGAGATCACCAGTAGGTTCACAGCTCCACTTGCTGGCTTCTTGTTCCGAAGACGACTCAGCTTCCGGAGTGAGTTCGTCTTGGGAGATGTTGTCCTCTGACGCTTGTGGATGTCGTTTCACACGAGTATGGTGTATCCAACGATCATGGCCAGTAATCTTTACAGCGGTGTGGGTTGTTAGAAGTACCTGGAAAGGGCCACTCCACCTCTCAGTCAAAGGCTCCTTTTTCCACCGCTGCACCAAGACCCAGTCTCCCGGGGAGAAGTCATGTACCGGTACATCTAAAGGCAGACGCTGAAAGGAGGCTGCATACCTGTGGAGAGAAAACAAGACAGACTGCAAGGCAATAACATATGTATGAAGTTCACTATTACCTAATTCAAAAGTTACATTTTCTCGCATCCCAGGTGGTAAGACTCGAGGTGGCTTGCCAAACATAATTTCATATGGGGTCAATTTGAGGCCCCGTCGGGGAGTGTTTCGAATGCAAGTAAGAGCTAGCGGCAATGCTTGAGGCCACTTAAGGCGTGTTTCAATACAGATTTTGGTGAGCAAAGTCTTTAAAGTTCTATTCATGCGTTCCACTTGTCCTGAACTCTGTGGTCTCCATGGTGTGTGTAGTTTCCAAGTAACCTTGAGAGCTTGTGCGACTTCTTGAACCACTCTTCCCACAAAGTGTTGTCCTTGATCCGACTCGATGGACTCAGGCAGGGAATACCGGGGAATGATCTCCTGTAACAAATACTTCACTACTGCAGCTGCAGTGGCAGTCCTGGTGGGCCAAGCCTCGACCCAACCAGAGAGCTGGTCTACCATGACAAGTAAAAACCCGTGATGTCCGGATCGTGGGAGCTCGGCAAAATCAATCTGCCATGCCTGTCCAGGGTACGCCGCCCAGGGTCTACCTCCCATTGGCACAGGGGGTTTCCTTCGAGGGTTTACTTTCTGGCATGTAATGCACCTGGTAGCAATGCGCTGAGCTTCTACATATAGCCCTGGGGCTACTGCTTGGCGGATCATTAGATCACCCATGGCCAAACCTCCCATATGGGTTCTTGCATGGAGCTGTTGCAGCACCTCCTGAACCAATGGCCTGGGTATCATGACTTTCCCTCCTGGTACTATCCACCACCCCTGGGAGTTCTTTTCTGCACAAGCTTTCTGTGCAAATTTATCTTCTTCAGGGGAATACTGTGGGACTAAATCCTGAACGTATGGCCATATGGCATGGGACATAGCCTGCTTGGATACCTCTTCCGCTTCTCCCCCAATAAATGCAGCTTCCTTTGCTGCTGCATCAGCCTTTGCATTTCCAAGCTTATGCTTTTTCTCAGCAGCCTTCCCATGGGCCCGCACATGAATGACTGCTACCTCTTTAGGCTGGTGGAGTGCCTCTAGTAGTTTGATAATCTGGGGGCCATTAGCAATCTTATTCCCAGAGGCAGTAATGAAACCCCTTTCTTTCCACAATAGTCCGTGCGCATGGACTGTAGAAAAAGCATAGCGAGAGTCAGTGTATATATTAACTCGCTGGTCTGTCCCCAGCTGTAATGCTCGGGTGAGCGCAGTGAGTTCTGCGGCCTGTGCCGACCATGAGCTCGGCAATGACTCCCTCCATACTACCTTATCCAAGGTTACCACTGCACATCCTGTTCGTCTTTTTCCATCGATGACAGAGCTGGAGCCGTCCACAAAGTATTCAACATCTGGGTCTTCAATTGGGTCCTCAGCAAGATCAGGTCGCACCTGCGTGGTCTGATTCAGGACCTCAAGGCAGTCATGCGTCGGTTGCCCTGGCTCTGGCAGCAAGGTTGCAGGGTTTAAGGCTGTAGTATGTTTGAAAGTAAGTCCTGGATTAGAGAGCAAAAATATCTCATACCGTGATTGTCTGGAGGGGTTAAGAAATTTCCCTCCCTCAGTCCCTAGGATCTGGGGAACTCCATGAGGAGTGAGTATTTCCATATCCGCACCCATGACTATCTTCTGGGCTTCTTCAACAACCACTGCTGTGGCTGCCACAGCCCGAAGACAGGCTGGCCACCCGAGTGCAACTGGATCTAGAACCTTTGAATAATATCCCACGGGTCTCCAGGTCGGGCCCGATGGCTGTGTCAGCACCCCTGATGCAACCCCTCGATTCTCATGAACATACAGTCGATATGGCTTTTTACTGTTTGGGATGGCTAAGGCTGGGGGCTGGGTTAATGCTGCCTTCAGCAGATCAAAAGCATGCTGCATTTCTTTATTCCATTTCCATTTAGTGAGACTCTCCTTAGTCAGGGATTCATACAGTGGTCTAGCCTTCCCACCGTAATCTGGTATCCATAGTCGACAGAACCCAGTTAGCCCTAGGAATGCTCGCAGCTCCTTGGGTGACTTAGGTGGGGTTAGACCTTGAATCGCCTGTATGCGATCTGCACTCAGGGCTCTGACTCCTTTTGAGAGCTTATATCCCAAAAATGTGACTTCAGGCTGACATATTTGGGCTTTCTCTCTAGAGACTTTATATCCTTTTTTTCCCAGAGTGTTTAGGAGTGACCTGGTGGCTTCCTCGCAGAGCTGCAAGTTTGGGCTTGCAACTAGCAGGTCATCCACATACTGGAGGAGAGTCACTGCAGGGTGTGATCCCTTCCATTCCCCCAAGTCCTTCTGAAGGGCAAGCCCGAAAATATGGGGGGCTGCTATAAATCCTTGTGGAAGAACTGTCCACATGAGTTGGGCTTTATGGAAAGTATCTGGATCCTCCCATTCAAAAGCAAACAATTTTTGACTCTCTCGGTGAAGAGGAATAGAGAAGAAAGCATCTTTCAAATCTAGCACTGAAAATATTTCAGCTTCCCCCGGTACTTGTGTCAAAATCGTGTGAGGGTTCGGGACTACAGGATGGTCTGAAAGGACCTTCTTATTTACTGCCCGTAAGTCTTGGACCAGTCTGTATGAGACCCCATCTGCCTTTGGCACTCCAAGAATGGGGGTGTTATAGGGTGAAGACCCTTCCACTAGCCATCCGTACCTCTTGTATTTCTCTATTAACGGCTTGAGTCCAGCTCTGGCCGCTCGGCTGAGTGGGTACTGCTTTACCCGAACGGGCCCCTCCCCATCCTTGAGTACGATCCTTACCGGGGAGACGAACTTAGCTCGCGCAGGGGTTCCATCAGCCCATACTGAGGGGTCTACTCCAGTCATGTGATCTTCTGGACTTACTGCAGGGCGTCGGTCCTCCAGGAGAGCCATCTGATAGTTCGAGCTCTGCTTGACAGGTAGCTGGACCACCATCTGATCGTCTCTGAAAAAGATCTCAGCTTGCAATTTTGTGAGTAAGTCCCGCCCAAGGAGTGCAACCGGGCAACTTGGAGAATACACAAAGGAGTGCTCGAGCAAATGGTCTCCCACCTTGGTGAGGAGTGGTTTACAAACAGGGAGTCGAGTTTGCATTCCCTCAATCCCTTCTACAAGTACATGCTGTTCTCTAGTTCCTGCACAGGGGGGTTTTTCTGGAATCATTGAAAATGTAGCCCCAGTATCCACCAAGGCTTCAAAGTTTTTGCCACCAACCCTAATGGTTACCATGGGATCTTCTCGGGCTCCAACCCGAAGGGTAGTGGTCTTAGATCCCTGTCCCCTTCATTCTGAATCCTCACCCTTATCTTCTGCCCGCATGAGGTGACCTCTCGGTTCCCCCTCTCTCTTCTCCTTCAACTTCGGGCATTCCCTCTTCCAGTGTCCTTTCTCCTTGCAATAAGCACAAACATCTGCTCCCACTCTTTCTCCCTTCCTCTTCTGTATCCCAGCCTTTCCAGGGTTCCCTCCAGTTATAGCAGCTGCTAGTGCTGCCATCTGTCGCTGAGCCTTTTTATCCTCCTTGCGCTCCTGCACTTGCTCACGATTCCCATACACCTTATATGCAATTTCCACCAGCTCTGAAATCGGTTTCCCAGCACCTCCCTCAGTTTTCTGTAACTTCTTACGGATATCAGCAGCAGATTGACCAATAAACATAAGATTTACCATGCGCTGGTTATCTGGGGCTTCTGGATCCAGATCCGAAAACCTGCGAAACGCCTCATACAGCCTCCCAAGGAAAGCTGAGGGATCCTCCTCTCTTCCCTGTCTCACCTCATACAATTTAGACAGATTGGTAATCCGAGGCACTGCCTTTCCCATTGCTTCCACTATAATTCCCAAATACCGTGCACTCAGCTCTCTGCCCTCTGCAGTATGATTGTCCCATCCCGGCTCTTCTACCGGGTAGGTATCACGCAGAGTACGACCAGCAGCACCCTCTGACTCAACTCTGGCTGCCGCAATACGCTCTGCTGTACCTAACACTAATCTCCTCTCCTCCGGGGTTAGGAGGGTCTGGAGCATCATCTGGACATCAGCCCAAGTGGGTCGATGAGTCTGCCCAATAGATCGAAACAAATCCCTCATCTTTTCAGGGTCTTCACGAAAAGAGGGGCTCTGATTTTTCCAGTTAAATAAATCTGAAGTGCTAAATGGGGTGTAGACGAAAGTTGCAGTGCCTCCTTCCCCAATAACCTCTCGCATCGGACAGTTCAACACCGGCTGTGACTCTACAGGCTTGCGCAAATAATAACCCTTATTTCCTGATTCAGATGAGGCACTTGGCTGAGGCTCACGCTCTAACTCATTAGGTATGCATTGGTACGTCGGTGGTGGTCTCTCTAAGGGAGGGGGCGGTGGTGCAGAAGGACTGGATGCCGAGGAGGCGTCTGACTCATCTTCGCTACCCGACAGGGCAACCGGAGCACGGGTCCGGTACTCAGCCAATTCAGAATCTCCCCCGTCATTAGACTCAGGAAGTACAGGCGGCCCCCCCCGAGCCTTTTTCTTAACAAGCATCACATGAGACTTTGCTAAGTAATTCTTAATCCAAGGTGGCTGATTTTGAACCACCCACAACCAACAATCAATATAAGGAAACTGATTCCAATACCCATTTTGCATAACAATTTCATGGATAGCTATCACTTCTTTTAGCACAAAGGATCCTTTCGGGGTCCAGTGGACCCCAAATGTTGGCCACTCGAGTTGACAAAACTTAATTAAATCATCTTTTTTCATTTTTATTCCATAATCGGCCGGCCTTGCAAATTTATTAAAATGACGTAATAAGACTTTTAGAGGGGTATCAATATTGTTTTCTACACGAGAGCTACTCGTACCCATTTGCCCACAAAAATGCGCCCAATGCACACCAAATACCAAAAAGATCTCAACAACAGATGATTTACAATGAGAGCTAAGCCTAGAATTTCTCAGCAAACTTACACATCCTTTGTTTTAGATCCGTACACCAGATTAGGCAAAGGGAATTCGTATACTCACTCAGATACCCCAGAGATCTCGATCCAAATTCCAAAGTGTGTCTGCCTCTCCAGAAACTCAGAATTTACATAGGATACTTCCTTTAACTTCCCGGATATTTGGACTTAAACCTCAAATACCAGAGTGAGTCCAAAGTCGGCTCGGTGTGCACAAATCCCTGGTACTGGAGGTGCTCTGTCACTGAATTCCGGGGTAGTCCTCGAGAAGCCCCACGTTGGGCGCCAATTGTTGAATTAAAAAAGATCGTGGTTCGTTTCTCGGGAGGTGGAAAAAAAACTTTCAGCTTCAGACACACTTTATTAGCAATACAAAAGGTATATATTTGCAAATAGGGTCAGAGGGAGAAGACAAAAGATCAAATCCCTCTGCCCCCGAGCATAATCATTAGCAGGCTTTTATCCCCTCTCTCCTGACCACGTGTGCAGAAGGAGGAATTTTTACAACTCATTTCCGGTTCATACAAACATATATGTAAACATGTCGCTTCATACGTCCCATGTGCATTACAATTAACTACTTAAGTATGCGGGGCGGGTAGGCTTAATATGCATTAGGTTATAACGCGTGCGTGGATGGGACTCAAGGTTACTCAAGGTTCATCCTGAAGGCAAAAAATGGCATTTGCTCTTATCTTAGCCTTAGGAATGTGGGGTCATGAAAGAAAGTGTGATTTAGTGTGACAAAGAGATAGTAAATTTGCAGGACAGAGAGGGAGTGATGCCTTAGTACAAAGGGCCTTTTGGTGGCTTTTCCCTTCAATTTCCACCCCCCCCCTTCCCTCTCCCATTAAGGAGACAAGGATGGGTAGCAGCTGTGTTTTTCTTTTTTTTCTAAATCTGCTATTGATAATGCATTTTTAATAATATTTCTAACAACCTGGTGGGGGAGGTGCTAGTACAAGAGAGGCTAGGGGACAGTGATCATGAAATGATCCAGTTTGCTATTCAGAGAAAGGTGGGGAGGGTAACTAGCACAGCGCAAATGCTTGACTTTAGGAAAGCCAACTTCGATGTGCTCAGGGCAGTAGTCAGGGAGGCACTCGGAGCCCAGGGGGTAGCTAGCATGGGGGTCCAGGAAAGGTGGTCCTTCTTCAAGGAGGCTATCTTTGGGGTGCAGCAGGACGCAATTCCTCTGCGCAGGAAGGCGGGAAAAGGGTCCAAGAAACCTTCATAGCTGAGCACGGATATCCAGGCTGGCCTGAGGGCAAAGAAAAAAGCGTACTGGTGGTGGAAGCAGGGGGCAGGGACAAAGGAGGAGTACACCTCCCTGACCTGAGTTTGTAGGGATTTGGTAAGGAAGGCTAAAGCAGCACTGGAGCTTAGATTAGCTTCTGGGATTAAGGATAACAAAAAGTCCTTCTTCAAGTATATAGGTAGCAAGAAGAAGTCTTGGGGTAACATTGGACCCCTACGAGGCAGGGCAGGGCAGGTGGCGATGGATGCGTGAGAGAAGGCAGAACTCTTCAACAAGTTCTTTGCCTCCGTGTTCCTGTCTGCTGACAATGGGGTGCTCTTGGGTAACAGCGTAGAGAGGCCCGGGAAGGATGCGAGTCCCCTGTTAGTTCAGACCTAGTTAAAGATTACCTGGAGGGCTTAGATGTGTCCAAGTCAGCAGGCCCGGATGACCTTCATTCGCGGGTGCTGAAGGAACTGGCTGGTGTCATCGCGGAGTCATTGGCATGGCTGTTTGAGGACTCCTGGTGCTCGGGCCAAGTCCCTGAGGACTGGAAAAGGGCCAATGTGGTCCCTATTTTCAAGAATGGAAGGAAGGAAGAGCCTGGCAACTACAGGCCAGTCAGCCTCACTTCTATCTTGGGGAAGGTCGTTGAAAAAATTATTGAGGGCCACATTTGTGAGAGCCCTGCACGGGAAGTGAGGTTGAGGGGTAACCAGCATGGGTTCATGCAAGGCCTGCCTGACTAACCTGGTCTCTTTCTATGACCAGGTAACAAAGAGCTTAGATGGGAAGGAGGAAGTCAATGTCATCTTCTTGGACTTCCAGAAGGCCTTCGACACAGTGTCCCAGCCAATTCTGGTAGGAAAGCTGAGGGATTGTGGCATTAATGAATGCACAGTCACATGGGTGGCAAACTGGCTCCAGAGGTGAACCCAGGGGGTGGTGGTGGACAGGTCGATGTCGACCTGGGATGATGCGGGCAGCGGAGTCCCCCAGGGCTTGGTCCTTGGGCCGGTGCTGTTCAACACCTTCATTAGTGACCTGGACGAGGGTGTGGAGAGCACCCTGTTCAAGTTCGCTGACGACACCAAGCTGTGGGGTAAAGTGAATACAGCGGCAGGCAGGGACCGCATCCAGGCAGACCTGGATAGGTTAGAGAAGTGGGTGGATCTGAACAGGATGCGGTTCAACAAGGACAAGTTCAGGGTGCTGCACCTGGGGAGAGGGAACCAGCATTATGGTTATAGGTTAGGGGCTGACCCTCTCGGCAGCACAGAGGCAGAGAGGGATCTTGGAGTCAGGATTGACTCCAGGATGAATGAGTTGGGAATGCGACGAAGCAATAGGCAGAGCCAACCGCACCCTGTCCTGCATCAACAGGGGCATCACTAACAGGTCCAGAGAGGTCTTGTTCCCCCTCTATGCGGTGCTGGTCAGGCCGCAGCTGGAGTACGGTGTCCAGCCGCACTTCAAGGAGGACGTGGAGATCCTGCAGAGGGTCCAGAGGAGGTCCACTCGTATGATTGGGGGCCTCCATGGCCAGCCCTATGAAGAGATTCAGGTCCCTCAGCCTCTCCTCATCTCCGCAAGAGGAGACTGAGGGGGGATCTTGTGGCTGCCTACAACCTTATCAGGGGCCAGCAGCAGAGACTCGGGGAAAGCCTGTTCACCAGGGCCCCCCTTGGAGTCACCAGGAACAATGGCCACAAGCTGAGGGAGGATAGGTTTAGGTTGGATATTAGGAAGAACTACTTCACGGTAAGGGTGGCCAGAGCCTGGAATAGGCTCCCCAGAGAGGTGGTGCTCTCACCTTCCCTGGAAATCTTCAAGAGGAGACTGGATAGGCACCTGGCTGGGGTCTTATGATCCCTTCCCACCCCCAGTGCTCCTTCCTGCCCATGGCAGACTCGATGATCTGTCTAGGTCCCTTCCCACTCAGTGATTCTGTGATTCTATGAATATGTTAAAAAGAAGAAAGTCAGCATAAAGGTTTGGAGAAAGAAGCTAATGGAATTGTAAGAAACTGACATGACTAGAGCAACTCCTGCTATAGGAGAGGAAGTGACTGTTTTGGATCCCAGGGTCTGAATAATGGATTTTAAGGAGGAAGAGACTTTTCAGGACATCTGATTAATTTGTTTCAGGCATAATGTTAAAGGGAAAGGAAGAAATTTATGTTATATTTAATAAAGCTATAAAATACAAATACATTTTCGTACAGTTTGTCTAGGTCAGAGAATGGCAGCCAATGGCCTGTGGAGTCATTATATCTTGCCTGCATAACTGGAGCTTCAGTGGCATTTGACAGTGAGGGACTTTGTCTATGCTATACTGAGCTTCACCAAGCCACGTGGAGAAGTGCCAGCAGCAGTGGCAGCAGCAGCATCTGGACACCAGCATTAGCCTGCCTCGGACCCAAGCTGAACCACTCTGGCCTGACTGGGAAATGTTGCTGAACACTGACTTAAGTGAAAACTGAAGTAAAAGAAGCCTAGGCGGTTACTTCAGACAACAACCACTTTGTTTCATAGTTTCTAGGGTCAGAAGGGACCTGAGCAGATCATCCAGTCCGACCCCCTGCCATGGCAGGAAAGAATACTGGGGTCAAATGACCCCAGCAAGATGTGCATCCAACCTCCTCTTAAAAACCCCCAGGGTAGGAGCCTGCACCACTTCTCTTGGAAGCTGGTTCCAGACCCTAGCCGCCCTGACTGTGAAGTAGCACCTCCTGATATCTAGCCTAAACCTACCCTCTGCCAGCTTGTGACCGTTATTCCTGGTCACTCCTGGCGGTGCTCGGGGGAACAGTGACTCCCCCAATGCCTGCTGATCCCCCCTGACTAGTTTATAACAGGCCACAAGATCCCCCCCTCAGCCTTCTCTTGTGGAGGCTGAACAGGTTCAGGTCCCGTAGCCTTTCCTCATAGGGCCTGCCCTGTTGTCCCCTGATCATATGAGTGGCCCTCCTCTGGACCCTCCCCATGCTATCAATATCCTTCTTGAAGTTTGGCGCCCAGAACTGGACGCAGTACTCCAACTGCGGCCTGACCAGTGCTGCATAGAGGGGGAGGATCACCTCTCTGGACCTCCTCAAGATGCATCTGTGGATGCATGCCAAGGTGCGGTTGGCCTTCCTAACTGCCTCCCCACACTGCCGGCCCATGTTCATCTTGGAGTCAATGATGACCCCAAGATCCCTTTCCGCCTCCGTGCTGACACGAGGGGAGTTCCCTAACCTGTAGGTCTGGTGCCAGTTGTTCCTCCCGAGGTGCATCACCTTGCACTTGTCTGTGTTGAAACCCATCCTATTCTCATCTGCCCACCCTTGTAACCTGTCTAGGTCTGATTGTAGCCTGTTGCATCCTTCCAATGTGCCCACATCCCCCCACATCTTAGTGTCATCAGCAAATTTGAACAGGGTGCTTTTTACCCCCTCGTCCAAATCGCTGATGAAGATGTTGAACAGTGCGGGCCCGAGGACCGAGCCCTGCGGAACCCCACTGCCCACGTCCTTCCAGGTTGAGAAGGACCCATCCACTACCACCCTCTGGGTGCGGCCCTCCAGCCAGTTGGCAACCCATTTGACTGTGTGGGTGTCTACACCACAGCCCCCCAGTTTCTTAATGAGAGCGGGGTAAGAGACAGTGTCATAAGCCTTCTGGAGGTCCAGGAAGATTATATCCACTGCTACCCCTGCATCTAATGATGTGGTGATCTGATCGTAAAAGGCCACCAGGTTGGTCTGACAGGACCTGCCACTGATGAACCCGTGTTGGTTGCCCCTAAGCATGCAGTCCCCTGCTGGCCCCTCCTGGATATGTGCCAGCATAATTTTCTTGAACAGCTTGCCTAGGATCGAGGTAAGACTAACCGGCCTATAGTTTCCCGGGTCCTCCTTCCTGCCTTTTTTGAAGATGGGGACCACGTTGGCCCTCTTCCAGTCCTCCGGTACCTCACCAGAGCACCACAAGTGCTCCTAAAGTTGTGCCAGGAGACTTGCAATGACCTCGGCCTGTTCCTTTAGAACTCTAGGGTGGAGATCATCCAGGCCGGCTGACTCGAATACGTCCAACCCCTCCAGAAGCTCCCTAACTAAATCCTTGCTAACCCGTGGCCTAGGTGTGCCTCCCCCGGGGCCCAAGGGGGGCCCAGCAGGGAGGTGGCTGTTCTGGTCCCTACTTAGGAAGACGGAGGCAAAGAAATCGTTAAACATGTTAGCTTTGTCGTCTGGTGTGACGACCAAGTTTCCCAACGCGTCCTGCAAGGGCCCCACATTACCCGGGACCTTCTTTTTACCCCCTACATATTTAAAAAAGGACTTCTTATTGTCCTTAATCTGGGAAGCTAGACCCAGTTCCATCTCTGCCTTGGCCTTCCTAATTACCCCCCTACATCCCTGAGCAACTACAGAATAGCCCTCCCTGGTGATGACCCCTTCTTTCCATTGGGTGTAAGCCTCCTTTTTAGCAAGGGGACATTCCCGGATGCTTTTGGTGAGCCACGGAGGCTTGTGTGCTCTCCTGCTCCCTTTGATCCTCGATGGGATTACCTTCCTTTGGGCTTGGAGGATCATCTCCTTAAAGAGCGACCACTCTCCTTGGACACCTGGCTCCCCTCCCCTCCGGGACCTCAGCGCTTCTCCAACTATCCTCCTTGGCTTGTTGAAGTCTGCCCTCCTAAAATCTAGGCCCGCTGCCTTACTGCATGCCTTTGCCACCTTGCGCTGGATGGTGAATTCCAGCAGGCGATGATCACTGTCGCCCAGGTGGTCGAGCACCCGCAGCCCCCTCACCAGGTCATCAGCCGTGGCCAGCAATAGGTCCAACAAGGCGTCTCCCCTGGTGGGGTGTGCACCTCCTGGATTAGATGGAGGTCCTGCACTCTGACCAAGAACCTACGTGAGCGTTCAGACCTGGCTGACTGTTCTTCCCAGCAGATGTTGGGGAAATTCAGGTCCCCCATGACAACCACATCCCTAGCCTTCACTACCTCTGTGAGCTGACCCAAGAATTTCTGGTCAAGCTCTTCTCCCTGGTTGGGAGGTCTGTAGTAGACTCCCACCATTAAGTCCCTTTCCCCTCGACTGCCTGTTTGTTTGTTTCTAAAAGAACCCATATTGTGAGCTTAGAATTAGAAAAGTTCCATTTAAAATATAACACATTTTCATGTCGGTTGCCTGGGCACCTGGATCTTTTCCATTTGTTGATGGAGTATTACTATGCGTCACATCATGGGAGAGTTAAATAATAGACACAGGGCGAGTCACCTGTTTTGCAGAAATACTAACCAGAAAAGCATACCTTCTATGGGAATAAAGAGAGGCCTTTGTTTCTCTGTGTTAAATAATTTTCTTATTGCCTTAGCAGTCTGACTTATGGGACTTATACCAACTACTTTTCACTAGTAATAGTCCTAGATTTGGGAAAGAATTACAGATAACATATTCTTCAGTCAAAATGTACATCTGATTATCTCAAGATAAAATATAAATGTGTTTAAACTACAGTTTGTCCATACAAAAAGGCACATATCCTGTCCAAAGCCCCCCCAGAGGTTCCACTTCATATGCAGTCCACCACTTATACGGTACAGATTAAAAATAGGCCTATGGACACACAGGAAGAGGAGATAAGATCCTCATAGAAACTAAGGAGAGAATCCTTTTGACAGGTGCACAGAAGCATAATAAGGACTAGGAGAAGAGTGACGGGCTTATAAAGTACAAAAATAGAGAAGTATGAATGGAAGCTCTAATTCTCCAAGTCTGATATATCACAGAAGTACAGGATAATTACAAAGACAGAGTGGAAAAGCCAGCTGAAAATTTAGAACGTTTCAATGGAGAAAAACAGAAGAAGCTCATTACTTACGAAGATGAAAAGGATCTAAAAACTCTAAAATGCCAAAACAACCCCTCAAATAGTAAAGTTAAAATAATGCAGCATCTGAGTGTATCAAGGGGGGTCTAGTTGCCACAAATCATGCGAAGTACTTTTCATAACCTCTGCTGTGACTTAGAACTTTATTACCAAGGTTCCCCAAACGTACCAACCAATCTGCAGGTTTATCAAGGTCTGTATTACATGGGGAGAGTTTCTTATGAACCAGTAAAAGGATTCATGAGATACAAAGTGCCTCAAGGATCAAGTGTAAAAAAAAAAATACTGGAAAAATAAAGGAACTGTTATACATAAATAGTACCTGGAACAGCATGCGTTTACTTGGAAGAGAAGACAGTAGTGGCAGTTTTCACGTATAGGGAAGAAAAACAATTACTACAGCTGATTATGGTTGATATCAGTTCTCTACTTCCATGCCCACATAAACAAGTTTAACTGCTGAACAGGGAATTCAAAACGGTCCATCTTGCCAAAACCAACTTCTTTTGAAGAATAATTCCAGTAAAGTTCCTTGTTTCCAGAGAAATCTGGGAGAAGGCTGAGGATGTGCTACTAAAGCTAATGAAGAGGTATAAATTCAGTTTTTGTAACTAGTTGGTTGACTGACTTTCTGTTCTAAATCATTATGTTAGATGTGTTAAATCCTCTAGAGCCTGGTTATTATTAGCTATATTTTTACAGCTACTGGTAAATTGACTGAATTAAACAAACACATTCTGGACTCAAATTGCAAAACAATCACAGTGCCCTTTGATTTTCCCTTCTAAGAGAACACAATGTTGTTTTCAACAACAATTGCAAACTACAAGATGTACTTGAACAAAAAGAAGGAAAGAATGCTTGTCCAATGGGAGGATCACATGAAGTGGATATCAAAAGAATAAATGACCTTAAGAGGTCATAAAAGGCTCACAGATATTAAAAGGAAAGTTTAGTTTAAAGGTTGATCTGACAAAGAGACCTGTTGCTATGGACAGGACTCCTTTCATTCCTAGTTTCCTATTTACAATAGGAACAATTTCCTATTGTTCACTAATTTTTATTTTGAAGGGAATAAAATAAGGAGCAAAAAGAGAGGAACCTTGGAGACCACAATATCAGAAGAATGAGTCAGGGAGAAAGGCTTTTCTAGAGATGCTAAATATAAGAGAGAAGTGTATGTCTTTTCCTTTTGGACAAGAAATACTGACTTCCAATTACAATAAATTTTGACAACTTTTAATTTGGGGGATGTATAATAAAACAGGGAAAAAACACTCCGCTGAGCAGTTTCCAGGGAAAGCAACTACAGTATCAGGTGACTAGAAAAGACTGTAGGATTCAAGCCAATGTGAAAAGGCAAGAAGATATACTACACACATATATGTCACCTCAAACAGGTATCTGCCTGCCTAGCTCTTCATTTATATCTACTTCCATCTGCTACTGCCATGATCAGACCTATGCAAGAAATGTTGGCAACTATCAACCAAACAAAAGAACTGTAGTAAGCTTTAGAGCGGAATCATCCTTTCTCAGGCTGGTTTCAGTGTTCTGGTTTGAATGTGAAAAGGCAAGAAGACACACTACAAACAGGCACCTGCCTGCCTAGCTCTTCATTTATATCTGGTTTCAGTGTTCTGATTTCAGTGTTCAGCTTGTGAGTTTTTTAATACAAAGGCTTCCTATGATTTAAAAAAGGCTGACCTCACTACTGGCACTTTATACATTAATAGCACTGCTCTAACTTCCTCTTCAATTAACAGCTAACTCTGTTGAAGAAACTGGAAGCAAAGAAACAACCAAACAGCCAAGAGAAAAGGGAAAATAATGTCACAGAGTTTGTCTGATAAAATGCCTGTGTGGTGATGCAATAGAAAGACCTAAATGCAGGAAAATGCTAATTTTGACTTGCAAAAAGAATGCGCTTACCCAAATTCCTCCTCTTTGGAGCCTCACTCCCTGTGGTTGATCACAGAGATTCGAACTTGCATGAGCCACTGAAGACATTTAAAAAGGAGGATGGTAACATTGGAATCACTTCAGTAAGTCATCTTAAACCTGCACCTGCAGTTTGCAAACATGTGATATGGTAGTCACAAATCAGCCAGGTGAGAATTAAATATTTTCGGCAGCAGTTAGAATACCGATAGAAGATGCACAGAACCTGAGCCTTAGATTGCTCTACTATAGGACACTGCTATAGTGGAATGTTTATGGCAGAACAGTAAGGATTAATAATAATGACTCTTTCCAGGGGCACAAGTCTTGGAATGGACAAGGCCATTGCCAGGAAGTCTGCTGTGGCTACAACTGATGAAAGTTAAGCTTCACTTGCTGCTGTTTCCTCTTTTTTCTAGTTCTTTTAAGGGGTTAGGTTAGGAATAATCCTTGAGGATCTTCCCTTCTCTTTTGTAAAATCACTCCCTGAGAGCTTGAGAAATCTCTTTTCTCTTAAACCAGGGAGTCAAACTCATGGCACAGAAGCATAATCTTCCAAATCTTTTACCTGGAAGCTTTACCCTCAGATCTCTCTCACCAACTGAAAAGGGCTGTCAAGCAGCAGCATGCTATCTTCTGTAAGTGAAACATTGTTTAACCCAGGCAAACAGGGAACAGAAGAGAGAACAACTAAAGAGCTGAATGCCAAAGTAAACACCATTACCAAAACATGCAGGCTGCCCCAGTTCTAGCCAGTCCTTGTTCAGGCACAACCGGTTCCTGAAATGGCTGAACATTTGCAGCTCTTATTAATTTTACCACTGCCACCACAGCCCTCCCACTACTGAATCCTGCTATTGCCATGTGCCACCATACAAGGAACAGAGCATTTTGCTGAACGAAGAGGTACAGTTGGTAAAGGTTTGCACATTTCTAAGGGGCTCACAGATTTGCTGCTACATAGGTGATGCTTTTATTTTAAAGCAAATAGAGTTCTTAGAAGAACTGCTCTCACTGAAGTCACCACCTCCAATTTTTCCTCCTCTTCTGCCTTTTCTTCCAATTCCTTAGAAGGGACAGACAAAGCAAGTTAGATTGTTAAGATTCCAGTACTTCCATTTTAAAAGCAAAATGGAAATAGATTGTGAAATGACAGGTTCTAAGTATTTAGTAACAATGTAAATATTGGCCCCCCTTGTTGGCTTGACAAAGAGACAAAGGTACCACTGGGTTTAGAGAATAAACCATACCATCCGTAGACAATGCCCTGTAAGCTGGTGCAGGAGAGGAGGAAGAGCAATGCAAAGTAATGTGCAATGCTGTTCCTTAGCCAGAATTTTTTAGGGTCCACAATGCAGGACCCTTCATCAGCAGCATAAATTTGCAGGGCCGGGGAGGATGGCAAGGCCTCATCCAGCACGTGTCTTGAGATGAAAATCTCCATTTCATACAATCAATTTTTGGTTAATTCCCACATACCTGCTCACTTGCTTTCCAAACCGCAACTAATATTAAAAGTATTAGAGAGATGGACTAAAACTAATTCAGGATGTCAATCTTTTATTAAGATTTTGAATTTTTAAATGTAAACTTTCAGATAAATTCCCTTATGTCTACTGTATTATGAACTTCAACAGGACATTATTTCATATCATTGACAGCATCCAGAGCTAAATTATCATTGTTTTGGTATGCATCAAAAAAGGGAAATATATAGCTTTCACATAACCAATAATGTGAAGGTATAAGTCTGTTCAAACCAAATAATTAAAAAAGAGAAGGCCGAGTATACTGGATGGACCAACTAAAAATTAGGAAAATATAAACTGTTAAAATGAGTGATCTTCTGTTAACTTATTATTAACAATGACAGGACCAACAAAAGACAACATTTGATGTATTCTCTTTAATAGTATGCCTTAACTCTTTCCTTCCAACCCCCTGTCATTCATTTCTTTCCTAATTAAGAATATAATTGGCCAAAAACCAAGAGTAATGGTAAATAAACAGTCAATCCTCAAATTAGCAAGTAGCCAGTTGGTCAGGTCTTAACAGCATCAATTCACACAAATGAAGCATTACAGCCTGTTATTCTGATTGACCATATTTCATGTGCTTTAAACCAGAGTTCAAGGACAACTTAATTCCGATCTAAATCTTATGTTACAGTTGTATTTTTAATTCAGTTTTGGTTTTGTTAATAAACACCCTCAAAATAGGTCCAAATTCCTCTTTACTATGGAGACAGCTTGCTGAAAAGTAAAACTGGCCAGTCACAGATTAGAATGCACTCTCACAACAGTTAGCTCCTTGGTAATAAGGACAAACTGAGACAGTTAGTGTGAATTCAAGGGCAAAAACATTGCTTTGTTACTGACAGGATATATATTTTTCCCCTCGAAGCCACTGTATAAACAGTAGTCATTTTATAGAAAAAACAGATTGCGTTTTGTTTTGAGAATTTTAATCACATGTGCAATGTTTGGAGTTTTCAAAGCACACACTGTGCAACAAAAAGCTAAATTGCTGAAACTTGCTTTCTGAAATGTGTTGGTATTCAGCCTTCCTGTAAAATCCAGGTTTTTCATGCTGAAGTAGCTTCAGTCACCTAGTTGCTGCTAATGGCCTTTTCTGCTCCCAAGTCTTGTCTTGGCTTAGAGTAGTCCCAAGGTCGCCTGTTCTCTGTGTACCCATACAATTTCCGCAGAGCTACACGGGCAGCTTCTTCTTCTGCAGCCAACAATGTCTCACCAGGACCTTCAGCTATCATCTTCTTATCACTAGAAAAGAGGAGTCTGTGAAACAAAACTGCCTGTCTGGCACATGTAACAACAATTCAATTAGCAAATAAACAACATGGATTTATAGTGCAAACAATTCACCTCCCCCCTTGCTATCTACTTCAACATAAAGACAGCAATTTCCTGCCCTTTCTCAGTGTATGTGGGTTACAGCATATTAAACTACATAGTTCATATGAATATGTGCTCTGAAAAGCTAATGAAAATTACATTTGACATATAATGCCAGAAGGGTGGCGCAAGCCAATCCAGAGCATTTGAACGAGGCTTACAGGGATACTCAAGCCCCCATATTGCTTCAGGTGGGGTCCATGCCATTTATATCATGGGGCCACTGGACAGGAATTGGCCATGCTCAAAATGCCTTCAGGGTTGATTGATGTATTATAAAGCTTGTTTATGGAGTCATCTGGGATTTGCCCCCACCCTCCCCCCAGCCCCTGCCTAGATAAACAAAGGTCCACAATCTGGTTCCTAATACTCCAAGTAAACCTAAAAGTTCCTGTTTGCTATTTACTTCCCTGTAGATCCCTTCCATTTCTCCTCCAGGCAACACACTAGGCTTAGGATTTGGTCTCATTCCTTTCCAAAGCTGCTCAACAGTAGCTGCAAGAATCATATACCAGCTCAAATCTGCACCTGCACTCACTCATGGTACACTTCAAGCACCTGTGCTAAGTTAGAACCTCCTTGAAACAAGGACTATGACTATGCATTTTTACAACTCTAAATATGTTGCGCCAAGGTTCCAACATTTGATTGTATATATACACAAGGCCCATAATTTCTCCTTTATCAAATTATTGTGCACAGCAGTTTTAACAACGATGTGAAGAATTCACTAACCAGTACAACCCAACAAAATAGACAGGCAGAACTGTGCTGGCTCCTGACTTCCTGGTAAGTCTTGGTTCTGGAGCAGAAATATTCTTCTTGGCCAATTCCTCCACCAGCAAGCCCATGGGATTTATATTTTTCCAGATCTCAAACAGGTCTTTTCCAATCAGCTGAGGAATTAAGAAGTCCTATGCAAAAATACATTGAAGTTTTATAATCAACTGGAAAGAAGGATAAAGAATGACTTACTACTGTTTCTGACAACAGCAAAGAAAGATGTAAAAAGCAGTTCACAGAACACTGTGGGCTCTGCAGAGTGCAGCAAGCCCTTTAAGTTGATTCTTGTGATAACAGTCTCCCAGTAATTTTGATGGTGAGAAGAGCACGTCCAAGATGTGTGCACATGCAACATCTTCATTTTAATTCCTATAGAAGAGAGCTGTGAACCAGCATCATAAGACTGCTACTCCAATGTTCTAATTGTGCATATCATCTGAATTCTATTTAATCATTCTGTGCCTGAGATGCACTATGTACTTTAAAGACACTTATTTTGTTACTTCTTTATTTGATAAAAAATTAAGCAGTCAGACAAAGAATTTGTTGTCATACAAAAGAGTCCAATTAAAAAAGAAGAAATGGGATAAGCCCAACTGTAAAATAAAAGTTCACATTAAAACTGCAAACACTACTTATGGCTTGTTAGGGATGTTCAAGAATTGCAATGGAAACCTCCCCTCTGAGGCATTCAAATTGTTAGGACCTAGTATTAAAAAATGTTTTGTTTTCACTTTTTCCAAAGCAATTTACAAGAGCTGCATTACCTTTACATTCTCTTGCAAATAGCATTTATAGAATTTCAGAATCTCAGGTCTTACAGATGTGAATTTCAGCACCCCTTCACAAGCCTACTGATGGTTATACTGGGTGCAGCTACACATGTGCTCTATGGAGGAATTGACTAATTAGCTCTGCAGTAAAACATGACAGTCTACATGTGCTAATTTTAAGATTATGTAGCAGAAAATCCAGTAGAAACTGGTTGTGCATTAGAAGGGTTTAAGAAACATTTTGAATGAATCTGGTATTCCCTTGGAAATGGAGGAGAATTTTCTAAATAGAAAGAGACTTCTTATGGGTTAACAGATGCTTCTTCCTACAGATGTCTTCTATCACAAATATGGTTTTAATTATTTCATGTTATTTGTTTTACAAAAATGTCAACTGTTAAGAAAGGACAGCTGCTACCAAGAAAGCTTTCTTGTCACCATTTGTTTTCACAGTACTGGCCAACTGTGTGTGACCAGGGAGGGGAAAGGAAGCACAGCAGCACATAGAAGAGGAAGCAGAAAGCAGAGCAGTAGATTGGGCAAGGAGCAGAAAGCAAAGCAGCAGTTCAGGCAGCAGCAAGAGACTGGAGTGGCACTCAGCAAGTGCGTAGGACTAATATGTGGCATGCCAGCCAAAAGGTCGGCCCCTACTGTATTTTCTTGGGCACTGGGAACATTTTAAGACCAAGAGGCCTGAAGCTCGACTCCCACTAGTTCAACTCTCACATTAGATACTCACTAACAAATTAATGTAAACTTCCATGTGTGGGACATTAAGTCACATATTTAAGCATGACCTTTCTTAGAATGGTTTCATGACCTTGGTCAACTATACTGACCACCAAAATTGTTACAGAAATTACTTTGCAGTCACTGTCTGACATATAATAATATCTCCAATCAGGCCAAAAGTAAAAAGGTCCACTAAAACAACAGGCTAACATAGGTACTTAAAACTTAACTCTTGTAATGTAAAAGTAATGTTACTTTGCATTCCTTTGTACACTAGCATGCAATAAAAGTGTTTTCCAAATGTCTGACCTCTGCTCATTGTAGATAAGATGCTACTGTATTTACATTTATCTCTGTTGTTCTCATTTGTGACTGGAACCCCTGTAGCTATGGACAGGTGCCAAGTAAGTGATATCATCATTTGTAATAGGCAGGACTTACCTGGACAAATATCCCTGTTTTTTGGGGCCCGCTGCTTTCAAGCAATGCTCCTATTACAGCAAAGAAGGTCCGATGCAGCACATCAGATGGGACAGGAAACTCTGCGCAAAGTGTTAAGTCCTGTATAGACAGGTTTTTGGCCACATAAGACACAAGGTCTTCACTGGTGAGAAAATCAACAAGCGCCAATATCCCTGCAGGGGGCAACTGCAGATAAGCCTCTTCAAAACACCGCTTGAGGTATGAATGTGAAAAGGACAGCCCTTGCTTTGAAAGCTTGCAATTATCCTGGAGATTAAGGGCAACCACTTCTTTGTCTAGTCCAAGGTTTTGGCGTTTGATCTCCTCGCTGTTAATGTAGCAAGAATTAACGAAGGCTGTTTTGAGAAGTTCCAAGGAGAAGTTTTCATGCAAGCGGTGGCTGAAAGCCTGTATCTCCATGTGAAAATCCCAGTTCGGCTTGTCCGAGCTGCAAACACAAAGACAAAACAAGCTCAGGAAGGGAACGGGCGTTTCAAGGGGGAGTCGTCACCTGCTCCTCTCGCCCACTTGGATTAGAAAATGTTTGTTAGTGCTTGTTAGCAGGGAAAATGCACCCAAGCTGTTTTGCCAGGTGAGAACTGTGCCGTGTTACACGCCAGGTTTAAAGTTGCTTTTTCTTACAGCACCCAGGACATGTGAGGCAACCTCTTCTTCTGCCAGGGCGCAGCAGCCACACTGCCCTTCCCAGCATAGGTAGGGGGGGCACGTTCCCTGCCGCCACCACCAGCTTCTGCAGATGCTCGCCAGCCCCCGTCCCTGCTGTCGGCTTCTGCAGGCATCCCCCGACTCAGGAGGCACCACCAGTCGCCCATGCCTCCCAGAGGTGCTCACCAGGCCTTGGCCTCCTTCCACCAGGAAGGACCCAGACCACGAGCTACAAACCCAGGCAGGGGCTGCTTCTGCATGGACTGCTCCGTTACGTGTCACGTCGCATCATGTCCACGTCATACAGGCAGGCACACCTCACGCCCTAGGCTTGCCAGCTCTGTTTGAATCTATTCCAGTAGGTTTCAGCACAGAATAGATTACCGTGTGCAGACTTTATGTCAGGGAGGCACATGCACATTAGTTACATTTTACAAACCCACGGGTCTGTTGTATACATCGGATTCGCTGTTTCACATTGATTTCAATGAACGCCCTATCAGTGCCCTCCCGGGTGACTCTCAGCAGTTTCCTGGAGATTTATGTCTAACGCCTGGAGACTCCACGACGACCCTACCACGTCCTCGTCCTCAGCAGACGCTCACGCCCCTCCGGCCGTGCCGAGGCCCGGGAGCAAGGCCGAGGGGCAGCGGCTGCGGGGGCTCTTACCGGTGCGCAAGCGGCGCAAGCAGGCGCTGCTGCTCCAGGTAGGCGCGGACCCAGCGCTTGCTGTCGCGCCGCGGCGGGGGCCGGGGGGCGCCGGCGGCGGCCAGAGCGCGCCGGGCCCCGCGCGCCAGCAGCAGCAGCGCGGCCGCCATGGCAGTCGGGCAGGAAGGAAGCGGGGAGAGGGGAGCGGGGGGTTGCTGGACGCCGCCGGGGGAAGCGCCGCCTGCGGCCGCGGCGTTCCGGGGAGAAGCGTTCCGGGCCGACCTTCCCACTTCTCGGCCCCTCCGGGGGACGCCATTAGCCCCAACTCTTCGCTTTTGGGCACCGGCTGCTTTGCTGTCCCCCCTGCTGTGGTGGCCGGCTTTTGAAGCGTTGGTTGGGAGCCACGCAAACTTCTCCCGCCTTCCTGGCGAGCCCCAGGGAGCAAAGGCCTTTCCCTCGTCGGCTCCAGAGCCCGCTCTCTCCCCGGACTTCAGGACACTTGGAAGTGAACTCTGAATCCCTTAAGCCTGAGAAGTTTGCGTGTTTCAAGCTCCATCCGCTACTGTCTTGTATGAATTTGAAAGACAAATGAGGTCTGGTTTTATGTATTAAAAAGGAAGCTTTATTTTCTCCAGTTGATGGAGAAAGTCCGTAAGATTCACAACACCTGCAATAGAAAATGAGCCAGCCTGGTCTGGCACTGCACAGGCCAACCGCTTGATCCAACATTCATAAAAGCAAAGACATCAGGCAAAGCAGAGCCCGTATATGGTCAGCCGCTGAAGCAGACAGGCCCACAACGCTGGACATGGGTATCGCCCAAAGCAGATGCAGTTCTGTTCCACATGGCTGATGAGCCAGCGTAGGTCTCGAGCTCATGCTCCTCACACGCTAGTACAGCATTTAACAAAGGAAAGCATAACAACCCCCCATCACATTACCTGCCAAACAATGATTGACATACCCTATCCTACTTAAAAATTCACGACAAGGTGCAAAGTATGAAAAAGCAGAGACCAATGAGTAGCTTATCAAAACTTTCAGTCCCTGAAGCCTCTAGGGAAAAAGGGTTGTGGTAGTAGTCACTGGAGTGGGTGCATCACGGACCATTCAAATTATGCTGCAAATCTTTACCTCTGCTGTGTCCTGGCTGTTATCCAGAAATACAGCACAAAATTAATCTGAAGCAGATGCTTCTGTGTTGCCTTAGGACTTCCACCAAGTAGTTGAACTCTGCTTTTCAAACTCCCAAAGCCATGCTCCACCAACATCCACCAGCTGTTTAGGCAATATTTAGAGCAGTTTTCTGTGATCCAAGTGTCCAGTGAAAAAATTCACAAGCCACAGCAGCAGAGGGTTAGAAAGGGTGCCCAAAAATAAGAGGCTTGCTTAAACCATTAGTATTCATGCTATTTACTGTGCAAACAGCTTTTTTCCAGTAAGAAAACAAGTGCTTTGAAAATTTTAGCACTAACTTTTTCAGATCAAACTGCTTTGATAATAGCAAAGTTCCCCAAGTATGAGGGTTAAGAAAAGTTCCCTTTTTCAGTTGTAGAAAGCAAAGCTTACTATAGGTAGGCAAAGGATAGGAATACAAGTTCTTTCAATACAACTTGGAAATCCCAGGCATACAAACCTGTTAGTAACTTCCTGAGAACTGGCAAGCCTAAACACCCCACATGTAACTTTTGAATGGTGAAGCAGACTTTCATCACAGCAGCCCCCATAGTTGCTGTATCCACACAGCTGGTTTACAAGTGCCACATAGGAAGCATGGGTGGTGAATGAATAAAATGGCTGTCAAGTGTGCACGCTGCCTCTACAGCTTTCTAGGTAAGTGCTCCAAGTCATCCTGAAGTTCTGCAGCCACTGCTGGTCATTTCAGGTCAGTGGGACATGCTCATTCTTCCCACCAGCCCATGCTTGTTCTGCAGGCTGAGAACAGATGCTGTGAGGCAAAGCTATTCCAGAACTGCTTGTTAAGTACAGTGGTGTGTTTCCAAAGCTACAGCTGTCCAGTAGTGGGAGGTCCTAAACACCCATAATCCTGGCCACTAGTTTTGTGGTTCAGAATACAGAAGAGTTATGGGAGAGACAATAGTTTGAAGATGGTACCATAGGGCAGAGAGGAACTGGGATTTTTAGAGTCTGATCTCTGGCTGTGGAAGATAGCTGCCCTCTGGGACTTGTATCAACGTACACCATAGAATCCCACAATGCAGCATGCAGTAGCAGCACAAAGGACTATGGTGTACCTACAGAAAATGCCAAGCAATTATTTAGGGAAAATACTTGTCTGGAAGCACCAACGGGTAGTGAAGTAAAAATCTAGCAGTTCATTTGGGTGCCTTTGTAAAGCATCAACAGCAGAACTTCTGCATCAAGCTAAATCCATTCATATAGACAAGGCTTTATTAAGGTAAATGACAGCCTTTTAAAACAATATTAAACACTGTTTGGTTTGACAGTTTTATTAAATACACTACATTGCTACCTTGTATTCCATAATCTCACAGACTTGTTGAAAAATGTACTGCTTAGAAAAAACATTTGCAAAATTAAAGCTGAAATAAGAAAATACATATTACACATCTCTGGATAATCTGCAGGTTCTTGTTATCAAAGAATGCCTTTTACTCACCCTGTACATGTGCTTAAATAAGAGACACACTCATGAATTGGGGTGTCGGGGGTGGGTGTGTGTGTGTGCACACGACACTATCTAGTTTGGCTAAAGGAAAACAAAATAGTGCAATAATGTTTGCTAACAGCATCTAATAACAGAACAATAGAAACCTAATACTTTTATTAATATGTATTTTAAAGATACTGTTCCAAATCCATTATATTTGTTATCTTCCAACCACAAGAGTCAGTCATTAATTTCACTGGTCACCATCCTTACACAGCAGAGAAGCAAACTTCTTTTCAAAATGAGTCAATCCATATTTACATTGCAACATGCAAAGGGAAGATACTATATGTTCCTACAAATCAGGTAACAATAAATAGCTGAGCAACAGAATGTCCCCTCAACAATATAATTGTACAGCCTTTTTCTGTGGTGGAAGTTCTCAGTGCATGGATTATAAAACAGCATACAATTCAAAGACAGAAACAAAGGATTTTGCAAACTGATTATATTTCCAACTATTAAATCTTTTGGACAGCAGTGTCTAGCGCCGAAACCACAGCCAGCTATTGAGTAGCCAGAAAGCTACAGTAATTGAGTACATGATCATTTCTCTTTTAGCACGCTCTTTGTTTTCTTCTTCCAGAAGTTGTAGGCGACGATTGAGTTTGATTATCTAAAAAAAATATAAAATAAATAGAAGTCTTTAAAGTGCCAGGACCTCCAAAGGACATTTTTGAAAGCATACATACACCCAGCATTCTAAGGCTGAACTGTACAATGTCACTATTTAGACTCTCTGTCCTTCACTGGCTAAGGGCCAAATCTGTAAGAAGTAATGGAATTGTGTTACGCTGCCAACTCAGTAAAGACCATGGGATTTAGCCAGTGAGTCTTATGAGGCCTTCCATTTCTTTTCATTTACTTCACCTTCAAAAGACCCCCAATCCCAATCAATACTCAGATAACAGTTGCATCTACTCTGAAATTACCAGTTAATCTGAATCATGGTAACACCAACGTAGTCCTATATAAACACATGCTCAAAAGATAGGCCTCCTGCCCAAGACTTCACACTCAAGCTAGCAAGTGAGTAGGGCAAATAGAAATGGAGGCAAAGACAGTAAATTGAAGAATGCAGAGCGGGTCAATGGTAAGGTTAGGAAAAGCAGCTAGGTCTCTTTACTACCAGTCTGAAGCCCTATTTGCTGCATCACACTAATGAGAAGAAAGCTAAAGGAAATGAACAAGCAAGCTGGGGAGAGGGAGATGAAAGAGTTTAAATAGTTAAGGCATACAATACATCCAGTGATGGAAAGACAATTTTTTAAACCATTTAAAAATCATAAGAAAAAAGGCTTGAAAATACTATGAAAAGCAATTTTATGTTAGTTGAATGTAGTAAAGACGAATTTTCTGCCTCTAAATTTTACATGAATTTTGGTCTCTTTAAGGCAGTGGTTCCCAACCTTTTTTTGCCATGACCTGCTGCTGGGAGCAGAGTGTGGAGGCAACGGCAGCACGAGGGCATTGGAGCTGTGCGCAGTGCTGCTGACATTGCACCCTCAACCCTCATTTGGGTTATGACCTGAGGTTGGGAACCGCTGCTTTAAGGTATAGTTGTACCTTTCCAAGTCTTAAATTTTCCAGGTGAGAAAATACAACAAATACCCAAACTTTATCAGATGAACTGGAGTGTAATTTATAGATTTATTACATTGGTGTAACTTACAGATCTTTCAGAAACTTGCAGAAATTCATGGCAATTTCTTTGCCTGTCAAGTAGTCATGCAATATTCAGCTTTTTTTTTTACTCAAATCAGTCAACACTCCAACAGTCTTTTAACACATTTATTACTATTCTCTGAGCTCTTTTATTTGCCAACATCTTTTTGAGTATTCCAAGAAGCCAAGCCACTGGTGCCCTATGGTACAGTAAAGATCAGTCACTCTCTTCAAGATAGCTGAAAGACATCTAATCTTTTTCTTTATCTCATGGGCCAATATACTTCTAATACCTGTCTTCTTAAAGAAGCAGCATCCACAACTGTCATGTCATCTGGCGTTCCCTCAATTGTCACATCCAAGTTTGAAAGACCAGATCTATTAGATGAGAAATAAAAAAGATTAGATTATGTTCTCTGTCAGCGGGGATCAACCACTAATTTGGCAGGCAAACCTCTGCACCCTCCTCAAGGGCCCTTCATCTGCCTGATATGCTTCTGATTTCTACTCCCAGCCCTAAGCTCCCCGCTTGATCTGCTGTTCTGCTTTCTTCTCCCTTTCCTATGCTCCCTGCCCAATTAGCTGCTTTGCTTTCTGCTTCCTGCCTTATCTGCTGCTGTGCTGCCTGTCCCCTCCCAATTTGCCACGTGCTATGGAGGCTTCCCATGCCACAAGGCTGGCCACCCCTGCTGTACATGCTGGGTGAAGAGCAACCAAAACAGTATTCACTGTTTGCTTTACAACTGTCCCAGCTTGTATAAATACACGCAATGCATTCAAGGCTTTTACAGGCTTCCTCGATTTACATGGGTTCTGTATATGCGAATTCGCTCTTATGGGTCTAAAAATGCTTGTTGCATAATTCATTATAAGCAAGGTAAATTCACTTATGCAATTAGCATAGGGGCCCAAGCAGGGAAGTCTGTCGGGGGAGAGGAAAGGGCCATGGGGCCGGGACCCCACTCACCCCAGCCCCTGCTGCAGCAGCCCGGGGAGCAGCCAGCATCAGCTGCCTGCAGCCACTGAGTTACACCACGCTCTGCTTGTCCCCTCCCCACCTGGGCTCCACCTGTCCCCACCCACCCCAGCTCCTGGACTGCGCCATGCCATGGTGCAGGCAGTTAGTGTCAGCTGCTCCCAGGGCCACTGCTGCAGGGGCTGGGGTGAGTGCAGACAAGCAGAGCCTCAGGTGGCACAGGGCACAGTGCAGCATGTCCTTACTCACCCCAGCCCTTGCTGCAGCAGCCCCAGGAGCAGCCAGTGCCAGCTGTGGAAAGAAATCAGTGAGTGTGGGATGGGGGTGCACCTCTAGCTGCTCTATGCCCCTCGGAAGGGCTGCAGGGGCTGTGCTGGGCTCTTCCCCGGGGTCACGTGCCCCTGGGACAACAGCAGGCTGCCACTGCAGGCTCGGGTTGGTGGCAGCTCTGGGCAGGCCACACTAAGAGCCAGGAACAGCCCGGTGCCAACACCAGCTCCAGCCTGCAGCGGCAGCCTGCTGTCATCCCACATGCAGATCTGGGGGCATGGGCCTCTTGAGAAGAACCCAGCACAGCCCCCAGCCTGCAACCCTCCCAGGGGTGCAAAGCAGAAAGAGGCACCGCACCCACTGACAGTTCCCTCCGCAGCTGGTGCCAGCCGCTCGGGGCTGGGGCAAGTGTGGACAAGCTGCACCACGTTCTGTGCCCCCCTGGGGTTCCTTCCACTCGTTTCCGCTCACCTCAGCCCCTGCTACAGCAAGAGTAGCACCCCGCTCCACCCCACATTCACTTACAGTTCCCTCTGCTCTGCTCCCCTGTGTAGCCACGGGAATTGCACTCCTCTCCTAACCCTTCTCTAGTCCCAGCCTCACTCCCTCCCTGCCATGGGAACCTATCCTTATTTGTTACATTATAAAGTGGGTTCACTTTATGTGAATTCAATTTATGCGCTGTTCTCTGGGAACACATTCATCACATAAATTGAGGGAAACCTGTATTCAGTAAAGCAGCAAGGTATGTACTTAAATCTTATTGACTCCAGTGTCCACATGGTTTTAAGCCTGGCTGCATCAGTACCTTTAATGCTTTTCAACTGTTTTTGCAGATTCTTTGCAAAGGAAGAGACTTCAAGCAACCTTATAATCAGGCCTCCCAGGCAAGTCTGTAATTGCTTGCTTATCAGAAACTGAATATAGCTTGAACCCAAACACAAAAATGCCCCAAAGACATTTAAATATCTGACTGTGAAGTCAGATACTTAAAAATCTAAGAGAAGACACAACAAAAATATATAAAATACCTATAACTAATTGCTTATTATGACAAAAACTATCTATTACCTTGGAAACTTGACAAGCAGAGAAAAACTAAGACCATATGACCACAACAGTCTGCTAATGAAATTATCTTGTACTTTAGAATGACGACAACCCAAGTAAGTGTGCCAAATGAACTTCAATGCAAGTTATATAGCTACATAACTTTTCATTTATCAAGCAGTGCTTTTGTCCAAATTGGTTAAATCTGATCAATGCACATTTATTTGAGGAACCTACTGAATGAATGTGTTTGGCTTATCAAAAGCTACTTTATAATGAGATCGTCTTCCAGCAAACAGTACTTATAAAAGGCAGCTTTGGGTATTTTGATTGGACCCAAATGTCTATCTTGCTTGGTTTAAAGGTACATTTTCCTACATTGATATTTTTTCCTCCTCCTTTTCCATGATGACACATCAATGATCCATATAAACAGTGGAAGAAACTGATCTACCCATGGAAAAGTGAATAAGTAAAAGTGAATAAACGAACTACTTTCCAACACATAAAAACTGAAAAGAGGGGAAGGTTGTATATTAACTGTAGATTTTTACTAACAATTAATAAACCAACATTTCAGATGTAAGTGGGATTCCTTAAAGTTGACATGATGGCTTTAGACAGGAGATGGTCTTTTGCATTTGATACTTTTCTGGGCCACGTATAGTGAACACTTTAACACCTGAATTCTTAATATATTGAGAATTCATAAATATTTCCCAATGTGATGTTGGTTATCAAAAAATCTCCCTTGCCTGAAGTTTGCCAATACTCCGTTTCTTAAAACTGCATTGGGTCCTTAGAGCTTTGATAATGAGCCCCGAGAGACACTGGCTGAAATAACTCTGCTCCATTAGCAACAACCTTCCCCCAACCCACCCTGCAAAGGTAAGGGACTATAGTGAACTCCTAAGGCACGTCCCATGAGCAGGAAAGTTTTTCCCCCAAGGACAAACAACAATGACACATTTGTGCTGCTACTAGTTGTCCCCAGGCATGCCCCTGTAAGCACGCTCTGGCATGATGCAGATTGCTCTGGGTAGGGTACAGGAGGCTCCTGGGGGCCTCTCGGGGTTCAAGCAATGGCAAGGGCATCGCTCTGGCCAACAGGCTGTGGTTTCAGATGGCATACACTGCAGCTACGTGTGCCACCCTGCTTTTTTCTGCCGTGTTTTTTTTTTTGACATCAAGATCTCCCTGTGTAAAAAAACCCCACAGCACTGCAACTTAGCAGTGCAGTGAATGCATACACGTGCAGTACATGCAGTTTGGGACATTGCAGATTGCACACGCATACCTGTGGAGACATACCCCTAAAGTCCACCTGACTAGGCAATCTATTGTCAAAAAAGCCAACTTTTTAAAAGCATGATCTCTACCCATGAGACTTTATATTCTTAGAGAACAGTGAGTGTTAAAAATCCAGCTTACTGCATGTTATTTATGCCCTTAATTAAATTTCAGTATTATTATTACTTTTATCCTTATTTCTCAAACCAAGATAAATGTATTTCACTTCCATATTCTCTGGGCCCTAGTTTTTGGGTTGCAACCACCACAGAGGAAGGTTTATCTAAAATACAATTTTTCTTACAAGTTTTAGTCAAAGGACCCTTTCTTCAACATCATCGGTACCCAGACTTTAAGAATAGATTTGTTTAATTACAATTTGGAAAATTATACTGCAATTGCACTTGGGAAAAATTGGGATTATCACAATCTCCTAAACCAGATATTCTGGATATCTTTGGAGTGATTTCACAGAGCAGTCTAGAAAATGAATCCTCAGTTTTTCCTCAGTAACTTTCCAGACCACCCTAACTCCAAGTTCCTGCAGTTCTAGAAGGGCAGTGGGAAGTGACACCAGCTAAAACTCAAAGGCAACTCTATATTTGTTCCCTTCTGATACTGCTATGATGCCATTGATACAGGAAGCTCTATTCAAAATGTGGAAAAGTTATATGGAAAGGAACTTGAAAAATCCTTCAGAACCCTTCTATTCTACATAGATTTTGGTATCCTATGTCATCCCATTCACCACATGCTGGGTAAGATTGTATAATTGGTTACTGGTTTATTGATGGTGTGGTGATGCACAGGACCCTCTCTGGCCTTTTAGCTGTGACATATTTATATGAATAAATATTTTAAAATAATGTCATAGCTTCCCATTACAAACTTTTTCAGCCATTTCCCTTCACTTAAGCCATCACAGGCTATTTGTAAGCCCCTGTGCTCTGCAAGACAAACTGAACAGAAATATTTAAGGGCCCCAGTATCAATGGCAGAAGGCAAAAAGATGATAAGACTCCATTAAGTAACTGACTTAGCAGTCTGTTGGCACAACACTCCTATTCCTGAGCAGTGGCTGAAACCTCTTTGATGCAACTGATCTCTTCAGTTGGTATCCTGATCAGGCCCATCATCCCAATGAGGCAGAAGTGCTCCAGCCTCATATTGCAGAAGATGGTAAGCTTATGAAGAAATTATCACCTCACCAGCTTCTAACTTATTCCAAATACCAGATTCATAGGGTGACTAGCTATATGGATGGAACCAGAAATCAAATAAGCTGGTTTCAGGAACTGCCACAAAACCGATGAATTCCTAAGTCAACTTAAAAGAATCATCTATGCAAATCTCACTTGGATTTTTCCAGAGTCCTTAAAACATTAAAAGTCTTAAGTTACAGTTGTATATTAAAAGGTATCCATTTCAAGCAGGTAAGAGGAATAAGGTGTGGAGGTGGAAGGAAGGAAAGATATAGATATACAGAGAGAGAGAGGGAGAGAGAGAGAGGAAACCTGTTTTCCTAAATCTTTCCCCTGCACTGAAAAGATACCCCCCGTTAAAATGACGGAGGTGGAAATGTAAGAAAACCAAGCAAAAAAATCATAGGCAACTGATTAAAAAAGTCATCTACACTTTGCAGTTTATACCCACTTCAGAAGTTAGCTGGCCTCAAAACAGGTTTATTCATAGTTTCCAGAGAAAAACAGCAGAGCTCAGCAGCACAATGGAAATACTGGCAAGTGCCCCACTATTATAATTGAACTTCTTTAGATGACATCTTATACTGAAACTAAATTCTGAGACTTACAACGTCATGTGCATTTTGATTTTCACCACTGATATCAGCAAAAGTTTTGCTGATGACTTTGATTGGCATAGGTTCAGAACTTTCCCTCTCTACAGAAAGGATTTGGGGTTCATTTCTCTGATGTAAAGGATATAAAATCGTTCAGGCTGTTTAACCAGATAAGGACTACTTCATTTAAAACAAGAGGTATAAAAACTATTTTAGGATCCAAAAATAAAAAAAACAAAAAGCAAACCAAGAACAATTAAAGCTTATGATTTTTAAGCCTAAAATACTACACCATGACTAACAAGAAATACATTTTACCTGGTGTTGTCATGATGAGGGTTAGAGGAAGTGGTAGCAGATGACCCACCACGTAACACTGGCCTAGAACAGGTTTTTGTAGGTAGGAGGCACAAGACAGAAACAGAAAACAACATAAAAACAGAGAGAAGAGGTAAAAAACACAAGGACAAAGAAATGCCAAAATATTTCCAGTTATATTCTATAGTATTTTAATATAATATAGTATCTAGTTAATAAGAGATTTTACAGTGCATTTTCAGAATATTCATTTTGTAATCATGTATTTAATATCGCACTAAGAATTGTCAAATCCAATATATTTTTATCGGTATAGAATGGTTATGAGGAGAAACACTTGCTAGAAAAGTTTGTGAATAAGAACTATGACAGCAGCTTTGAATTATAAATCATGGGAAACTTAAGAACAGAAAATAGCATCACTATAGACAAAAAACAAACAAACATGTTCACACAGTTCACGGGCCTTTCTTTAGCCATCTTATTTGGACTCAGTTCCTCTTCTCCCACTCACTTAGCCCTCTATACTCTCACACCCCCAAGAGCTCCATCTCAGTAGAAAATAAAGATCCAGAACTTGACGCATTGCCACTACTGTATCCACCAGGCTTGTGGATGGCAGTAAGACTAATTCCAGAAGGCCTACTGACTTAAATGGGAATGATGAGTGTTCTCCACTATTGAAAATGAGGCTCAAAGTATCATTACTGCCTGCTGCTGTACATAGGCTGTACACAGTTAACTGGGCTCTTTTCCACCTTTCCTTTCACTTATGCTAATTATAGATATTGGAACCTCACAACTACCTTAAGTATAGCCTGAACTCTCTAAGAGTACTAAAGATACCAGGTATGAAGGTATTTAGTGTAGAGGTGTATAGACAAAGGGAAAGATGCAGACCACAGGACTGTAGGAATAAACTCTGATGCAAAAGTGGATGTAAGCATTACTGTGCAAAAGCATCCCAATTTATTTTAAGAGGATCAAGAGGTTTATTTCAAGAGGATTAAGACTGAATGGTGCATTTAGAGTTATGCCCTGAAACTTGCATAGTGCTTACTTGCTGTAGGGCTGGCTCACATCAGCACTACTAATGTTCCATCTGCATAAGCACTAAACTTACTCATACTGCAAACCAACTGCAAATGAAGAAAGTTATTTTACTAACCTCCCTCCTCCCCTCACACCAAACCAGAACACCACCTAACAGGAAAATGGTTTTTCCCCAAGCAAGCGAGGTCCATTGTATTTAATAAAGTGACATCATTCCCATGCAGGAGGTGGTGTTTTTAATATGTTTATAAAAGGATGGATAGAAAAGGGAGTTCCTATCTCAGACCAACAGTCCTTATATCTTAACTGGCAGAAGCCAGAGCTAGATAAGTGCAAGGGATAGGCTGCCCAGATAGAAAGTTTCCTTCCAACTCCAGTTAGAAGCGGGCTTATATCCTGACTTCAACCTTCATGGTTGACATCTATTACACATCTTTAATCCAATTTATGTAGCTTGCACTGTCCTCATTATCTCAAATCCAAGGAATTTTAGTCTTTCTAATCCTGACTGCCAAATCAAGTTATGGCAACCTTAGTTCCGCAGTAACTAAAAAAAGTGTATTCTAAAAGGTCATTTTGAAATGCCTTACATCTGAGAGAGAACTATTGCTTGCATGGAGATAGCCATCTGAGAGCATTGTGAAGAATGGAAGCCAAACCTCCACAGGTTCTTATCCAATCTAAATCATAAATTTTAATTTGTGGGCAAGACAATTAATGCCACCACCCATATTAGTCAAGAAATATTTGAACAGCTTCAAGTGAATTAATTTCCTGTGCAATTCAGTTCGTTAAAGAACCACTAGCTTTTTTTCCTGCCACACTAAACTTGACTGCAGACATCAAAAGTAGTAATAATCACTCCAAATACAAAACTGCTTGCATAGAACTCAGAAGCCATTAAAATATCACTACATAAGATCATTTAACTATTATAAATAGTTATTACTTTATTTTATAAAATATGGTCCACAAATACATATTTGATCTATTTAGTAAGTTTCTACACAGGCTTCCTTAATGATTGGATTAGCTTTTCACAGAATCATAGAAGTAGGATCGGAGGGGACCTTGTAGATCTTCGAGTCTGACCCCCTGCCTAGGCAGGAGAAAAAACTGGGCTCAAATGATCCCAGTTAGGTAGGCATCAAGCCTCCTCTTAAAGGCCCCCAGGGTAGGAGCCAGCACCACTTCCCTTGGAAGTTGGTTCCAGATCCTAGCTGCCCTAACTGTGAAGTAGTTCTTACAGATGTCTAATCTAAACCTACTCGCCAACAACTTGTGGCCTTTATTCCTTGTTATGCCAGGGGGTGCTAGGGGAAACAAGGTCTCTCCCAAACCCTTCTGGTCCCCCCTAGTGAGTTTATAGACAGTCACCAGGTCCCCCCTCCGCCTTCTCTTGTGAAGGCTGAACAGGTTCAGGTCCTGCAGTCTCTCATTGTAGGGTCTGCTCTGTTGCCCCTGGATCATGCGGGTGGCCCTCCTCTGGACCCTCTCAATGTTGTCCACATCCCTCCTGAAGTGGGGCACACAGAACTGGACACAGTACTCTGGCTGTGGCCTGACCAGTGTTGCATAGAGGGGGAGGATCACCTCCTTGGCCCTGCTAGAGATGCACCTGTGGATGCACGACAAGGTGCAGTTAGCCCTGCCAACCATGACCTCACATTATCAGCCCATGTTTGTCTTGGAGCCTATAATGACTCCAAGATCCCTTTCTGCCTCCGTGCTCTCAAGAAGGGAGTTTCCCATCTTATAAGTGTGCTGCTGGTTACTACTGCCCAAGTGCAGCACCCTGCACTTGTCAGTATTGAAACACATCCTGTTTTTGCTAGCCCACCCCTGTAACTTATCTAAGTCTTGCTGCAGTCTTTCCCTCCCTACTAGTGTGCTCACCTCACCCCAAATTTTGGTATCATCAGCGAATTTAAACAGGTTGGTTTTCACCCCGTCGTCCAAATTGCTGATAAAGAGATTGAACACTGTGGGCCCCAAGGACCGAGCCCTGGGGGACTCTGCTGCCCACTTCTCCCCAAGTTGAGTATGACCCATCCACCACCACCCTCTGAGTGCGACCCTTCAGCCAATCTGCAATCCATCTGACTGTGTAGGCATTAATGCCACAGTTGCCCAATTTCTTAATGAGGATGGGGTGGGAGACGGTGTCAAAGGCCTTGCTGAAGTCCAGAAAGACTACATCCACGGCGACACCTGCATCCAAGGCTTTTGTGATCTGAACAGAAAAAGGCAATCAGGTTGGTCTGACATGACCTGCCCCTAATGAAACCATGCTGGTTGCCCTTGAGCATCATCTCTGAGGCTGGCCCATTGCAGATGTGCTCCATGATGATTTTCTCAAAGAGTTTGCCTAGGATTGAGGTATGACCGACAGGCCTATAGTTGCCCGGGTCCTCCCTTCTCCCTTTTTTAAAGATGGGGACCACGCTGGCTATCTTCCAATCATCTGGCACCTGGCTCGAGCACCACGAGTGTTCGTAAAGCCGTGCCAAGGGCCCTGCAATAACCCCTGCTAGCTCCCTCAACACCCTGGGGTGGAGAGCATCTGGACCCACTGATTTGAACACATCCAGCCCCTCCAGAAGCTCTCTAACCCGGTCCTCCCCAACCTGAGGTCTGGAGGTGTTCCCCTCGAGTCCATCTGACATCACAGCGGGGAAATCCCGGTCCCTGCCCAAGAAAACGGAGGTGAAGAATTGGTTAAAGAGGTCTGCTTTCTCTTCTGGCGCAACCACCAGATTGCCCAGGGGATCTTGTAGGGGCCCCACATTTCCCGGTGCTTCCTTCATCCTGCCTATATATTTGAAAAAGGACTTTTTGTTATCTCCGATTTTGAGTTTTGATTTTGTCTGCCTTAGCTTTCCTGACAGCCCCCCTACAGGCCCAAGCAGAGGAGGTATACTCCTCTTTGGAGACAGCACCCCACTTCCATCGGCTGTACACCGCCTTTTTGGCAATCAGGCATTCCCGTACACCCTTGGTGAGCCAAGGGGGCTTACGGGCACTCCTGTCCCCCTTGCTTCTTGTTGGGATGGTCACCCCTTGGGCCCCGAGTATCGTCTCCTTAAGGAATGACCACTAATCTTGGGCACGAGCTCCCCTGCTCTTGAGAACCTCAGCGCCTCTCCCATTAATTTCAACTCATTTTGCCACAATAACAACTGTTTCCTTGACTATTTATTGTGTCTATTACATAAATAAATATTTAATATCACAAATCAGAATGAGCTATGTCCCTGAAGCCAGGTGTACTTCACCCTACATGTTTCAGGATGTACACAGTGGAACATGGGAGGGAACTGTGCTACAAGGTGCTGCTGCATGATGGGGGGAGGCGAGGGGGGGGAAAAAGGGAATATGGCTGTGCAACGGCTAAATGAGTTTGCTCTTGTCCTCCTCTGACTGGGACAGCACTTTTTGGGATATATCACAGCAATAATGCAGTCATGCACATGTGGATTTAGGGAGGAAGCGAAAGAAAAGTAATCCGAGTCAAATGTCTAGGCATTCAGTTTATTTCATATGAGTGCACAAATTTAGGGCACTGACAGAAGTGACATTTGTTGGGCAAATGGCCCCTTGAAAGCACTCTACAGCCATACTGACAGAAGTGTATGGCTACAGAGCACTTTAAAAATACCCAAATCACACAACAAATGAATATTCATTTATTGATGGTTCAGATGAAGGTGCTCCAAAGCAGACCACCTTCATTAACTTCTGTCTGATCAAGTCGGTGCTGTCTGCAGGATTGGGGGGGAGAACAGGTGAAGTGGATTGAAGCTCCCCCACCTCATGGCTCCCCCTGCCCCTTCAGCTCAGCCTGAGCAAACCCCAGCCCAGAGCTCCTTCCCCTCCATTTTCCCTCCTCCCATCATACAGACAGCACAGGAGCTGGGAGGGGGAGAGGTGGGGCTAGGGGAAAGAGGCTGCAGACAGTCAGCCTCTCTCTCTGCTAGAATGGCTCCAAAGTAAAGCTTGATCCTCCCCACCCAAACTCATGTGAAGTATCATGCGTTAGAGGAGGGAGCTATACATCTGTCAGCAATCCTTGTGATCTTTAAAAGATTCTAGTTGGACATCCCTGGAGACCAACAGCCTCTCTCAATCCATGAGATAAGAAATGCCAAGTAAGGTTCGCTATGCTGACCTGTTGTATATCTAAACCAGCAATTCTCAACCAGCATGCTGAGATCTTTTGGAGGATGATGAGATGGAAGATGATAAGCAAACAGATAAGTACAGACTCAAGATCCTTCTTATTCACAAGTTATGGAGGGGTGCCTTGAATCCAAAAAGGTCTGAACCACAGATCCAAAGCCCAACCTGGAAATCTTACGGGGGTGAGTTAGGGCTGTCAGATGATTGGGGCTGTGTGGAAGCAACTTGGAAGTGAACCAGGTAGGAAACTGCTCCAATTTATTATTTATGGTTCCATCAGAGAGGAATTAACTGATGAACTACAGGCAAAATAAAGTTACTTTCGCCTTTCTTCTCCTAGTGCCACCAAGAAAGACCTTCAAGTGCAGAGACATTAGGCTACTACAGCTCCATGCTGTGCTCTCCAAGCAGCTATGGCACTTCAGATCCCCACCAGTCTAATCTTTCTCCCCATATACAAATCTTCTCTTAAACTCCAAGTCACCCCCAAATCCCAAGCGTCTTTTATTCACCATCTTTTATCTTATCTCAGATCCCAGATCTGATGAGTTCAAGCAGCTAATCTTAATACAACTACAATCTTGTGCCAAATAATTTTAAAATAAAAAAACCCCAAACAGCAAGCATCTGAGATGTTGGTGTGACGCTGCTATTTCTGCGAATGAAAGTTACTTAGGTAAAGAATCCTAAAGAAACTTTACTTCAAAAGAAAAAAAATCTTTGGGCTGTCTTATGAAAAGACGGCAGGTCAAGTGTGAAGACCAAATTCAAATAAGTAAGGTCAAAACCCAACTCACTCTTAATTATGGAGTTGCTACCATATCTCCATTATACTGCTATCTTTTGGGTGATAGCATTATGAAAACACATTAACCTGTATCTTGATCAAATTTCTGGCCCCTTTTTGGCCCCAAGTTTAAATTGTGTCAAAAAATGCAAAGGATTCTTCAAAAGCCTAACTATACTGAAACAAACGAATCTCCTACAGTATTGAGAACAAAAAAACCTGAGGTACTACACAAGATGTGAAAAGTGAAACTCACTATATGTTAGAGGTGCAGTGACACATCAGTCCAATATCAGATAGTCACCGATATAAAGAAAATTGACTATATCGGAAATTGGCCTGATGTGGCTCATAATTTGGCTGATAAATACCCATGCATATGCTCAGCTGCAGTGCAGCATGCAAGCAGTGGGGAGAGCTGCATGCAGCTGGTAAGTCTGTTGTGCTGAAAGGGGAGCGTAGGGGTGTTGGGACGTAGGAGTGTAGGGATGCAGACCAACACCCCCCCGCACAGTAAGGGAGGGAGTGGGGCTGGGGCAGGCACTGCCCAGGCAGGGATGGAGCCATGGCTTGCACTATCCCCCTTTCCCCCAGACTGGCAGCAGGCCCCACCCTGGATGAACCACCACTCCTGTCCCGTGTCTGCCCCAGCTGAGCAGTGTCTACCCTAGCCCTACTCCCTCCCTCACCATGGGGGGCACTGATCTGCCCCCCACAGCCCTTCCTTCCCCCCTCCACTTTAACCACCACAAAACTTACCAGCTGCATGCAGCTGTATCAGAAATAGGATTGGTATCAGCCAATATGCCTTCTTAAATATCGGCTATCTGTATCAGCCTCTAAAAGTCTCTACCAGTGCAACCCTACTACATGCAAGTGAAACTGACCTATTTTTACTGTCCAAGCTGAATGAAATGCAAGGACATACTGACAATATAAACGAAGTGAGAATCAAGTTGTCCTCCCTGTTTAAACAGTCTAAGTTAGTTATATTGATAACACTATGAGTAATTTCTTACCTACAGCAGCATGAAGGGCGACTACTATTAATAGACTGAAACATAATTGGAAAAAATTTTAAAAGAGAAAAGCAAGCCAATACAAAAAGTAAAGAGTATTTCCAGTAAAAAGCACATAATTACAGCTTGCTCATTTAAAAAGATTTCATCCAGTATACAAATATTAAAACAGAACAAATATGCTTTAAGTACACAGAGAATGCTGTGCCTATACAGCAAGAAGATACTTGAAATCTTTTTAAATGATCAATATTTTGCAATAATGCAAACAGATCATCCAAATTTCACATTCCTACTTTAGTCATGGAATGGACTAGAACTAAACAGCTGAAAACATTTACTCCAAAGAATAAAATAATACATTTTATCTAATCAATATTTTATAAAAGTGAACTGTGCCAAAAATCAGAGGTGGATAGCAATTATTTCCAGTTTCCTCCATGGCTTTCAATATTACATGGCAAAATTAAAACACCCAAACATACAAAGCCTTGGAAACTTGTCAGCTAATTTGTGTAGTGAGCAAGAAAGAAAAATATTAGCAGTAGGTTCTAGTTGTCATGTATCCAAGAAAATATGGGCAAAACCCTGTTGAACTAAAGTCAACAGCAAATCTCACTGACTTCACTGGGGGAAGAATTTCACAGCCCATATTTTTTAACAGAAATCTTCTGCTTCATACACACTTTTATGTACTATTTGGCATAAATGGGAGCGAACCTGGGAGCAAAAACTTTGCAAAATTGAAACAACTAGCATTCTGTCTGACCTCTTCTTAGTACTAACAGGTGGATAGATAGTAATGGTTTAGTTTGCCCTTCTGACAGGTGATTAATCCTGGCAAAATTAATAGTTGCGCATCCAGGTTGTTAAGGGAATTAGGTGACCATCTCAAATTCAGCGGATGTTAGCCATCTAATTAATTACCCAAGCTTTCTCCAAAAATCCGAGTCTATCAGTAGAGGATAAATAAGTCGGAAGCTCTGCATAGATATGTGATCTTAAAGTAGGTGACTCAATGTTATCACACTGGCAACTCTGCTCAGCTGAAGGGCAGAAAGGCAGTTTGAAAAACGATGACATATGTGCATACACATGTGTGTACATGTATGATAAGGCTAATTTGATGGCTGCATTTCCTTACTGGTATAAATTTAGAAGAAAAAGGTTCACTTAACATTAACTTATCCTAGAAAAAGTTCCACAGAAGTCGTAATACCTAAAGGCAGAGTGCAATTATTTAAAGAATTCCTTGGTCAAAGCCTAGAGGATGATTACAGGGATGCCTCAATTATCATTCCAAGTGCTTTTGGATCAGCCCCTCAGCAAGAACTGGAGGCAGACTATGTGCATTTGTTACTAGTACCTCTAATACACCCCTTCCAAGTAAAGGAGTAAGTTACTAAATTAACTTTACCAAGGGCTATTCAACTGCTAGAAGCTTTAATCTTAAAAAATAAGAATAAAAAAGTCAAATTGTAATGATGTTGGGCAGAGTGAGCAGGCAGAATTCTCCAGACGCCAGTGGTGTTCCATCTATCAGGGCTCATTTTGGCCCTAAAAACTAGCTCGTCAATAAGGAGCTTCTTCATAAATATGTAAACTTATTACAATAATACACTTCTCAATAACAAGGCAGCACACAAGAAGCTATTCTCAAAACAGCACCCACAATATAGCCTTTCCCTAACAGTACACTTATCACCTATCATTCTTGAATAAAATTGAGGAGAAAAAAAAATGACAGGCAGCATCATTTTTGTAGTATGAAAGTTAATTGGCTAGAATGTTCCTTGACATAGCCTAGAGATATTTTGTCATTATTTCCAAAAAACTGTAGGAAAGAACTTTGCTTGCCTGCTCCTTAATATTTGGCTTAGTGAATCATGACAACATCAACCCAATCTCAACAATTCTCATATACTTAGGACCAGTATCATATAGGAGTTTACATAAAATCTGCAGACTTGTGAGCCACAAACTACAGAAAACAAACACTTGTAAATAGCACATAAACAGAGCCCTACAGTCCCAGATCAATGCTTCCTATTTTAATTTTTACTAAGAGGAAAACCAAAACTAATTATTAAATATCATATTTTGTTGAAGCAAGTTACTAGATAACGAGGTCTTATGAAATGTGAATTTTGGACAGTTAAATCGCTTATGAACAAGGAAAGCAAAATAAAGCAAAGCAAAGCAAAGCAAATAATTTCATCTCATTATTTAGTAAACAGAAACCACATTCCACTAAAAAGGGGGAGGAAAGAAAAAGCAGTAAAAGCTGGCAGAATCACTGATGACCAATCACCTGCGATTTTCATCCAGCACATCCAAGACCTGCTGGTAAGCCCTACGAGTGGAAGTCTGGATAAGCGACAAAATGCCACGAGCAGAGTAAAGATTAGTTCCATCTTCAGGTAACATATTGGGAGGACAGACACGAGCCTGTTGTAGTGATGGTGTCACACTGTACATATAAGCATAGTAAACGAAGAGAGAAATACTGTAGTCAGACTTTAAATAAAGAAATTCTTCAGCTAGTCCCAGTTCCCAAATTCAAGTTGATTCCATTTGGTCTTACCATCCTCCCATCAAAACCAGGCAAGCATATCAAAAGTCATTAGTAGAGGGAATATGAATAAACATTAATGCATGCTTTTAGGAATTAACTATTGCAAAGGGTGATTTCAGTATAGTTATACAGGATAAAATTTTCAAAAGCCCTCACTATTCATTAACTGCCACCAACTATAGGCAGTGGTAAACTTCCCACATTACAGCAGCAGTGTTTGCCACCTGTGTTTTTGAAAATTCCACCCCTAAATTCTTTGGAAACTACTAATTAAAAGAGAATTGTTTAACAATTCAGCAATGATAACTTGTTAACTCCACAATAACTGAAGCAGAAGTCTTAGCTTTACATTGTGATTGAAGAGCAAGATTGAGACAGCATTTTGATTTTCATGTGTTCAACCAATAAGAACAAAAACACGAAGAGCAACAGTCAGCAGTCAGAATAAAGACACAAAATTCATCTTTCATAGGCAACAAAGTGCATGAACTAAACTCCCGACTGTTATACCAAAAAGTGCACAGTTTAAAATGTAAGAATTAGTATTGCTTTTTTCCTTAATATTTAATGTTAAAGAAAGTCTGGTTCACTTTACTCTTCAAAGCCTAGGATACTTTTTAATATAAGAAAATTCCTCATGAGTAACATTGGATGTACTTCCCTGGATCTCTTTTGCACCTCATTTCAAGGGAATCTGAGGTTAGATATTACGAAAAGCTTTTTCACTAGGATGCTAGGAAAACACTGGAACAGGTTACCCAGAGAGGTGGTGGAATCTTCATCCTTGGAGGTTTTTAAGACCTGGCTAGACAAAGCCTTCACTGGGATGATCTAGTAGGGGATGGTCCTGCTTTGGGCAGGGAGTTGGAACAGATGACCTCCTGAAGTTCCTTCCAAGTCTAATTTTCTACGATTTCTGCTTTGCTCCTGCTGTATTTTGTGTCCAGCTCCCAATATTCCTGCTTTTTCCCCACTAAATTCCCAGGAAACTGCTAAACTCACACTCAGTATTAATAGTGGGAAACAGGTTACTTGCTAGTTGGACTGACTGGGTCAGAGAATGCAGATGTTTAGTTATTCTAAGAACTATGAGGAATGTAGCTGTTCTCGTTACTGACTGGTGCCAAGACTACACCTTTTGTCTGACAAAAACAAAATGAAGCTCTACTGAAACATGCACAGGTGTTGCTCTGTTCCTAAAGCTGTACAGGAGTGTGTAGGTGGGACAATGTTCCAACATATTTGGACTTCAAACTGGTATGCAAAATATTTATGCAAAAATTTAACACAGCAGAAATAAAAACATTGGCAAGAATCTACTTCATCATCTTACAGTGTCTGTTGTGTTCTTCATGCTTGAAAAGATCACCTACACTTCCTTGTTTTTATATTTAGGATTACTTTTATTTTGGGATTAACAGTATTAGTCACTGCACCCATGTTCCATTTTTGCTTTGCATGGTTACCACATATGATAATATCCACTGATAAAAAAATTTGAAGAGGTAGCAAACTGGGCCAGACGAAGAGATTCTGCCCCACCAGCAAATTCATAAGGCAACTTATTCCTATGTGGAAGTTGCAGGGTTGAGGGAGAAGGGAAGGATGTCAAAGCACAGGAGGCTTCAGATCGAATGTCACTGCTCTTAGTCCTAATGAAAGGATGTGATTTAAGTCAACCCAAATGGAAATGGATGGGAGATAGCTTTCAAAAGGCCACAAAAGTACAGAGCTTGGACAGAAGACAACTAGAGAACACTGCTGACACTCCGACCCTCCAGCTTGCAATCAGAGATGTTATTTCTGTGTGAAAGCTTCTGTAAATATTTCACAAGAATCACTGAACTGAAATGGCAACAATGCCTTTAAAGTTGTTCTGCATCAACAGCTGCACTGAATAAACCTGAAGCTCTCACAAGGAAGATAAAGGCAGAGTTAAGAATAAATAATAGATTCTGGAGGTACATGACTCCTAACCCTATGATCCAATCAGTAGAATGCTGTGCTCTATCCAGCCAGTTTGGGACTCTGAAATGCACTACTAATTTATAGTGGTTTGCAAGAGGACAGAGTCTTAGAGACTATTTACATCATAAGGTCTATTTTCTCCTGAATGTGAACCAAACTACCACAAGCTGGAAAAATATTCTTATTGATATTTCTAAAAAAAAAGGCAATCATTACCTTTTCTCTTTCCCTCTAAAATGCATTGTATTCAGCATCAAGGAAAAACCTGTTTTTGTTCTGACCAAGGTCGGCAATTAAAACGTGCACACAGCTGAAGTTAGAGGTAAAAAAGGAGTTGTACCTGAAAAAAGAGAGAAGGCCTATCGAATGAAGTGAAATCCTCTTCTGTGACTTGACCTAGGACTTAGAAACGTGCCTCTCAATTGATTTAAGTCTAAAGTATACCATCTAGAAAGGACTAATAGAGAGTATGGAGAACAGGACATTGTGGAATAAAAGTTGTGACAAACAGCTTTGCCATGACTGTCAAATACTTCGTTAGAATATCTCTCATTTGTCATTATATACTATTGCTACTAAGGTAGCTACAAAAGCTTCTCCTACTCTTACCATTTTTACTCTTTTGTTGGGGCCTTAATACCATATTGCTGGAGAATTTTTTCAGAAAGCATTTTCATGAAGCAAATTCTTTTCCAAGAGTTTTTAGCACTACAGAGTCTTTAGCATTCTGTAGTTACCATGTAAACAGTCAAATGCATGTGTGTGGCTATAGGAAAACTAGCAACAAGTAGTTCAGGCTTCTGGTTTAACAAGCTTTCAGAAAGACACAGATTAGGTGTTTTCTAACTTATTATTTCAGCTATTTCTCTGCCTCACATTTTTAAACCACATTACTGGCAAACAGATTTAGGTAATCAAGGTCAAACACCTTTGATAGAGATTAATACAAGAGTTAAGTGCATGTCCTTTTTTCTTAAAAAGGTGTACACACCATCACCTCCTTCTCCAAGTGTTGTTAAAAGAAAGGCACTTTTTGAACTGTGAGGCTGGCCTCTAGGGAAATGCCAGCATCTTCTGGTAAAAGTGAGAAGCAGAAAAAACAGAATTACACACACTTTTTGTCACCCATTCTTGCTGGATTGCTCACTTCAGAATGAAAAATGGAACACTTTGATCCATCATTAGTTGGTAATACTTAAGAGAAGGTTATTGCCCTAATCAGGCTGTAGCAGTCAAGGAAGAATGGAAAAAAAAAAATCAAAATAAGTTTACCTATCCACAACGTTAAACATTATACTACTATTTTTTGTCCAAGAAATAATGTTACAATGGAGACTCTCTCCTTCTTTCTGTTTCCACTGTCACTGAAACAGCTCCCCGTATTGAAAGCCCGAGTACTATTTTTTCCTCTGTATCTTATAAGAGGAATGATGTGACAAGATTTGAGGAAGCCCCCACAAAACTACAGATAGAAGCCACACATTCAGGATAGCAATAGCTATTTCAGATATTGTGCACTGAATTATAGCTACTTGGGCAGAAGATTAATTATATAGCTTTGAGCAATATTAAACTCTTGATTTTCAGATACCATAATTAATAGTTAAGCTTACGTGTAGTCCTTAGTGGAGAGGGGTGACTGGAACCGTGGCATTTTATTTCTTGGGACAGTATCTGATCTGTGCCACCTTGAACAATAATTGCAATTCTCTTAAATAAGCATCCTTATAAATAGAGGGAAAGTAATTTAAGGAGCCATCATTACTGTTTCATAGTTAGTAACTGTAAAATGCATGCCTAATCATTACCATACCAGCTGGTCTTTAAGAGCATTCAAGAATTACTTTCACAGTTCAACCCAAATCCCACTAAAAATGTTAATGACAGCCACTACATGATAGGATGATGAGAAAGTAGATGACAACACATTTAGTAACAACTGTCTGCAGTACTTAGATACAAAATCAGGAGTGAAGCCAAGTCTTTTGCTTTGTTCTGGGCAGGCTCTTCCAAGAGTGTCACTCTTTCCAATACCATCACTCTCACAGCACACATATTGAAACTCCAGGCTCCATCTGCAACAGTGTCTGGCCAGGGTGGATGGGGAATAAGAGGTTAAAATTATACCCATCCACTAGGACATGTTGACAGAAACTCAGTCTGGCAATTATTCCGAAATGGCTGTGGTCTACCTCTGATGGACACACAAACCACATTTATAATAGGCCTCAGAGAAATATGTCCAGGATAGCCTTTAGCAAGACATCCAAATAGACAGCACAGAAAAAATCCTGGCCGTCAGTCAAGCCAGCATATAAAGGCAGACCAAGAGGGCAAGAAAAAGAAATCATTAACACACCCTCCAGAAGGCCAAATATTTTCTTCAACACATGTCTTATTTATTTAAACTACTTCATTGGTGTGATGTGACCTGAATTTAAGCCGGAAAACACAGACTTTTACAGTCTGTGGAGACAAGTGGACTGGATCTATCCAAGGACAAAAATAAATGGTTACTGCAATTCATTTAGACCTCTGTCAAATCAGTCAGTATACCACAAAAGCTTCCTGGATGGAGCCAAGAGTAAGCATATAGCCAAGACAGTACACAGGCTTATTCTCCAAATCAGCTTTGTTTAAACCAAGCAAAAGTTTTAAAAAAATGGTGGCATTTTCAGCAATGGAACAAGGAATACATGACAATAATATTAATACAAAACTCTGTTTATGTTTCTGAATAATGGTGAAGACTGATTTAAAATTGCAAATTAAAAGAGCTCCAAAACAAAAAATTCCATGTTTATTGTGGACTGATGATCCAAATGAGGAATAACAGAGTGCAAAAAGAGGCTTCCTGAACATAACTTGGGGGGGAGGGGCAGGGGGGCAGGAAATACACTCAATATTTAACTTTTTAATTGTTCTATTAATTTTAATTCAAAGAGGATAAAGATATATAGAATTACATCACTTCCAAACCCAGCCTTCTATAGAAAAAGGACATCTACCACTCTGTTCTCTTAACATTAAGATATAATGATAAATTCCATATATACTATAACAAGACAGAGAAAGAACAGGCAGACATCATAATTCAATCATATCCTGTATCGGTATTATTTGATGTCACAGGTGTTACAACTGCATACTTCCGTGGTGATGCAAGCATAGCAAAACCACTCAAACTTTAGCACTGTTTCATTTCTGATTAAAGTTGCAGTGATTCAGCTAATTTATAGCACTGCAGGAACAGGGGGACCTAGTTACACTGTAACAGTTGATGCATATTCCTGAGTCGCACCTCCTCCTTTCCTCTGGAAAGTTTAAAAGATATGTTTGTCTATAGCCAAAGTTACTTATACATTTATAGGGTGCATGAAATGAATACCATATTTTCTCAAATATAGCACACTTCTGTATATAGTACACACCTTAATTTTGAAGGGAAGCTTGAAGAAAAATAAATAAATCTACAACCGAAGTGAGAGGCAGCAGCTAGCAAGCAGAACCTGCTCCCAGCCCCATGTGAAGCATCGGGCCCATGGGTCCAGGGCTGCATGCTGATCTGACCCAGTACGTAGTCCTGGAGACAGCATATGGTCCCAGACTTGGCATTCTGGGACTGTCCTGGCACACGATAATGAAGCCACTGTGCTCAGTCTGGCTCAGCACACCAGCTCTGGGGCCAGGTCAGACTCAGCATACTGGGTCTGGCTGCAGCTCAGCCCCACATACTGGCCTGACCTGGTGTGCAGCTGAGAAGGAGAGCCTGCCATGCATCTGGAAATTTGACAGAGGGAAGGGAGGGAAGGGAAGGAGCAGTGACAGTGTTCATTGCTGTGGCTGCTACCACTCCCTGCCAAATTTCTAGACACATTAGAATCCTTTTCTTTTGAATATAATGCACCCCAATTTTCCCCAGCTGGTTTTGGAGGGAAAGATGCAGGTTATAGGTGAGAAAATACTGTAATACACATCTTTGATGCACAAAGTAGAACTCAAGTTTCTGGGAAGAATAACCTAACCTTGGGACAAAGCATTGTAAAGAGTTAGCAACTGATAATCTCTTTCAAAGTCACAGGCAGACAGCTAAAATTACACTGAAAAGCAGCTGACCTAAAGCTGAAATTCACAGCTTACAATAAAACAAATTTACACAAAAAAAGTGTGCAGGAAGGTTGCATCAGAAATACGTGACTGAACGGATAATTTAAGAATATTCAGAAGACATGCTGTAGTATTACAGGGCTCTTATAGATGTGTGGGGAGCCTGTTCTGGTGCACTGGAATCCAGCATGTCAGAGCAGACTTGACTGATTGAGTCTGCTGGAGCACAGAAACTGACACACTCTGGCAGCCTTCTCTCTCACCCGTATCAGCATCCCTGCACTGAAAAAGTGTCGGCAGGGCACTTTGAAATAAAACACATTCAATGACCTTTAGTTTAAAAGTGCCTCACTCCCATTTTCTCACTGTAGGGCTGCTGATACATGTGACATACAGGCACTTTTAATCAGTGCAGCTTTTAATCAGTGCAGCTTGCTAATTAAAGCGCCTGGCACTGGATCCAAGAGCACGTGTAAAAATGCCCAGTGTCCAAGCTTGCATTACTTACCAGCGTTTCAGTATTTGAAATGAATGAATCAGGCATTAAATGGGAAAAGCAGAGAAGAAGGAACAAAAAATTCTATTAAGTTGCAAGAAGTTACTTCCTCTCAGCTGTCTACTCACATGGAATCATTTCTGACCAACTGGCCATTCTGACGAGCAGCGTTTTCACTCATGGAACGTTCTCTCTTCAGTCTTCCCACTGAACGAACCTGCCAAATAAAGGGCGGAAGAGGAAACAAACAGAAAAGAAGATTGTTGAGAAGTGCCCTCAAAGAACTATATTAATGGCTATAGACCAGCCCCCGGCTTACACTACAAAGTTTTGTCAACATAGCCATACTGGTAAGGACCATGAAAAAGAACACAGAAGCTCTGCCGACAGAAGCTGCACCTGGCCCAGTGGTTTTGCTGATTGAGATACAGCATCTACGGGATATGTCTTTTTCACATGCTTAGCAGACAGAGATCTGTACCATAATGGCCAGCTTTGAACCTTGCCTGCCTCCCCCCCACACCCTCTATTCACAAATTGAAGTTTATAAACATTTTGCTGCTTGTAAAAATCTCTCAGGTCATCTCACCTATTCCGATGCCAGAGCCGAATCAACCTGTGACCTACGTTTTATTGACTTTATTAACAATATTTTGTTTAATGTAGGCTATGCTAACATAGTGGATGCCTGACACTCTTTTGAATACTGCTGTATTCTGTAACTCAAAAGTAACACACAGTAATCAGTTCAATGGTTCATTATATATTTTATTAAAAACAATTAAAAATGCTGAAAAGCAGCTATTGGTGTCCATTTATGCTGGTATTAGGATTCAGCTCCTTTAACAGCATTGTTTTATATACCTTTACCGTGTCACCTTTTCTTCAAGGCAGTTGTAATATATAACCCAATCCCTTTTTAATCACTTCTCAAAGTGGACAGATTTGATGTATTCAGAGATTTTTACATACTTTTATTTTATTAGTTTTTAAATCACTATATGCATTTAACAAATATTTTCACTGAACTGTCCACAGGATATTTAATTTCCCCAAATGTTTACAATTAATTTAGAGTCAAACAATGCATTTTAAAAACATACTTTTTTGTAGATTTCTTCATTACCATGGATAGCAAGATTTTTCACATGTGATTTAAAAAGGCCAGGTTAGGGCATACCCACGTGGAAAACAGGGATTAAAATGAAAATATTGCAATGCAGGTGATTTTTCTTTCTAGCAAGCTGTAGTAGAGTGATAGCTGTTTGGGACATTAAATGAATTTCCCACAAAAACATAGAAGAAATGCAATAGTTTTCATTGAAATTTGCAGTTTCTTTTTTCCAAAAACCTGAAAATCTCAGTGAAAGTGAAATTTCTTGAACAATTTTTTCCTTAACAAAAAAAAAAAAAATACACTTTTGGCGAATGTAATGATGCATTTTAGATTCCATATTTAATTTTAACTGACAGATGGTTAGAGGGTTGTTATTGCCAGCAGGCACACAGAGTGCTTTGTAAAATATTTTTATATCAACACTTTTATTTTAGTAGTACCAACTAATCTGGACCAGACAACCATGACCATCCCATTTTACTTCTTTCGTAGAAAACTTCACAGCTATAAGGAAATAAAATAAAAATACTAGCCTCTTCATTTTGAGGTGTCTGTGGTGGTGGTTTTTCTAGGTCCAGGAAATCTAGTGGTCGCTCACTAAGTGAAATAACCCGAGGAGGAGTTTTCAATGCCAAAGGTTTGAATGCAGTAGACTGCAAAAGATCAAGATCTGGTGGTCTGGAAAATGGAATGTCTTCACTATTACCTGCAAGAATAAAGTGTATTAATGTACAATGAACAACAAAGACATCCCAAGTGCTTTGCTGAACACACCAAATAATTTGAGGTTCCTACCTCCTGCACATTTTGCATGTTACTAGAAGACATAATTAGAGATTTCTGATATTTACAGGCATTACTCATACTTATGCAGTATCTTCTAGATACACAATTTGTGACCTTGAAAAGTACTGAGCATCAACTCTTTCACTATGAGCAAGGGCACTCATCTTGCAGGTTCAGGTCCTAAGAACATTTTATGAATTGTCTAAAGATAATTACCTAAAGAGAATTTGGAGTTTGAAAGCCTGAATGTTTCAAACTAGAACAAATACATAGCAGCACCAATCACCACTTCTGGAACATGTCAGAAGGGCAGCTCATAAACTGAGGGATCAACAGATAATGCTTCCGAATAAAAATGGATTAATTATGACTTGAACCTAATGCACAAGTTAAAATATATCCCCAAACATGCTACAGCTTGGAATCCAATATAATTCAATAAAAAATAAATTTTGCTGAAGTCATAGTTTCATAGTGCTTAGGGTTGGAAGGAACCTAAACAGATTATCAGATCCAACCCCCTGCCCCGGGCAGGAACGAGTGCGGGGTCATAACACCCCAGCCAAATATCTGTACAGCCTCCTATTGATGGCCCCCAAGGTAGGGGAGAGCAACACCTCCCTTGGGAGTCCATTCCCAAGTAAAGTGAAGGCAATTTACAGAATTATAATTCAGACATATTGTAATGAAAGGGAACAGGAAACTGAGTAACAGAGCTGAGGCGTATAATAATTCCCCCATATATAATAATTCCCCCATAAGTATGCCCTGGTCAGAAAACTTCAGTGCAATATACATCAGAAGGTTTAATTTGCTAAATGCCTTAATTACAAGTTGCACTAATACTCCTAGTCCATGAAACATTTTTTACATTTTTAAAAATTTAATCATCAGGTGCCACCTAGAAGTTTGGAAGAATTTTCCAAATTTTGGTTTCTGAATAACACCCCCCAAAATATACCTCAACAATAAGCCACACTGAATGTACAACAAAGCAGTTCAAGTTTTATCTGCCTTTCCTACACCAAAGTGCAAACATACCTGCCACTACAATCCTCTCTGGGACCTGCATTGTAACACTTGCATTTGGAAGTCCTTCTTGGATGCTCTGCTCCAGACTAGCAGTTGGTGGAGCTACCTTTAGCTTTTCTGGGACCCTCATGCGTTGGCTGATGCCTTCAGTGTATTCCATTTCATACTGAAGTCGATTAATTTCTGCCACCTCAGCAGCTGGAGAAGGGAATGTGGGCCCACTCATTCTGACAAAGAAAACCAAAACCTACATATCATTGATGGATGGCAAACTTTTTTCCTTGAGGAAATCAGAATCAAGGGGATACATTTCTCCAGTAATTTAGCAAATGCCAGATCACCTTGAGAGTGCAAATGCATTATTTATTAAGACTAATTCCAATGTGGATAACAGAGAATTATATTTTTCTGAGTGCACAAGACCAGAGAAATACCCTTCACTGCACACAGATCCCACACTAAGACTTGTACAGGAATTACGTTTCCTGCAAGACCGCTTCAGGCTGGACATAAGGAAGAATTTCTTTACTGTCCGAGCCCCCAAAGTCTGGAACAGTCTGCCAGCGGAGGTGGTTCAAGCACCTACATTGAACACCTTCAAGAGTAAATTGGAGCTTATCTTGCTGGGATCCTATGACCCCAGCTGACTTCCTGCCCTTTGGGCAGGGGGCTGGACTCGATGATCTCTTGAGGTCCCTTCCAGCCTTGATGTCTATGAAATCTATGAAATGGTAACGCAGGATTGCACATAATCCTTTTTTATCCTATGCTAACCCCACAGACTGTCCCAAAAATCTGTAAACATGGCATGGGATCTGTATTCCAGTTCCAATGGCTATGGTGTCTCAGGCAATGTGCGCAGGCTACATTTGGAAAGAAAGCAATAGGATTAGACAGCAGTCTCCAACCCTAGCCCTGGGCTGGGGAAGACAGTCATTTACCCAGATTTCAGCCGGACTTCACTCAGGAAAAAAGGTTTCTGCCAAGCCAGTTTCAGAAATCTAACCTATTCCTAAAACAATTTCACTTGAGTAACTCAAGACTTCAAGCCTGAAATAACCAAGTGGCCTGGTAAATATATAGAACTTTTCACTACTGTGTATTCTGTAATCCAGACAGACTGAAAAAAATATTCTCTATGCTTCCAGGTGGAAATCTACAACTGCAGGGTAAGTGCAAGATGGACAAAGGCACGATCAGCACTTATCAATACTTATATGTCTTGGCAAAACAGTATGAAGGGAGATGAAGCTTGTACTAGGAAGAGTTCTTCCACCAGTACAACTCGTCAGTTCCCTGTATGAAAAAAAAATCTACCCCAGAAAAATATTAATATAACTGCATCTACGTTAGGTTTTTTTGCAGCATAGTAATGCTACTTAAGGGAAACTTGTTTTGTTTTCTTTAAACACTTCTGACAAATCACTACCACCAAAACTTTTAAGGGAAGACTGATCTTAGGTTTCTCCCACACTGCCACTCCAGAGTTGCTTTTGTATTGGAGTGGAGACCCCTTCTAAAAAGTGTGAGGGAAATTCAGTCTTTGGGTCCCTAGTGTCTGACTTCTATAAAATTACAATTGTAATGAAGAATATTAAAATATAAACAGTCCAGTTCCAAATGGATCAAATGAGGTCACCTATTTACTAAACATTCTTAAATTAATGTCAAGGAAAAGAAAGGTTTTTGAGCATTTCTATAAAGCTGTTAGATGCTGAAATTAAACCCAATGAGATGGTCTCTCTCAAGCAGGCTTTTTTAAGAACTGTAAAGTATTTGGGCCTCTTCAGTTAAGTCATATTTGTTACTCCATGTAAATTTATTAGCCAAACATTGGCCTCTACAATTAAATTAAATTACTGAAATATTTAGTGAGACCATATGGAAATTGTGTTTTCCACATCTCAATCTTATCCCAAAGTAGTAGCAGATTAGTAAGTCACCAAAACTACAAGACAGTTTGACTGCACTGGAAATCAGATTAAGGAAGGGGAAACACGTTTTGGGCAGGTTAACATGCGATCTACTCAAAAACCCATAGCAGTATCCTCAGCCGTGTGTTCTGGCTTCCTGAGCTCACGACACCTCTGGTAGAGCAGCGGAAGGAATTCTCCCAGCCTGAAAGCTTCAAGTTCCATGCAAGTTAAAAAAAACATTCTTCCCACGCTCATGCCTAGAACTGTCCATTAAATAAGGCTGTATACATTAATCCGTACAGGTTAAACAATTCCTATGAAGGGAGCAAAGAGGACCCAAGTAACTGGAACAAGAGGCATGTGTGTAGTATGTGTGTTTAGTGTTGCTTCCACAGGTCTACTACTTTTAAGAGTTTGAATTTTATCTTCTCTTTTACATTTTTCTTTTGGTCTCACACAAGACTCACCTTCCCTATTAGGCCATGGTAGCCTGTTGCATGGGCAAAGTACACAAAGCCTGATGTTTCCAGGGCTCAAAGGACATTTACAGTTTTAAATAGCTGGCCCTTAGTGAAACACTTGAAGGTTCACTGGATTCACATTGAATGAAAAGATTTAATTTTAGCAAGAATTTATGTACCCAGAATAGCCTCTGGCAACAGATTTATTAAGTGGTCACCAGCGTTGTATGGCCCATCTCAGTTCTAAGGCTTCACTAACCTCCCTAGAGGCGAATCACTCCTTGTTCTTTTGCTCATTCTGAAATATCTGCGCAGCTATCGTTTTGCAATCAAATACCACTATATTGCAGCACTTTCTACTTTACAGAACAGGCTCCCTAATGTTTGGAATTGTTTGCGTACACAAGACAGCACGACAACTGCTTTCCAGCTGTAAAAAAAAAAACGAACACACACACACAAGAAAAGCATTACAAGAATTTCTGTATAAAATATTTATAATCTAAACATCTATTTTATAATGCAAGTTTGACTCTACTTGGCAAGCATTAACAGATGCAATACTTCAGTAGGTTTCCTAGTCTCATATGGTTCTCAGAATCTGGAGATTAAACTGCCGGTGAATTCATCAACTTTGATTTTACAAGACAGCAAACACCATTTGGAGCAGCAAAAGGGAGAACAGTGGGATTTCAGCTACATAATCCTTAGAACACTTCAACTAAAGTTGATCTACATGGGAGAGGAAAGGAAGTACGGAATGACAATGGTGCTTGGTATCAGAAAACTAAAGATCAGATTTAATAAACTGTGTCTGAGGGTCAGGCTCTAGCACTGCTAGAGTTAATGCTGGGGGGAGGGGGAGGTAAACGGAAGCCCACTTGAACAAGGCAGCATTCAGAATTGGGACTGATGTTAGGAGACAGAGGTGCTGATTTTAGAACTGACTTGCTGTGAGACTGTAGCTTTACCTATATATGCCAGCATTTCCCCCTTAATAAAAAGAGGGCTAATACTCTAACTTCATAGAGACATGTAACATATTACTTTAAGAATAAAGAGCAAATTACCATTCTAGGATCTCAAACTGAAAGCAACAAATTAAAGTTAAATGGGTAGTTCTTTTACAGTAAATGAAAAGCAGATATGCCATGACAAAGGAAAAATGCAAATGGAAATTGGCACTGCCACTGCTAGCCATGCTGATTTGGAAGGAAAAAACGGCAAGGAAGTAAATATGGGAAGTAATGTGGTGCTGGCTTGCTGAAGCCAAGAACTATTGTGCACATTCCCTACTCCCACCCCCCTTCTTCAGAAAGGAGCTCTAATAGAGAACAGCAGTTATGATTAAGGTATATAGGTCACGTGAAGGATGAATTGTGCGGAGGTTTCCAGCATGGCAACAACCAGAGTGGGTGCGTCTACACTGCAGTCAAAGGGCAACTGCAGCCTCAGGTAATTCCAAGCATCAAACTTGGGTACTAAGAACAGCACGACAGCAGCCGCACAGAGATGAGCATGGGCAGTACAGCCGCCAGGGTGATCCAAGGGAGCGAAGATCACTTGCACACAAGGGGTAAATGCTGAAATGCATTCACAGTGCTGCAACATCACAGCTGTCAGTGCCCCTCTCCCCAAAGTGTCCATAAAAGCAATGGGAAAAGGAAAGCAGCAAGCACGGCTCTGGGATCCCATACCACAGGAGGAACCCAGGGTCCTACCTGAGGGTCTGTCACTGCCAACAGCCCCTGCGAAGCTGCCCCGACCCGCAGCGCCAGAAGGCCACCGGCCCTCTTTCCCCAGCTGAAGAGAAAGAGAAAGCGAGCAGGATGAGGAGAAGCCCAGGGCAGCCTGCGGCCGAGACAGCTTCAAGCCAGGGCACTGACATAGCTGAGGCTGCCAGGTTGGAGACGCTGCCCAACTTGCTGCTAGGCTCTCCGGGCTGCTGGGCACCGGCGTGCGGGATCAGGGCCACCCTTCCCGCCCGCTGTCTGCAGGAGGCGACGGGAAACAGCTGCGCCGCGCACGGAGCAAGGACAAGCCGGCAGGGGCCTGGCGGGCCGGAGGCTCCGGCGGGTGCGGGCCCCCAGCGCGCTACTCACCCAGAGGCCGGGGGAAGAACGGCGCAGGCCCCACGAGCTGCCCCGGCCCAGCCCCCGCAGCCGCTGCGGCACCCTCCCGCGCGCCGAAACGGGCGCAGCCAACAACCCCCACCGGGCGTACTAACACCCCACTTGTCCCCGCCGCGCCGCCGTAACGGCCACCGGGCCGGAACGGCGCGTCACATGACCAGAGAAGGGCGGAATCACATCCCGGCGGCGCTTCACGCGCGAGCGGGCCACGCGGCCTCCATCTTGACTGCGGGCATAGCCAAGCCGGGGGAGCGCCCCTCCTTAGCTCGACCCGGCGCCGCCGCAGCTTTGTGAGGTGGCCGCTGCCTCGGCCGCCCCAGCCCCCGACCCGTGCGCGGCGCGGGAAGCGCCATAGTGGCCGGGCACTCAGGGACGCTGTCACATTATGCGCGGCGCGAGCCCGGCCCCGCCCTGTCCCGGCGGCAGGGGAGTCACGTGGTCGCTCTCCCGCCGGGTCAGGCTGGAACTGCATCGCAGTAAACTTCACAGGCCCGCGGGCAGAGGCCCCGCCCCCTGGCGCGGCGGACACCCCGGGTGCTTCCGGGCTGGCCCACGGGCGCGGGGGGACGCTGTAGCAGGGCAGGGCTCTGGCGACTTGAGGGACGCTGTGCCGCATGGGGATTCCGGGCTGCGGTAGGGGCACCTCAAGCCCTGGAGCACAGACGCTGGGGGAGGCAGCCGGGCAGCCCACACACTCCCGCCACAGCACTTCGACTGCTGTAGTAACATGACACAATTTGACACTAGGTCTTGTGGTGCCAGAGCTGTGGCACAGCAAAGGCTATTGTCTTGCACGTTGTGGTGCTTGTTTCTACCCTGAGACCACCATGCTTCTCCCTCCCTGTAGCACAGCCGTGGCACAGATGTTTAAAAATACTAAGTGTTTAACTCCCAGGTAAACGTGCTAAATAAAGTACTTCTACAAATCTGGATTTTCAGTAAACTTGTGGTATATTTATAAACGGATGGACCATGTAAAGGGATTCCTGTTCAAATAATCTTTGGTTTGTCTCTCACAAGGTATTTTGATGTCATTCGTTGCCATGGAATCGCCACCAGAAGGGACTGACAGCACAATGCGTACAGGCCTCGCTTACTAATATTTGGTGTACCCTGTAAGCCAGGGTGTAAGGTTGGAAGTGAGACATCAGCTTACTATGACCATATTACCTGTCTAATACCACCATTAGTGAGGTGGGTGAGCGCTGACAGCATAGGTTGCAGCAACCTGGGAGCAGGAATAGCTGTAGCTATTTGTGGTAGGAATAGCTCTAGCTTTGCCTCTACTGCAAACCTAATTCAAGTCTGCTACTATAGCAACTGTATAGCAACTAACTGTCTCTATGCTAACAGACTCAAAGTTTATTTATCTATGAATTAATACTGGTTTGTCACTACAGAAGTCCAAGTGAACAGAGATGCTATAAGCAGGGATTGAAAATGTCATCAGTGCAAGGTCTGGAATGCATGCCAAAAAGCACTGTTACCAGAGGCAGTAATGGGTTTAAAATGTGAACTCTCTTTGACAAAGCTAAAAATAAGGGTTTTATATCACCATATCATTAGAAATGCCAGCATCCTAGGAGAAGAAAGCCTTTCTGCCTTACTCTGATAGGAAGGGACATTATACCTTAAATGAACAGCAGTGGTTCATCTGACTTCCCACACGAAGGCCATCAGACTTCATTAATTCTTGTTTTATGTTTAATAGCTGCACTTGAACTAGAGCACATGGTCTGCCTCACTTTCAGTACCTGCCTTTCCTAAGCACAAATCTTTTCTACCAGCTGAATCACCAAATTGTACTTCAAACAAAGCAGAAAAGATGACCATCCAATTTTGATTTAAAAATTACTAGGGTTGGAGAATTTGCTACAACCCTTGGTAGGTTTTTTTAGTGATTTATTTTCCTCACTGAGAAAGATTTGTGCCATATTTTAACTTTGAATATATGTGGCTTAAACTTCCAGCTGTTGTTTCTTTTTATAACTTCAGCTAACTGAAAAGTCCTCTGGTATCACATTTCTGTTCCCATGTGACTATAGACTGTGGTCCAGTTGTGTATTAACATTCTCTTTCTTAAACTAAAAGTTTGAGTACCTTCAAATCTTTAGTCTCCGAACCCTCTCCAACTTATCAGTATCTTTCTTGTGAATGGAAGTGTTCACAATAATCTAGGAGCAGTTGCACTACAGGTACTATAATCTCCTTACTGCCGCCCAAGATTCCTGTCTTTATGCATCCAAGGACTGAATCCTTTCAGCCACCATGGAAGCTCACATTCAGCTGACTATCCATGTTCCTCATACCTCTTTAGAATCAGTAGCCATGTCTACACGGGACAATGACTGCACAGTTGTTACTGCACAGTCATTTACTACTTGCATAGCCAAGTACTACATGACTACACAGTAACTGGTGTTACTGTGCAGTAGGATCCCCACACAGCTTCTGGGTAATGCTGACTGTGCAGTAGCTCATTAGTACTGTGCAGTAGTGTTGTGTCATGGTTTGTGCCCCGCAATGCTACTACATAGTACTAACAAGCTACTGCGCAGTAGTAATGAGCTACTTATGCAGTAAGTGTCCTGTGTAGACATGGCCACTGTGTCCCAGGATAAGGTCCCTGATCCTGCAAACATGGCCTACACATTCATTCTTTCTACACCTGTGTCTTAACATTTGACTTTATTGAAATGTATGTCATTAACAGAGCAAAGAACCAATCCCTGGAGAACCACACTGTTCAATGATTATTTATCATTACATTTTGAGATCTATCACTGGAAATTTACTGTTCAGATTTAAGAGTTGCTGTAGTTCTTAATATGTTGTACCACGCTCTGACTTTTTTGATCTACTATGGTTTTTAAACAAAAGTTATGACATTATATTTGGACATTTGTATAATGTGCTTACACAAGAACTAAGAAAAAAGAACAGATGTAATGCATTTTCCTTGTCCAGTTTACTCTGAGTTATTAGGTGCTGGTGAAAGGATTTATTGGACCTGTTTGCTCACTATTTCTTATCTCCCATGATTCTATGTGCATTCTTTATTACAGCATGTTGTAACTCCTTCTTCTCAACCATCTCTTACCCAAGGTTTTCAAAGCTTTTGTGGACATTCATTAATCCATCATTACAGCAGCTCAGAGAGTTAGGGAGTTAAACTTATCTTCATTTACAGAGAGAAGCTAAGGATGACATTTTCAAAGCTGCCCCCTGGTGTGGGATGCCTGTCTGAAACATGTTTAATGTTCAGAGATCCTGTGCGGCTGCAGCTCTTGCTGATTACAACTAGAGTTGTGTTTGTTACTTCTTGAAAGAGTATATTAAATAAAGGACCCCAAATTAGATACTTTTTGAAAACGCTGGCCGAGGTGACCTGTCCAAGGACAAAGAGTATATGAGTGGCAAACTCCAGAACTGGGAACAAAACTGAACACCAGAATTCCAGTCACATGTCTACCCATTGGGCTGTACTCCTTCACTATAACTTACCTATAAGTTCAAAATACTGTCACAATACATTTTAGATTCTACTAAAAATTGCCATTAGACTCAAGTCTGACACATTTCTGAATTTTACAGTTATGATCCCTGACTGGGACTCTGTAATAATGGGCTGTAATATTAATATAACATCTCAGCATGCCTATAAGAATGTTGAATATATCTCGACTTTAATAATGAGAAATTTCATAAAGAAATGGAAAGTTTATTTGAGTATTTCAAACAGAATTTAGAAATAAATTAGACATGGGGAAAACACAATTAAACAATTTTAAGAAATAAGTGGATTCCAAGAAAATCAGCTTATTAGCAGCACAAGAAAATTCACAATAGCACTTTGCAAATAGAAATGCTGTAATCTGTTCAGGAAAACAAAAAAAGTAAATATCCATTCAGTGTAAATATTGTCTTTAAAGTAGCTCCATAAGAAGATGCTGGCATGTTACATATGGAGAAAAGTATTTTCTATTTATGTTAACAATGAGAATTTAAACATCAAGACAAACACAATGCACATATTTTAACAGAATTTAAAAATAAAATATTTTTCTCACAAAAAAGTATCTAAAAGAAATCTTTGCTATTTCAATGGATTGTTAGGCCCTACACTTAAAACCATGCATGTACAGAACTTTTCAAATCTTTTGGTCTTTATCTATAACACTAAATGATTGTACTGGAATTCTGATCATTTTGTGCAAGTATGAAAAGTTATTAACATTTTAAATGTTAACATTAACTTTTAAAATAACTTTACAAGTGCAATATCATAAATATAAAAAATTCAGAGTTGCATTTTATATAAATTATATGACTAAATGAAAGTGCTTTTCAAGTATTCAATTTAGTTTGCAGTTGAATTCTCTGATGTAAAGCAGTGTCCAGATAGTACTATGTGAATATCACTGATAAATTATGTGAATATCACTGATAAATATAAAAAGTTTTAGATGACTGCATTTAACTGGATGGAATAAAATCTTTCATTTTTGGAGATGTCTGTGAAAAATATTTAAAGGTTTTGACAACATTTGTATTTGCAGCGTATTTTTAAAAGAGCAGTATCTGAAAGGTTATGTGTTCACTCACTATTGCCATAGGATCCCTCAATTCAGATTAACTACAGATTTCATCTACAACTCAGATTATGAATTATTTTTTAAAAATTTCTAATTAGGTTTTCTTCAGTGGAAACAGCAGCCTGTGGCCATAATTAGGGCTCAACTTGTGACCCACTGAAGAATTTACCCCTATTCCAGGATTGGGCATTTACGGTTTGATTCAAAGTCTACTCAGATTTAAGAGTCTTTCCACTGATTTCAGGGGCCTCTGAACCACCTTTAGTAAACAACATAAAAGAGAACAGAGGTAACAGTTTTCACCACTGTCCTGGAGGCTGACTACCCACCCAGTGCATAGAGTAGGTTCTCTTTCTGACTAGTCAAGAAGTATTATTGTAGTGATAAAAGAAATGGTACTTCCATTTCTCAGCCAGAAGGGATATTTCTGATTGTTGAAATGTATGGAGAGAATGACTATTAACCCCCCCGCCCTAATGAAATACACACACACACACACACACACACACACACACACACACACACACACACACACACACACACACACACACACTCTCTCTCTCTCTCTCTCTCTCTCTCTCTCTCTCTCTCTCTCTCTCTCTCTCTTAAAAGTGCACCAAGAAAATATCCTATTAAACCCCATTTTTTGTAGTGCCAGGGCGTCATCTTAAATTATATCTACTTTGAACACTGAGCATGTCATATAAACTGATGCTAGCATTCAATTTTGAAAAGCATTGTGTTATAAGGTGGCAATAACATCTTCCATGAAAAAGCTGGCAATGTCATAGTTCTACCATGAAGAGATGACTTACAAATGATACAGTTCAGAAGAAGGTTCTGTAATATTGCTGTTACAAGCAGACACCAACAAAGTGTTTTGCAATTTGTCAAAAAAAAAAAGTCAAAAGTCAAAATGTTGCACCGTGTACCTATAGTGCTGTACTGGCGATTTAGAGCTTGCTATCCAGATATAGTTTGGTTTTAATGAATGCACATTCTTCCATGTCAGGCACAAAGGACACTGACAGACAAGCAGCTCCACACTTCACAGAAAGCACCATGAGCTAGAGCAACCCCCACAACCCAGCAGACATTTGCTGTTGGCTCAGAGGGGGTGCTGGGGAGGGGGAAATCCAACTCCACTTTTAAACTGATTCAGAAGGAGTTACATATCTGCAGCTTTTGCCCCCCTCCCCCCAGCTCCCTTCCAGATGGGAAGGGGAGAATGGAGGGGAAAGAGCTCCAGGCTGGGGTTTGCCCAGCTCGCACTGGGGAAGATGGGAGTGGATTGAAGCCCCGCCATCTCAGGGGACGCAAACCCCAGCCCAGAGTTTCCTCCTTCCCCTCCCTTCTCCCTTTTCCAACATGCAGAGAACACCAGGGGTGGGGTAGGGCTGGGCTGCATCAACCCAGCCCCAATCAGACAGAAGCTAATGAAGGTGATCCACTTTGAAGCATCTTCATCTGAACCCTCATGTAACGAGGGTTAATTTGTCGCATGATTGGGAATTTTTCAAGCACTCTGCAACCATGCACTTCTATCAGGACATAGCTGTAGAGCGCTTTCAAGGGGCCAATTCCAAGACAAATGTCACTTCTGTCAGTGCCCAAAAGCACAGTTTTATGCTTTATCAAGACAGTCTGACTTTCAGTCTGATTTCATGCAAACCTGACAGCGGCTGATGATGTTTTCCAGTTCTCCTGATTTCATAGTCTGTGGTAAAGGTTTCCTATAAAAAGAAAGAGAAACCACATTTACTTTGCTCTTTCCTATAAGTGCAGGGAAGTGAGCATTTTCTGATTTTGTACTGCTGTGCTCTTTCCCCCTGCACATCAGCTCTCATCTATTTTAGCTTGTCCCACCACAGCATGCATCATAGTGGGCCTTTACACACACCACTGATTTTGAATCAGAGGAAGGCAGAGGGGAGGGGGGAAAAATACCACAATCCCACCATTGTGATATCTTACGCATTAGTCCAAAATCCAAGTCTTCCTGCTGCCTGCAACAGGCTTAGAATCAGGGCTTTAGATTCTCATGATTTTAGAAATTTGTTCTTATCCCCTGCTTAGGTTGGAGGTGGACAGTGGCATGAGCTCTGTAGTTGACAAGACTGGAGACTACTGGGTGCATCTAAGCATTCAATTAATGTGCTAGTACCTCCATTGTGAAGTACTGGAAAAAAGGCACATTATCTTACTTTAATGCACATGAGTTAAAGAGCACAGGGTGCCTGTACACGAGCATGGAGGCTTCTCCGACACACTGTAACTAAGCACATCGGTGCAGACTCAATTAATTGAGTCTGCTTCAGTGTAGTTATTACTGCATTCCAGCAGCCTCCCATGTCTTGTGTATCAGCGTCCCCCGCACTTAAAAATTCTGGTGGGGGTGCTTGAACTAAAGCTTGTTGAATGAGTTTTAGTTCAATCACCTCTACTGCCATTTTTAGGGGGACGCTGATGCCATTTTTAAGGGGACGCTGCCATTTTAGGGGGACGCTACGAGACACTGTAGCACTTTAATAAGAGTGGCTCTAATTAAAGTGCTGTCCCCCTCCACTTCTGGATGATGTGTAAAAGTACCCACAGCTTTTTTGTGATGCTTTAGTGCACATTAAAGTAGGCTAATGTGCATTAAAGCACATGTGTAGATGAGCCCAGTGAGTCAGTTTTGTAGAAAGAATTCAGTATTATTGAACAGTAGGGAAATGTTGAGAATGGAGTCTTTAGAAGCACAGGGACATAGCCTGCCATATTCTTTGCAGGTGCCTACGGTTGGCCCTGAAGGGCATACAGCATTTACCAAGAAAAAGGTATAGGGTTTGTTAAAGACACCTAGAAATCATCAACTTTGTTTATAGTATTTATATGTATGCACCGCACACACTTAGAGGAACCAGGAATTTGGAAAATACTTGCTTGCCATATCAAAGGTTAGCATTGAGTACCTAACAGGCTAATGAACACCAGAAAATCCAACTGAGATGGTTAGGATTTTACAAGCAGGAGAGCAGTGTAGAACCAGAGCCAGGAAGTTCTAATTAACTGGGCATTGACACAAAAAAGTTTCTACAAGGTAAAGGAGCACAGGGCGTTTTAACACATAAGTTGCTCTGCAGTAATATCTCCTGTGCATGTTCTTACCTTGTGGTAAATAAAATCTAATTCATATCAATTTAACCCTCAAAGTGACTTAATTGCCTCTTTTGGTGTTGGAGATAGTACCTCTTTTCCAGGTACCGGGAGACAAACCCACCATTGGCATAAGCAGGTGAAACTACTGAAGACAATGGAATTACAGTAGCTTATATCAGTCGTGAATGTCTCCATTTGCATTTAAGAGGTCCATTTTGGGAAGGAATGGGAATTAAGGTTCTAATCCTTGACTCTCAAGCCCCTTTGTATTTAGAAAGTTCCAGCACTGCAACACAACCCTGAATCTCATAAAGCCAACCCCAAGATCATCACTGGGGGGATTCTCAGATAATGTACAGCTAATTAATGGCTCCTCATTGTTTCCTCACTCTGGGCCTGCAGCAAATTTAGTAGATGTGGTTAAGGGAAAGAAGACATGGCTTAGAGTAGCTTACCTGAACATTCTTCTTGGATCCAGTGAAGCCAACCAAAAGCTGTAGGAATTGGCATAGTAATTGCAGGTCCCTCTACCATGGCACTCTATGAATGGAACGACTCGGAATTCTTCCAAGCAAGACCCAGGAGATGCCAATGCTTGACCAGAAGCTTCTGAGCCAGCACCTGTATACTATAATCAAAAAAGCCTTTAATCAAAATCTATTAATCAGCTTTTACTGTATTGGAGGCAAAGTGAAACAAAATACAACAAAATACATCTCTTTAAAACATGCTGTTTACCAAGACATGTTGTGTGACACAGCAAGACAATAGCCATCAGCACAATCTAGTTTTATGAAGGGATGGATTATTGTATTGTTGACTGGTCTTATTTGGTTAGTATGATCTATTCCCTTGTAGTAAGGCCTAGAAGTCTTATGACAATTAAAAGGACTTCATGTTATTTCTTTATCGCCTGAAAAACTGAAATTCCCTTGAAGAGGTTTGGGGCCCATCTAGTTAAGGACCACAAGTAAGTAACTTGATTTCAGATAGATTACTTCTCGTTTTCACAAAAATCAGAAGAGGAATTTTTCATACTTGTAAAAACGGCATCAAAATGACCCCTGACAGCAGAACGGTTTGAACAAACACCTTCTTTGGGGTTGGCAAAAATTTGCATGTTTAATATTAGAACACAATAGTAGACAGTCTCTTTAAACAAATTGTCTTCCTTTCCTTTTCATATTTATGGAGCTTTATATAGAGGTATCCTGGGGAAGGCAGCAAACCTCACATCTCATCTAAAGGGCTCTGCTTCATCTGAAGAGATTGTGGGGCTGGAGAGGGAATGTTTAGCTCAATCAGTCACCCACAATTGCTAACATGGGGCATGGGGAACTTTCACCAAAAAAAGGTAGTATAATAATCCCCTCAATGTTGGCATACATCTTTCTCTGCTTTCCTTTAGCTTCTCCGTAATGAGGTACAGAAGCCCACTGTAGATTTCCTTCAGATCACGAAAAAAGGTGTGCTGTCCTTTTTGTAGAAGGGCTTTGGTCTGCAAATTTGTACTTTTATTGTGTTCTTCTGTGGAGTTTGGCCTTTAAATATGATTTACATTAATGCTGTCTGGTATTGGTAAATCTGTAATTTTGGTTGTTGAAATGGCCCTGATTTGCTGTGGGCTACGCTTGCAATGTAATTAATTTTCAAGTCAGTTCAGCTGCATCCACTAATGAAAACTTCATCATAATTTAAATGAGCATAAAAGGAAGAAGCATTCATTAATTTTCTATCAGTCATAGTATCCCAGCATACCAAGGTTCTCCTTTTTTCTGTCCCCGTTTTCCTCTAATGGCATCTATTTTTGAGTGCAGATTGGAAACCCTATCTGCAAGGAGGTGTTTTTAGGCTCTGCCATTAACCTCTAAATCAAAGGGATTAGAAAAAATCTTGCCTATTTTCAGCCAAAAAGATCTCTACGACTATTAAACAAGCAAACAAATAAATGATGCTTAACAAATGCCAGTGATGCTGAGATGAGAGGAGCAGGAAAATATGTGACTATAGCAGCTCCCAGCTATAATTTTAGTCTATTTTTTTCTCTTACCATAACAAAGGAAAAACCCTTCCAGAGAGAAATCCAGCCATCAGGACACAAAGGAACTGCAGTTGTCTGACTATGAATTGCTATTACCATTGCAGGTCCTTCACAGACAATACACCTATGATATGAAACGTGTATTAGATAGCAAAAAAGAAATAAGCTGTTCTGGTCCTTGATGATACCTTTTCCCTTTGTTTCAGAAAGTAACAGCAATTTTGATATAAAACTATTTTTGTGCAATGAATGAGAAGCTACAAAGCAGCAGGGAAATCTGGTGAGCAATTTTCAACTGCTACAATATCCATTATCTTCAAAATATTCATGAATAACACTTCACATGACTTGGTGGGGGATTGGGAAGACTATCCCTAGAACACTTTGATTGTGCTAAGGCTGGCAATAGGCTAAGGTTCTCTCTTTTTATGTAGCTTGACGTGCAGGCTCTGCAGCTTTACTTGCCAGTATTAAAAAAGATCAGCTTCCTTCTTCTGGCGTACAACTGGACTGGAGAGAGAGCAGCTTAGTACCCAAAACTGGCCTGAAGTTCACCTTCCCACCTCCTGATCTTGCTGCTTCTCTGTACAGAGCTGTGGCTTTCTGACATTTAGAGCTGCCTGAGGGCTTTTCTGATGTAGACTTAGTTGCGAAAAGCCACGTGCAACCAAAAATACAGTTGAGGACTGGCATTGTGCAGGGATTTTAGAGCCAGGCTCCCTTTTCTCCAGGCACATCTTGCTTTCTCTACTACTCTAACAGAAAAAGTAGTGAGATCCTAACGGTGTGATTATTTCTAGTCCAGCTGGCATAGCCCTCAAGTGGCTAGGTAAGTGTTGGATGTTCCCAGATACCTGGGTGATAGAATTTAAGAGATGTATCTGCAAACAGACAAGGATTTAAAACAAAACCTTCTGTTGTACACTTGCCCAGAGATATTGAACAGGAGAACATTAACCATCCTGATATATAATTTTCTTGCAGCAATCACAGTAAATATGGTTTATTCCAATATGTGTGTTAAAGTAAATTCAGCTGACAGGAGAATGACACCTCGTATTCTGAAATTAAAGCTGTTTACATTCAACCTATCCACATCCACATCCACATCCAATCTTCGTATACACAGTAGCAGTCAAACATTATAATAATATTGTTCCTGAGAACCAACAGGGTCAGCAAGATTTTGAGTGCTGGGTATGCAAATTAAACCTACCAGATCAAAAAATGATTGCGTGATCTACTCATGTCAGAAGGGGAGCCAATGTTCTTAAACTCATACCTGCTAATATATGGCTCCAAAGCTCTGCCAGAAACTGGTGCCATGTCTGGTGGCATTGCTACTGCAGTAGACAGCCAATATGAATAGTCATTGCGAGAAGCAAAATTGCAAATCTTGTTGGTGTTACAGAATAAAAATGGCATAGTGGTAAATCTCTGCAGGCAGCTACCAGCTGTTCCTGAAAAGACACAATATGGTAGTCTCATAAAAGGTAAAAGATACAGTTAGTTTGGTAAATGGAACAGAGGTGTGATGGGATCCAATCTATCGCATTAAAAGTAAAGAGATGTAAAGCATGTAAAGAAAATAAATTATGCAGCTCTGTATAACAGAATTTTAAGAGACAATGGGTGTGTCTACATGTGAATATTAATGTGATGCAATAACCTCTGGTGTAGTTCCTGCTTGAGTTAATTGCTTCTAGGCTCAGCGTTAACATGTGTGCCTAGGACCACAGCTTGCTGAACTGGGGCTGGCAGGGAACCCCGGGGGGCAGGGGGTGGCAGTTTGCCAGTCCAAGGCTGCTCCAATTTGGTTCAGTGCTATAGAGGGACTGACTGGGACACAAGGGTACTACACTGCAGTGATCGCTGGCAGGCAACCCTGCACTGTAGCACTCCCATGCCCCAGCCACTGTCTACATGTTTGTTGCAGCAGAGTAAATAACTCTGCTGTAGGATAGTACTTGTATCAGGCAGTACTAACTTACGGTGGAGTTAATTAGTTTACTCCAGCCTAATAGCTCTGCATGTGTAGATAGAGACGCTTTACTGCAGAGCTGAGTAGGCAATTCTGCATTAAGCATCTTGTGTAAATGCTCCCTAAGATCATTAAATTAAATACAAGGAGGCTCCATTTTAAAAAATGTTGGAGATCAGAACTAAATCTATTACAAGGGGTGTTTTGCTTTATGCTGTAATACCACTTACTACCCAGTCCCTGACACTGAATGGCCAGGTTGAAAAAAAAAACCTTGAGTTGCATGAAAAGAATTGCTCCTCTTTGAGCCATGACTCCTGCTCTTGGGTTCTCTTGGAGCAGCACACCTCTCCACCACCCTTTAATTAGATCTAACTGTAGGAGCAGTCTCTTGCCCCAGGCATACAGTGAAGATTGGTAGCTCTAATACTTTCATTCCAGATAAATGATCAGATAAATAATCAGATATTTACTGCATATTTGCTTTTTGTATATGTAGCTTAGCATTATTTTGTACTATTCAGTGAAGAGGTTGTGATCTTTGCACAAAATGTCTTGAAGATTTTTAATACAGTACCAAGGTCCTGTCCATGTGCTCGCTCATTTCCTTGTACAGAAAGCAGAGAATAACCGCTGTAGAGGTGAGATGTTCCAGATGGACAAGAAGGCATCATTGTTGACTGGCTGTGTCGGGTAAAGATGAACCCTCTTCTTGCTGGGCTAGGGATGAAAGCACCTGAGTATCCAGGTATGCCTGGTAGGCCTGGAAAGCCAATGAGCCCAGGTTGCCCTGTGTACAAAACAAATAAAACAAGCCTTTTTTTGCAACCCTTATGGCTCTGTCTATTTTCTAGTAGTGACTGCATTCTGAAGTAACTGTAGAAACACTTGGAATCAAAATTTTAATCAACACACAGATCCAAACTTGAAGGTTTTTGTTATTTATATTGTGTTAGGACCTAGAAACTCTTACAGAGATCAGGACCACTCTGTGCTGGCCTAGATCACACAGGAAAAGGCAATTCTTGTCTCAAAGAGCATACAGTAAAAACAGCAAAACTATGAAGACAAGCAGAGGTGAAATGATTTATGCAAGGCCACAGAGCAAGCTAGTAATATAGTCAGGAACAGAATCTGGAGCTCCCAGCTATCAGTCTAGTATCTGCTCCAATAGAACACATCAGTTTTTATTCTTACTTTTAGCTACAACTCTCTTTCTATGAGACATATTCTCAAACAGTAACCTAACTTGAGAAATTTAACTTTGCTTACTTTATAAAAATGAATATTAGTCAAAATATATATTTAAACTTCTGCTGAATGGAAACAGTATTTAAATAGGTTTCTTATGGAACAACTAAATAAATATTAATATAGTACAATGCATTTTGATTCTGTGCAATAGTGTACAATCAGATGTCTGCACTGTTTACACTGTAAGTATGCCTACACTGCATGATATGGTATAGAGTAGACGATGGCTCCATATTACCATGGGTTAATTTGTGCAGTGTAGATGTATTATGAGAAGAAGACATGGAAAGGTAGTGGTAATGTAAAAATATTTTACAGTGAATAAAGTAAAACATTCAGCTCCATTTTGTTGTTTTACATTAAATGACTGTCTACATAGGAAGGTGCTATGATGGTTTGATGTTGGACGTGGATTTTTAACTAGATAAATAGGCCTGATCAGTAAGAGGCAGAGAAAAACTAAACAACATAATCAGAGAGGAAAGGAATGTTTTCAGGTAAGATTTGTCAAGTCATCATTTCTGCAGGAATATTCATGAGTTGAAAGTCAAGCAAGTACTTATGTGATTTGCTGGACCTGTTTCCAATTAAAAAACGCCATATTATGCTCTTTACATAAATGGAAGGATCCATGGAAATTGGAGTCCAGTTTATCTGCACAACGCAGTATGACTGAATGCATAACTCCTTTACTGTACCTGTATCTCCTTTAAATCCTTTGTCTCCTTTTGGACCAAGTGCTCCAGGTAGACCTGGACTTCCATGACTGCCTGGTTGACCTTTCACACCTTGACTTCCTATGTTGTACACAGGAGAAAGTGTGTTAATAAAATGGTATTCTACATATTCAGAATGGACAACTAAATAAATAAAATCTCTGATCCAGCTGATTATAGTGGATACTGGTACATCAACCTTTTCAAGAATTAAATTATTTACAGTCATGATTCTATGAAATTCCTGTCACCAGATTTCACTTAAAATAATTTAGGAAGATGGTATAAAAATAGCAGCTCTACTATAAATCTCATTTTCATAAGAGACTTGTAGAACTAATACATATATCAATATTATTTTTGCATTTGTTACTTTATTTATATTTTCCAAAAATACCACTGCAGTACTCGTTCCTAGATCTGTAAATAACGTAGATCCCAATATCAGGTGACAATTTTTGTAAAAGACTAAATTAAATACATAAATACACAAACAAACAAACAAATCTCTAATTTATATCCTTTATTAACCTGGAGGAACTGAATAATTCATGTAGCCCATATATTTTAAGTAAGAGCTAACTTCCCAGGGAGCCCTTCACAACCATTTTTTGTTTTGTGCTAAGAGATGGAACTGGGCCAGAATTTTAAACAGTTTCATGTTAATTTGCTTCCTTTCTCTGCAAATACTTGGTTCATTTCCCTGCTGATACGTGTCATTCCCCCACTTCAGTCTGGAAGCTGTAATAGGCAATGATGTTGTTCTCAGCACTAGTTGAGCCCAGAGGCAAGAAGGTTGCTGCCATGTCTCAGCATCAAGATAGAGGCTATCAGATAAGATGGGAAGAAGGCATAGAGCTCTCTATTCACTTGGAGGAAGATCCCTCCAGACTTCATTGAGTGGGAAAGGAAGATCAGGGATGAGAGGGGGGTCTTGAGAGAGAAAAAGAAAAGGACCAGGACAGAAGGGAATGTGGGACAGCGGCTAATGTTATTGACTTCTTCCAGCTCGGCAGCCCATACTCATCCTTAAGAACCAGGGCTTCTTCAAAGAGCAAAATTACTGAATTGATGTAAAATGGGGGTGAGGGAGAAGGAAAAAAAAAAAAGCAAATCTAAACCCATGTACTGAACTTGACAAGATCTTTTTTTTTCCTGTCAGTACAGACTATTTGCACAAAAATTAATGAGCATGCATCTGTTCAACAGAATGTTTCAAACATTTTGACATGAACGTTGATGATTTTTTCCTTCCTTCTTGCATAGCTCTGTGTTACAATAACTGCTTGCCTACCAAGTGCACTAGTACTCAGCTAAATGAAGCAGTTACTATCATACTAAGCTGTTCATGAAACGAACACTGGGCTCCTATAAACGTGCAGGGAGGCTACTCAGACTTGATTAATCAAGTCTGCTGGAGCATGGTAATTACTGCACTCCAGCACTCTCCAGTATCATATATATCTGCATGCCCACACTGAAAAATGGTGGCAGGGTGCTTTAAACTAAAGCTTGTTCAATAAGCTTTAGTTTAAAGCATTGGCGACACGTAGGGGGTGCACGCAGGTGCACATGCACCCCCTGAGATTGGTGGTGCTCCCCCTGAGACTGGCCACTGCCACCGCTGCCAGCAGTGTTTGTGGGCAGTCACTGCTTGCCACCTCCCCCTGCCGCCAACACCGCCAGCAGCGTCTGCAGGCAGTTGCTGATTACCGGTCAGCACTCACCATTCCCCACCCCAACCCCTTCCCCCACTGCTGACACCACCACGGCCACCTGTGGAAGCGCCCTGCTCACCACTGCCACACCACCACTACCGCTACTGCCTGTGGGAAGTTGCTGTGCCACCCCCAGGCTCAGGAGGCATGTGACATTCATAGTTTAAAGCACCCTGCCACCATTTTTCAGAGTGGGGACAATGATACATGTGACACTTCAGGCATTTTAATTAGTGCAGCTCTGAGAGCTGTGCTACTTAAAGCATCCCCCACCCTACCTTCCAGAGCATATCTATAAATGCCCACTATTTTTAAGGAGGCCTAAAAGTGTCTACAAAGAACTGTAGATGCATTAGCTACCAAACCAAGTCTTATCATATGGCCTAGGTTCATGTCCGGTGGTAAAATATACCTGGTAGTCCAGGCACCCCTTGATGTCCTTTGTCTCCTGGTATTCCTGGGTTGCCAGGTGATCCAGGAGGTCCTCTCTCTCCTGGTGTACACATCCTTTTCCTGTTCATTCCAGGGTGACCTACCAGTGGCAATATAATATAGAACTTGTTGTTTTATGTGGACAAAACTGTTTTCTAGAGCTAGAATGAGATGGACTATAATTACCAGGTGGGCCCTTTGGTCCTCTTGGTCCTGGTTTACCTGTTGGTCCAACTGGTCCTTGATTACCTTTTTCTCCTACAAAGGAAGATTAGAGATACGTTTCTTGGTTGCAAATGCCAAGATAACTCTATTTCAGAGGTTCAGTGAAGAAAACTCCAGGTGCAAGAACTCATACAGCTATAACAAAAGAGCTACATTTACAACTGATTCTATCATAGGGTATTATTTAAATATTTACATATCAAATATAAGTAATTAAAAAGGAAAGTTTTCTTTTCCCTAATTTCCAGTCCTGTAAACTCAGCCTATGATCTTACACACGAGCTGGGTTCTTTCTGTCCTACACAATATCATCATTGGTTTGCAGGCCAAATCATTCCAGTGGTTATACCTGCGACCCGACTGCCTTCAGATTCTGTTGCCAGTGACCCTGACTGCCCCTACTGGAACTGCACCATTTTATACATTCAGAATTTATGGACCATTTATTTTCAAGATGTAAAATATGGGATGAAGCCCAGGTCATTCTTCCATAGCTGTAGGTATGAGCAGATTTAACAATGTTTGTATGCTTTAAACAACTCTAAAGCCCTCTGGAAATCGAATGGACAGGTGATAGACTGGGTTACAGCACTGCAAAACAAGCTAAACTCTAGCAAAAATTATCTTGGATGAAACGAGTATAACTCTTAAGTGTTTCACAGTGACACTTTAGATGGGAGGCCATTGAACATCTGTAACTACAGACTGCAAACAACAGTATTACAGACTACAAACTACTATAAAGTAGAAATGCTACAAAAAAGCAGAGTTTGAATCATTTATATGTCTGTCTGTCCATATCATGTTGGCCATAAAAACTTAATTTTTGTCTCCACAGTCAGCTCTTGAGTAAGGAAATGTGTACTGGGATGGTCTGCCTCCTTAGGAGGGAGCAGTCAGCCCTGCTGAATCGCTGCAACTATAGGAGCTGCTAATCAGGGACTGACTCACTGGGAGCTTAAAAACCCAGAGAGGGGAGCAGAAAGGGGAAAGTGAGGGAGCATTATGGAGGGGAAGGAGTCAGCTGTGAACAGAACAAGCTGACACAGCAAGGGGCCAGGCTGTTGTGACTGGGGGCCAGAGCCAAAGAGGTTTCCCTCTGACCCTCTGAGTGCCCATGACAGGGCATCAGGGTTTGGTTTTTATTTGCTTATTTGTCTATGTGGAGTGGCTGAGGAGTTCCTTAGGAAGCAAACTTGACTGCTAAAGCCAGCAGGCTAAGCAACCTGCTTAAAAGTGCCATTACTAGACACTGATCTTTCAGACTAAAATGGCATTTTGACAGAGACAACAACAAATATGAAGCAGGTGCCAATGTACTAAATAGGAACATTTTATGGTAGTAAATTCCTTGAAAATAACTTTACCGAGTGAGGCTGATGTGTATCAGTGCTAATTCACTAACTAAAATCAAGTTCACGTTATGAAGACTTTTGGCCGGATACTGATTTAACTTATCCTTATACAAATCAGGAATAATCCCACCAAAATTAATACTTATCCTGGTGCTAAATTAGTATATAAGCAAGTGCAGGAGGCAATGTGCAACCAAGTTATCTTGATTTAGTACCAGAAAAGAAATAGGCATTCATTTTTTCTTAATATATAATCGTGTCTGTAGGGCCCAGTGTCCCTCACTAAGTCTGCAAATTATCAAATAAAAGACAGTCCTGCCCTGAAGAGTTGTGATCGTGGCCAGCCTAACAGTACAACCCACCTACACACACAGATAGTTTTACATATAAAAAGCTGGGGAATTGTCAAAGAAATCCTTAAACTAGCTCTATGCAATCTCTGTTGATAGAAATAGCTTACTTGCAGTTCTGCTAAACAAGTGCCAAACAGGAAGATCTGATATGCTATAGGGACTACCTTGCTTTGTTTGTATTTTTCAGTATACTTACTGCAAAGTTGAGTGGAAGGAAGGGAGTCAGAGGTTTTTTGCTATGTTGGTGTTAGTTTTGGCTATATGAATAAAATTCAATCTAGAGAAGGTGGTATATGATCAGACCTAATTATCTGGTGACACTACCCTTTTGCTGTTTTATCCTATTCCTGCTCTAGCTCCAGTTTGCTAAGAACAGCCTTATCTTCTGGTCACACATTGGTTTTATGTTAGATCACAATATATAAGTGACTGCACTTGGTCCACAAAATTATGTCTAATAATTAGGATAATACCTTTTACACCTGGAAATCCTGGAAAGCCAACATCACCTGCAGGACCTGGGTGGCCTGGCACACCATTAATTCCCTGCAGGTCAGACAACAAGAAAAAATATAATAGTTGTATCCACCCAGTGGAAGATATGAAGTCTTTTTATTTTGGATTCAATATGTTGTGGACTGTGACTTTACTATTTCCATTAATTTCTGCAGGTGAACAGAACCAAAAACTGAGTGAATCTCCAAATGGGAATATGAGAATCACCTTTTGCAGAACATGCCGTAACTAGACAGAAAATCTGGCCCTGGTTGTGAACACACTGGAAAGAGCATCCCTGTTGTTTAGAAAATGAACAAGCAGAAAATGAAGCCATGGAAATGTATCTTACCTACCAAGAGCTGTACTGCAGGACTCTAAAACTGGAAAGGCAATGGCATTGCTAGAATTTCATGTTTCTGTGCTCTCAGAAGCTTAAGTACAATAAGCACCCATCTTAAATTCTTTCTTCACAACTTTTTCACTGGAGTATAATTTTCCCCATCACTGAATTTTTAAAAGGGATTAAAAAATGAGGAATCTTTATTCCACTTAGTATTAGACCTGGAGGACCAGTATCACTTTTAAAAGAGATTAAAAAATGAGGAATCTTTATTCCACTTACTATTGGACCTGGAGGACCAGTATCACCTGTAGGTCCTGGTGGACCTGGGATACCATCTTCCCCTCTATCACCTCTGTCTCCTCTTCTGTAGATAGTGAGGCCAGGAGGTCCAGGCATACCAGGCAGACCTGCTCAAAAAGGATGAATCAGTGAAGACAATGGATTGTGATGGTTCCACCAGCATTCTTTTCAATGCAGAAATATGCTCATTTAACAAATAAAACACACATTTTTTTCCCCAGCAACCAGCCCTGCTAACTCAGTCTGGGCTCTAGAGCTTGGTTATTTCCATTTTTGTACCATCACAAATTGTAAAGGTTTTATGGTCCTTATTAGGTCTGCACCATTACCCTTTTACTTCACATCTTCAAATTTGACCCGCAGTGATCCCTATGTAAATCCACGGCCCCACTGAATTGGTGCAGGACATGAGGAGAGTAGGTAAAACAGGGTATGAGATTTAAATACAGGGGTGGGATAAGGATTTTGGCAGATCACGGACACATGCTTTCCGGATTGAGAACGATTACAATATTTTATTTTTCACTTGTATCACACTGATTGTGTGTGATGTTCTACAATGGTAAACAAACATTAACTGGTAAAGCAACTACTTGTTCAATCATAAAGTGCACCTGCCATATAAGTCCCTCTTATCTCTAATTCTATATATGTTAACCTAGTCTTTCTAGCCATTAGACCTTCTTTGAACATAAATACAAAATGATAGCAACACACCTGGTTTTCCATCTATGCCAGCAATACCTTTATTTCCTTTCTGGCCAGTAATCATTTCACCAGGTACACCTGGGAGTCCTGGGGGTCCATTCAACCCAGAAGGTCCAGTTGGCCCTTGTTCACCCATTAGACCTTTAGTACCTGGAAGTCCAGGAAAACCAGGCAGCCCCCTGCCACCTTTGCTTCCTGTGTAACATAAAAAAAGGACAAATGTCCTGGGATACCATTCAGGGGCCACTTACCACTTTTAGAACTATGACAGCAGACAAAATACCCATTTATTATTTACAAAAGATGGGATTCACCCTTGTTCCTTGCAAGGCAAGATGGCTCTGGGAAGGCAGCACTCAGAGTGAAGGACACACTGCTTTTCCCTTGAGACTACACTTAGGAGTTCGCTGTGACTGAAAGTTCTCAACAAAGGAGTGACAAGATGCAAAGAGAAAAGACAGAGATTTTTTGACACCAAGATCCAAAATGCAGTTTTGGAGACGCAACTGACCAAACCAATTAAATCAAGACAGAGATAAAGGTAACTTCAAGTCAGAGATAAAGGGCAGTAAGGATATCAATAACTGGTTCACTTTTGCCCTTAATATTGTTCTGAGATGCTTGGCTTAGATGTGGAGGAAGATCTTTTCATAACTGAGGTAAGTTACCACTACACTAGTATACTGCTTTCTTGTACCCTGATAGATAATGAGTAGGTACAATGTAAAGGCTGTGACCACACCTTTCTGGAGGCACAAAGATGTTTCTGTGATTTGCCATTATTATGACACTTATAAATAAGAGCTCCTGCAACTTAATATATGGAGCCAGATCACTGGTCTTGACTGAAAATTATTTGTGCTCTTTTAAGTGTTCAAGTGCCAATTTAACCATCCAAGGACAGAATTCAGCCTTGTAAAAAAGAGGGCAGGTGGTGGAAAAAAAATAACACTATGCTTAAAAACCAAGGGTGCTATCAAATATTAATAAAGCTCACCTTTAGGACCAGGAAGACCTTGTGGACCAGGTACCCCTAGGCCAAGAGCTCCTGAAAAATAATATCTCAGATGAGTGTAGACAGATACAACAACAGTGATAGCAAAGGATCTGGTACAAGCTGTTATGATGCAACTATTATGTCTCCATGTTTCTGCAGTGATACAAGAGCAGCAACACCCCTAAAACTTCAATCCTGCTTCATCAAGTATCAAGGTAAGTATGATTTAGTTCATTTGTATCACTACAAGATCATGTAGACAAGGGGTGTCAAGTAATGACCATCAGGCTGGATTTAGCTCATGGTGCTGTTCCTTCTGGCCTCTGGAGCTTGTGGAAGGCCAGGGAATGTCTGGACCCAGCTAGCTGGACATGTGGCCCATCACAGAATCTGGGACTACAAGATTCTGTTGGACATTGCCATCAGCAAGAAGACTGAGTGAGAGCTCTGATGCTATAGCTTTGGTTGCTCTGCTGCCTCTTAGCCTGCTGCCTCTCTTATTATTGGCTCCACTTCTGCCACCACCATGGGCCCTGTTGTGGGCCACTGTGGGCCACTGCTACCACCACCGTGGGCCACTGCTGTAGGCCCTGCTGCTATTGCTACTACCACATTTAGATCTGCCCTGTGAGGAGACCCACACAGTTCAGATCAGGTCTAGGATGTTGGGTGAATTTGTACCCCCAGTGTAGATATAACAGTTACATGGAAACAACTGGTATGCACTCCCAAGCAGGAGCTCCCCATTCCCCTTTAAAGCAGATAAAATATATTTGTCCAACTTAGTAGCCCTTAACTTGCCATTGCAAGCTCAAGTTTACATTTTTCTAGTTACCATCTGTTTGTTCAAGTCAAGCCTCCCTGTTTTAAGTATCTCCAAAAATCTTTAGACTAGTTGTGTTCATAATGAAGGCCTATTTTACAGGGATAATTTAGGCATCTCATACAATGCTAAAGTTTGCTTCTACTGTCAGACATTCATATGAGGAAATCCACCTAAGGAACTGAGGAACAAAGCAGGAAATTCCTTGCAGCTGAAGATGAGAAAAGGAAGTCAAGTAGATAAACCATAAGTAAAAAAATTGTTTCAGTGCAGTACCTGATTCTCCCTTTTCCCCTGGAGAGCCAGGGAAACCATCATGTCCTTGGCTGCCCCTTTCACCAACAGGTCCATCAGCTCCAGGGGATCCTACTGCACCTGAGAATTGTAAAGCACAATCTAGTCATTTTCATTTTTACTTATTTGAAATATAATGCTGCTACTTCAAAAAGTCAAATGTGTTCGCAAGCTTTGAATTCACTGACTCAGTCACATGTTTGGGAACCAGGAATAGAAGAAGTACATTATTGTAATAGGTACTTTCTTCTGCTTTCAGAGAAATCTGAGGACTTAGTCCTTCAATGGGATTTATAACCACAAGGGCACAACAACCTTCCTGTTGCACTGTGGAACATTACTGAGCAAGGGAATAGGCTCTGATCTCTACTACACTGTTATATATCCAGAGTTAATTTTGTTGCAGTAGAGCTACCCCACTGACTCAGATCAGGATCTGCTATGGCAATATTTTATCCTAATTTTCCTAATAAAGACTATTTACCCTGCTGTTTTCACATCCAAAAATGTGCCCTATGAACTTAAATCTCTCTCATTATTTACTTACATGTCTCTCCTTATGTTTACTCTAAAATATTCAGTGCTTCTTTGTTATATTAACAATGAACTATCTTGTCTTTTTCTCCTATCTTTTCTCTGATTGCTTCTTATCTCTGGCCAGAACTTTGCTTTTTGCATCTACCTTGGATATCTCTGTGATATTTTGGTAAAGCAGTCTTTTCTTATCATTTATGAAGATATTATGCTTTTCTGATATCTCCAATACACTGATTATTTTAAAAACAAAACACAACAACAACAAATCCAAAGTAATGCTCAAGCTGGGACTGAATTGACTGAATTGTGTTGCTAGACTTATATTGGAATGAGGAAAAAACTATTTTTCCTCTTGGAGGAGGAAAGCAGAACCTATATATTCAGGAACACAGAGACTGCAACTACAAAAATATATACATTCCAAAAAGCTCCAAAAGAAGGGAAAAATTTCAACTGTCTCAAAGAAGTGGGAGAAACAAAAACCAAAATTCAGAGAACTGGAAAACAAGGGGGAGAGAGGATACAAATCACACCTGGAAGGCCGCCAGTGCCTCTCTCTCCTGGTTTCCCTTTGTATCCTTTAGCGCCAGGCTCTCCAGCATGTCCAGGTAGCCCTGTCAATGAAAGAGTTTGGGAGAGAGGGATGAAAAAGCTTAGTTACATTGAATTCTGTTCTGGACTAGTTCTACAATCAACCATTTGCTAGACCTACTGTTACTCTTACTTTGAATCCAAATCAGACCTGGTCTTCTACTGACATAAATTGGCATGGCTGCTTTAACAGCAATAGAGATTTGCCAAATTATACCATCTGAAAACCTGTTCCAAGCCTTTCAATTGGATGATAGTCTTATTTGATGAAAGCATATAAAATCTCACCCTTTCACTGAACCCAAACATACCTGGAGTTCCTGGTCCTCCAAAATCCCCTCTGCTTCCAGGTAGCCCAGGGTCTCCTACAGGGCCTGGCTGTCCTTGCAATCCTCTTTTACCTTTTGTTCCTTGTATCCCTGGGAAGCCTGGGCCACCCTGAAAAAGAGCAGCCACATGCACTATGGGAAGCAGATTTCATTATGTTAAATTGCATACTGGATTATATAGCATTAATATCACATGCCATTTTAAATCTGGTACAAACATATTGTAGTTATTTATTGTGCAATGGTTTGCAGACAGAAAGTAAATTGCAAGAGGTATGTAAAATGCCTTTCTTATACTATCACATAATAGATCATTGACGGTTTCATAGTCCTTAGTTTTTTCAAACACCCATCTAAGGTATATTAAATACCTTCCAAATCAGTCCCCTAAATCTTTGCTCCTCCTTCTCCCCCACACACAGTTTCGCTGGCATCATGCATACATCACTCTCTTCATTTGTGCTGATAAAACTGCTCCTGAAATTAACTTCATCACCTTCTGGGGGGTTGGAATAAACTAAAACTCATCATGTTTAGGTCAATGCCAGGAAAAAGATTATGAAGCAAGTGGGCAATTGATCCAATCTCACAATTCATATGCACTCACACTTACAGTTCCAAGGCTGATTATACCATTATATAGTAAATGCTCAGCTATCAGAGAAATCAGACAGACAGATTAGATGGGTTGTGAGAGTTGTAATGCAATAAATAAAATGATCCAGACTTTATAAATTATTTCATCCAGTAAATATAGCACATTGCAATTAATCTGTACTTGTAGAAGCAGTTTTCAAATGCTCATTAACCTGAACATGTGGCATGGAATTAAAGTACTTTTCTGATTAGTTACACTGTTTAAAAAGCATAAACTTATTTTATATTAAAAAGCACAACCTGGATACCTGACAAAGTTATTTTGTGTCATTACTGGCTTGTCAAAAACAGAATCATAGAATTGGAAGAGACTGCAAAAGTCACCTGGCCCCAATCCCCATACAGAGAAAAGGTACTTTCTGTTCAGAAGCTGACTTTAAACCCAGTCTTCTGGAGAGACTGCAACTATGCTCCTGGGTCTGCTTGATGTAGTGAAGATCAACTTTAAATAGATCTTATTTCTCTGGTGTTCATATATGGATTTTTTTCTGTACTATTTCAGCCCTTGTTTGCACTTTATAGTATACTATTTCATCCACCATCTTCAGACTGTACCTTGGGTCCTGGTCTTCCTGGAGGCCCAAATTCAGGATAACTTGGTTCTCCTTTGTCACCAAGAATGCCATCAATGCCCGGTAGGCCTATGAAACCTTTTGGTCCAGGAGAACCTGGAGATCCACGGTCTCCCTTTGCACCTGGTTTAAGGCAAATATCACTATCATGTTTGAATGTGTCCCATTTATACATCATACTAAGTATTTCTTGCTTAATGGACTACATGTGTAATAATTAACAGTTTATTAAGGATAACAATTTATTATAAGAAAATTTGTTCTGTCAAAGAGAAGGTCACAGGTAAAAAAAGGAAAAGAGCAAATTTAAGACAGCATAGGTTACAATCTACAGTAGGCTTATTACATTTACTAGCTGCAATCTAAGTTCAGCTAAGCATGTGTCTGTCTTTAATGTCAGCAACTCAAGACATTTACCTAACACATTAAGAATATAAGTATAAGGGCAATATACCTGGCATAAATCTTGCATCAATCTGTCATCACAAACATGAAATCGTTCAATTTGAGATGATCCAAAATGAAAATTTCCTAGATCCTGGTATTTCTCCAGCATTTTGCTATGAAGTTTGTGTCAATTATGTGATGTAGGTTGATATGATCATCAATATTTTTTAAATGGACTTTACTTTTATGGGTGCTACTTAGTGCCCACACTTTATTGCAGTTGCACAAGTAATAGCAGTCACTATTGTAGTATGTACAATACTACATCACACTGCATATCACTACAATATGCAACTACTGTCAGGTAGTCAGATGGCTAAACTGTATCATCTGACCTTCCAGTTAATTTCAGGAAAATAATTAGATACTGAGCTAATTAGAAACTGAGATTTTAGAGGTCAGGTAATACAAAAGAGTTTTTAGGAATTTGATCTACAGTGGTAAAGTGACTGTAGAATTTGGCAAGTAATATATAACAGTATGTCTAGGCATAAGTACATGGGGTGGGCTAAATCTGAGTGTTCAAGTTCATTTTTCTAGCCATATTCACATTTTTTTTTCTCAGGTTGATCACTATTCTGCATGGAATAAAATATTCGTTATAATTATACATGACATATTGTGTGCATGTTACATGTACACATCTATATATTAGTGTTACCCCTAGATCCTCTAGCTGCAGTTCACAGAAACCTGAGTGCTAGTTCTTTAATTGGCCTTCTTTTCCACATATGCCAAGTCACCAGGACTCTTTTGCTAAATCTGGGCTCTTCCTCAGATAGTTTTATTTTCCCTATTTGAGTTCTGTTGGACTTAAGAAAGTGACTTGGGAAAGGATATTAGAGAGAGAGGGAGAAAAACAGACATCCAGGTAAGAGTCCTGGTGTCACATGGTAGAACAGCCCAATTTTAGCCTTGCATTTTCTATAAACTGGAGCCTGGGACAATGAACATGTACAATCTGGCTGTTTCTGGCACCTCCTGTCTGGGATAGCTGTGAATTTTGTCTGGTGGCTCCCACACATGCAGAGACATATGCTTTCCTTCTTACTCAAAAAACCCCATGAGTTAATAGGAAAAAAAAGCAATTGATTCATCTTAGCTGGTTTCTATTTCTGCTCCAGTAGTGATTTTTAACATAGGCTCTGTACATCTATCAGAGCTAAAAGTAGTAAATGAATGCACAATATATTTTCAAAGTTTTGTTATTTAATCAGATTTTAATTTTGTTTCAAGTTGATCAATCTCATTTTAATATGATGACAAAGAAATAATGGTATTTATTAGTTCCATATTAAAGTTAATTAGAAGTGTGTGAGAGGGAATGTTTTATTCAGCAAAAATATGAGAGTTAAATTATTATTCAGTAAACATATTACCAAAGGACATGCTGTCCACATCTGTAGCATTAACTGAATCATGACCATGTTCTGCAGTTATAGGTGTTGAGCTCAATCCTGCAACTCTTACTGCAGAAAAGTCAATGGGTAGTTGAGGGAATAACGATTACTTGTCTGAGCAGTGTTACAGGATTATGGCTACAGTAACTGTACAGACATGTGCAAGTACCTCTCTAATAATATATGAGCTTGTAACACTGTTTCAAGGAGAATTACCTGGCCTGCCAATATCCCCTCTCTCTCCTGGAGCTCCTGGTAACCCTTGTTTTCCATGAAATCCTGGCGGACCAGGTAATCCTTTAGAACCTGTAAAATGACAAAATGGCAACAATTTCAACATATTTCTTTTAAACTCTGGCCACTCAGTACATGTCCCATGAACATGAACAATATCCAAACAGTTATTGCTGGAATCTCCCTGAAATGTATATATTTTAATAGTCTAAGATAATTTCTTCCCCTTCCCTAGCACATAGCACATTTTGTCATTATCATTATCAATGCTGTTACTGGAACACCTTGGCAAAGAGAACCATCCTGCTTTTCAGCCTCAAGAGGGTAACGCTTGCAGTCACTGTTAATTCTTCTTTCCAACCCCAATTCACTGGAAACTTTGTGGTTAATGAACAAGATTGTGTTCACTATAAATTTTTTCCCATGTTGGCGAGTTGGTCTGAACATCACTTAATCAGCAGGCATGTCTACACATGTGCCTGACTGCACAGTTGTTACTAAGTGCGAAGGCAAGTACTAAATGACTGCACAGTAATTGCTGGTACAGTGCAGTCCTAGGGCCGCACACGTCATTTCTGACCCCAATGTACAGTTGTAACAGCATCATGGTTCATGCCCGCTGATGCTATGTCGCCATAGCTTCTAGTGTAGATGTGCCCACTAAGTACTTCACGGCACAGTTAAAGGATGTTTAAGGGGTTTTTTGGGTAGCTTGGGAAGATTTTTCAAGCAATTTTTTTTTTGGCCTGACCTTGTGCCAATTTACATATGTGCCAATTTACATACGTGCCAGCTTGGCAATGCTTTTATCTAACTTAAATGTAAATTTGATATCCATATGCCTATGTGGCAGGGTACTGTTGGTGCCTGCCACTTTAAGGGCTGAGCCAAGCAGCCAACAAGTGATTGATTGTGGCAGCCATTTTAGATCCCTGGCTGCCTATATAAACAGGGCAGTTCACTGCTGGCAGGATCAAGGCAATAACATGGCCTGGCTGGAAGGCTACATGCAACATCCTGGAGGTAAGGGTAGGAGCTGTAGGGGATGGTTTGGAGGCTCCTGGTCCTGGGCATGGCCTAAAACTGCACCCTGCTTGGAGTGGGTGCCCTGGTGGGGTGCTCAGTGGGGTGGGAACCCCCAGGAAATGCCAGGTCGGTTATCACCCTGGTGAAAGGCAGGTAGGGGCGCCTTAACCCCAGCCCTCACCTTTGGGTGGGGCATTTACCATCAGAGCAGGGTAGGTCAGGTAAGCTTCAGGAAGTGCCTGAGCCTGCTGGAGAAGTGACCCCACAGGGCCAGGCATGCTTCAAGAAGCACCTGAGCCAGGAATGGGGGACCCTGATCCCTAAGTGCAGGCAGGAGGCATAAACCCAACTGAGGGACTCAACTGGTCAATGCTGGGGCTAGGACCAGAAGGGTCAAAAGGGCCAGGGATCCACTGTGAGAGACACCCATAATGAGCAAAGAAGCTCAGGGTCCCGACTGACCTGAGACGGGACCAGGGCTTATACAGAAGTCAAAGGTCCCATGACTGGGGCCACAGCTAATGGGCAAAGGGGACGGTTGAGCCAACTGCCCGAGATGCCATCTGTGAGGCTTGGGCCGTGGTGTGGGGATGGAACAGAGCCATGGATAGCCCCCCTCAATATCGGGGTGTAAAATGGGCAGCCTCCTGCTTTAATTAACAACTTAATTACAGCAACACATGGCAGGAAAGACAGGTGGGCAGTGTGCCCAGAGGCAGATGGGAAACTAGCTCTGTGGCTAGTCAGGGACCCCACTTTGCCACAGCTTAAAGTCTGTGCTTGTGGTGATGTATATATAGGCTGATCCCACTATTCATGAAAATGGCTTGGGTTTGCTTCTGTTTCACATGAGAAGCTGAAGACAGGTGCAGAGCTGAAGAACTGGTAATTTTTCTTGCTATTTAACTTTTTCCCCATTCTGCTGGTATTACCCTCTTTCTAGTGCCTAGTTTGGACATCAGTGGGTGTACTTGCCATTAAGGTGATATAATAAACTCCTGCACAGTTTATGCCAGAGTCAGCAGCTTCCAGGTGCAACATTAGCACATGCGCCCAGAACTTCAGCAGTTTGTGCTGGGGCGGAGCAGCCTAGGGGTTGGCAGAGGGGACTTCAGTCCTGGGCTCTGGGTGGCAGTGTTGGGCGATGGAGGGGCTGGATGGGGCATAAGGGTGCTAAAGTGCAGGGCTATGTGCCACGCAACCCCTATCCCCATCTATACATACATTTCAGCATGTGTAATTACTGTGCTGTAAGATAGTACTGTCCTTGGCAGTGCTTTCCTACAGCAGAGTTAATTAATTTACTGCACGCTAATACCAGCACATGTATAGACAGTGATGCTTTACTGCAGAGATTATTAGTCAACTCCACAGTAAAGTGCATGTGTAGATGCACCCAGTGAGAATATCTAACATGGATTACTGAAATCCTGATACTTACGGTTTTTCAGAGAAGTCCATACTTATTTTTAACTCTGTAACCAAATACCATGTTTTTTGGAAAGAATAACTTCTTCATACCTCACAGATATGGAGAACAAGTATTCATGATCATGCAATGTGGTATAAGTATTTTATCAGCATGAATTGAAAATAATGATATATTCCTAGTGACAAAGACATGACTGACTTAATTAATATGTATACTATTCTAATCAAGGGCCAGTACATCTTTTGCAATATACCATCATGCACAGAAAAAAAATATGAAAAATATTTTTAGTAGGTTTTATGCTTTTTATGTTGTTCTTTTTCAGGCTAGTTTTCCTATAAATCCAGGCAGCCTTTGTACTATAATCCAAACACATAGCATTTTAGATGGAAAGAAGAATTAAAATATAAGAAACGTCTAAAATACATTTGTGTCAGTCATACTCTATTCTATATTGTCAAAATTTCTCACACTTGCTTTTTAAAACTGGATTCCAATTTTTCTCCATTAATAGAAGGCACGAGTTTTTATTTCAGATGGTTCAGATATTTTAGATTTAAAACAAATTATTGTTTGGACTTAATATTGCTTTGTGTGGTCTGTCATACCACTGATAACCTGGTTTACCATAAGAATCCCACATTTGGGAGAAGAAAAGAAAACATTTTGGTGGCAGATTTTTTTCCCCAAATGGTAGCTGTTTGAAGTTGTCAGAGTTCTGGAGTACTAGAATAGTTTCAGTATAGTTAGAAAGAGTATAGGTGAGGTAATAAAATGTATAAGATTAATGCATTATGTGGTTCTAGCTCCTACTGAATATCTTACATGTAACGTTGTAAAATATACTGCTTTAGAAATTGAAGCTTTAATTTCCTAGCAGATGCTGTATACCTGGTGGAGCAGGTATTCCCTGTGTCCCAGGGTCACCTGCTAATCCTTGTACACCTTCTGATCCTCTTACTCCTCTTAGACCTGCTCTTCCTGGAGATCCTATAACAGGAATTGCATTAAATAAAGTTAAAACAGAATCTTATAACATTAGCAAAATTCTCTCTGAGAAGCAGCAGTGACGTTGAAAAAGAGCCTGCATGGAGTAATTTGGAATTACGCCCTTGCAAACAAATGAATTCCAACACATAGAAGCCCTATGCTACTGATTCCAATATTTTTCAAAAAAGGAAAGAACCTGAAAATGTCCATAGGAAAAACCTATAACAAAAAGGCCAGATTTGTAAGAAAAGAAGTATGTGCAACTTGTGTGCAGGTATGATAGCTCACCTAGCAAATACCAGGGAATCTCTACAAATCAGGTATTTGTGAATATGCTCAATCCTTTTGCTAATTAATACCAATTTATAAGTATTAAACATATGTGAATGTATGCATAAATATGGCCTATGCCTAAACTTCATACCACTACTGATATAACTGACGTGACAAATTTAGGAATGTGTATTATAATAAGGAATTTAAAATTAACATCAGTATTTTTAACATACTCTATAAAAACATAAACAGCTATGTGTGCTACTCAGCACTCATGTATTAAAATGGTGCAGAACAACTTGAATATTACAGTAGCCTCTTTTCATGAGTTAGAACCTGATATTGTATCATGAATTATTTATTCTTAATTGTTTTCCAATTCAACTAAAAATAACTGTACCTTTTGATCCTGGTTCTCCTTTATCCCCAACACTTATTCTACTCAACACTGGGCCAAGGAATCCTTTATCACCTTTTTTGCCTTTTTCCCCCAAAGACCCTTCTGCTCCTTTTGGTCCTGGAAGACCATGGGAACCTGTCAGGACACATAATGATACATGCTGAAGAAACTGGACAAGCAAATAACTTGCAAAGGGGCAAGGGTGAACTAGTGCTTTCAAGGATGACTGTCAATGGAAATACTAGCACAGCTGTAGAACCAGCTTCTGCATGAGACAGTGACTGCACAGTAGCCTGTGACTACTGCACAATAGCATCGCATAGCAGAAAGAATGACATAGGGCTGCTGTGCAGTAGTCTTGGGCTACTGCACAGTCATCAAAAAAAGCCATTTCTCGGTGCTGCTGTGCAGTAACTCCGGTTACTGTACAATCATTTAATATTTGTTTATACAAGTACAAAATGGCTGCATAGTAATGACTGCACAGTCAGTATATCATGTAGATATTGCCAGTAGAAAGTGAAATGGGTGTCTTCTTTTCCTTCAGTTAGCATATGAGAGGCCTGATCATTTCATCAAGACTCCATTGACCTTAATAGGAGTTGTATTTGCAAGTGACCGGATAATCAAATAATGCTGTCGTATTATTACTTAACTGATGAACTGCTTAATGATCTGGAATGAGTTTAGCATGCTCACAAAAAAAATAAAACAAAAGTTGTACAAATAAAAAAATTATCATATGGAGAGAGACTGGGCACCACACTTCAAGAGGGATGTGGCTAACCTTGAAAGGGTCCAGAGGAGGGCCACTTACATGGTCAAGGGGCAGCAGACCAGGCCCTACAAAGATAGACTAAAGGGCCTGAATCTATTCAGCCTCCACAAGAGAAGAATGAAAGGGGATTTTGTGGCTATCTATAAACTCACCAGGGGGGACCAGCGGAAAACAGGTGAGGCTCTGTTCCCCTGGGCACCACCTGGGATAACAAGGAATAAAGGCCACAAATTGATTGAGAGTAGGTTTAGCCTTGATATCAGGAGGCATTAATTTACAGTTAGGGCTTCCAGGCCCTGGAATGGGCTCCCAAGGGAGGTGGTCCTCTCCCCTCCCTTGGGAGTCTTCAAGAGGAGGTTGGATAGATATCTGGGGTATTGTGATCCCAGCACTCGTTCCTGCCCAGGGCAGGGGCTCGGACTTGATAATCTGTTCAGGTCCCTTCCGACCCTAAAAACTATAGAACTGAGTGGAAACGAGTGGGGGTTTTTACTTTAAAAAAGATGCTGAGTTAGTGGGGACAGGCATATAAAATATCATAAAACAATAAATGGTAGATAGAAGGTAGATCAGTATCTTCTTTGCTTCATATCACAAAAAATAAGGGAACAGTCAATACAATGAAAAAGGTGGCAAATTCAAGACTGATAAAAATAAATCCTTTTTCTCCTAGCGTATTGATTATGGAATTCACTGAGGCTAAAAATTGGGCAAATTAAAAAAGGTATTGCGCATTTACATATACAACCAAAATATCATAACTATAACAGTTACTCCTAACAGAAAAGATATTGGAAAGAATTAAAAAGTCATGTTTTACATCTCTACTAATCTCTAACTACAAAGGTCTTAGGATCAGACCTTTGAGAGGGAAAAAATTATTCATTTACGTAATTTATGTTATCATGTACCATCCTCTGAAAGATCTAATATGGGCCAAGAAGATACAGTACCCAAGTAGATCATTCAGGTTTAGATAGATCAAGAAATGAATCCAGTATAGCCAGGGGTTGGCAGCCTTTCTGGAGCGGTAGGCTAAATTAGTGCAGCTCACTCTTAAGGCAGGATGCTACTTATAATCCAGACACTGTCACTCCCCCTGCTGCCACTATGTTCCCAACGTAGGGCATGTGTAGATGAAACGGGGGACCTAAATTGAAGCGGTGGGTTTTTAAAAACACCACTTCAATTTGGGGCCCTTTAAACCCTCATGTCGTGCACACACCCGAACTTACTTGCCTCTCCGGTGGTGGGGAGGGGCGGGTGAGCTGTCAGTGAGCGGAGTGGTCCCTGGGTTGCAGGACAGGGGAAGGGGGCTGGTGCTTCCCTCTGCAGCAGTGGTGGCCCCCCCACAGGTAGCAACTGCCTGCAGACACCTGGCTCTAGCGGTCCCAGGGGCCACGGCAGCTGCAGAAGGAAGCACCAGGCCCCCTGCATAGCTCAGGCAGGCAGGCAGATTCCAGGGGGAGGAAAAAAAAAAAAGATCAAGCTCGCTGCTTTTCTTGGGCAGAGCCTGCCTTCCTGGGCTGCTGCCAGGCTGCCTGCACAAGCTTCAGAGCCACTGAGCTGCACGAAGCCTAGTGCTTTGCTCCATGGCCATAGGGCAGCAAACTAAAACTCCTCTGAGAAGTTTTAGTTTGCTGCACCCCAAGTCATTTAAGGCGCATTATGCTGCTGAATTTGCTACAGCAGCCGGAATTACTGCACAATATGCCGCCGATGTGTGCAAACACCGACACCATTAAAGCGGTGCAAAAGCATTTAACCCGCTTTAAAGTGTTGTGCACACATGCCCCTCATTTCGTCTACATACGGCACTAGATACCACTCCCCTTGTCAGTGATTTGCTGCTGACCCAGAGGCCACACACCCTGTCAACTGAATGCCAATAGCCAGCTGCCAACATCTCCTGCCACCAAACTGCTGCTGATTTCCCAGCTTTCTACACCAGATGAGATCATGTGGCAGGACAGAAATTTAACCCATGGGACACAGGCTGCCAACTCCCAAGTGTGGTGATTAATATGTTCCTAAGTAATAAGTAAAGCCACTTACCTCTGTTTCCTGGGGTACCTGGATTTCCAAAGATGCCAGGAGGTCCACGAATTCCTAAATCACCCATGACACCTGGTTCTCCTGTTTGACCTGCAGAAACGGAGCAGTAGGAAATAGTGCTGGACCAGTAAAACAGGTTTCAAAGAACAAAATTTGTTTTGAAAAAATAAGTGTGTGTGCGTGCACATGTAAAAACATGCTTGTGAATTACATGGTTACTTACTTAATTCTGTTAAAATTTACTTGAATAAGTTTTGCATTTACTTACCATATTCATCAGCTTCAATAAAATGAGTAGACCCTACATGTGTACTATTGCCAAAGACTCCTCATGTGAGAATTACAGCAGCTTTTAACAAACTGCATTTAACAAGATTATTTATAGACATCCCACATTACATATACATAATTAATTGTATAGGTTGTATTTTACATAAATATGTTATCTAGAGTTCATTGAAAAGTGAAGGAAATAAATTTTTGTTGTAAATAAGAGACAGTGCACTCTTGACTTCTTTCTCTGCACAAATCTGAAAGCCGCTAGGTACAAATACTTTAATAGCTACAGGGATACAGATCTCAAGATGCAAGGGAATGTAAACAGCAGCTCCTCCCTCTTGGAAGTTCCTCAAAAAGGAAGTTACTCAGAATATGGAGGGACAAAAAGAGAGAGCAGTGAAGAGGGGGAAAGCTGCAGGCACAGAGCTAATCCCTGGTGGACTTGGAGACTGGTAAGTGACCACATGGACTATGTGAAAGAGGAGTTGGAGGAATCAGACAATAATCAGGAGCATGAGCCCAGGACAGGACAACAGGGTTTACTTTCTTTTTTCTTTTGGATACTGGGTTTGGTTGTGAGAACACAGAGAATAAACCATGGAACCCAGGTGTCTGATTAGAAGAGAGTATAAGCAGGAATGCTGATGTTGAACTACAGAGAAGGACACCATCTTATGATTATGGAGAATTACTTTGAAGAACCTGATGCAAAGACTTTACTCAGATAAAACAGCACTAGTGAAAGTTGAGGAATGTCCACAAACTGAAACTGAGGCACTCCCTACATATTACACTTATGTGCAATTAATATGTTAATCACAGCATAAATGGTAAGGGTGCTACATGTGCACCTAATATAAGGCACCATAAAATGGCAAACCAGCCACAACAATGTTCCACATCATACTAGGTTCAAGACTCCAGATTAGTCCCTGCTTAGAGTCAACAATCAGCTGATTGTTGGCCTGTCCCCAGACTGTACCGGGACTGGGGATCAGATCCCATGGTACCTTTACATGAAGGTGTGCCAGAAGCCTGAGAGAAAAATATCAGTGGGACCACCGCTTCAGCCACAAAGGGTGTTTTAGGATGTCCAGCATTGTGACTATAGAAGAGTAGGGAAAGCCAGGTGAGGAGGAATTCTTGGTAGCCATCCAGGTAGATATGGTTCCTCACTCCCAGCTGTGAAGCCCTAACAGCAGAAGTTGGTATACAGACTACAATGGCCTGTGGTGGCGGTGTAGGGGCAGAAAAGCCCCCATTATAGGCCCTAGAGGGTCTTGCCAGGGGCCATAGCAAACTGTTGCTTGCAAGAGTGGTCCTGATGGTAGAATCTTCTTCCTCCTTCAGGATAATATTCTACCAACAATTACCATCAAGTTGTGGCAGGAGAGTGTCCCAGGAAGGTAGAAAGCTCTCAGATGAGCCCAGTGGAGAAAAGGGCTGCCTCAAAAAGGCAAAGTAAGCCCACCATGAGAGCCAGGGCTGTGGAAAGCTACTAGCACCCTGAATGGCCTGGAGGTGGGGCCAGAGCCTAAAAGAGGCTGGAGGTCCCTTTGATGTGGGGGGACATCACTACCAAAGAGAGGATAGGCAGTCAGCCAGCCAGCAAACAGTAATGATGGAAGCAGAAGCCCTGACTCCTGAGGGGAGATATCCTATGAGGGGCTTGAGAAAGATGAGGCCAGTGACTGAGAAGCAGATTATGAGATGGAAATGGCAATAAAGTGCCTAGGAGGGAGCAGCCCAGGGAGAACATCCAGAAGGCCAGTGAGAGGAAGGAAGACCAGGGCAGGTAGGCCTGCAGTGGTCCTGGGGATGACCTAAAACTACACCCTGCTGGGGTTGGATGGTGTGGTGGGGCTGCCTGTGGTGGGAAAGTCCCCAGGAAATGCCACACTAGTGCCTCCCTACTGAAAGATAAGTATGGAGCACTGGAAAGCCTCAGCCCCCGCTGCCTTGTGGGTGATCCAGTGGAGGGGAAAGGCTATGGGAGCACATCCTGAAAGAAAAGCAACAGGCTTGGGCAACAACCTGGAGACCAGGAGGGTCCAAGGCTCAAAGCCTGAGAGAAAGAAGCTTGGGCAGCAACATGGAGCACAGGAGGACCTGGGACCAAGTATCTGAGAGTGAGGCTTGGGCAACAATGCAGGGGCCAGAAGGGCCTGAGACCCAAGGTCTAAATGAGTGGGTCCTAGTAGAAGGCCTGAAGGAGAGTGAGGCCCAGGTACATTAGTCAACACCTGACACCTGAGTAGGCCAAGTTAGGAGTCCAGGCATATCAACAGATGCTTGAGGCCCAAGGGGTGTAAGGCCCTGGAGCCCCAGTGAGGAGGCAAAATAGTGGCCCCAGTGAGGGGACAGAGTGTGAGGGGCTAGAAGCCTAATGAGAGGCAAGGAACCTAGAGTGCATGTGGGAGTTGAGGCCCCTGTGAGGGCAGAGTTGAGGCCTGTCACAGGGCACCAAGGTTTGCTTGCACCTTTAAGGGTAGAAGCAGTCTAGCAAAGGAACCAGGCAGGCTCCAGAGCTCCACAGCTGCAGGTTGCCTGAGTAACAGGCTAACTAGGTAATGACCCAGCACCTGCAGGCAGTCAGCTGACTGGAAGGAATTCAGAGCCCAGGGAACTTATAATCTCAGGGTTGGGGCTGGCTGGACTCACTCTCTCTTTGGCAACTGCCAGGAGAAGGAGCTCCTGCAAAACAGAGCTGCCCGATGCGTCTGGGTGCCTGTTTCACTATCTCCAAATGCAGTAAGACTCTAGGGGCTCACAAGGTTCCCAGAGCTGAGGGTAGGGTATGGTATTCTAAGGGTGAGAGTTTACCCTTTTAAAAGGGCAGAGTGTTGCCTGTATTGTTAATTTTATGTTATAGCCCAGGGGTTTAGATCTGTGTTACTGTTTGAATCGGTGGACTGGGATGAGGCTTATAGGGGAGGAGGAGGAGCCTCATTGGGGCACACTATTGTCTAGTGCCCCAGTGCCAGAGGGGCGCAAGCTACAAGGGCTGGAGAGCCCAGAGCCAGAGAGGCGCTGTAGACAAGGGCCAAGGGCCTGGTGATAAGAGGAGATTGTAGCCTAGTTCCTCAAAACTGGGCCCGACACAGTGGGTCTAGGCTAGAAAGCCTAGTTATATCAAAGGGGCAGGGGCTTAGTAGGTCTCAACAGAGAGCATAACAACAGTGTAACACCCGTGAGGTATGGGGCATGGTAAAGGGGAGGCTGAAGCCATGCAGCTGGCCTATAAGGCCTGAGATGCCCTGTGTAGCACCAGGTTGAAGAGGCCTGGCAAAGGGCCCATAGAACAGGAGCTCAAGTAACTTTTAGTGGATTGGGACTAAGTGAAGGCCCGTGGGCAGCCCCCTGAGTTATTTTTCCAACAAAGACATGGCAGGACAGATAAGAGGGTACCCTCGAGGCACAGCCTGCACAGTTGTGGAGCCGCCAGCGGCATCACGACCATCCCAGGAGACCTGCTCCATGACAAGGCCCCAATGAGGGCATATGGCTAAAGCATTTCTATGGACACACGATGCCAAATTTGGGGCATAGGCCAAGTGTGGCCCAGTTAAGGGGCTGGGGAAGAAGTAGTGTTTACGGATGCCATCTGTGAGGCATGGGACACGGTGTAGGAATGGTATGGAGCCATGTGGGCAGTATGGAGCCATGTGTTATGCCCTTGGCATCACGGCATCAAATGGGCAGCCTCTTGGATACAAACAACTATTTAGTTACAAAGAAGGCATGGCAGCAGAGGTAGGTGGGTGGACTGCCCTAGACAGGTGGGCAGGCCAATATTGTGACTGGCCTAGGGATGTCACTCCACATTGTTTTGCTCTCCACATAATCGCTATCTGAATCTAAAATCTAGCTCTTGTTGTACTGGGAAAAAATAAATCTGTTTCTATACAGACAAAAAATAATGACAGACACATGATAACAGAGGGTTATATCATTAAAAAATCCAAACTATGAATCTTTAAATTCCTTACCTACTATCCCTGGATTTCCAGGTCTTCCAGTTAAACCCTTGAGACCAGGTGATCCCACTGCTCCTTTAGGACCTGGTAATCCAGGGAACCCGGGTTCTCCAGGGAATCCTGGGTAACTCATACCAGAAATACCTCGATCTCCTTTTGCTCCTTGTATACCTCTGTCTCCTAAAACAAGTAGATGGCACATAGTCAACACATAATCTGGGGAGGGGAGACAATTCACACTCAACTAGACCCTGGAGTCATAAGTATGAAACTCTGCTTTAATTCTTTGGGAATTCTGCCTCTGCTAGAGAAAGACAGAGTTGACAAATCCTGTGAGGTCACCCTTAAGGCAAGGGTACATCAGAGGTAATGATTTAACCACAGACTCGCTTCTAGGAAAGGAAGTGTTCTACATTCCATGTAGGTGTAGGTGTTGCATAGAATAGCTTTCATGGATCTGATTTCCAGGTAATTGGAGCATTCTGGACTGCTACTGGCCCCCAGCCAAGACCACTGGCTTCATGACATGATAAGGTGTTATGTACAAAGCCACCTCTATGGCAGAAAACCACGGAAGAGGTTTTGCCTCTAGCAACAGTAAATCTTTTGCTTAAAGTAAGCCCTGGTCTTGTAGGAGCATTCTGCTCAGTGGCTAAGACTTGTTTTCTGTGCATATGTCCTTCTGCCACAAAGAGGTGAACTCTATCACATGTGAGGGGGAGAGGGACCAGGTCAAGTACATTTCCTTTCTACACAATTTCCTCTGACCCTTTCTCTGGAATTGGAGTTGGTCTGCTCTTCCCTGTGCTCTTTCAGTGTGCTCATGTTAGGCCTCAACAATGCGATATGGGTTTTTCCTGCATGTGTAGCCCAATGGTACACCATGCACACATCTGCCTTGTAATTGAAAATGTCTGGATTGGCACCTCTAATTCACCTAATATTTTCTACAGAGCCACATCATATAGCTATAAAACAAAACATCACGGAGTAAAAATAAAACCCAAACCCACTCCATCAGTTGTACACTAGGTTTATGTTTCTGGTATTTTTAGTGTTCCTACCTTGTCGGCCTGGTGCTCCCTGTCGACCTGGGGGACCTGGCGAACCATTATGACAATAACCTGGCTTCCCTGGGGGGCCATCATCTCCGGGAGCTCCAGGAAAGCCAGGTTCTCCTAAAAGAGACGATTAATTTTTATTATGACTTCAAGCACATTTTGAGTTTTGTATGTAATGGTACTTTTTCTCCATGTTTTCTTTTTCTAGGGCCTCACTCAAAATCTGGATAGAATGGCTTTCTTGGGTTTGGTTTATCATAGCACCTGCGAGGCCATTGATGCCTTCACGTCCTGGATGTCCTGGTACACCTGGAAATCCTAGACGTCCATTTTCACCTTTTGCTCCTGGAAGGCCATTTGTTCCTGGTGCACCTAATCTACCTGGCTCTCCGGGAATACTTGGTCCTGGGTCTCCCTAAAACATACAGAAGATATAAATGCATTATATCCGGTATACTTACATTTGAAAATATTGCTTTTTCCGTCCTGTGGACAGTTAACTTCTATGGAGTTATCATCTTCACTCCCAGAGGTTCTTTCACATTTAGCATCAGAGTACTGCAAATTCACTATCCCATATACTCCCCTTTAGAACTCTTGTTCCGGAGACCCTACACCATAAACATTATTCTGATAAAATAGTACTGTGTAGGACTTCTTCCGGTCAGCTGGAGAAATCATCACTAACAATGAAAACCTCTCCCTGCCACTAAGGCTTGTGCAGACTCTGAAGCTCTTAAACCCTTCCTGTACCTGCAAAACACTTTGGACAGTTCAAGTACCTGAAAGCTGCTTGAAATATATTTGGGCACTATGCTTACTTCAAATTACCAAGCAGTCATACTTAAGATTAAATATATATTTAAATGATGATTCAGAAAATCAAGTAATCTAGTTGACTACTGCTAGCTTTGCCATTACGAGGAAATGAAAGGTTTGTTCAGTTCCTGGGTCAGCACTCAGATATTCTGCTTTAGAAATACTTAAATTTTCCTTTAAAATAAAATTCCATGAAAGGGGTTGAATATCTCTGGTGTTCAGGATTAATTCCCCAATGAAAAAGCCCTGCTATCATTAGATTGGCTTTCAGGTACTAGCAGGTAAATTCAATCATAAACTCTGCCTGCAATACCTTAGTTTCTATGCAAATATTGATTGTAGATTTAGACTACAAAAGCCTCTTTAAACTGAGGTTAATCTTACTGCACTGTGGCTGATGGCAACTCACTGATTTTTTCCAAAACTGGCCATTTTGTGTTTTACATTAAATTACATTTAATCTTTTACATTCAGTTTAAGTGTCTTTTTAGGAAAACAAATGAGTAAACATAGAAAAGGGAGTAAAGAAAGGATACTGTTTCCCAATATTCAAATGTTTTGTTTATAATCAGTTTTGATCCTTGAATATGCTGCAACCACTCAAGCTCGAAATATATGTGTGTCCTTAGGAACTGGAATTCACACCAATCAGCATTGATGGTTACTCCCACTTGCACTGATCTACTTTGATGCTTTAACACAATTGGGCATTTGTCCTTGTGTTTAAATTCTCCTAGACTATAACCATAGTGTTTAAGTGATGCTTCTCAATACTGATGATTTCAAGAACTGTGGTTGCATCTGGCTCAAAGTCCTCACATTCCCTCCAGACAGCAGCTCCCTGAACTGTCCTGAAATTTGGGGTACTGGAAGTTCAGATTTGGACTGGAATTTTGTGGCTTGAATATAAGAACTGCTATTTACTAGCCTCAACCAGAGGTGTTCAGCCCCTGGCCCAGGGGTCAGATCCAGCCCACAAAGCAGTATGGTCCAGTCCACAGGGCTCCCCAAGGGTCTGGGAATTTGGTGGGGGCAGTGGTGGCAATTAATACTGCAACCACTCCTCCTCTACCAAATTTTCAAGTCACATGGGTCAGTTGACATTACCTTGGACATGGTATCCTGCCTGCAAGTACAGGGCAATGGGGCCTCATCAGATACACATGGGGCTGGGGGCAAGCAATGGGGCCTAATTGTGTGTATTTGGGGTGCTTGGTTCGATCTGGAGCACATAGGGATGGAGTCTGGGCAGCAGAGCCTGATCCAGTATGTGGGCTGTGTGGCCGGATGTGGGCTGTGGGGCCTGATTCTGTATGCATGTGGTTGGGACAGGTAGCAAGGCTGGATCCTGTGTGTACTGGGTTGGGGGTGAGTGGCAGGGCCTGACCCTTGTGGGTCCATGACCATGGCCACCATCTGGCATGGAGGGTGGGGCCTCACCAGCACATGACCAACTGGACCACAGTTCTGTGTATGCAAGACTGGGCCTACAGATCCACCCTGCACAAGTCATCCGGCCCACAGAGCAAAAAGGTTGGGTACCATAGCTCCATCTAGCCCAATGTCCAGTCTCACACAATGTCAGAGTGGATGCTGATGGAGAGAATAAACTGGACATATCCAGAATTTTCCACCCCCTGCTCCTCTCCCACAACAGTTTTCAGCATTCACAGCTTGCCTCTATAAGCAACTAATTTCCATAATCTCTGTTTGTGTGTGTGCACATGCATGCAAAAGTGGTGGGGTGGGGATATTGACCAGTGAGTGAGAAGCCCACTGATTTAAACAGGCACTCCTGATTAAAATGCATGCTACTTTTTTAATCAAACCTTTTCTCCTGGAAATCCTGGGCTTCCAGGTAAGCCTGCTTCTCCATTTTTTAAGCAACCTGGTGATCCCTTTGGCCCTGGAAGCCCTTTACTTCCTGTAAAGCAAACCATATAGCAGGTGAAAACATCACTGTCTTTTGTTGAATGACTGCAGCCATGAACATGCATTCATTTCTAGTGGTGGAAATTTTCCACTGTAAAAAAATGTTTCCAGGAGAGGAAGCAATGTAAGTATTCAGTCTGAAACTGCTTCCTCTCCCCTGCTCTTCGTGCCTTTCCAATATCAGATGATCCCATTCTAGGGAAAGCATGGAGAGCAGTGGCTGCTGGAGCAGTAGGGCAAAGCTCCTTTGTCAGAGAAGCAGGTGGGAAGCAAGGTGGGAAGCAAGCTCCTAGCCATGGCAAGCCAAGAGGAATGAGCAGTACAGCCTGATCCTCATACTGGAGACCAAGAAGGCAAGGCCACTGGAAACCAAGTGAGCAGCATGTAGAAGTCTCTCCAGACATTTCACTAAACAACTCACCCAGCTAGATCCTTATGTATATCTTTTAAAATGTATTCCATATGGTCAATTTTGATGCATGACTTTTCAAAAGCAGACTAATAATCTGTATATTGTAATTGGTCTATTAAAAGCTTATTTGTCTAACTTGTCTATGTCAAAACATTTTTCTACTTGTCTGTCTCCATACTGGTTTTATTTTTTAAATTTTAAAAAGAGTTAAAAGGAGCATTTTACCTTTTGGACCAAGGTTTCCTGGAAATCCAATCCCAGGAAAACCTTGATCACCTTTTGGCCCTGGAAATCCTGGATTGCCTCTTTGTCCTCTAGATCCTAGGTGACCTATCAGAAGAAGATAGACAAACACTGATGTGACGGGCTAGCTGGTAGTGACTTAGCCCAGGGGTTTTGAAAGGGTAAAGATGGTTGGAGGACTTGGGATTTCCTTTCCTCACCAATCTGGTAATGATTTGGCCCAGGGGCTTTGAAAGTGTAAAAGATGATTGGAAGACTTGGGATTCTCTTTCCTCACCAATCAGGCCCCAGAGAGTCACCCTCCATGTCCCCTGATTGGCCCCTTGGGTCACCTTAAGGGGGATAAAAGGGACAGCGCAGCTGACTCAAGGGAGAGACCAGCGAGGGACAACAAGGAAAGAGTCTCAAAGAGCTGGGCCAGCAGCAGTTGCCCCAGAAGAGCCTGAAGGAGTGGGAGCTACAGGCAGCAATTGGACCCTCAGCAGTGCGGCATGTGGCTGGCAGGAAAGGCTCCCCACTGGACTCCAGGATCCCCTACGAGAGGCTGCAGCCAGCAGGAAAGGCCCCCCAGCTCCAGCAAGGATCTGAGCAATGACCTGAGAGGTTCCCAGCTCTGCTTCGAGCTCCTCCAGTCAGAGGCCAGGAAGCTCAAGATGAGGCTGGGGCTCCTGGAAGATCAAGACCCCCAGCAGCTTGGAACAACACCAACACTGGTGCCCGTGTGGTAGAGTTTCTGCCTGCTATGTGGGTGGTCTGCGTTCAAGTCCCAGCTGGGGTGAATGAAGTAACAGGGAGAAATCCTTGTTGCAGTAGAAAGGGGTCATTGTGTTTTCTCTTTCTCCAGGTACCTAGGCCCTATATTCTTTCTTATTTGACATTTCGTGCCTTTTTTATTTCACCAACCAGTATTGTTTGTTCTGCTGTTTGTGTTTTATATTTTGGTTAACCCTGTCTTTTGTCAACTGGATAAATATGTCTATGAATGTAAGTGTCTAACCTTTGTTGAATCCTGCCCCCTCAGGGCATTGTAGTGTCCCCTATACCCCCTGGTTTATACTGGTTATATTCCCAGTACTGTTCTCTCATTAAAAGGTATAAGGTTAAGTCCCCAATGGTGGTCTGGCTCTGCTCTATAGGGGGAGGAGAGTCCCTACACCTCCCACAGCGTTTGTGCACCTGCTTTGATCCCTTCAACTGGAGAGGGAGTACCTCTTGGAGTACTGCCCGGTTTACACTGATATACCTAGTCATAGATCTACCTAGTCATAGATCTTCTAAGCGTAACAAATGTTTGTCATCTTTCTCTGCAGTGATGTCTTACGCAATTGATTTTACATTCTAAGATGCCTTTATCAGGATTCTTTCAGCAATCAAAATAATTGCCCAATATAGAAGGTGGGCGATTAACCCTTCAAGCCATCTCAGTCACATCAGTGCTGTGCTATTTGTAGCCCTGAAACTGATTAGTCCTGTCAATTCCAAGGCAGCCGTTAGAGGCAACGTGCTCTGAGTAACTCCGTAACAAGCCTTAGTTGAAGGACAAACTAAGAATAGACTGTTTCCACACAGTTACAAGAACTCTTAAAACCAGCTTGCATAGTGACTCATTAAAATCAATGGGATTTGGTAGGTGGCTAGGACCGGCAGGTATCTGAAGTGATTTACATAGTATCAGAATGTAGATTCTATTTCTAAACTACACACTAACAGTTTATTCTAGGGTGGACATTTTCTTCATAAAATGCCAAATGTGAATCACTGGTTCACACTGTCAAAACAGGTACTAGTCTAGGACAGTGTATATGGAATGCCTTTTATGTATCCACAAGTACTAGTGGATCAAAACCCAGTAACAACCAAAAATGGCAAATAACAAACACTTAACATAAATAGAAGCTAGAAGTTTTGTTACAGACCTGCTCTGCATGTAAAGCTCAGAACAGTGTGCAAAGCTCTGCATTACGCCTCTACAAGGAACAGCACAGAATTCACAGTCCAAGGACTGGGGGAAGGAGCTAAGGTAGCAATAAATTCATCCTGCACTCTCCCAGTTTTTGGCTGCACTGTAGGCAACAGCAGTTCATAGATTTCATAGACATGAGGGCTGGAAGGGACCTCAAAGATCATCAGGTTCAGCCCCCTGCCCCAGGGGCATGAAGTCAGCTAGGGGGAAAAGATCCCAGCAAAATAAGCATCCAAGTGTTTCTTGAATGAGTCCAGAGTAGATGCCTGCACCACTTCTGGAGGGAGTCTATTCCAGGTCTTGGGGGCTCAGACAGTAAAGAATTTTTTTTCTTATGTCCAACCTAAAACAGTCTTGGAGTAGTTTATGACCACCGGTCCTTGTTTTTCCTTGGGGTGCTCTGGTAAACAGATGTTCTCCCAGGTCCTGATGTACACCGCTTATGTACTTATAAGCACCCACGAGGTCCCCCCTAAGCCTGAGCTTTTCCAGGCTGAAGAGTCCCATGGTGCTCAGCCTCTCTTCATAAGGCCTATTCTCTTGCCCTCTGATCATGTGCATGGCTCTCCTCTGGACTCTCTCAAGCTTCTCCACATCCTTCTTGAATTCTGGAGCCCAGAATTGGATGCAGTACTCCAGCTGCGGCCTCACCAAGGCCGAGTACAGCGCGGGGATGACATTCTGAGATTTACTTGAGAAGCATCTATGGATGCAAGCCAGAGTTTTGTTTACTTTACCAGCTGTGGCATCGCATTGGTGGCTCATGTTCATCTTGTGGTCAATTGTGACTCCCACGTCTCTTTCAGCTGTGGTGCTAGCAAGCATAGCACTGCTGAGCCTATAAGTATGCTGCAGATTTTTTTACCCCGAGGTGGAGTACCTTACATTTATCAGTATTGAATGTCATCAGGTTTGTCTCTGCCCACTTACTAAGTTTATCCAAATCAGCCTGGATCACTAACCCGTCCTCAGGTGTGGCTGGTATGCCCCAAAGTTTAGTGTCATCGGCGAACTTAGCCAGTGCACTTCTTACACCCATGTCCATATCGTTGATAAAGATGTTAAAGGACAGAGCCTTGGGGATGATACTGGTCACGGAGCACCATAATGATTCACTACCATCAACCACTACTCTCTGGGTCCGACCTTGGAGCCAATTACCCAGCCATTGGACTGTGGTGTAGCTGAGGCCGCAGTTGGGCAATTTTTCCATGAGGTCATCATGGGACACCAGATCAAAGGCTTTTTTAAAGTCCAGAAATATATCATCAATCTCTTCTCCTTGTCCAGATATTATGTCACCTGGTCGTGGAAGGAGATGAGATTGGTCAGGCAAGACCTACCCACATCAAACCCATGCTAGTTGTCCCTCAGGATGTTGCCCTCAGCCAGCTTATCTAGAAGGGTCTCCTTGATAATTTTCTCCAGAATCTTACCAGGGATTGAGGTCATCCTGACTGGCCTGTAATTCTTGGGATCTACTTTCTGCCCTTTCTTGAAAACAGGTACCACATTGGCCTTCTTCCAGTCTTTAGGTACTTCACCATGAGTTTTCAAATAGTTTTGCCAATGGTTGGGCTATGACACCTGAGTATTCTAGGGTGTAATCTGTCAGGACCAGCTGACTTGAAGGCATCTGGCTTCTTAAGGTGATCCTTTACTAGATCAACACCGATGCTGGGTATAAATACACCCTTACCTTGGCTGTCCAGCATCTTGCTAGGCAAAGTAGCAAGTACCCATTAAGCACACTGGCCTTTTCCTGGATGTCGGTTATCAGCTGTTCCGTTTGGTTCAGCAGTGGTCCAGTGTTACCCTTGCTTTTTTTCTGACTCGCTACATATATGAAAAAGGACTTTTTGTTATCCTTGATACGTGAGGCCAGATGGAGCTTGGTTGCAGCCTTGGCTTTCCTTATCCACTCCCTACAGGTATGGACCAGTGCTGAGTACTCCTCCTTGGTGGTTATTCTAGCCTTCCATCCTTTATAGGTCTCTCTTTTGAGGCATAGGAGGTCCTCAAGTTCCCTGCTGAGCTAAGGGGGTTGCTGTGACCTTTTGCTACCCTTCCTCTGAGATGGGATGGCCATCCCTTGTGCTGTCAGGATTGCTCCCTTGAGGAGCAACCAGTCCTCTTGGACTCCTTTTCCTGTCAAGCTGTGGTCCCTTAGGGCCTTGACAACGAAACTCCTGAGCTTGTTAAAGTCTGCTTTCCTGAAGTCAAGAACTTCTGTATTGCTGACTGTCTTGCCAGATTTGCAGTGGATAGTAAAGGTGATCAGCTCATGGTCACTATCACCCATCTTTCAATCGATTCTTAGGTCACTGGCTAGGTCATCCCCTTTGGTCAGTACCAGGTCCAGCAACGCTTTGCTTCTTGTCGGCCCATAGACTTCTTGAGTCAGGTAGAGCTCATCCACGCACGTAAGAAAGCTTTGCGACTGATCGGATTTGGCCACGTGCTCTTCCCATGAGATGTCCAGGTAGTTTAAAGTCCCCCATGACAACCATGCACTGAGAGCATGCAGCCTCAGCCAGTTTCCTGGTGAATTCTTGGTCAAGCTCTTGTTTCTGGTTAGAAGGCCTGTAGTAGACTCCTACCAAGATGTCCCCTGTGCCACATTCCCCATGTATTTTAAACCAGAGAGACTCCAGTCATCCTTTCTGGTTGCCAATGTCAATTTGCAGGGATGTGTAGCTATTTTTGACATAGAAAGCTACACCCCCACCCCTTTTATCTGTATGATCTTGCCTGTACAGGGTATAGCCATCTATACCTGTGGCCCAATCATAGGTGGAGTCCCACCAGATCTCCATTATCCCTATGAGGTCATAGTCATTCTTATTTAGCAGGAGGACCAGTTCCTCCTGTTTATGCCCCAAGCTCCTGGCATTGGTGTATAGGCAGGTAAGTGTCCCGCTGGGGGCCTTTGCCTTCCTTACAGATCGTGTCGGGACTAGAGTAGGGGTGGGTTCCCTTTAGTGCTTTAGCCTGCTGGATTTACAAAGGTTGCCCAGTGGGCTTGCAGTGGCGCTAATCCACCCAACCCCTGGCGGACATAGTTTAAAGCCTGGTCAAGCAGGTCATCCAGTCTGGCTAAGAAGAGCCTCCTCCGCAGTGGAGTGAGGTGGAGGCCACCTCTCCCCAGCAGACCACTGCCTCTCTCACCAAAGAGCAGACTGTGATTGTGGAAGCTGAAGCCTCCACAATGACACCAGCACCACAGTCTTTGGTTGACTACCTTGACCTGTCTCTCCCTCCCCAGCCCATGACCCACAACTGGGAGGAGCAAGGAAAAGACCACCTGCACCCCCAGCCCCCTAAGCCTTTCTCCCAGAGCCCTGTAGTCTCTCATGACCTGGCTGGGATTGCTCCGAGCCATGTCATTCATGACCACATGGATAAGGAGCATAGGGTAGTGTTTGGAGGGCTGGATAATCTTTGGGATCCTTTCTGCTATGTCCCAGATGCAGACCCCTGGGAAGTAGCAGACCTCCCGGGGTAGGGGGCTGGGGAGGCAGATTGCCCCTTCAGTCGGGAGTCTCCCACAATGACCACTCTGCATTTCATCTTAGGGAGAGTAGGGGTGAGTGATCCTCCCTTGTCTGCAGGAGCTGGAATCTCTGCAGGCTGAAATGGGGCCTAGCTGAGTCCAAGTTAGGCAAAATGGAGACCTGTCTACAGTAGTAAAGCAGTCTCCCCAGACTGTCTTTGGATAGCACTGCCCAGAATCTCTGTAGGGCTATATACTGTGGATATGCCACAATATTCCCTTTTCATTCCCAATTGTACCCTTCAAAGAGGATACTTGGGAGGCAAACTCATGATTGTCTTCAAAGCCCCCGCACATGGGGGAATCCTCCCAGATGCATCAAGAGCTTTTAAGTGCATCTTTATACTGTTCTAGCCTTTTTAGCTGGCATAAAGGAGCCACAGCTAGGGTAATAATCTTTCTTAGAGTGCAACTGATGTATTTAATTTAGGGGAAGCACTCACCTTTTGCTCCTGGTGGTCCAGGTGAACCATCAGGTCCCCGAAGTCCTGGTGGTCCAGGTATTCTATTTATTGTACCAGGTTCTCCTTTTGGACCTTCAAGAAATGGGTTAGCAAAGGTTAGAGAACCTTCCAGGATGGAGTGTATGATACTGTACATTTTAGTACTGAACACAAACAGAAACATATGTATTTTATATATTCATAGAAACCCCTACCCAGTTAAAAATACTGTATCACTTTCCAAAGCTTTGAAGCTCCACAGCTGTGTGGAAAAGATAGACACTGTCATAATACCATATTTTTTTGCATGTAACATGCCCTAAAATATAATACAAACCTTGTTTTTGAAAGGCAGAATAGCAAATTGTATTTCCAGAGTTATGGCTTCATACAGCAGGAACAGAGCTTAATCTTCAGCTGACTCACCCTCTCTTTCCTGCTTAACTAAAGTTGAAACTCTTAGGTGCTGCTGAAGACTGGTATTCATGGGTGAATTTATAATTTTTGAAAAAAAGAGCTAAAACAGTCTGCAGAAAGGTGGATAGGAGCAGAGAGACCAGGAGTAGCTAGTAAACAGCAAAATTGACCTATGAAAGATTTGCTTGATCAGTGGAGTAAGGAACAATCAGTCGTTAAGTCAGTTAATTCTCTCAGCTGTCTGAATAGTAATATAAGGTAATTGAACATTTATGGCTATTCTGGAAGCTGACTGAACTACAAATTGATTTCCATGCCGCATAAAATAAAAGTATCAGTTCAAGTTTGGATTGTTAGTTTGATGAAGATTCTGAGGAAGAATGAAATTTAACTGAGTGTTTTGTGATTGGCTGTATTTCTTCAAGTGAAAGTTACAGTCAAATCAAGGTGCTTAATAACAGTAATATTAATGCCAGCTTAAATATGCTATTTTTAATATTGTATATAGAACTTTACCACAGAATTTCCTTCTACTTTGAAGCCCTGCCTAGTACCCATGTCTGTTCTTTTGACTGCCAGGTTCTTAAACAAAATAATTAACTACGAATGTTAATATTAACCGATACTAGCAAACATTATATTTATGCATCTATAATGCTATCACAGTCATGACACAGGACGACTAACAAGATGTTTGCACAACATCTTCAGTCGGAGCCAAAACATTGTTAGAAAATTATAGTAAAGCACTGTGCATCATACCTGTATTGTCTTTGTAAGGGAAAGTTGGAGTATAAATTCACATACTTTTTATTTTTTATGTAGCATTAAGAATAAGGGTAAATCTGATAATTCAAATGCTGAAAAGTTGTTTAGAAATAAAAAAGAATAGGTTAAGATATTTAATAAGTTAATGTAGCCATCCTTGGACTGAAACCATAAAGCCTTAATTAATTTAAAGTATCATTATTATTTTCAGCTACAGTGCTGTAACTAACCCAAGCTGCACAGAAAGTGATAAAAGCAAAGATAATGCTCAAAACATTTTTTTCTTATATTTTTTTAAATACTCTCATGTCTATTTTACACGCCTCTGGGACTGCACTCTGGAGATATGCTCCAGTTTCCTACCTTTGTTTCAGCACTGATTAGCTGTACTAGTTTGATTTTTTTAATGTAGATTGAGTTTGGGATTTTTTTTTTCCAGTTTATCTACGGTGCCAAATACCAAACAAAGCACAGTTCTCTATGACATATAGAAGGAAGGCATTTCTTTGAAGGAATGAAGAATGAAGGGGGAAAAGTTTTAGGACAGGAGTCCAGAGATTGTAAAAAGGTAGTGTGTCATTTTGAATGAAATCTCACAAGGAAAAGTACAAAAGTATGAATTAAACAGAATGACGATTAGAACTTCAGTGATTCTGAATTAATGACAGAAATGCAAGTAACTTCAGAATCCGAAATAAGGAGATGTAGCTCATCACTGATTCAAAGAAACAGGTTCTTCTAATCTTTACTATTATTGTCATGGGCATCATCTGCTGAGAATTCCTCCAGATATGGTAGGACTGTTTCTCAGCCAAAAATAAGCATAAGGCAAAACTTCACATGAGAAAAAAGAGGAAGTAGGCCTAAAGGTGGCTAAAACAGTTTTACTCTTGGGATGAGCCACTTAGTTGCTCAGAGAGACACTATTTGAAAAGAAAGGTGGGTAATCTGAGGCCTGGGTATAAGCCCTCTTTTAGACAGAGCCTAGCCAGTGATCTGTTGTTAAAGGTATGAAGAAGTTGAGCAGAGTACAGTAGAAACTAGGACTATAAGGGATTACACTGATTCAGGATGGCTCATCAGCTACTCACAATAGTCCTTTCAGAGTCAACTTCATGTTAAGTGGATCAAATCCTTTTTTCTGTCATCAGTGAAGACTGAAAGTAACCATAAAGCACTGGAATACAGTCTAGAATCAGCTATAGAAGCTATTACGAAGTAGAATTAAAGTACACTTGTAATGTGAAAAGTTTTGTCAGTGACAAAGAAAACAAAATGAAAAACAGCGTGAAGAACTGCAAGAACCAAGAAGCAGCAGAAGACCATAACTATTTTATAAGCTGTAGTTGTTCCTCTCATTTCATGAACCTTCTGGTAAATGACATAACGAACTCTGTGAATCATATTCTAATTCAAGTAACAGGGCTTCAGAAACGCTGCTAAAACCACCACATTGAAAAGGTCACCTTAACAACAATAAGGGATCTGTTATGCCCCAACTGCCTAGAACAGCGAACTGGCATGCAAGAAATCTTTTCTGAAAATGAGAGTTTTACATGAAAATTGTAGAGGGGCACAAGAATGACATTTAAGAAAATGTAATCAAAATAATCATCAAGTTTTACAAAAAGGCAAAGCATCTCCATCAGCAACCAGTACCAATAACAGAGTGAACATGCCACAATAGAATATGTAATATGAGTGCCTACTTAAAATGCCTCACAAAGTTCTGAAACCATATGAAAACCTGATCAAGTCTAGATTTAATGAACTGCAGCTCACTTGCTAGACTATGTAGCTCGTTCACAATACCTGGGGGTGAGTTTAAGAGTATGGTACTAATGCGTAGTTACTAAATCTATGTGTATTAGCTGAAATATATACCATTCATTAAACACAAGACAAATATATTTTAAAAAAAATCATGCCTGATATCCATTGAAAATTTACATCTCCATTGACAATTATTTTTGAAAATTCCCTATATAAACCTGATACATATTTCAAAATATCATTTATACTGCCTTAATAAGTAATGATACACAGACCTCCTCAAAATGTACAGGTAAAGGCGCAATTTAATCTAATGCATTATAGGCACAATTGCACCTCCTGCCATGCCACATATGCATGGCAGGAGATGCAACTGTGGGATTGCACATTAGATCCAAACCTGCCTTATTGCCTGTGTAGGGGGAACCCAATCCTGGGCTCCCTCTGTACTGGCAAGAAGCAGGCTCCCTCAACTGGGAGCCCCCTTTGCTGAGGGTCCTCCCAGCATGGGGCCCACGAGCAGCTGGGAAGATCCCAGCAACTGATGGAGCTCTTGGTTCCCACTGCAGCTTCCCAAGACTTGGGGATCAGGCAGCAACAATCCCCAGGGCGTGGTTTTCACTCTGGGCCTGGTGTACCTCTGTGGCTGGGAGACCCTGCTAGAGGTGCAAATTAAAGCTCAACAGCAACCTGCTATAAAGTTCGTACACATTTTCAAGATCTAAATTTATAGCTGATTGGAACTTTCTATTGTGTGATAGCTACTTTTCATGTATAGCTGGTCTTAAGGTAATTGTACAATTAACCAGTTAATTGTGTGATACCTGTACTGTATAGGTGGACCGCATATTCCTAAGTAGGCCAACCTTTGACAAAACGTTCTCTGAAAAAGCCAGAAAGCCAGCAGTCAAAACTCAATAAAAGCCAGGATAGTTTATATCAGTTAAAGCCACAGTGGTAGAAACTGGCAAGCCCTGTTCCAAGTAAGATCTAAAGTGTCCTGTGTCTTCCTGATTTGACTTAATTCTAAAATCACATGAGCTAATCCCATATTTGTCTAGGATCCATGAAATTACAAGTTAATGAAGAAGAATTCTCGGTGTGCATATTGACATCCCCCAAACAATACATTTTTATGAACTGATGGCCAGGTTCAAAAGAGGCTGATTTAGATTGCTTCTTGCGACTCTTAACAAATGCAGCACTCCTGTAGACTATAAGAATTCCCAGATGTAGCTAATCCCCAGGGAATACAATCCAATAGGTGCTTACAAATGATCTCATCCATGGCATGGGAAACCTACCGTATAAACATAAGTCAGATGTAAAAAAGCATTGCCATAGAGACACCTGGTGATTTAAGTGATCTCTACCAAATCTTTTTTCTCCTAGAATCTCATGAGTTCAGAGTCTGTTGACCTATATAAAAGGCCTTTCTATTACTCTATTTTCAATCTGATTTTGCATTTTTCCAAATTACATTTCACTTATTATCGCACATGCCAGTTTTATCAAGGTGTTTACAACTTTCTGGATTCTCAATCCAAGGTTTTCTCCTGGTGAAGTCAAGGGGAGTTTTATCATTGTCTCAATTGAGACTGCTGTTGTAGAATGCCTAACCCCAGGGTTAGGGACAGACATTACACATAAACCAGTTTAAGTGATCAGAAACTGGTTTAAACTTGTAACAGAACATAAGTTCAGTGCACATAAACCAGTTTCAAAATGGCTGAAACTGGTTTAAGATAAACCTGGTTGAATGTAGTATCAGACTTAACTGATTTGGGTCAAACCAGTTTATGCAACATCTTTCCCAGACCCCTTCCTGGTTTAACTTAAATCATAGTCCCCCAGCATCCCAGATGCTTTACAGCCCTGGATGGGGCACTGCTCTCTGCTCCAGAGAGCAGGACTGGCCCCTCCCCTCTGGTCTCTAGCCGGAGCAGGGGCGGGGCATGGCCAGACACTGGCCTGCCATGGTCCCTGGGGCAAAGGGGCGGGGAGGGGGAATTAATCCCTCCCTCTATCCCTTCTCCTCCAACTGGCAACCCCCAAGGACCAGCTGGGGCTTGCCAGTCCCAGCTGCACCTCCACAGCTTGCATGCAACCAGGCAGGGAGTAGGTTAATTCCTCCCCCTGTCCCCTCTCTCCCCTGGAATCCCCAGGGGTTTGGCTGCAGTCTCTGTGGCAGTCAGAATCAACATGGCAGGAGCTGCTCTGCTACCCCTCCAAGACAGTGATAAGGTACGAGATTACAAACCATTTCCTCCAGGCAATCCCGGCAAACCAGGTGTTCCTCTTATGCCTTTGGGACCTATAATTCCTGGTGGTCCATATCCTGGATATCCATGAAGACCTATATCTCCAGAAGGACCTGGACTACCGGATGGTCCTGGTGGCCCTCTGTCACCTTTTGAACCACGCTGTGCCTATTAATAATCAGACAGAAGTTATGGAAGATTAGATCTAATTATGATCTCACATCATTTTAACAACAGAGTGACTTCACCCACCTATGTCAAGTTACTTAAGATGTGCACAGTTTTAAGTGAGAACAGAATCAGGCCAATGGCCTTTAATTTTATTAATTAAACAACAATAATGATCATCCTCATCATAGACTATTTTCACCCATTCTTTCAATCAAAAGTAAAAGAGTGCATTTATTGCACAACAACAGCAGCAACAGTGATGGAGTTACAATAACGTAAAGCTACAGGGCTTGGTTTTGATCTTGCATATACTAGAGGAAATATAGTAATCCCTCTGATGTCAGTTGTGCATTGTTGTAGTGAAAATTCATCTGTAGGTTATAGGTATTAGGCTGTGCTTTAATTTGTGCAACATATCCTTATGTACTCAGCTTTCCATAAATTATATAGTTATTGAATATAATAAATAAATACCTCTTCGCCTTTAGAACCTTTTGTGCCTTTTCTACCAGGTCTGCCATGAAATCCATCTGCACCTTTCTTCCCTGGATATCCTCTCATTCCAGGATTACCTTGATTGCCTTGCTGCCCTTCTGGATGAATGTGTCCTGGTTCACCTTTTGACCCTTTAGTCCCTTGATCTCCTGGAAGACCTGGATACCCCTGTACAAAGCAGTTAAGGGTTTCTGTGTTAGATTCATGCCCAGTTGGCTTTTAAATTTCTTCACTAAAAAGCTAACCATTAATTATTTCTGTTTTCTTTTAAAATAACTCTTCAGGGGTTCATATTATTGAATTTATTATTAAATGATAAATTATTTTCTTAGTGATTACACTAATCAGTAAACAACCAGCTTTTTCCTTACTTCGTCCTATTGTGATACAGATTCTCATCTCACTCATGCTATATCCTCATGAATAAACTAAATGAAGATAAAGATCCAGATTCTTGTCCCTGCTTCATCCTTTGCAATGCTTTGATGGCATGAAGAGGGTAACAGGACAGACAGCTGGCAGGAATTTCCTCTTCCATGTGGGAATCCCTGCAAGGCTAACACTGATACCAGTGGCTCTATGCCATTCACTACTGGTCCTTACTGCAGGAGATGTTCTGGAGTCGAAGCACAGTGATCCTGGTGAACTGATTCTTGTGTGGTTCAGGAATTGCCCAGTATGCTCTGAATATTGTCACTACTATGCTGCTAATATCATCACTGTACAACATAATAACAGCAGGGAGCTACTAACTGCACACATGAGCTAAACCAACTGTGAGGCAAATCCCTCAAAAGATCTCCCTCCCAGGCAAGGGAGCCATTCCACTATGAAAGGGAATCCTTTAAAGGGATAGGACAAAGCTGAGCTCCCTGCACTCTATCTGAGATTTGGTGATATGCCATGGCACCTTGAGGGCATAGCCTAGAGTGGTCCAGAGAACTGATTAATATTACAGAGAAAATCAGTGGCAGAAGCAAGGTTAGAACACACAACATTCTTGTTCTTAGGTACATATGTACTGCAGCCACTGCTGTGTAGTTTGAAACCTTTAGCTTTAAATTATTTAGGGAGGTTACTGGTCATGGCATAGCTGGGGCAGAACAGGGTTCAGTGCTGGCTGACCACCAGATTATTTAAATAGCTTATTGGGTATGTATAAGCTTTGTGCTCCTGAATTCTTATCTTACTAAAATTCAATAAAACACCTGGAGGAGACATTTAATCTGAACCTTACTTGAAGACCTGGAGGCCCCTGTGTCCCTGGAGAACCTTGAGAACCTTTGGGGCCTGGCACTCCTTCTCCACCTGTGATAGGAACATCATAATTTGTTAAAAATTGAAGTAAGAAAGTCAGATTTGACAACCTCTAGCCACAGCATACAACACAGAATTACCACCTAAAATATACATTTGTGAACTGCCTTAGAAAATAACCGGTAAAAGGCTCACTGACGGGTGCATAAAGACATATCTCCTTTATTTTTCATTTTAACATTTCTTCTTCCACATTATTAAATTCCTAGACAAATTATAGTACATTCTTTCTAGTAAAAACTTTTTAGGAAAACATTATTCCTCCTAAAGAAGCAGTAGATCTACTGAAAACGTTATTTACTTTCATATGCCCTCGTGCTCTATTAATCTTCATGTATTTCCAAAAGTCCTTCAAGATAGCAGCAATCTCTTCAAAGTTTGGTTTCTTCTTAATGGTCCACTGGAGACGGTGCAAGGAAGGGCAAGTTCACCTCACCCCTTGTGAAATGAAGGCAGCTGAGGTTTCCCTCTTGACTCAGCAAGTTTTTCTAAGATTGAAGACTCCACATTCCACCATTAAATCTGACAGATGTACAAACCTGGCCCCAAACACAACCTCCCAGTTTACACCATGTGAAATGTTGATTTTAAATATGTAAAGTACCCCTTTATAATCAATTAATTGTTATCAGATATTGCTTTAGACAGTCCATAAACACTGGCTTTTTCCAATGACACTGTAGCACCAATATATTTTACCTCTAGTTCCTGGTGCACCATCTGGTCCTGGGGCACCAGAAGGTCCTGAAAGTCCAGGAATATAGGTGCAGTCAGTACATGCACATATATCTTCACCTAAAATGAAGTTATATCTCTATTAGTTGGTACACAAGTAAATTACCTTCTGATAGTACTTGGCATCAGTCCTGCTCAATGCTTACTAAAGGAAGGATGGCTAAACAAAACAGCCTAACATATCTGCTAGCAAAGCAGGTATAAAAAAGCTGGGAATTGACTCTTCTTTTTTACTCTGTGTAGGAAACCTACCACAAAGCATGATTTCAGATCTTTTTAGATAAACTTGGTTTTACCTTTTGGCAGGTAAAGGAGTCAGAGCTCACAGCACATCATTTAAAAGACAGGGCCACCAAGTTTAAACTTTGAATTTTCTTGCATATCCCATACCTGCAAATAAGACACATGCCTTGTTTTTCAGAAGGCAGAGTAAAAATTTTTCTAGAGTTATGGATGCATTGAGCAGGGTCAATTTAGCTCAATCACCCTCCTTTTTCTGTTCAGCCAAAAATGAAACTGTAGCCACTGGTCTTCATAGGCAGAATTACAATTTTGAAAGTAGTATAAACTGTCTGCAGGACTATGAAACAGGAGAAAAGAGACCAGGAGTAGTTAGCAGACAGCAGAATTGCAGGAAGAAAGGTTAGCTTGATTAGTGGAGTATGAAGACCATTATAAAGGAAGAGATTGTTGTTAATGCTTGTGGAATGAAAAACAATGAGCCACTAAGTCAACTGACTCTCTCAGCTGCCTGTGTAGAAATGCCACTGCTGCTACTGGGCAGTTGGTTTTAAACTCTGGGTGGAGCAGGAATCAAAGTGGGGTGCTTCTATTCTGGGCAAAAAAAAAAATCAGATGCACCATGTTAGACAAGCACCATCATTTTGGTGAGATAATTTTTAGGAAAAGGGTTCGTATGGTATGCAAGTAGATACAGTAATTTAGATCTCTTCACTGTTTTATTAAGAAACATACACTTAATCTATCTATAGGCCAAATCTTGCAAAGCAGAAGGGACACAAAGGCCTTTACCTCCTAGCCATAATTGTTCTTCAGCAGCCCACATAACCAGAGAGAATGTCAAGAGCAGTTTGTTAAGTGTGCAGGACTCCAGCAGCCCACTGTGGTGTGATCAGGAGGGATATGTAGAGGGTCTTGGAATGTGGTATTCATTTCTAGTCCTGTCCACCAAATAGCTGCTATGAATGGGGAAGGAGTAAAATCTGTGAGTCTATGACTCTCTTTTCTCTGATTTAATTTAGATGGAATAGTCTCTAATCCCAGCAGAGTTGTAATCTGTCTCAAATATCTTGAAGGTGGGGGACCACTTGGTACTTTCACTGATACCTAGCTGTCACACATTAGTGAAATCATAGAAAAGTAGGGCTGGAAGGCACCTCCAGAGGTCTTCTAGTCCAACCCCCTGCCTGAGGCAGGATCATACCTATCCAAACCACCCAAAAAAATCCATAATTTAAACTCTACATAAGACTACCCTCAATCTTGACACAACTCAAGACATAACACCCTAACTTGCCACAAATAAAGCAGAAGAATCATGGCAGCCAATGTCCTGCTTCTATAAAAATGTGTTAATATAAACTCAAGAGATCCAGGTTAGAGGGCCCCACCTTCCACTATAGAGAAAGATAAAAACCCCCACAGTCCATACCAATCTGGCCATGGGATAAAATTCCTTCCTGACCCCAAGTATGGAGATCAGTCTGACTCTGATTGAAGGGGCAAGATCCTTTAGCTAGGAACCTCTGATTTTGGTCCTAGCAGAGGCATTGGCACACCCCAGTCAAAATCCCCAGCCTTGGCTGCAGCCAACACCTAATGCCTTATAGGGAGATTTAAAAACACCCTCACATGTATCAGAAAAGAGGTTGGGGGCAACCAGCAAAACCCCAAAGCATGGGAATATCCATAGTAGAACAGTGAGAAAAGGGAAACCAATGGAGAAGTTCCACTAACTCAAATTAAACTTGTTACCCCATCAAGTTGATGCACGAGAGGTTCATGAAGCTCCAATCATCATGAGATTCAGTTAACCCTGCCTAATTCCTTTTAATTTAACCCCATCATCTATTTCTGATTAGCAGGAGTCCTGGTTTTCTACTATTTAAAAAAATCCCTAATTTTCAGATTTAAAAAAGTAAACCCAAATCCACATTTTTCTGTAATTAAAATGAAACACTGCTCTCTCTCTCTCTATATATATATATAGTGGCATTTGACTTCAAGCATGGAAAAATATGGATTTGGGGTTACTTTTTTAAATCTGAAAATTGGGGATTTTTTTAAATCATCGAAAATAAAGATCTCTGGTGATTAGTAGCTTTGAGGGTATAACTAGAAACAGCAAATTTTTTCACTCAGCTGAAATGAACAGTGTCTGCAATAACAACACAGCTTCAGCTATATGAAAACAGAGCATGATAGAGCAGAATCAGGCCCAAGCAATTTATATGACAAATAGCAGAATGACCATGCCCAGGTCTGAATTCAGTACAAACTAACTCAAGTTGTTCAGCTCCATCTGTGTTTTCCATGACTTATACCAACACTCCTGAATATGGAGCAACTTGTTATTTGTGTCATGAACCCCACCAAATTTTGGTGTGTTCATGGGTTGTTATGCAGGTTTTCTTATGTTTTACTAATATGGCATGTGTGGTCTTATTGAAAAGCCAATGTTATGCTGTGTGTGTTTATGCTGCTTTTATCTCTGTATGGATTATGTTATGGACTCTGTGGGTGCATTTACACGTGCCATTAATGCTCAGCAATAAACTCCAGAGCTTATTGCTTCAGAGTTTATTGCTCCCAGGAAGCTCTTAGGCACACCATTTACATGTGTGCCTAGACTGCAGCACATTGAGCCGGGTCCGAGCAGCCCTGGCGTGCAGGGGGCTCAGGGTTCAGCCTGCCAGCTGAGGACTGCTCTGACCAGGTTCAATGCATTGTGAAGGAGCTGGCTGGGGCATGAGGGTGCCTCAGTGCAGTAGGTAGCCTCAGCACTGAAGCACCCTCATGCTCCAGCCAGCTGGGTCAGCATCTAACATGTATGCTACTGTGCACAAAAAAGCTCCATAGCAGGACAGTACTCGACTCTGCTGCAGAATTTATAAATTTCCTGTGCCCTAAAAGGGGCACACGTTTAGGTGCCGAGATATTTACTGTGGAGCTAATTAGTCAGCTCCACAGTAAAAGTCACATGTTGATGCACCCTGTATATAGCTGTATGATTTTAAACATGGTCTAATCCAGGGTTAGGCAACCCCTAGCAAAAACATGACACATGAAGGCATTGTGCTTGGCATGTCTGCATCAAGGAAGGGACTGGGGCTGTACTGCCACAACAAGGATTCGGCCACTTGGCTAGGGACAGACATTACACATAAACCAGTTTAAGTGATCAGAAACTGATTTAAACCTGTAACAGAACAGACATTCAGTGCACATCAACCAAAACTGGTGAGATAAACCTGGTTGAATGTAGTATCAGACTTAAGTGATTTGGCTCAACTGGTTTATGCAATGGCTGTCCCAGAACCCTTGCTGGTTTAAGATAAACCAGACTCCCACAGCATCTCAGCATGCTCTGTGGGCTGGGCAGGGGTCTCTGCTCCAGCCACAGGGATGACCTCACCCTTCTGCCCCCTAGATGAAGCAGGGACCAGCCCTACCTGAGACACCAGCTGGCATGGCCCTGTTAAGAAAAAGTGGGCAGGAAGAGAGTTAATTCTTCCCTCCTTCCCATCTTTCCCCACCACAGCCAGGGTCCGCCTGTCTGTGGGCAGCAGAGGGGAGGGGGTTGCACCAGTGGCCCCTGGAGCTGGCAAACACCCAGCTACAGGGAAGGGACAGGGGGAGGAATTAACTCTTCTCCCTGCCCCCTTCACCTTAACAGTGACATGCTGGGTTGATGGTCCCACAGGGTGGGAAGGGGGATTCTGTGAGGCACTGGATGGGGACTTTTCCTCCTCCTCCCCTTCCCTCCCACTGCTGCAGAGCTGTCGGGGGGCTCAATGCGATGCTGCCTGGCTCCAGAGTGGGAGTGGGTAGGCAGGGGGAGGCACTGTTCCATGCTGGGGTAGGCAGGGGGAGGCTCTGTTCCATGCTGGGGGTAACTCTTCCACTTCCTCTCCCCCCACAGAGGGGCAATGGGAATGAAGAGCTCAGCTGGGCAGAGTGTGGGTGAATGTAGTGAAAGGGAGGGTGGCGGGTGTAGGGACCATGACACACTCTCCCCATGGCATGTAGCTCCCCTGCTTGGCAGCAGGCAGGGGGCTCAGGGGGCTTGAGCCGAGCACAGGTGCGGCTCCGGCCAGTGCTGCACAGGGGGGAGGGAGCTGAGTCCACCTTATCCCTGCACTCTGCTCCCTGAGCCTGAGCCTGCAGCTCCAGCCCTTGCAGCAGGGAAGCCCCACACTGGAGGGAGGAGGGAGAAGAGTTCCTCCAGCATGGAACAGAGCCTCCCCCTGCCCTGGAAAGGGAGGAGTTGGGCAGCATCCCATAGAGCCCCCACTCCCCGCTCCACAGTGATGGGGGAGAAGCAGGGGGAAGAGTCCCCCTCTGGGGCCAGGCAGCTTCACTGCATGGGGGGAGGAGAAGTGAGAAGAGCCCCCCAGCACTGAACAGGGCCCCCCTCCCAACCCTGCAGCAGTGGGGGAGAGGAAGGAGGGGGAAGAGTTCCCCTCTGGGGCTGGGCAGCCCTGTGTTCTGGGAATCCTGGCTGTTAGGTAGCTGCTGGGGCAGGGTTGCAGGGGCCTGGCCATGCCCCCCCTCCTTAGCTCAGCTTCCCTGTGGAAGGGAGGGCTGCTCTAGCACCCCCAGGCTTCTGGCATGAGCCACTGTAGGCAGGTGCTGAACATCTATCCACTTGCAAACCAGCTCACTCTGCAGGTTAGATTAACCTGCACAGACTGAATCAATTCAGGATCAGGATTTTTGAATGTCTGTCCCTTGCCCTTGTGGCCACCCTTGCTGTCTGTACCTGGCATGCCAACATCTTACACTCTGCCCAAAAACATTGCTGACCCTTGGTCTAGTCAAAGGAATACTTTGGGGTGTATACTTAAAGGAAAGGGAGTAGGTGAAACTGCTAAATACCTCTTGCTATTGCTTTATTAGGGCAAAAACAATTGTCTCTCCCAAACACAGGCTGAAGGGGATAGGCACCCAATGTTTTGTCTGCCTTGAATGGGAGATTCAACCCTTCAATAGTGAAGGCATCTCAGAGTAATGGGCTACTACCTAGCAAAATTCTAGTTGCCTGTGGCAGGAAAGAAATTTCTAGGGAATTCTGAGACCGATGAACAATCAGGACAATGCTGATGTTGGGGGCTGGGGACAGGGACTGGCTTGGAGGTATTTAGGGGTTATCTGGTAGACAGTCATGGTCTTTGGATTATCATAGGCTTGGGGAGAGTCCAAGTCTCCAGTAGGAAGGTCTGACAGGATCAGCAGGAAGGCTGATTGCTGCAAATACTGGCAGGACTCTCACAGGTTAGGTGGTAGCCAGATGAAAAAGTAAGAAATTTGCCTGCTTGTTTTGTCTTCAAACTTATGGTCAGTTTTGCTTGAATAATTCTTTTCTCCTGTATAATAAATCCTTTTGTTATTTTCTCTTCTTACCGATTGCCTGTGGTAAGCGTGAGTGATATTCCAGACTAGACTATTCTCTACAGAAAGGGGGACCTAAAATTCTTTCACAACCCAAGGGGAACTACCTGGAGCTGACAGAGATTCCCCTACTGCAGCTCTGAGGTCTATTATAAAGGCAGCGGAGCTGAGGCTTATGGGGGACAAAGACAAAGGGCAAACTGTGGTCTGTTCCTTGGGTCAAGCAGCAGGACAGCAGAGCGAAACTCGGAGCTCCATGGGTGCCAAGCAGATGGGTTTGTGACAGTTTGACGGAAGTTTTTAGTACAGTGTTTTTCATCTTGTTGCTCCCAATTGAATCAACCAAATTTTAATCTTAGGAACATTATATTGTACAAACAAACTGCACAGGATATTGTACAGGATAACTGACCTTTCATCCCACGAGGTCCTGGAAGTCCTGGTGGTCCCATATAGCCTGGGCTTCCAGGGATTCCGGGTGGGCCTCTTTCAAACATTACTTCACCTATTGATGAAATGAGCACAGCACCCTTACCTCAGTAGCCAGTTCAAGCAATTGCTCTTTGGAAATCTCATTCAACAAGATCTTCTAAAGACACTCCAGAAGATGTGTGTTTAAGTCAGGTTGCAATCTCAGCTATACCAGCTAACTCCAGAGATACTGACTTTTCTCTGGATTTTTACCAGTGTAACTAAGATCAGGAATATGCCCTACTGTATAAAAAAAGAATATCACAGTTTTTAGATTGTACCTGGTTGTCCTGGAGGACCTGGCGGTCCTGCAGAGCCAGGTGTTCCTGGTAACCCAGGAAGTCCTGGAGGTCCTACAACATTGATGCCTGGTTGTCCTTGCTCTCCCTTCATTCCTTTAGGCCCTGGAAATCCATAAGGACCCCTTGGGCCAGGACTTGATATACCTAACAAAAGAAAATGTTTTTAAAAATGCTGAGGGTCCCAAATGACTATAATAGAACAAATAAAAATAAATAAATAAAAATATGTTCTTTAACCACCAAAGATGTAACACATTAGAACTTCTGCTTCTATCTTTTAAATGCACATAATTTTTTTTGTCCTTGAGACACATTATTTTCACTCATCAAAAATGTTTACTGAAGTTTTTACCACACTTAATTTCACAAAAGGAAAATAAGCCAGATGAATATATTAGGATGTTATTATGCAATACATACCTGGTCTGCCTGTCCCACCTGGGTGACCTCTTGGCCCTACAAAAGCAATATGTCCAAAGTCTGAATGAAGTATTTCACACTTTCACTGTGCAAGTACCCATGGGAGTGTTTTGAACTACATAGCTGACTGTTTAATGTAGGTGAACAGCAATTTTGATGTAATGTCAAGTACTACATATGGCTTGGGCCTCTGTATGGTAAGCTTATTTTGCCTAAATAAGGAAGATTGCCATTTGCCCAATCCTGCTACTATTGCATACTGCTTCCATTGAAATCCAATGACATCAGTATATGCACCACAGTTACAGGATCGGACCCTTACACTTGGCCAAGGAATGAACACTCCTGAAAGATACTAAATGCCCTCAATTACCACTGAATTTGGTGGGCAAGCTCATAGGATCAAACTTTTAGTTCCCAACCCCGAATAACACCAAATATGAACATTAGGGATTTTCTACAGACAGATAACCACTTCTGAATTCAACAGCACCCATCATATACATAAATGTTTGCATGTTTGTGCATTAGAGAGTAAAGTTAAGGGCTGATGAGCATAAATACAAGACAACCTGCAATATATTGCAGAAGATCCATCATTATGTTCATGAACATAAATCTTTCATTACATTGTGATACATCCTGAATATCAAGCCTAGCACATCTTTTGGCATTTTCCTTTTTAGCAGTGTGTTTTCCTTTTATAGCATTACTAATTAAAATTTACTCTAGGAGACAGGCTGATGTTTTTTGTCATGTTTGAAAGACAGGCAATAACATGGGATGAGGAAAGAGAAAAATAAAACAAAATTTAGTATAAAATAATTGCCCTCTCAGTGGACTAGTTATAGTTTTGATCTTGTTATTGCTTGCATTGGATACTGAAATCCAAGGTGTGTGAAGGGTATCAAACTGAGGTTAGGCCACTAGTTTTCAACATGTGGTCCACAGACCCCTGGGGGGGCCACAGAGTATGCCTAAGTGGTCCGCAAAAGAGGATTATGAGCAATCAAAAGTATGTGAATACCCACATTTACAATTTAAAGGGGTCCACACCTCCATTTGAAATTTTTTAGGGGCCCACAAATAAAAAAGGTAGAAAACCATTGGGGTAGGCACTAGGCTCAGTGTTATTGAAATACTCATCATGGAAGAGAGGCAACTGGTATATTCTCTCCTCTCTCACATATCTTAGTGTTTGTTGGCAATAATTTGGTGGCAATGCAGCTGCATTCCCACCAAGGCAGGCTCAGGTTTTCATACACACACAGCAGATCCTCCCTGTGTTGTGCAGAATCAAGCCTTTTGCACAGATTACTCATGATGAAGGGATTCTGTTTTCAGAGTGTCCTCACCTGGTGCACCAGGTTGACCTTTAGATCCTGGGAGACCAGGGGGTCCTTCATCTCCTTTTTCACCAGGCTGTAGATCATAATACTCTGTCTTAAAACAGAGATGGCAAGAGAAAGAGAGAAAATTAACAGTGAAAGAACAGCACAGCCTTCATAGCAAGCACCTGACACAAGTCATCTGCCTTCATAGCTACCTGGTATCTTCTGTTAGTTGTCAAGTCTCCAGTAACACAGAGAGAGTAAGGTTGCTACAGTTGTCAGGATATTTCAGCTCACTTATAAAAGATAGGGACTGGAGATCCTGACTGATGCTACATAAATTTCAGCCTTCATAGGCAAGACTGAGACTGTCTGTCGCTTAGGGAATCTATTGGGACTAGGACATTTCTTTTGTGATCTGGGCATTATGAGATCTTGTGTTTGTTCATTATCAATTTCAGACCAATAACTTCATCTCCAGCTGTTCATGAACAACAATCTGTATGTGTAATGGGCAGTGGCCACATGAAAATAGATAGTTCTGTGAATTTCCGCATTACTTGCATTAATATGGTACTATACTTGTGAACAGGAGACATGACCATGAAAATTAAGCAAGTATATTACCATAAGCATGGAGGTTCCCACAAATATTAATACTACAATGCTAACAAATGTCTTTAAAACACAGCAGAATGTAACTTCTTTTGTAGATTATTTTCCAGGTGAATAAATCAGGTTGAATAGCAGCCACCTTAAACCATTTGGTTGTATTTATTTGCATTTATCAGCTGGACATATACAAGTTCATGATGCTGGATGGGATGCACCCAGGGGTGCTGAGAGAGTTGGCTGATGCAACTGGAGAGTGGCTGGCCATCATCTTTGAAAACTCATGGTGATTGGGAAATGTTCTAATTGGAAAAGGGCAAATATAGTGTCCATGTTTAAGAAAGGGAAAAAGGAGAATCCAGAGAACTACAGACCAGTCAGCCTCACCTCAGTCCCTCAAAAAGCATGGAGAAGATCCTCAAGGAATCCATTTCTAAGCACTTGGAGGGGAAGAAGGTGATTAGGAACAGTCATCATGGATCTACCAGGGGCAAATCATGCCCTGACCAACTTCATTGCCTTCTATGGTGAGATGACTGGCTCTGTGGATGTGGGGAAACTGCTGGATATGGTGTACCATGATTTTAGCAAGGCTTTTGACAACATTCTCCCAGGCAAGCTAAGGAAGTATGGGCTGGATGAATGCACTGGAAGGTGAATAGAAAACTGGCTAGAGCATCAGGCTCAGAGGATAGTAATCAATGGCTCCATGTCTAGTTGGCAGCTGGTATCAAGTGGAGCACCCCAGGGGTCAGTCCTGGGGCCTTTTTTGTTCAATATCTTCATCAACAACCTGGAAGATGGCATTGAGAGCACACTCAGCAAGTCTGCCTATGACACCAAGCTGTGGGGAGTAGTAGATATGCTGGAGGGTAGGGCTAGGATTCAGAGAGGCCTGGAGGCCTAGACAAATTGGAAGACTGGACCAAAAGTAATCTTATGAGGTTCAACAAGGACAAGTGCGAAGTCCTGCACTTAGGATGGAACAATCCCATGTACTGGTACAGGCTGGGGGCTGACTGGCTGGGCAGCAGCTCTGCAGAAAAGGACCTGGGGTTACAGTGGAGAATAAGCTGAATATGAACCAACAGTGTGCTCGTTGCCAAGAAGGCTAACAGCTGCATTGGTAAGTGTGTTGCTAGCAGATCAAAGGAAGTGATTATTCTCCTCTATTCAGCACTGGTGAGGCTACATCTGGAGTACTGTGTCCAGTTTTGCCCTCCTCCCACCCTGCCACAGAAAGGATGTGGACAAATTGGAGAGAATCCAGTGGAAGGCAACGAAAATGGTGAGGGAGCTGGGGCACATGACTTTTGAGGAGAGGCTGAGGGAACTGGGCTTATTTAGTCCAGAGAAGAGAAGACTGAGAGGGGATTTAATAGTAGCCATCAACTACCTGAAGAGGAGTTCGAAACAGCTACACCATTCTCACTGGTGGCATATGACAGAAAAAGGAGCAATGGTCTCAAGTTGCAGTAAGGGAAGTTTAGGTTAGATATTAGGAAGAACTTTCTCACTAGGAGGGTAGTAAAACACTGGAACAGGTTACCCAGAATGGTCGTGAACTCTCCATGGTTGGAGGTTTTTAAGACCCAGCTAGACAAAGCTTTGGCTGGGATGATCTAGTTGAGGGTGGTCCTGCTTTGAGCAGGGGGCTGGACTAGATGACCTCCTGAGGTCTATGATTCTATGATTCCTTTTATGTGCAGAGGCCAGGTGCTAGCAGTCATCCCCACTGCTCTACAAGTCATATTTATAATGGGTCACAAACAAAGGGAGACCTGACAAAGAATGTCTAGCATTCAAAAGTAATTGTGTACATAGTGTAAATTTATCCCAACTACATAGTTCGTCCAATAAAAGATATCACCCCACATGATAGAAGTTGGAATTAAAAAAAACTTTAAATTTCTATTGGCCCTTTTAATGGTAGTTATCCTATTCAGTTTAACAGAAGCATGTTTTTGTTCCAAGTCCTAAATGAAAAAATCATTCAATGTTTTAAAAGGTTACTTGTTGTAACTTCCTTCTGAGACTGCCCTGGGACTATTGCATAGGACCTCTACAAAAATCAGTAAAAAGCACATGTGTAAATGGGCAGAAGTTTGTTTCCATCCAGAATCTTATGGCAAGGTTTTACTAATAAATGAAGTATTATTTTGAATATTAGCCTATGACAATTTATTTTAACTCAGTGCACCCCGATGTCAAGCCCAGCACTTGCCCAGAAGAGGCGTCCTGTTAGTTGAACACGGCTTACCCAATATCTGTATAGAACAGGTATTTTAGTGGGGCCTTCTTGGCGATTTTATCTAATAGCTAATTGAAGCAGCTGGAGATAAAAGCACCACAAAGCCCCACTGAAGCACCCAATCTATACAGATGCTATGAAGCCAGGTTGAATGAAAATGCTGCTTCTTTCGGTAAAGCTCTTTTTTGTTGTTTTTTCCACATCTGTCAGCAGCCTCTGTATCTGCACAAGCCTGATGTTAATACTTTAACAAATCAACTCCTCAATTCTGGCACCAAGGGATATTCATTACAGTAACTTATATAGTTCGCTCACTCCTATATTCAATAGAAAATAATTACATGATGTTAATCTGAGAATTATTAACACTTACTGGACCACAAAGTCCTGGTGGGCCAATGTTTCCTTTCATCCCCTGCATTAGAGAAAAAACTTGGCTGTTAGTTAAATACATTACAAACAATATATTAAAAAATGTCCAAAGTGTGTTGAGGATTTTGCTATCACCAATTAGGAATAATGCAACAAACAAGCAATCCAAGACATTTTTTTTTCAAAAAACAAGGCTATTAGGCAATTACCTTAGGGCCTCTTCCCCCAGGAATTCCTAGTTCACCCTGTTCACCCTTCTCTCCCTGCAGGTGAGAGAAAAAAGCTATCATTAAGGCTAGTCTCTTAACAATTTCATTCATATCATCCAAATGCAAGTCTTGACCTTTCATGCTGATGAAAAAAAAATGAGCGGGAGAGGCTCAGAGAAGGAAATCCCTCTGAGAATTCCCTTAAAGAAATCTTCTGCTTTCATTCCTTTGAGGCAGCAGTTTTCAAAACTGCAGGACCTACTTTTAAACCTGATAGGTCACTGGGCATCTGCCTGCAGGAGGACAGGAACACCTATAAGGAAGATCCTTGCCTCCTCACTGGCCAAGGACGCAAGTAGTGCTCTAGTTTCTTGGCAGTGTTGCATATATGAAGTAGCTTCATGATGGGCATCTCTGAACATGGTTACCCTCAATTATTCAGATAGATATTAAAGCATTTAAGACAGCACGGTATGTTTTCTTTTCAGACTGCTGGATAGGATGGGACATATTACTGGGTGGGACATAATGTGAAACTCTTCCATGTAGGGACTCCTCCCAACAGCTGCCTCAATTCCAGGCGCAATGGTGGTCTGTACAGAGTTGCATCACCAAAGCCTGTGTGGGACCATGCCGAAGCAGATGGGATCCTTACGTGCATGGAAGTAAGGCAACATGAATGGGGAGCATTCCCTATGTGAACAGGCCTCTTGAGGTGTGGTCTGTCCCAATATAAAAAAAAAACACAGCAAATTTCAAAGTATATTCACAAACAGATTCTCAATGCAACTTGAATACAGAAAACTCCTAGCACAAATATCCGATCTTGTCACATTTGCAGAATTAACATCAGTTAAGATTTCTTCAGTACCTGAAAGCCAGGAGGACCTGGGTGACCATCTTTTCCAGGTTTACCCTATAAAAAACATGCACCATTATAAAAAGGTAGTGAATTATACTATGTCAGGGGAAAACAATGACAAAATTCTGTATTTATGTCAGGACTTACATCTTAGTGGCTCCGTGACAGTGATTTATATCATTTTAAAATGAAACTTTATAATTAATCATTTACACAAATCTTATAATGCATACAGAGCTATAAAATGCAGTGTAAGACATTCCTGATTGAAGAATCAATTCTTACACTCCAGTCCTAAATAGGATTTAGAGACAGGTCAATTTCTAAAAAATGAACCACAGCAATCTCAAGTTGACTTAAAATAATTTGGAGGTGCAAAAGTTACAACAGATTCATTCAGTGTTGAATAATATTATTGATTTGATTTTAAAAAAAATACTTAATGTAAACAGTATAGCAAAAATAACAAATTTATTAAATATTTTGGCAACATGGATCTACATTTTTTTTGTAAAAAGAGTTTTGGCTAAAAATGTCTGACCATTCTAATAAAAAATTGTATTTACACTTTTTTTTTCTAAGAAACAATTTTGCAAATTTGTAGAGAGAAAATTAATTATGCTGTAATCTCTTTATTTTTTACGTGTGGTATTTTTAATGCTGGATTCAGGCATCTGCAAGAACTGTTACGGTAAGAACTGTACCTCAAAGTGGCACCTTACCTGATAGATCTGTGTGTATTCAGAATCAAATCTCTTCTCTTAATTGATAAAACTTTAAAAATCTAATCCAAACCCCTTGGGTATTTGCAGGATATGTCTAAAGCATCCCAAGCAAATGATCTGCTAAATGGTCCAGCCTCTTTTTAACTAACATGTGGGACTGTCAAAAGCCTTACTAATGTCCAGGTGTATCAATTTTCACCACATTCCCTTACTGACCAAAACAAGTTTTTTTGTCAAAAATAAACTTAAGTTGGCTTGGCTTAATATTGTTTCACTTGTGGCAAATTTCCTACTGAAGCTGCCTAAATGCAAAGCGGGACATCCAACAACAGCACATAAATACTTTCCAGAAAAGAATGGTAGTTTGAAAAGTTTAATTTTGCACATATACCTGTGGGCCAGGTTCTCCCAAATCACCTTGTTCACTCTGAGAATCTCCCAGCAAACCCTGTAATAAGACCCCCCAACACCCACAAAGATTTTAAAATTCATATTATTTATTACATTTTACAATGATCATGATGAAGCATAATGAGATCTGATGATAAATCCTGATTAATAGTTAGACTAAGTAGTGTAAATCTAGTATTCCGAAGTACTGTTTTTCCATATGATGCTTTATGGAAGTTTTGAATTCTGAGGCCTCTGATGAGGTTAATTTGAATGACACTGGAATCTGACCCAACAATCACACAATTTTTAGTCACTTACTGGTGACCCGACTTGTCCTGGTAGTCCCCTTGATCCTTTCTCTCCTTTTTCTCCTTTTAAGTCCTGTTACAACAAAATTAAATATTTATTTAGTATTCTAGATTTTTAAGTTCCTCCCAAAAAAAACTACAGGTATTTTATAGGTAAGAAACCCCAAAGTTACAAAAAAGACTGTATGACAAAAATTAAAAGCTTAATTTGGATAAGACAAAGGTACTGGTAGCAGCCAGGGCTAATGCATTTAAGAATTAGTACCTATGATCGAGAGAGTCAGTCTGCCATTTGTGAATTAGAGATAGACTCTACCCTTATTTCCAGAAATAGTGACTACTTGCAGTAGAATATGAAATACTCAGTATTTGTAGGTCTGGCCACCAAATATACACTGTAGGTATTGGTTAGAGCCAGAGATGCTTCTGGGGCTAGGGACAGACTTTCAAAAAGCCTGAATCTGAATTGATTTAACCTTTGCAGGTTAGTCTACCTTGGCTAGGCTGAATTAATTTGTAACTGCACAGACATCCCAGAAATGCAAGCACATGCCTGCAGTGGCTCAGGCTTGAAGCTGGGGAATGCTAGAACAGCCCTCCCTTCCCTTGTACAGTGCTAAGATGATGGGCAGGCATGGCCAGGCCCCAGCAGGACGTTCTGATTAGGGAGGTCTGTCTATATGGTCCCAGGCTTTTCCCTACTTGCTGCTCAAGCGGGGGGTGAAGGGGTGGGGGGGGAAATGTTGCCAATCCTCAGCCCCCTACTAGCACTCTGAAGCAAGAGGGAGGGCGTGTACAGTGCATGCATCTGTTGATGATATGGAGCTTTTCAATCTCCCTCCTGCTTCTTTATACTGTCTGCAGAAAACTGACAGGCAAGCAAGCCAGCAGGGGGCTGATAACCATGTTTATCATTCGATTAGCAAAAAAATAGGGCTGTGTGAAGCTTCAGTTGCTGATTTGATTTGAAGGAGATTCAGCCCAATTTGGCAGCTGAATTTCCAAATCCAAATTGAACCAGGAGACCCATTAATCTCTCATAATCAATTCAGAGAGATTCGATGATTCAACCATGGACACAATTTTGTATGTTTTGTTTGAGGTACCAGGCGTGGCTTGTGAACACTGAGATGGTGGGGTGGATGGAGCATCCCATGGGAGCATGGGAAGGTCCCCTGCATGCTCAGCAGCAGATCTGGAAATGGACCAGTACCTCCACTGCAGGGGGTGCAGGGGAACCCTCCCCACTCTCCAGCTTGACGACTGGTGCTTCCTGGGTCTGGGGGGCACCTGGGTTTCCCCCATGACTCATCTCTGAGCCGGGGGGCGTGCATGGGGGTCTGCCACTGAGTGCGCCCCCCCCCCACTCCCATGGGATACTCCATCTGCCCCACCATCTCAGCATTCATGAGCCATGCATGGTACCTTGAGGTATGTATAAAAAACATATAAAGCTGTGTCTATGTCCAAATCGCTGATTCTCCAAATTGGAATTGAATCTTCAGATTCAGATTTGGCCAAATTGACAGTGATCCAAAACAGCTAATCAAATCACTGTCCCCCTAATCGGGCTGAATCTGAATCGACGACTGGCTGCTTTGCACACCCCTACAAAACAAGCGCCTCTTTTCATTTCTTCAAACTCTTCTGAAACAGCTTACTAGCTGACCTGTTGATTAGCTCCAAATAGCCCTATGCAGTCACTGTTTTGTCTGCCTGCCCCAGTGAAATTGGAGGCATATACGTCTGGATTAGCTAGCATACCACATGCCTAAGGTCTGTGGGGTTGGGGTGCCTTCTGTGGGAGATGGGAGGGGTGGGGGATTTCCTGCTTGAACAGGGAGCAGAAAGGTTGGGGTAGGGCAGGGGAAAGCCAAGCAGACCCTGCTGTGCCTGCAAGTCTCTGCTGAGTTTCAGACAGGGAGAAGAGGGGAGGGGCCAGCCCTGCTGTGGAGCAGAGAGACCTGCCCAGCCCAGAGAGCATGCCAGGATGCTGGGGGTGTTTGGTTTATCTTAAACCAGCAAGGGGCTTGGGACAGATATTGCATAAACTGGTTTGCGCCAAATCAATTAAGTCTGATACTACATTCAACCAGGTTTACCTCAAACGGTTTCAGCCATTTTCAAACTGATTTATGTGCACTCAACATCTGTTCTTTTACAGGTTTAAATTAGTTTCTGATCACTTATAACCAGTTTATGTGTAATGTCTGTCCCTACCCCAGATATCCAAATAATTAACAAGAGCAATCCATGTCTCTGTCTATTTGAGATTAAACTGCTTCACCACATTCTGTAAGAGACCATTCTGTAAAATAAACCAGTCCAGAATCTGCTGCTTGCTTTTTGTACTCTGAGTTCTGCCAGAAAGTATCTGGATAAAATTCAGAATACTGGTTTTAACATATAAAGCTTTAAAGGGGCTATTTACTTGAGAAAACACCTCTCCTCCTCCAGCAACACTGACAAAAGAGGGTAGGAAGGTACTTCCCTCAGTTTAAATTAGCAGGGGCTGCTGGGAGGATATTGCATGTGAAGGTCCCTGAATTTAAATCTTGTACTGATCACATTAAAAATGCGGTATATAACCTCTGCTTTCAAAACAAGATTTTAATACACTTATTATTCCATGGGCATTATACACATTAACATTATTTTAGAGGCCCAAACTACCACACAGACATATGATAAGAAGCATTTACTATCTAAAAAGCAAGACAAACAAAGAACAAGGAAACAAAGTAATATGTTTTCAATTTTATACATATAGAAACAAAGAACTAAAGGGAGGATTTTCAAATTTATTTAGCTGTGTAAAGATGCAGCTAGGTACCTGTTGAATAAAAAAGTCAATTCCCACTGATTTATTTGTTGAATTTGTTCTGCATTTGCATGTGCAAGAAAGCTGAGTGGAATTTCACTTGTTAAGCTGAGGGTATGCATAGAATGTAAGGATGCAAATAGAAGTAGGCAGACTTTCTAAGGAATGCTACATCCTTGTATATGGCATGTGAAATTGTGCAGCAGAAGGAGCCAGGCACTAAAGGACAATTGTCTAAAATTAAAAAAATAAGTAATATAAATACTGAAAACCTGTCTTAGAAACCAAAGCAAAGCAAATGTGTATGGGAGCAAAGTAAATATGGACCAAAACAAAGCACAATGTGTTGGCTTATTTCTACTTCATTTTAGCCAAATTTATGTTAGTTTTATTTGCTTTGGGTTTTTTTCCTTGCTGTCCTGCCCAATAAGATTCAGGGCATGTGGCAGGGCACTGTTTGTGCCTGCCACTTTAAGGGCCTGGAGCTGGCAGCTGCCAGGTGCCTGATTAGGCAGCCATTTTGAATCAGGGGCTGCCCATATAAACAGGGCAGTTCTGCTGTGAGAGGCCAGGCAATAACATTGCCTGGCCAGAGGGCTGCTGGTATCATCTGGAGGTAAGGGAGGAGCTGTAGGGGATGGTAAGGAGGCTCCTGGTCCTGGGTATGACCTAAAACTGCATTCTGCCAGGTGTGTGTGGCCTGGTGAGGCTCTCAGTGGTGCGGAAGTGCCAGGCCAGTTACCACCCCAGTGAAAAGCGGGTCGGGGCGCTTTTACCCCAAGCCCCCACAACCAGGTGGATTACCCCTTTGTTGGGGGGTCATGAAGGTGGACCCCATGCAGAAAGAGTAAAGCCATAGACTCAGGCCTGTCTGAACTTCCCCTGACTGGTCAATGCTGGGGCCAGGACCGGAAGAGTTGAAGGGCCGGGGGCCCACTGTGAGGAATGCCCAAGAGCTGAGCACCTGGGGTTCTGACTGGCCTGGAGGTAGGTCAGGGCTAGTGAGACAAAGGTCCCAGTGGGGGGATCACACCCGAAGGGGAAGCAGTTTAGGGAGCTATGTTGCCCGATATGAAGGCGGAAGGGACTGCCTGAGGAGAGGAGTCCAGGTGGGGTTCGATAATAGGATTCTGGGGCCCAGTGTGGGGGCCGGTGATGATGAGAACTATAGATGCTGTCTGCAAGGCTTGGGCTGCGGTGTAGGGGAGGAACGGAGCCGCAGTTAGTGCCCCCTGGCATCAGGGCAGGAAATGGTCAGCCTTCTGCTTAATTACATCTTTAACTAGTTAACTAACAACAAGGCATGGCAGATGAGAAGGCGGGCAGCTAGCCCAGAAACAGGTGGGCAGGCCACTGGGAAGTCGGCCCCAAGAAGGTCCCCTGTTACAGGGCAGCTTACATTAAAAAGTCATAAAGACAAACACATACAGCGATAATAAAATAAAACAAAACAGTTCTCCAAGAAATACCCCAAAGCTTAACCCCACCTGCTAAAATCCTGTTGATCCCATTTCTGAAAGAGGCCTGGCCTCAGGGTCTGGTTGGCTGGCATATGCTATGTACTTTCACAGTATGTAGTGAGTGTGTGTATTAAAGACACATTCCAGTAATATTTTTCAAACACATATCAAGTTCACATAATTACCGTCATATTATTTGGTTGACTTAATGTTACAATAACTGTTCCTGGTGGCCCTGGGGGTCCTGTTAAACCAGTGTCCCCCTGCAAGAAGAAAGATGACAGAAACATAATTTATTAATTACTGGCAATTCAGTACAGCCCCTGTAATCTGAACTTGTGAAATGACAATCAATTTTCTGAGGATGTAGTTAAAATGTATTTTTCTCTTGTTATTTCTTCTCTCATACTTTGACTTGGCTATAGAATATTTAAGACTTTTCATAATTTTTTTCTAAGAAATTTTCCCACATATTTATAATACCAAAGAACTTCTTTTTATACCACAGAACTATTTAAATTTGTGTCCCCTGCCCCCTCAACTTCTTGCTGCAGTGGGAAAAGCAGTGGCAGGGTAGGCAAGCATCAGAAAAGTCAAGTAGCCTGATCCCTGCCTTTTTCCCCATTGCACCTGGCCCCCTGCCACCTGTGCTGACCCCCACTTTCCCTCCCACTACCTGCTTCCTCCATGGCTGTTTCCCATGGCTTCTGCCCTCCTCTCCATTTCCCTTCTGTAACCTGTTCCCCCTTGTACTTTTCCCCTTCCTCTTGCCACCCCTGCTGCCACTTATCCTCAGTGGTAGCTCCAGCTCTGGCCCCTACCTGGCCATGCAGCAGCAGTTGTGGTGGTGACTGCTTTAGGCCTGAACCCAGCCCTGACCCTGGTGCCAGGGCTGGTCCCTGAGCTGGAGCCTGGGCAGGAGCTGTTGCCACCACAACCACTTGTGCTTGGCTGGTCGGAAGCCCAAGCCACAATGTGCTCTATACCTAGGGTGACCATGGATCCTGGTTTGCCAAGGACAGTCCTGGATTTCAAAGGCCAGTCAAAAATTAAACTGAGCATCCCAGAATCATAGGTGCATGGGGCGCAGTCCAGCAGGGAGGTAGAACAGTAGTGTGAGCCAGGCTGCTCTGCCTCCCCACTGGACTGCACCCACACTCCTGCCTGCCAGCCTTTGCCACTGCCCGTAGCAGTGCCACTGACTTGGTGGGGGTGGGGGAGTGGGCAGTGTCCCAGATTCCCTTTTGGTCACCCTACCTATGTCCCAGCTGGAGAAAGATCAGAGCTGGAGTGACAAATAATATTAAGTGGTGGTAAGGAGCAGGGGGTGGGGAATGGTGTGGGAGGGCAGAGGCATTGTGGGGAGAGTGGCAATGTGGGCACAGAGGCATAGGCAGAGGCAGAGACAATGTGAGGGCAGTGGCAGCAGAGGACAGATGTGGACAGCAGAGGCAACAAGTGGGAGGTAGTGTATGGGGGGAAACCATCTGGGCTGCTGGGGATGTGCCAAGGTAGGGACAGAGGCAGTGTAGGGACACAGGCAGAGAGGAGGCAGTGGCAGCAGAGGACAGATGTGGAGAGCAGAGGCAACATGTGGCTGATGGTGTATGGGGGGGGCAGGCAGCAGCTAGGCAGCCCTGCAGCCACCTGCCATCTCTCCTTGTACTCAAATCCAAGATGAGGGGTTTCCTGCCATGTTGAATGGGGAAAACACTTTATCTTGGACTTCAGTAAATACTGTAGTATTTGCAATAGTTTGTTTAAAACAGTTATAATGTATTACTTTTAATCATGTATTAAAGCATCTTTTCTAGAGTAGCTGTAGCACTTTTGCCACTTAACTTCAACTTGGTAGTAAAATACAAGGTAAACATTACAAGTTTATTTTCAAAACTGCAGCCAATATAATATAGGTAGATCATTTTAATAAGACTGCTAAATAAAACAATAACCTCTCATATTTCCTTGACCTCAAAGTATGCTCATTAAGAGCCTTTGAGTGCATGAAAAATGCTAAATCTAAAATTTTCATCAGAACTTATAAAAACTCATCACTCATTTTAAACTATTTTTAGCCAGTCAAGTGCCCTTGCATGGATGTTCAGGATAACAATCTAGCTGCAGGAATATGGAGGAATCCAGATCGTTTGAGTTAATCAGCTTTATTCATAGTAATAGATATAACACTACAAGGCAAAAATATTCCAGTTTTGTAGCATAATCTTGAATACTTTCTTGGAAAACACTATAATTTTAGATAGCATCATGTGGATTGCTACTGAAAAGCTGTGGGTTGAGAGCATCTGAGACAGAAATCTATGGCAGGTGCTACTAATATATGAATTATTTATCTCCTTGACTATCTGAGGATTAGCATTTCCAAATCCTATTGGACTGTGCTGCACTGTGTGCTCCTGTAATGTAAACCACACTGATGTTTTGTGTCGGTAAATATTAACTGCTGGTTTCACAAAGTAAAGCTTCCTCTTGGACAGTTACCTTGATGCCATCGTTTTTTCTCCCGCAGGATGTTTAAATTATAAGCTGCTATGTAAAAACAGTTTTTCCCTGACATATCCTCATCCCCATCCTCCAGTTAAAGCAGTCTGTAAAGATTTTCCTCTTACATATTTACTGCAAAATGTTTTGCACCACAGTACTTACTTTTCAAGAACATTCCATCTTAGGACATAGAAGTAAGAAGATATGAGAAGCAAAACTATTTAATGTTTTGGGAATGTTAGGTAACTACCTTTTGTCCTTTAGTGCCTATGACTTTAGCCCCCATGAGACCCTGCAAAATATTTAAAAATGTTACTTATTCATTTAAAAAGCATCAACAAATAATGAATGTATGGCATTATATACAATGTAATAGAGTTTATTATATTACAAATTAGAAACTACCTTAGGTCCTGGAGGTCCCACTCTCCCGCGAATACCCTAGAGGAATAAAACCCAAAGTTTACAATTCCAAAATCCTTATTACCAATTTAAGGTCTTATTCTAAGCCAGCTGAAAATAGGATTTTTTTCCATTGACTTCAATAGGCTTTTAGATTCTAGATTTTCTGCCTTGCCATATTTATTGATTTTTGATCTTCACACCTGTAATTAATTGCGGGAGCAAATATCAACAGAACTTCTAACTACCTGATAAGCAAGTGCAAACATATAGATGTCTAAGTTAATAGATGTAAATGGAAGTTAATATAGCATAACATCATATATGCAATTATTTTACTATGCAAAATTATGCCTACATAAAAAGGACTACTTTGAAAGTCTAGAAATTATTAATTGTCAAGATTAAAAGAAATAAAAAACCCTAGTCATCTGCACAAACTCTCTGAATTCTACACACACTACTTCTTAGGCTGAAATTTTCTTAAACTGTCAGAGGCATGAAGTGTCCATTTTCCTGCATACTGAAACTTCATTGGGATTATGGGAAAATCCCAGGATTAAACGGTAATAAAGAGTCTCATTTTATACTTACTGGAATTCCCTGAGGGCCCTGTGGTCCAACTGGCCCTTGTAATCCTTGTGGACCTGGATCACCCTTTGTATTAAACAAGAAATGATAATAAATGCCCTCGTATTTTAAAGAAAACAAGAATATTAAGAACCCCCTATTGTGATAAGCACAATGAGTTGAGTTATAGTGTAGCAATATTAATAATTAATATATTCTTTGTATACATTGATTTAGTTAATCTAGATTTTAAAAATATTGATAAAGCATTATTCCACTGTAGTACAGGCTTAACTATTGTGAAATCAAATAGTTGAGTGGAAGTGTAATTTCAGTTGAAATTATAAAGGCTCCTTTACAATTCTTAAGGGTAAAATTTTTAATAAATCAGGATCTACTTAGGACATAGGACTTGTCATGTTGGGTTGGACTAGGCATCTCCCTGAATTTCCAGGGTTTCTCTCTAAAATCAGCTATATTCAAAAGAAGGTCCAGTTAGCGGACAACTATGGAACAGCCTGCCTTGGAGGAAATTCCTTTCTAAACTGTTAGCAGTTGGCTAATGCCTTCAAATATGGGGAAAAGATACCTTCTAAAATTAAAATAAGAGACTAAAGGCATATTTAATATCAAGTCCCGATAAGGCTCTATTACTATCTGTTATTATTATTATCATCTACACACTTATTTAACTTTACTAAGCTTTTGGCCTCTAGACTATTCTGAGCGGTGAATATGACATTAATTTTCTATTGCTTCAAAAAACCTCTAAAGTTTTAAATATATGAACTTTCAGTTTAATTCAATATTCTCTAGTGACTGTTTTATGAGTAAGGCTGAATAGTAATGCCAGGCCTACCTTCCCTTTACCAAACATTATTCAGTATACCTTTATCATTCGCACTCTAAATATAGTCCTCTCTAAGCAGTCCCAAGCTTAGGTTTCCTTTCATACAGATTTTTTTTCCAAATGAGCAAGTAGTTTTTGCATCTAATATGTTCTTTGTGAGAACAGAATCCATGTAATAATGGAAATGGCAGGGACTTCTGGACACCATTACTCCAACCTTCTGCCCAAGGCAACATGGCTCCTAAAACATTCTAGCGGAATAATTACTTAATATACACTTAAAAACTTCCACTGAAGGAGATTCCACAACATCTCTAGGTATACTGTTTCAATGCTTAACTGCTTTCAGCATTTGAAAGTTCTTCCTAATACTGAACCTGGGCAGAGAAGGACACTGGTTGCTCGGAGAGCACGAGGGATGGCTTTGTGGCTAAGGCTCTGGACTGGGACTCAGGAGACCTAAGTTCAACTACTGGTTGTAAGAGACTCGGTGCTTGACTCAAGGTCAATATTTGCTCTCTGTATGCTTTGCCACCCACCTGTAGTGTGAGGCTGATGCTGACCTACCTGTGAGGATTTCTCTAGCTCACCTCCTGCCCTTGGGGCACGGGGCTGGACTAAATCTCCCTTGTTGCAATTTAATTTCATTACTCCTTGTTCCTGTTTTCCTGTGTACTCAGAAAAAAAAAATCACTATCTTCTTTATAACTTTTTTTTTTATATTTGAAGACCATTATCAAATCCAGACTAAAGTCCAATTCCTCCAATTTTTCCTTTTATGTCACATTTTCTAGACTTCTAATTATTTTTGTTGCTCTCCTCTGGACTCTTTAGAATTTGTCCATGTCTGTCTTATAGCAGGGTGCCATATACTAGACACTGTGCTCTAGACTAGGCCTTATCAAAATTGAACAGAATGGAAGAATCACTACCAGTGACTTGCATATGACCCTCTTGTTAATATATATCAGCATGCTATTACCATTTTTGCAACTGTATTTTACCATTGCCTCATATTCAGCTTGCAATCCACTATAATCCCCAAGCCTTTTTCTGCAGTGCTGCATCTCTTTCAAACATTTTGTATTTCATGTGTCTGTTTTTCACTAAGTGTAGTACTTTGCACTTCTGGAATTCCATCCCATTTATTGAGATTCCCTTTTCAGACTGTGGGAGGGCACTGTTGGTGCCTGTCACCTTAAGGGATTAGTTAGGCATCCAGCAGATGCCTGATGGCAGCAGCCATTTTGAGACCCTAGTATATAAAGGCTGCAGTCTGGTGCTACCAGCCCAGGCAGAAACATTGCCTAGTTGAGCTGCAGCAGGAACAACCCAGAAGGTAAGGGCAAGCAGTTATGGGGATGGCTAGGAGGCTCTTGGTTCTGGGCATGACCTAAAACTGCACCCTGCCATGGATGGGTGGCCTGGTGGGGCTCCTGGTGGTGCAGAAATCCCCAGGAAATGCCAGGCTAGTTACCACCTTGGTGAAAGGCAGGTCAGGGTGCCTTAAACCCCAGCTCCCACAACTGGGTGGGTAACCCCATAGTAGGGTCAAGAAGGCAGACCTGTGAAAGAGAGAGAGAGAGTGGGCTAGATGCTCAAGAAGCCTGACTTGAGGCACCCTTGACTGGTCAATGGTGGGGCCATAGAGACAGCTGGGCAGGCTGGCAAGGGATCCAGCCCCAAGAACTGCCCCCTGTCACACAGATGACTGGGTGACCAAAACTGAATACAATATTTCAGATGAGAGTATAAATAAGAAAATAATCATTAATATTTTCTAACTCATCTTTTTAGGCACCCTAACATTTTATTAGCTTTTTAGATCTTCGCTGCACATTGAGTAAGAGGTCTTTATTAGGTTATCCCTCATGATGCCCCGGTGTTTTCTCTGATTAATTAATTAATTAATTTGGGAAACTAACAGTATGTATAAACAGATCAAATTATTCTTTCCAAATAACTGATCACCTTGATTTCATTAAGAGCGAATTTCATTTGCCATTGTGCTGCCTATATATCTATACTGGATTCACAAGGGACCTCGATTGTTTTGAAGTACCTCATAATTTTTTTCTAGTATCAGCTACCTTAAACAATTTTGTCATCTACACATATTACCCTTTTCCCCCTTTGCTAACAAATCCAGTAAGCACCTCATCTTAGAAAGCACAGCTAGCTTCTATTGACTTGGTATAATTTAAGTTTTGAAAGGGACAGGATAAATAGGTCATGAATCTCATATAACCTGTATGGTGTAAACGTGATAAACCACTGAGAAACAAATTATTTTCCCCAAGTATGATTACCTATAAAAAAAAAGAGGAAAAAAATACAACCCCTCCCCATGCATTGGAGTGTAAATTCTCTTTGAATTACCTGAACCCCAGGTATTCCTGGCATTCCTGGGACACCTTTTGCAACATTGCCTTCATCATATACACTTGGAGGGCATCCCTTGAAAAAAAGAAAATGAAAAAAGTCTGATGAAATGTTATATTATGGAATTCCTTTGTGTAATTCAAAACTCCAAGCTGTAAAATTCTCAGCAGTAATAAATAAGGGTGAACTCCAATATCAGGATATCATAATGTATTTTTTGTCTATTATGGAAAATTCTATAAACTATTTCATTAAACTGCAAATTACTTATGTATACTTCAAATCTCTACTTTGATTGTACAGATGGATATAACTTTGTATTGGTATCAAAGGATACCAATATAAGCTGTTATAATGTAACTTACATTTGCATGATACAATAACAGTGCAAGTTACTTTAGAGCAATAATTCTTATTCTGCATTTGTTGTTAGAGACTTTTAAAAGGTGTTGCACAATATTAGCACTCTTAGGTGTGCAAACACATGATTTACAAGATAAACCCTGAGATTTCAAATAGGAATCTATAGTGTCAAAAACCTTCTGATCTGTTATGGTCTAAGTTCTTTGCAACAGAAGAACTGCTTTGTTATTTTTTCATAGTAAAAATGTGTGAAAGCTAAGAGCAGGTTGTTTTGAAGGGATGCATCGAGTTTAATGAGGGGTGCCTCTAGTCTAAAAAGGTTGAGAACTGCTCTAGATGGGAGAGAAAAACATTCTTGTTTTCTTTATAATACTATCTTTGGAAGGCAATTTTGCTTTTTAGTTTGGAAAAACACTATTAAAAGGCTGAGAGCAATTCACACCTTAGGGCATAATGTTTCTGAACAACACTGCTTTCTTTTAAGGAAACTATAAAAGTTTCTTAAAGGAAATGGGTGTGATTCATTGCTGCATTACTCCAATTTTTAATTGGTGTAATAGTACTGAAGTCCACAATTACACTGATCAGAAACCAGCCTAATGCAGGGAAGAATCAGGACCAAAAATATTCAGACTTGCTTTTGATACAGCTGCTTTCCTGATGTGCAAGATAGTGGAAGAGTTCATGGTGCTCCTTTGGAGCTCCTTGGCACATGTGCAGGTAGAGTTTGCTTTTCCAAGTAACCTCAGATTGTGAGGCACCTTCAAAAATTAGGGAGAAATAAGGGCTAGAGTCCACAGTATTTAATTTTTTAAAGCTGTGTGGCTGTAGGGGCACTATGCTGAGGTACTCTGGAAGAAATTGAACAGGCCCTGTACTAAACAGACCCTGTAATTTGCTTTTTCATAGGAAATGACTCCTTTCCTTGCTTCTAGTCTTCCTGCTTATGGTTGAAATTGCTTCTGTCTGCAACTTCCTCCTCAAATACACATATCAACAATAATTCTTCCAATTATCTCTGCACTCCTTTGTGTGCTAAATCTCCTACCCAGGGTATTTGATAACTATCTGTAGGGTTTTGTAAGTGTTTTTAGTGAAGGACTTGGAGCAGCATTCTATTTCCCTTTGAGTGCCTAAATTGTAATTCTCTAACCATGTAAGTAGCATTTTTGGTACTTACACACAGGCTGCAATTCTGTTATCTCTGAACTGCAGATGAAGAAGCATGTGCACATGGACTGAGCATGGCCAGTAGGCTACACACTGACTGGGCACATATGCAGCTACATAAACATGCCCATTCTGTACAAGTAAGTGATCTGAGTCCTGAAAATGTAGCTGACCAGAACTCATGAGTAATGGGTGTTAGACATTGGAGGAGAGCCCTCCCACATTTTACCACAATAGCTGACACTAAGATTCCCTCATTCTGGGCCAGGTGGGGTGGGAGGGCATACTAATCTGCCTTTCTCTGACTTCCCAGCACAGCACTTTAATCACCATATCATAGAAAAGGCACTATAAAGTCTCCTTTCAACCCCTCCTTTTGAAGCTGGCCCGCAGGGCAGCCAGAAGAGGGAGATATGAGGCAAGAACAAGTTAGTGGGTGTTCAGTTCAGTGGAATGGATGTTGCTCTAGTTTGGAATCTTTCTGCTATAATAGGGGGGAAAAAAGCTTCCCCCACTGCATGGCTCTTCATCCATTTTATCTAATGAGTATTAAGTGCAAGGGACAGTGGTTCAGCTTCAGAAGCAATGCCTCAGAGGGTAAACCAGAGAGATGTAGGTTCAAACCCCCTTCAAACACAGGGTATAAAATCTAGAGGCATTTTTAAAATCTAGGGGCATTTTTACACATGATCTGGGACTAGATGAGGATGCTTTAATTAGAGCCGCTCTGAGAGTGGCTCTAATTAAAGTGCCTGAGGCATCTCATGTATTGGTGTCCCTGCTCTTCAAAATGGTGGTGGGGGCACTTTATCTAAAGCTTGTTGAATAAGCTTTAGTTACAGCACACCCTGCTGTCATTTTGAAGCACGGGGATGCTGATACATGAGATGCAAAGGCTGGCTGAAGCATGGTAATTACCCATAATTACAGTGCATTGGACCAGCCCTCCTGGCTCATATATAAGCATCCTAGATGTCCTGCTTCCTGGGCAAGTACCCTGACCACTGAGCTATTGGAGCTAAAGCATAGGATAGTTCTCTTCCACCACCCCACCCCCCGCCGCTGCTTCCCAGACTTGCATTCAGAAATATCAGAAATCAGAAGACATGATATCAGCATTCAGAAAACATGAAATATTGATGAATGTATTGTATGCCATGTTCTGGTGTTAACTGCTCTGTACTTCTGGGAAATAGATTTTGTAGCTGAAATGGATGTAGACAAATATCACACATCTTTTACAAATCTTTTTTACATTAAAAAGATAAATGGTTGATCAATGAATATTTAACAACTGTAAATAAAAATTTACCTTTTCTCCTTTAATGCCATCAACACCCTAGGAAGAATAACAACAACTTTAGTTTTAATAGAAAAGGTAACAAGTAACACAGATAAAGACATTCAGATAGGGGTAACCTTGACTGGGTGACTTGTTTTTACAAGTACCAAGTGTATAGTCTTCAATATATACAGTCTACAGTCTCAGAACAAAAGACTTCTTGTTAGAAAGTGGGCCACTCTAACATTCAGTATTTAAAAACTATTGTAAGTTTAGTTTGTGAGACCTGACTGTTTTTTAATGGGAAGATCTTTTAAAATGGACAATACAGCTTAGAGGAGATCAGGTTTTGTGCTATAAAATATGACAGAATGTTCCTTTTTAATCCCCTGTTTCCAGTTTATTTTTTTTCTTGAACTATCTGATGGGGAAATCAAGATTTAAGGTAAAAGCAAAGGATTCTGAAAGAAGGCACCTGGGATTTAAGTCACTGACTTCAGCTGACCCAGGTCAAAGGTATTTACAGTACATGCTTAAATCTCTTTGAGGTTCTGGACCTTACTACTTAATTTTCAAGAGCACCTATTAGTAAGGCTGCCTCCAGTTTAATCCTCAACTTGGGAAACAGCGTTCAATTTTCAGAAAACATTGCACACTCAGTATTAATGAAGAAGCTGCATTTGTTCATCAACTATGATGTTCAGGGCAATAGGGCCCTCCCCACAAACCCAATGCTTCAAAACATAAGTCACTTTGCAAAATGGACCGTAAGCCCCTTTTTCCTAAGTTTTCAAGGTAGAAATATGTTGGCTTCCACAGCCCAGTATCTCAGAAGTAGATTGGGAAACTTATTTATTTGTAAGGGACTTTGTGAACTTCAGATGAATAGGCTTTATCTGATAGAAAAGCGCATTACTTTGAATTTTATCACTAATATTAGACACTTACTGGCCTGCCTGGAGCACCTTTTCTCCCTGGGAGCCCTGGAAATCCTTGTTCACCCTGAAAATAAACATTTTCTTATTATTAATGTTGTTAGAAGAACCGCTGACACATTTATTTGATTATCTATGATTTCTAACAAGATGTTTCCCCCTTCAAGAATATCTAGTACTCTTGACTACATGGCTGACTGACAGCTATTTCAGGGTCAAAAAAAATGAAAACTGAAAATAAAGACATTAATCACAGTTTGTTTTCAGTCTAGACATATTATAAATGAAGGCTTACAAAGCACAGTAGATAAAAGAGTTTCAAACTGCTTAGAGAAATTATTTATAATCTAACTCGCCCTCGTCCTGCATCCTCAGGATAGGGAAACATCACAGAAAAGATTACATGTGGTTACTACACAAGTGATTACCACACTTTTTCCTTTTCAAAGGCATTCATATAAAAATGTCCTAATCAATGAGGTGGTAGACTGGAACAAAGGGAATTTCCAATGGATTTGAAAAAAGGCATTTCAGAGTACTTTTTTGGCAGCATCCTTATATTTCTAAGGACATCCTCTAACAATTCCCAGAAGCACTGTATAATGTTTGACTCCTACCTTTATACCGTCACATCCTGGAATACCTGGTTGTCCAGGAGGACCAGCCTTTCCTGGTTCCCCCTAAAATAAAATGAAAAATTGTCAGCAGTTTGTTAATAAACAATTATGTTGCTTTATGATGACAGTGAAATAGTTTAGGTCGATGCAGTATTTCAGAAGACTTTCAATGTGTTCTTACAACTTTATAATGAATAAGAACTACTGATATCAAGATTGTTATCTCTAGATTAACTGACAACAAAATGCTGAATATTGACACTGAGTTGAGGAATACAGAAGTTACTATTTGTAACAAAATTGGTTAAATCTATTTTTATTTTACTTACAGGAAGGCCTGGGGAACCTGAAAAACCAGGCAGTCCTGGCTTTCCCTAATGATACAGAAAGAGACAGAGAAAGAATATTACAAAATTAGGAAAAAATGAATGCATCATATATACATTACCCCACTTGTAAGAACCAAATGAACATTAAGAAGGTAGTCCAGTGTTTTTCAAATGACTAATTAATTTTCCCCAACCATTCCCCTAGGACAGCAGATAGGACTGGCATCTGCAAACATTTTAAGGTCAGAAAAGTTTCCCAATCTAACTTCAGCATAGATGAACACCGAAATCAGATAAATACTGAATAAGCACACCTGTGACTCACATATAGCATAACAAAGTAAAAAAGGGAAATAATTAAAAGAGGATATGTTCAGTGCCACATCTTTCAAATGCACATTAGCATGCATTGCAGACATTATGAATATCACACAAATGCATATCACCATCAGTAGTACATGGTTTTATTTAATAGTAAGCCACATAAATAGTTAACATGACACAATTCATAACAAGGTTATCTAACTAACGCTTACCCTTACACCTTTATGTCCGGGAAAACCCATAAGCCCTGGAGAACCCTAAACCACAAACAAAAAGTAACATATATTAAAATTATGTGCAATTTTTGTGATATTAAGGTCAGCATCTACAAATCACTTATTTATATTATTCCTATATGTGCATTAAACAAATTAAACGGTGTTTGCCACAACTAGTGCTAGTATCTTATCCCCCTCTGATTATTATTTTATCCCATCACAGACCCCCAAAACCCACAATAACAAGGATCTGAAGGAAAAAGGTCACCTCAAGAGTTAAATCTGAAACTTCATAGATAACAACCAAAACCTTTCCACTGCACCCAAAAGGGAATTGAAGACTATCCAGAGCTTAACATACCAAAATGTGTTTTTATATGATTCTAAGCCCTAAACCAGGGGAGGGCAAAATCCAGCCCGCAGGCCAAATCCAGCCTGTTAAGGGATTTTGCCTGGCCTGTAGCGGGTCTTTCAGTCCTGCCCAGCTCAGATGCCATGGCATGTGCAGCTGTTCCCACTGCCCCCAGGCATGCAGTGCGGCTGGGGTGGCACGGCAGCTAGATACACTTCCCAGTAGCCCTGGACGCGGTGGCTCCTTCCATCTACTATGGCTGCCAGCCCCAGCCCCAGCCCTAGTCGCGCTGCCTGAGCACCCTCAGCGTATCTGCCCCTCCCCCACCAACAGGGGCAAGACTTGCACGGGCAGGCTGCTCAGCTGGGCAGCTGGGATGGGGCTGCGGGAAGGTGGGAAGTGGTGCCTGGGTGCAAGTGGGCATGCAGGGCCAGAGAGACCCCAGGACCTTGGGGTGGTGACAACGCAATCGGCTGCCTGTATGTCCCTGCAATGGGCGCTGGTTCTGGGGGCAGGTGTGTGCAAGGAGCACACTGTGCCTCTTTCTGAGCCCTGGCCCCAGGCTGTCATGTCCCCAAGAGCCCAGAACTAGCTCTGGACGCAGCTCCCCATATGCCCACAGCCCCATCCTGTCCACCCAGACCTGGACACAACTCCCTGTCTGGCCATAGCTCCACCCCTTCTTCCCAGCCATGCATCCAGCCGCACAGGTCCTAGCTAGTCCCCACGGAGACCCCTAGGATTGTGAGGCAGTGACAACCTGGGGCCGGGGTCAGGGAAGAGCGCCAGTTCTGTGGGCAGGAGCATGCAGACCATGGCTCTGTCCCAGCCCTGCACTGTCGCTGCCCTGTGATCCCAGAGCCTCCATGGTAGGGTGCACAGCGAGGCGGATGGGATGAGGCCACAGCTGGATGGGGAGCTGCGTCCAGGGCCAAGTTCAGGGTCTTGGGGTGATGACAGAGTGAAGCTGAAGCTAAGGCTGAGCCACAATCCACTCCCTGCACACCCCTACCCATAGAACCTGCGGCTGTCACAGGGGCATGTGGGCAGCAGATCATGGCTCTGTCCCTGCCCCGGTCCCAGGCCTGTGACCCTGCCCCATGATCCTGGCCTTGCCCACCCATCCTGCTCCTGAACACTGCTCTCAGCCCAGCTGGGACCCCATCCCACATAGGGAGCTTTGGTGATCTGTTGGATGGGATGGAAGATCTGCTGACCCAAACCATGACAGGTCAGCAAAACTCCCTATGTGGCTCACAGGCCCAAAAGACTGAACAAAATAGCTAATCAATTTATACGAGCTCCCTGACATAACTGTAAACATAGCAAGAAATTTGGACCAAATTTTGCAACAATGCGCAAACAAGATACTATTATAAACAGGATTTATTTACACACAAAGTAATCTTGCTGTTCATGGAGGTGATTTACTGTTGACAACAGAACAGTCTTTGAGATAAATTTCAGTACCTTGATTTTGTAATAAACTTAGCATTTGCTAAGCAGATGGATTTTTAAGTACAGAGGGCTTGAAATGACCTCTTGCATGACTAAATCCAGTCCCTTGCTGTTGTATTAATCCTTGTTAAATAATCCCTTTCATAAACTGATCAAACTCTATTTTAAAAGTAGGTAGAGTGCCAAAAATTAGGTACTGTTCCACCAGTATTATGTTTGCAAGATATTTAGAAGAGAACTTATGACCATTAGAAACCTTCTCATTCTCAGACTACATTATTTGTGACCTGTTTATACTCATTTACTTGTAAGTCAACATGGTCCTTAAATGTATTTTTCCTTCCCTGGTGTTTTCCCTTTGTATATTACAGTCTTCCTTTTTCCCTCCCTCACTATCCCCAGTGTTTACTTCACTGGATTTAAAGAGGGAATGCCTTTATAAAGAGTATTATCTACTCTCCTTTCTCCCTTTTTTTGTTATTTCTTGCTGCATCAGTTTTGATTTCTCCACCTCTAAGGATGGTAGACAGCTCTCTTTGTTAAGAAATTGTTAGAAAATCACTCTACCTTATAATCGGTGGCTCACAGTTATTATGCTTGTTCCTTATGCTTGTCCTCCACCCACCCACACACCCACACACACACACACACACACACACACACACACACCCCTACTGTATTTAAAACACAATGAAAAAATTAAGCATAAAAATAATTACAATTTTTAATCTAAATATTGTTTTTCTGTATTCATGCCACTTCTAAGAAAAGTTTAAGGTTGGTGCTTAAGTGGATTTAGGTGAGAGGTCTCATGGTAGTTTACCCTTCCTTATACTTAGCTTTTTTATTCTTATGTCACCACCCCACTTTTTATGTAAATCAATGCAAGTTACTCACTAGGGAGCAGGGAAAAGTTGGAGTGAGGTAAGAGGCACAGCACGGGACTATTTACTTTAGTTCTAAAATTCCAAAGTTTTGGCTGAAGAAACAAACATAACCACGGAGTATAAACACTTTTCACAATCAAGTCACTCAGTGGAATAAATAGGCTGTGGGAATATGTAAACTGCATGGGAGAGTGTAAGGATTGGACACATGACATGCTTGCACTTGTTAATTTACATAAATTTTGTATGGAAACAGGAACTGCAATGGGACCCTGAGTGAACAGCTCTACCAGGGTAGCCACACACAGCCTATTACTATTATATGCCTTGCCACTTTGCTGTGGAGAGCAGGTAGGAGTCTGTTTGCTTTGAACAAAGGACAGTCTTATGGCTTTTATTATTTCCACACTTCTTTACATAAATCCTATCCCTCACTTGTGCACAGACACATACACCTGCTGACACACACACAGATCAGGAACCTACCTTGGGTCCCTGTGGCCCTGGAGGCCCCTCAGGGCCAGGAAAACCTATTATCCCAGGTGGACCTTGAACACCAGGAAAGCCCTTTTCACCCTGTAAGCAGCAAAACAAAGAAGCCCATAAAATATCTTTGTCTTTCTTCTGTTAATTTATTTAAGAGGTTTTAGTTACTTTGGGCACCTATTCACTTTTATTTGCCCATCACTGTGCCAATTCTGATAATCCCATCCTCACTGGATAGTTCCTTAGTCCATGAATAGTCCCCACCAAATTCACATGCTCGTTAGTGCAAGAGGTCCCAGTGGAGTAGGGTGCTATTTTGTGAATGCAGAAGCATCAGAATCTGGGCCACTACATTTAAGCTTATGACAAAGCACAGGGGCTACCCTAATATGCATGTACAATCTTACAATCTTAAAAGTAAGCACATGCTGAAATGCTGGTCTGAATAGAAATGGACTTAAAGCAAATATTTAAGTGCTTTCCTAAAGCAGAGGTACATGAATACCACACAGTAGCATGGCATAACATTTTGTCCTCCAACTCGAATAGGCTTCCCAGGAAACTTTCCATCCGTGTTGGTTGTCTTGTTGTTGTTTGGGGGATAAGTTATTTCACAAGTATTACCATACTTGACATTTTCAGCTTAGACATAGGGGGTAAAATGATGTCACGTTCATGCAAAAATATAGTAACAAAAGAGGCATTGAGGAGGTAGAAGAATTTAACTTAGGGGAATTCATCTTCAAAATTTTAGCAAAATTATAATTGTAAATAACTATTTTCTGACCCTTTTCAAAGGGATGCATGCAGGTTAAAATAATAATTTATGGAGTTAAGCTCTTTTGGGAAGAGATTGTCTATTTGTTTTGTGTTATATAGCCCTTAGTATGATAGGGCCCTGTCCTGGTCCATGATTAGAGCTATGAAAATACAAATACAAACAACAACAATAGAAAATGCTATAAAAGCTGGGAAAAGAAAATGGAGGTATTCATTCATTATTCATTCTTTTAGACAAAATTTTCTCATTGCTTTATCAATGTGTCTTAGAAATTCAGTTCTTCTCAGGCAGATGAGCATTTTGACTTTTAAAATAGATTAGAAATGCTATTTTATACCCAGTGTATGTTGTGATCAAGGAAAGGTTTTTATGAAAGCATCAATTAGCTCCATCTAGTAAATGATAATTGTGTTACTAAGTTTGACATAAATGATAAGTAAAAAGGAAGGAAATTAAGTTAGCTTCTTAAAATGAGTAGTTTACTCAGGATGATTCAAAAAAGATAGGAAAAAATATTACTCTTCTTGGAAGTTCAGAACAGTAGAGACTCTTTATGCCTGAAGAAGGGTGACTGCATCCAAAGCTTGCCAAGAACCTTTTTCCAGCTACTCAGTTGGTCTAATAAAAGATACCACATCTACCCAAAGAACCTTGCCTGCCTATGTTCTTAGACCAACAAGGCTACAACCATTTATACCCACAAAAAAATTATTGTATTGTACCAAGATCTGCCACTAGATGGCACGCAGTCCTAACTTGTGAAAAATATTCAAGACCTGAACCTTTCTTCATTCAGCAAGGCTACATTGCCACAGAAGCAAGTGATAGGAGGGGTCCCCAACTCTTGGCCAGTAGTTTTATCTTTTGAAAACTTTACTGATTCGTACATTGTGTTAGTAGCTTTATCTTCATTCCTGAATGTTGTGGCTGACACAGCTGTGATCCTATAAGCATTTATTAACATTCCAGAGTTCGTAAAGCACAATGAATTACCTAATTATCCTGACCTTCTTGAACAACTATACCCTCAATACACATTTTTATTAATAACTGTCTACTTAATACACTGTTTAATCTTTTTTCAGTCTTTTAGTAGGTAGTTATGATATTCTCATTTTTCTTAAAGTCTCACAGTTCATCTTAGTTAAATCAAAGTTAGACCAATAAAAATATTTTTTTCAGTTCAGTTTGAAGAGGAGTATAATTATTAATAAGTTATCACTTGCTGTAAATATTTTTAGCTTTTTCCATTAAAATTCACCTTTCTCAAACCACAGTTGGCAGTGCACATTATGTTGTAATAAACCTACGTATGGCAGCCTGATCTGAGGGAGTCTTTCCAGCCTGATTCAGCAAGCACTTTTGCACATGAAAACATTTATAAACCAAAAGGGCTACTTATGTCTGAAAAGTTCTATGAATATATGACTGGGACTTGCCTATGTTGTTTTGGTATTCCAACTGCCATAGTACTGAGGGGCAGTCTAACCATAGTCAGGACCTCTCTGAAAAGCTGCACTCCATTTGTGAATTAGCTACTTTTCTTCTACCAGTAGAAACTGTAACTCTTAGTATTTCTATATCTCAAAACCTATTTATTAGATAGCCTTACCTTTCCAGCTGTGGTTAGCGCCAAGCAGAGGTACCTGAGCCGGAGCTCAACTACTATAAAACAGGGCTTGCAAACAAGATATTCTACACTAGAGTACAGCCCCTGAAACCCTTTTCTGCCTTTGGTCTGTTATGGCCTGAGATTGTTAAATGCCAGTGCATACTATAAGGTTCAACTTTCTTTTTTTGGCTAGGAGTGTAGTGGAGAATGGGCAAGGCTGGGTACGTGGAGGGAGCTACAAAGGTAGCTGGCTCATATTAAGCTTGGAGGTAAAAATATATTCAGTCTTACCTTATTACCTTTTGTTCCATCACAGTAGCAGGAGCTTTTTGCTTTGCAGACACAGTTCTGAAAACAAAAGCCAGAAACTTTAAAATAGACTTCAGTGCACTAATAGATGGACAATTTACTTGAAAATATTAGAGCAATGAGAGTTTGGATGAAGTAATATTACAATATATTTTATTACTGTGTGTATAATAATCATTCTTACAATTTAACTATTAGCCCGTTACTCCTCACAACAGATCTTTGAGGCATGTAAATTAGGAAAGGTAAAGCTAAGAGTTTGTGGGCACAGAGGCAGTACATGTTAGGGACTGGTACAACGTAATTCTTGTTTACAATAATTTTCTCTTTCATTCAATCCAGTAAAAATGCTTTCAAGGACCTTTTCTGGCCTTCTGATGTGTGCACCAATCCATACCTTAGCTCAGAATTCTCCACATGTTAATTAAGGTCCTAATCTACAACCCACTGAAGTGAATGGAAATATCACTGATGTATTTGTAAGCAATTTACATTTTATGGCTAACACATTTGTAATGAATGTACAATATACATTCTGCAACATTTAGAACATGAAATACATGTTATTGTTTGGTCATTTTTCAACAACTAAGTTATAAATAGTATATATTCTACAAAATAGAGATTAAGTTAGTACTAGAAATTAAAGCAACAATATAAATTGGCTTAGTGTAAATTGAGAAGTTGCAATTCTTATGAAACTTAGTATTTATGAAATAAAATGCAATCGTGGAAGTATGTTTAGTCTTGAGATATAGAAGAGTATTTCTGTGAATTTTAAACTCAGTCTGTATAGCTATTACCAATCTATACAAAAAAATACTAAAATAATTTTGAAGATTCTTTCACTTTTGACTCCAAGACACAATAAACAGGCTGTGCTAGACAAGTGACCCAGCAGAATTTTTTATTTTGATTCATATAATCAGAAGCCAAGGGAAGAAATGTTCTTTAAACTTTATCCTGGTTTAAAAACTGCATTTGGAAAGCAAATATTTGGAAAGCTATAGCAATAGGATTGTTAGGAGATGATTATGGCAGAACAAATGGGAATAAACAGAGAAGATAAGTATCAGAAAAACATTAGTGGTGTGCTTTGGACTGGATAATAATAATATCAGCAAATAAAGCATTCCACAGTGAAGAGTACAAGGTGGATATACAGAAGCTTTTTCTCTATTTTAAATTGTTTCTTCTTGCTTTCTTGTTGCCTAATTAGGAATTTTTGTCCTTTCAATTACTGTTATAATTAAACCGCATCACAGTAAAGCTGCTTAGATTTTGCATCAATTACGTTTTTCTAATTAATTTGGGAATACCCAGGTCTAAGACTTCCATTTCAAATTTTGAATTGAGCCTGAATTCCATAAGTGATCCTCCCCAAGTCAGCACTGCTAACATTCAATTAGAAAAGGTACATCTTCATGCTATTTCATAGCTGGTAACTCCACTCCAATCAGGTTCCGAGCTGGCAATTTTAAAGTTAGTCTAGTAAAATTTTATTGCAGAACCATGAATAGTAAAACAAGCTAACACTTTATATGGTATTCTGAGCTAACATAAGGACCATGAGTAATGCAGGTTATGAAACATACTGTAACAGCAGCTTGCATATAGCGAACATCTAAAGCATGAGCTGGATTTCTATTTTGTGCAGTCTGGGTGATTAGTATTTTCCTCTTATCAAACTTCTGCCCACTTATGTATGTCAGATTGATGGAATTACAGAACACTACCTTGGTGGTATTATTACATTTTTATAATAATTAATCAGATACAGTTATTAAGTAGTTTAAACACTGATTTTGAAAGGTCTTCAGTGCCCGTCCCTCCTACCAAAGTCAAAGAGAGTAGGATCAGTTTCTAAAGATCTATCTACACAACAATCCATGGTGGGACTGCAGTACATTAGAACTAACTGGCTACCTGAGTACTACAGCAGTGTAGTTACATCAGCATGGGACTCAGCATGGGCTGGGAAACCTGCTGGTACCTTGTGCAACTATTTGAGGTAGGTCAACCCCTGCTGAGCTCTGCTGCTATCAGCACTTGAGCTAGCTAGTGTAAAGCTAGCTTGGGCCTGTCTATATAAGAAACAATCTCTAGGCTGGTTTGGCAAAAGCAGAATGTGGCTATTTATAAAATAACTACACATACAGAACATAGATGTACATTTCTGCCTCTGAATCAGATAGAGAGAACATTTATAGCATCTTATATTAAAAATGAATATTTTTTATTATTTTAATATGGAAAGAAAAACACCATTTCTTCAAGGAAAGATGGGTTGATTCAGGCCCAAGTTATGCTAATGCTGGCCCAAAGGAAGACTGGGCTAAGGACATTTTTGAAAATGCACCCTATTACTACATCTCCGGGGCAACAATTGCAAACTGATGCTCAGAGATGCCCCCAGTGGTGGGTAACATTGGCTATTTTGCCGTGGGAGGGATCTCCTTTGGAAAGCAGCTACTTTCAGTTTTACTGAAAGGTAAAGTTTGTACCATTCTGTGACAACAAAGGTGAATCAAACCCAACCTCTGTGAAGTCATCAGAAATTATATATGATGCTGCAACTAGTAATTTCAAGTAAAATATCATATTTTGACCATGACAAAAAGCCTCATACTGCATTCCTCATTTCCTCACTTCAGTGGGACTTTGGGTCACAAGGATCATGGAATCTGTCACTGTGATTAGAGGAGAGGTATTGATAGGGATAGACAACATGGGGTGGGTGCATAAGAGTTCAACCCTGGTTCCTGATCTCTGCTCTCAGTACCTTATTTGCCACAAAGTACAGAAAACTAGCAACTGACTTACCATGTAATAAAACACACCTAACAAAGTCTTACCATCACTTTAAGTCTCCACCTGAACTCAAGGGCTAGGAACAGACATTCAAAAAGCCTGAGCCTGAATTGATTCAATCTTTGTAGGTTAGTTTGACCTGCAGAGCTTGAATCAATTTGCAAGGGGACAGACATTCACTTCTGAATCAAGAAATAAAGGCACATGCCTGCAGTGGCTTAGGCTAAAAACTGGGGGCCACTAGAGCGAGAAGTCCCTTCCCTTCTACAGCACTGAGCTGGAGGGGAGGGGGTGGCCAGGCAAGGCACCCCGATTAGGAAGGGGTTTAAACCCCCACCCTACCTGCACAGTCCCCAGCTGGGGTGTGCCTGGAGGGGGAGGGGAAAGCAGCCTTTCCCAAGCTTTTCCCAGTTGGCTGCTCAAGGGGTGGGAGTGTTGCCAGACCCCAGCTCGCAGCTAGCACTCTGAAGCAAAGGGCGGTGGGAAGGATGGGAGGACTGCTTGTGTAGCGTGCATGCATCTGTTAATGATACTGAGCTCTTCAATCTTTCTCTCCCTGCTTCTTCATACTGTCTACAGCAAACTGACAGACAAGCAAGCCATCAGTGGGCTGATAACACAAGGTTTATCAGCCCATCAAGGAAACAAAAGCCTCTCTCATTAGTTCAAGCTCTTAAACAGCTTTTTCCCAAGAAGGAATGGAGGGACATGATCAGCTGACCTGTTGATTCACTCCAAAAAGTCCTAAGTGAACACTGTTCTGTCTGCCTTTGTCCCAATGAAATTGGAGACACAGATACCTCTCAGCATTAGCTAGTATAAGGCGGTGTGACCATGACCAGATGCTGGCTAGAGTCCATGCTGCTGTGGTCCATACTGTGGGAGAGGGGAGGGAGGGGGGGATCCCTGCTTGAGCAGCATGGGGGGAGGTGGGGGGGAGCAGGGAGAAGCCAGGCAGACGCTGCTGTCTCCTGGCTGCAATCCCCCACCCCCTTCTCAGCCAGCTGGAGCTCTGGCTATGGAGGAGAGGGGCAGAGCCAATCCTGCTCTCCGGAGCAGGCAGCCCAGCCCAGGGCGAAAAAGCATGCTGGGATGCAGGGGGACTCTGATTTAACTTAAACCAGGAGTGAGTCTCGGACAGAAGTTCCATAAACCAGTTTGACCCAAATCAGTTAAGTCTGCTGGCCTCACCCGCCCGGCCCTGCTCCCTGGAGGTGACAGAGTGCCACCATGACAGCAGCAACTGAGGGGATGAAGCCTCCCCCACTCCCCCCCGGCTCTGCTCCTTTGAGGCAGGAGCAGTGCGGGGTGCTGACAGAGGGGGATGGAGGGGATGGTGGGTCAAGCTTCCCCCCACCCGACTCCCAGGTGGTGACGGCAGTGCAGGGCAGGGGTAGAGGTAGCGTTAAGTTTAGCAAGCTTCCTCCCCCTCTCTGTCCCTTCCCCCTGCCCTGTCATTCTGTATCTTCCCTTCCCTAAAAAAAACTTTAACTGCCTTTCACCTACTTAGTATTTGCTTTTGCACACAAAGAGGGGTTTGCATCTGTGCTAGGGTGCAGGGCTTTCAGTTTTTCAAAGCCTAGTCAAAACTAGGGTTGGTTTGGTTCTTATAAAACACAAAATCAGCTCGACTGAATTATTTTGTTTGCTTTATAAAGACCTTTTATTACTGTCTACTACTGTGCCTGTCCTGCTTCCAAACTGAATTAGAACTGTCAGGGTAAGGCACAGCTTACTGTGCTGACACAGCATAGTAACAGGAAGAAAGGCTTACATGTTAAGAGCAACAGGTATTAAAGTGGTAAGAGGACTTTGAAGTATTTTCAAGGTTAATGGAGTGGGTGTATTAAAATGGGAAGACAGGAGACGGGGCCTATATTTATTTGAGTTTGTAGTGACCTACCGGAGTAAGAGGCATTGAAAGGCCCGTTATTCACTCACAGATGCACACAGATAATATGGAGATGAATTTGCGAGATGATATCACAGTGGCTATGACAGTCACATATTGACATTTTGAATACACAGGTGTAAAGGAGGCCCTAAATCTACATTTCTTCAATTCATCTCATACTGTGTTTCCTTCCACAAGGCCAGCTTGGTCACGCAAGACAGTCCGTCTCTCACTATGTCTATGTGCCTGACTGTGCATTCAGCCAGGTTGCCTTCTACTCCTGTTGTCCCGTCTACATCCCTTTTGTCATTCAAATCCTTCCTAAAATCTCATTCTACACTGTTGCCTATGAAAGATGAATATTTTACAAAAGCACTTGTTTGGAGTTACAGGGAAAGCTGTTTGACCTAAACCCCTTTCCTTTTCATTGGCATCCTTGCATTTCTTAGCCCCCAGCATTGCATAAAAATTATTCTGGCTTGAATCCTGACCCTCAGTTCCCAGGTCCACTCCTCACACTCCCATGCATAGGAATGTGGCCTGAGATAGAACTTAACCTTTCAATAATTTGACAAAATATTACCTACTCCTAACTGACAATTCTCCTGTTGATCAAAGATTTTTCCTTTTATTTCAACAGCCTAAAGTAGAACAAAAAGAATCTGCTTAATATAATACTTGAATAAATAATGTACCTATCACAAACACTATACATTTTGTATGTGATGCATATAAAACCAATGACAAGGTAAACTGCATTGACCTTTGATCCCTTCAATTCTTCCTTTTAAGCTCTCAATGATTTGTTTCTTTTATTGTGTTAGAAATGATAAACATGGTAATTTCTAAGTGTATTCATTATACGTATTTTCCATTATGGTCAGATTTTTTAGAGGTAGAAAATGCCACTATTTATTTTATCATTTAAATTATAGCTTATAGAGATTTTTAAAAATGATATAAAACTCAGAAGTGAAACAGGAACGCTATCGATTTTCCGAAAAGGTTATGCCATTTGAGATTCAGATCTGGTTAACACAAAAAAAATATTCACACCCCTAGGTAATGTAGTCATACCAGTAACCTCCACCAAGTCTGAACACAGCAATGCCAAAAGAAGATGGCTTCTGCTGGCTTAACCTCTGTCCTTTGGAGAGAAGGTATACCTAAACTGGCAGAAAAATCTTGGATATGTAATCCCTCCCCCAGACTCTATCAAATGTTGTTCCATGCCACCTGTTACATAAAACTTTGTTGAAATGGCTTGATTTAACAGTAGAATAGAATATTGCTTTGCATCAATTCTTAGCTTAAATTTCACTCCATAAAACAGTTGCTGATTTACAAAGGGAATGCAACAGAAGTTGTCCAGATGAGTTAAAAAATTAGAAAATAGAATCAGGTGTTGAGAAAAGTAGATAGCAAATTCTTAAAGAAATAACTGCCCCTGTGCAAGTGCAATGCACAAAGTGATGTGTGACCACTGTTTATTTTCCAGGCTAGCCTTTTATAAACAATGAGGTTAATTATTTGGAATGTTAAAAAGGTCCTCTGTGCCTTGATTTGAAAGCCCCAAATTAAGTAAAATGGAATCATGTCAAAACTTCTAGAAAACATTGGCACCAATGCTGACACCAGAAATAACATGTCTAAATCAGTTATTATTTTTTTAGTTTTTAATCAGTCTGATTAAATGACCACAGCCTTTTATAATGTAGGTGTACATTGCTTAAGGTCAAGTCCCAGAACTCCCTTGGAAGCTCTAGCAGCAGGAGTTCTGAGTTAATAACATAAAAAAATCCTGATTTCTTATCTGAAATCTATCAGTTCAAGAGGGGGCAAGTTAACTGTAGCAAATAAGTTATAAGAACAAGCAAAACCTTTAAGCTATCAAGCACAATCCAGATAATAAGGTATTAAACAGCTCAAAATGATTTGAGAGTAGTCTGATTTTATTAGAAGACTACCTTTTTATATAACTGATTTCCTCCTTCTATTCTTAAGTGCTTTACAAATTTGGTTGTGACAGGAACTTTACCTGAAGACAGACAGGAATCATGTAGTTATCTCTGAGCCAGGAAGACAGCTTAGAAGGGGGCTGTAGTCGTCTACAACTAACTGCACGCAGCAGGAGAGGCCTAGATTCTCATCTAGATCAGTGTATACCAGATACAGTAAAGGTGCAGCTTGCAGTTCCATGCTTCTGCAGCTGGTTCTTCACCAGCTAGCTATGGCCCTCAAAAACAGACCCTACCAATCAGGGACTGCTTAAGTAAGGCTCTAGCCAGGCTCCCAACAATGCCTGATTATGCCCTTACTCTGACTTTATTGCAGTGGGAAATAACCTTATGCTAGGGGAATCTGAGTTTTTGGCCCTTCTGCAACACCTGAGAAGTATAAGGGAGCTGAATGGAGCCTTGCAATTACACAAAGTGCTCTCAAATGCACAAAAAAAGAAAAGAAAAGAGAATAGATCATGGCAGGCAAAATATGGTCTGTGGGCTGGATGTGGCCTGCCAGACACTTTCATCTGCCTTGCAGCACCCCGCAACAAATTGTACCCCACCCAGCCCTTCTGCCCGTGAGGGTGGAAGCGAGGCATCTACACCCACCCCCAACATACTCTATCATGACTTGCTCCCACCCTCGTGGGCAGAAGGGCCCAACCTTGCTAGCACTGGGTGGGGCTGCTGTTGAAGGCTTCCCTGGTGTCATGCTCCATCCAGGCAGCAGGTAGGGAAGTGGGGTGTGGGGGGCTGCAGGGCTCCAGCTGGGCAGGAGTGCGGCGCATGGGGTGGGGCTGGGGTTGCCAGCAGTACAGAGTCTGTGCCCACGGGGGTGGTGAAAGCACAGAACTCGACTGGGCAGCGGGTGGGTGTGAGGAAGGGTGTGGGGACCCTTCTCACACTCCCCCCATGGTGCACGACCCCAGCAAGCAGTGGGGGCAGCAGCAGCAGTGGCAGGGGGCACTCATGCTCAGCACTGGTGCCTAGACCTGGCTAGTGCTGCATATCGAGACAAGAAGCGCAGCCACCACAAGGCCACCTGTATTGCCTGTACTCTCCACTCTCACGCAGCCGGAGCTGGCTGGGGTGGGGAAGGCAGCCAGCTTCAGCACGAGGGCTTCCCTCCCATGCTGCATGAGTGCAGGAAGCACTGCAATACGGGCAGCCTAGCAGGGGCTGCGCTCCTCATTGAGATGTGCAGGGCTGGCTGAAGCCAGACTCCAACACTCTGAGCACCTCTGCCTGCTGCTGCATCACACCCCGCCCAGCCTCCCTCACACCCCACAAATGCCACATACCCACACCATAGCGTTGCCTGCGTTGACTGTAGGTGAGGACAGTGTGTTCCAGAGATCAGTGTGGTCCACACCCCACACATGCCACACAACCCCCCCAACTTACCCTATGCCCCCCTATACATAGCCACACCCCCTCACAAACTCCCCCCACCTTCTCCACACACACATGCATATACCCCCCACACCATACACACACCCAATCCCCCACCAACCCCCACACACAATATAAAAGACAAAGAATTTATTTGGAGTTATTATGCAACCACTTGCATATATAGTACACACACACCAATCATGACAAAAATATTTTTTTATAATAAACTTAAAATATGTTATAGGAGGGACTTGACTTTTAGTGTATGATTTGTTTTTTTCTCATTCTAAGATGGCAACCTGCCCCCCCAAAGGAGCATTTCTGGGGGCGAGGGAAGGGACTTCCAGTGACAAGGGTCAGAGGTTAAGGGGTGAGACTTTTGGTCCCAAGATGGCAACCAGAGGGTACGACCTGCCTAACACACACACACACCCCTCTGTTGCCACCTCCATATCCCCTGGCCCATCACACTCCCAACACCCCCACAGAGCAGTGGAGGCCCACCAGGCCAGCGCCAAATGTGTTGAGGTGCTGGTGCAGCACTGGCGGTGGTGCAGCTCCTGCTGGCAGGTGCTGTCCTGTTCTGCAGCTGGCCAGGCAAGGGTCCACTCCCCTGGAGCCAGTGTGGCTGGCAGGTCATCGGGGTGCATGTGGACCGACTGCACCACTCCTCCCCTCTGCTCCCTGCACCCCGCTGTGCAGCACGCTCCCCCCACTGCCACCTCCAGTGCCAGCCCCAGTGGAGCTGCCAGCAACTACCACTGTCACACCAGCTGGACAACATCCCCACCCCCAACCCAAGCTGGGACGAGCCATGGCAGGACGAGGCAGCATGGCCGGATATGAGAGCCTGCACCTGCTTTGGCCCTGGCCTGCAGCACAGCACAGGATGATGACTGGATGCTACAAGGGCAGTGCCCTGCATACCTTGGCATCCCTAAAGCTGCAGTGCCATGCCCACTGCCACCACCTCCTCTTCCATGCAGATAAGAGACCCAGGCACCCATTCCTACCCCAATCAGGGCTTGGCAGGGCTGGTTCCCAGAGCCAAGATGTGGCCCAGGTCCCCCATGTAGCCTGAGAGTACTTGTGGACCCCCACCCCCTTCTCCTCCAGCCCCTTCCCACACACTCCTGCTCTGCCCCCGCCAGCTCTCCCTGCCTCTCCCCAGCCCTGACAGTATCTCCTGCACCTCCCTGCTCTGCCTGCTCTCCCACCAGCCCTACTGGTTTCCCTCATTCCTAACCCGCAGCCCCTTGCCACCCCTAGACCTGCCAGACAGGGCCCCACCTCCAGGCCCCAGCCTCCAAAAGCCATACTTACCCCAAAGGTCCCAGGAGGAAAAGTGAATGTGTGCCAGCCCTGGCTCCCTCAGTTTCTCAGGCTCTGTCCCTGCAGAGCCCTTTTGCAGCAGCGCTTGAAGGCTGGAACTCTGCCAGCCTGCTGAGAGCTGTTTGCAAAAGGGAAAGCCCATGCTTCCCACTTCAAATGGGAAAATCTGCATTTTTCTGTGGGAAATGGAAAACTCAGAAATGGAAATCCTTGCTGATGACTGCCAATAGGCTTAATGGTATGAGTTATATCAGAGAATGTATTCAGGGATATTGTCATTGAATCAGGACCTGCCAGAGGATTTTTTTGAAAGGCCACAGCATGTTTTAAAACACACATTAAAACATGTTCCTTAGGGGGAGTTGAGTGAGGTCCTTTGGTATTTATTTTTATAGGTAACTCAATTTTCATTTTAGCTTAGCATTTCAGCTATGTGTGGTAGGAAGAGGTCATAATAAGCAGCATTATGATAAGGTAGGATATCATGAGTGAAAGAGATAAATGAGTTATAGATGCTGCGAAGCCACATTTCTCCATTTGGTTCTTTTTAGTACTTGTAGCCAGTGATGGAGTAGTCAGCATATTTTTTGCTATTCTAAAATAAGAGATTTGGTGTCAGCTGACATGTGGAAATGACATACATGGGAAACATCGCTTTTCAGAAGAGGAAGAAGTTAGGCAGGTAGGTACAGCTACAAAAAAGATCTGTCAAGATTCTTATTTTACTAAAACCCATCTAGTCACCAGGAAATGGATTTATAGGGATGCATGGTATTTCAGCTGCCCTATTCATTGTCTGAAAAAATTATTCAGACAAATACTGATTCAGAAATTAAAACTTGGGTATTACGCAGGAGTCCTGCCTCACTCTCTGTACAGGTGCTTCACTAAATTGGTCTGGACTGCACACTTTTGAACTATTAAGTTTTTCATTACCTTAGTAGAACTACATAGACATAAACAGAATTATTCCTGACTGATATCAGTGCAACTGAGAGGAAGATTAAGTCTATGGAAATGGTGGAATATTAAAATGAATCAAATGTCAAACTGTGCTCAGTTCTGTACAAGTACTTAAGTGATGGCATGAAAAAAGGAACCTCCTCCTCTGTTACGTGGAGGAAAGGCCAACTACAGACGAGCTAAGCGTGCCACAACTCTCCAAGGCCAGTTACAGTCATGGAACTTCACTGGCCTTCACACAAGCAGGCAAAGGAAGCAGGGACAGCTCCTCTCCCTGGGAAGCAGAATTAACTAGGTGCAGAACAAGTGTACCTCTCACAGGTGATGGAGAATCTGCTTTGCTCCAATGGTTAATCATGCTCACCATTAAAAAACTGTGGTTTATTTCTAATTTAATCTGGCCTTGACTTCTAGTTGAATCCCCTTGTTATGTCTTTCTCTCCTTGACTAAAGTGCCAGTGTTTTCTTCTCTGAAGCTGCTTCCAGATTGTTGATAACAATGCTATGCAGTACTAGGTCAAATACTTTATATATCTGGTTTTAAGGGTTACTGTACAGATAATCCTGGGCTTTTATAATCACATAAAATGAAGTAAATTTGTTTGAAAAGATCTGATTTTCCATAAAATTATGCTGACCTGAGTTAATTATATTATTCTCTTTATTTTTTTTATTGATTTAAGGTCGTAACACTTTTTTCCATTATTTTTCCCAGTGCTGACATCAAGCTAATCTGTCTATAATTACACAAGTGATCATACCAGCCCTTTTGAAATACTGGTAATGTATTAACCCTATTCCAATTTTCTAGAATTTCTTCACAGTTGTAAAATTTATTTTATAAAAATAAGAGCAGAGTGGTCCTCATTGAACTCTTGTAGGATCCCTGGTTACAAATTATCCTAACTTGGTCATTTAAAAATATTTATTCTTAACAGATGCCATCTAAAATTAGTTGTGGTTACTAGTAGACTGGAAAGTAGACCTCATTTGATCCTGCTTTATTCTAGAAACAGAATAGAAATATTTATTGAAAACTTCTGTTTTTTTCTGCATCATTGCAATACTACTGCCCCTTTCTGGTAAGGGACCTATCCCATTACTTGGGCATTTTTGTTCCTTACGTACTTAAAAAAAATCCTTACTGTTCTCAGCCCTGTCATGATGAGGATTTTTGACCTCTTCCGGTTTCCTTATCAGTTGTTTACACTTCCTAACTTTCAATTTATACAGATACATTTATCAGTTACCTGGGTTGAAAACAATTTATACCTTCTGCAGATGAGGCACAGTGGGAGACCAAAATCATTCATATGTGAATGAGACCATCTGAATTCCTCCTAAACATGTTGTGCATCTCTCGCCTCCTGGGCTTTAAACGTAGCATATCCCAGACAGTCATAGGCTCTGGCTGTAGAGGTTTCAGTTGCTCTATTCCTTAAAAATAGTGGGCCGTACTCACCACCACCTTGTACCACATGTTTGCATTTACTTTGCCCAAATATAACTGAAAGATTCCTGACATAAGCCTAAAGATCACACAAGGGTGATGCTCAAACTGAAGCAGAGAAATGCATGTAGAGACATTCATTGTTTTTCTAGATCAGTTTTTCTTGTATTCACTAAAGGGAAGAGAAACTGGGTTTAGGAATCCTTACAAAGTCTAGGAGGTAGTATGCTTCCAATATCGCATGTCTCTGGAGAGCTGAACAATAAAACTTGAAATTAAATATGTTGGAAGGGTGTAGAATTTCATACAGATGATGATTTTTTCACATGATGATTTATTTCTAGAGCAAAGTATCCAAAAGGAAGAAATTTAAGAATACTGTCTTGTATAAACATATATTGGCTTTCTGTGCTACTTTATTGCTAAATTTGAAAATAAGTTTTCCCTGTTCAGGCTAAATGGCCACTTGAATATTGAATATAATGGCCCTTTAAAGATTAGGACAGGGGACAGTAACATTTTTTGGCAACCTTGACTTGTATGATGTTGGCATGCCAGGGGCAGATGGCGAGGGAGTCATGAGGGGCCCAATCCTTGTTGTGGCAGCACAGCCCCAGCCCTGGCCCCTTCCCTGCCGTCCACCCCAAAACTTGCGTGCCAAACAAAATGCCTTTGTGCACCACGCTCTGGCACCCAGGTCAGAGGTTGCCTACCCCTGATTTAGGATGAAAACACTTCTGGAAAGATACCACTTCAGTATTTCTGAACTACTGCTGTATGCAAGAATGGGTGTAGTTGCAGACAAGTAGACAGCTTGGGTACTTTTACATGTGCTCCGATGTGTTCTAAGCTTGATGTGTCGGTGCAAACTCGATTGATAGTCTCACATTTAGTGTTCCCACATTTCAAAACAACAGGAGGGGCACTTTAACTAAAGCTCATCAAATGAGCTCTAGTTAAAGCACCCCTGCCACCATTATGAAATGTGGGACACTGAATACACAAGATACCGCAGGCTTTTTAATTACAGTGGCTCCTGAAAACTATTTTAATTAAAATGTCCCCATCCTCCCTGCCCCGAAGTATGTGTATAGGTGCTTCTTGGGGTTAAGCAGTCTGGGAACTTCTGTAGAAACTCATGTTGTTAACTATCATCACAGCCATCCATGTTCAAAATTGAAGAGCAAAGCACTTGGAAATGTAGTACTCCAAACTCTATTTTTTCTTGGAATGACAAACTTGAATGCAGACAGCTATATGAAGAACACCCTCCCAAAATAAAGGAAGCAATGTAGGACTATGGGTTTCTCAAAAATGTATGGGAAAATAATGGTTTCTTTTTCTTTTTTTGTAACACAATGGTGTTTTTCTTGAAAAAGCTAAGGTAGATAACATCATAAAAGTTCTGTGAAACAATTTTATTATTATGGGCAAAGCAACTTATTTTGCATGCAGATATGAAGGGATGATATGCTGCAACCTAATGCTGGGACAGGGAAAAGATTTTCTGTTAGCTTCCTCCAGGATGACCTGTATAAAAGTAGACCATGTAGCCATGGCTAATTATAAATAATACTATTGAACAAAGACCAATGGAAGAATGGCAAACCAGCCAATTTAGCCCATGTGTATCAGGTTTCATGGATGTTTCTGTGAATGCTGTGTTACAACATTAACAGATTTTAAAAAAGGCAAACTAATAAATATAAAAGTCAGTAAATGGTCTGGCAATAGAGAATTTTTTCAGTGCATTTAAAAGCTCCTGCCAGCTTTAAGCAGTTAAATTGAAAAATAGCCCTTTGGTTTTGTGCCCTATCTTTGGCATCATATAATTTCTGCCAACATACTGTGCTTACTAGTATTACTTTGCTAGCTGGAGATTTAAGAGTGAGAAGATGCCAGCACAAACAGGTGACCGGATATCCCATGCTAGTTGCATTAACAGCAGAGTATTTTATATCAAAGCCATGTTAAAAGAAGGCATCTCTGAGTTTTGCAGACTAAGTTCTTCCATAAACAAACCTGTGTGTCTATACAAGTTGTACAGCAGTGTGAACTCATTTAATGCTTGCTGACAAATTTAATCAAATTAATGGTCTCATTTAATTATTAAAATAACTTGGATTATATTATTTAGTTTAAAACTGTAATTGTAAAGACTAAGGCTATCTATCACGTTACCAAGTGCATCTGTTTTAGTAAGAGTTAAGATTCTACCATGTCTTATTGGAATTATAAAATGCATCACAGAAAATACAATTTAAATTATATACTTGTAATAGAATAACAAAGGACAAAAGCAGAGAATTAACTGTAATGATACAAGTCCTTAATAGCCAAACTATTTTAACACAGAAGTAGTAACTAGAACCAATGGTTGTCAACCTTTTTAGATTTAATGCACCCTTTGGAAAATGCCGGCCCTTAAGTTTTCACTCATTTTTTTTGATAGAAAAATAATAGAGTAAATTTTCTGTTGCAGAGAATTCAGAAAGATCACAACAGGTCAGAATGTTTTTGATGCTAAGGGTTCCTATTTGAAATCTCTGGGTTTATCTTACGAATCGTGTTTGCATTCTTAACAGTGGTAACATTGAATGGAACCCTGCAGCACCCCGAAAGGGTTTCACTCAGGACACCCGAAGGTGCTGTAGTACCCTGTTTGAGAATCAGTGAATTAAGGAAACACATGCTAGGAATCTTTACAGCAGAAATAATATTAGATTCCATCAATGAAAGAGTACATAATTAACATTTTATTTATCTAACTGCTAAATATTCTGTAATTCCACTAAAACTGTAATGGATGAAGACATAGCCACAGGTATCTTTTAGGACCTTATCTGGTATCTTCCAATGGTGCACTGCATTGACCAGTATAATGCTGAAGATATAAAGTGGCAACAAGGTTTCAGAGTCCTACAATTTAATATTCAGTGAAAAAGTTGCTGCTGAGCCACTATGTGAGGGTTAGATGGTTAACATCCACTCCCATACATGAGGTGTTTCTCCTTCCACTGTGAGAACAGAGGGGTGGGGGTGCTATGACCAGCCAGAAGATAAGGACTTGCCAAAAAGACAGCACACTACCACCGGGAAATCCAAGGACCAAGCTCCAATTCAGAAAAATGCAGACAAACCAAATGGCCGCCCGACATACTATGAAATGAGTTCATACAGGGGGTGAGCTATACATAAGTACTTCCTCTGTGCATGTGAGTGTGTAAACAGAGACAGACATCCCAAAGGGCAAAGGAATACTAGTTTCCTGTATTTAATGTTTGAACTAAATAACCCTACACTGCACCAGGGCAGATTCTCAGGCAGCTGAAACGCCAGGGTGGAATAACAACTAAAGCATCACCAGGCAGAGACTAAGGCAGACAACACCGCTGAAGAAGTGGCCTGTCCAGTCACTCCTTGGGAACCGCATCCAGCACTGGGCCACCAAGGCTGCTTGTCGCGGGTTAGTCCCGTGTGCCGGACATCAGCTCTGATAAGACGCTTCCCGCTGGATGCTGACATGTCAGGACGTCTCCGTGCGGCTACATGGAAATCCGCGTCCGCACGCAGCTCTCTCATTTCTCAAGCACTTCAGTCCCCCCCCGCGTGCTGCAAGCCAAGCCTCGTCACTGGCAGCTGCAGACACTCCTGCTTCCCTCGCCCCTCTGCGACCGGCCCGCGCTGCAGGGTCACCTTGCCGGCGCCGCCCGAGCCAAGCAAGCACGTGCTGCAGCGCCGGGCTCCCCCGGCCCCGCTCCGCGCCCCGAGCGCGAGGACAGGCGGGCACAGGCCCGGCCCCCGCCCGAGCCCCAGCGGCCCTGAGCCCAGCGCCAGGGCAGGGCAGGGCAGGGCAGGGCAGGGCACGGGCGGCCGCCCGCCCGCTCCTCCGGCGCCCTCACCTGTGCCGCGGCGGCGGCGGGGCAGACGTCGGGCCACAGCAGGCTGCCGAGCAGGGCGAGCAGCAGCGCCCCGTGGGCCGAGCGGCCCATCTCCGCCGCGACCCGGGCGCCCGCCTGCCCCCGCCGTCTGTCTGTCCGGCCGGGCCGGGCTGGGGGCGGCCCCGGGAGCCGCTAGGCACCGGCGCGGCGGGGCGGGGCGGGGCGGGGCCAGTCCCTGCCCCTGCCCCTGCCCCGCGCCGGGCGCTCCGGGCGGCAGAGCGCTCCGGGCGGCTGCAGCAGGTGGGTCTCGCCGGGGCCGGGGCCGGGGCCGGGCGGCGGCGGCGGCGGCGGGGGGCGGGAGCGAGAGTGAGAGTGACCGGCGGCAGCAGGTGGCAGCGGCGGCGCTTCCGGACGGCGGCGCCGGGAGCCGCGGCGCGCAGGGCGGGGGCACAGGCGGGAGATGCGTCGCCCCGCGCGCCCTGCCTGCAGCCAGCGCCTCGGGCACCCGCCAGCCCCGCTGCGCTGCCACAGCGTGTCCCTGTCTCAAGACCTTTGTCGCGCCACGCCCGCCCGGCTTGCAGAGCGGCGCTCAGCCCAGCGAGCTCGCAGGTGCCACCAGTCAGGGCATTAGGGGCGGAATGTGTCAAGGACTCGCTACTCTTGTCGCCGTACCCTAATGTGTCAGTGGAGCAGGCTCGCCTCCCGGGGTGCCGCAAGGCCGCTGGTGGCCAAGCGAACCCTGGCCCGCTGTAGCGCTAGGCTTCCGCAGGCCGCTTGCTTGTGCCCCTCGGGCTTGATGTTGTGTTATCGGGAGGGAGGGAAGCTGCCTAAGGGTCCTAGAGCCAGTCTGTGTGCAGTCGTTTCTCTTGCTGGCTTTCTCGTATTGAGCCTCCACCTTCTCGGCCTCCGCCCCTTTCACTTGCCGAGCCCTCTAGCTCCAGTCCGCTGTACTGGACTGAGCTTCTGGGTCCCAGCTGTTTATGTTGCCCTCTGGGCCTCCTGGCCCCAGGTCCTGCCATGCTCGCCCTCTGGCCCTGAGTCCAAGTCCTGCCCTTCTCAGGCTCTGGGCCCCCAAGTCTAGCCCTGCTCTGGGCCTGCCAGCCCCCAGTCTGTGCCTTGCACCTGCTCCAGGCAAGCTCAAGGTACTTGTGTCTCTCTTAGGCACTAATAGGACTGCCAAAGCCACCCCTCACAGTCCCACGTAAACCACTGGACCAAACTGAAATGAAAACATAAGCCTTTCTGGCTATGACTAAACTAGCCTCCTGGCTACATATTACAACTCCTCCCAACCAGGGGCCTTGGTCCGCTGCTAGCCCTCAGCCCCTTCATTTGCTGTCTCCAGAGTGAGTTTGACACCCCTGCTCTAAAGATCCCAGTTTCCCTGAGCAGGCTGGACTTGCTCATGCTGGCCAGACTGCATACCCCATTCCCGCTGGACAACTGAGCACACTCCATCCAAGGCTGCAGGGGCTGAGACAGGGGCAGGAGCAGGAAGCAAGGTGGGGAGGGAAAATGACAAGAGTCAAAGGGACAGCGGGAGCTGGAACAGGTGGAGGGAAGTAGCAAAGAACAGGTAGAGTTTTGGGAGAATGGGATTAGAACGTGTGTAACCGTTAGACAGTTTCCTCTGTAGTTCTTAATTCCAGACACCCTGTGTGCCGAACTGTAAAACATAATTAGAAAGAGGTAGTTAGCCATGTTAGTCTGAAGTCAGACAGAAGGGAGGGGAAGGTAGCACCTTATAGACTAACTGGTCACCTATAAGTCTCTATAACAGGGGTAGGGAACATTTTTTGGCTGGAGTGCTGAAAAAACCACAATGTCTACCTTGGAGGTTTGCCGGAGTGCTGACATGCCGAAGCCCGGAGCAGCTGTTTGCAGCCTCCCAGCTGCAGCTGGCCCACAGAGCCCGGTTTGCCTGCAGCAGGGCTTGCAGCCTCCCAGCTGCCTGCTTGGAGCAGCCTGGGCTCTGTGGCTGCCAGTGGCTGCTTAGAGCCCGGGCTGGTGCTGGTGTGCCAAGCAAAATGGCCTTATGTGCCAGGGGTGGCTGACCCCTGCTTTATAAAGTACCACCCTGCTCTGCCTTCAGAAAAGACAGGAGCATGTTCATCCCCTCCTAGTGGCAGCCACAACTAACACAGCGAACTGCTTCTACAGACAAGGTGTATACTGGTTACTCCACTGATGACCAGGGATCCAGGTTTTCCATTTGCCATGGGAAAATGCAGAAAAACACGGATTTTCTCCTTTAAAGGAGAAAAACTGTGGGTTTCCCCTTGCAGGCTGGCAGAGTTCCAGCCTGCATGGGGCTGCTTGGTATTGGGGGTAGCAGGACAAAGGGGATGGGGGTGCCACATGTATATGCGCACACAAACTTGTGCATGGTAGCCAGGCAGTGTGGTAGAGAACAGCTTTCTCCAGGTAAGTCTTTGGGGGTGGGAGAGGGTGGGCACAGGCAACTCATGGTGGGGCAGGTCACAGGCGACACAGCAGCGATGTGCTGTAGGTGTGGGATGGTTGGGGTGGTGGAGGGGGAGAGGGATGGCCCTGCCCACAATGAGCGGTAGCAGCCAGTGGTGGGCACTGGGAAAAAGCAGGACCTGGTAGTGGGTATGTTTGCTGCTGCTGAGGCCTGTCCGCCTGCAGTTGCCCAGAGCCTGCACCGGGGCTGTCCTGCAGCTCCTCCCCACCAACATCCGTTGTGCATCCACAGGTGCATCTCTAGCAGGGACAAGGAGGTGATCCTCCCCCTCTATGCAACACTGGTTAGGCCACAGCTGGAGTACTGCGTCCAGTTCTGTGCGCCGCACTTCAGGAGGGATGTGGACAACATGGAGAGGGTCCAGAGGAGGGCCACCTGCATGATCACAATGAGAGACTGCAGGACCTGAACCTGTTCAGCCTTCACAAGAGAAGGCGGAGGGGGGACATGGGGACCGTCTATAAACTCACTAGGGGGGACCAGAAGGGTTTGGGAGAGACCTTTGTTTCCCCTAGCGTCCCCTGGCATAACAAGAAATAACGGCCACAAGCTGTTGGAGAGGAGGTTTAGATTAGACATCCGTAAGAACTGCTTCACAGACAGGGCAGCTAGGATCTGGAACCAACTTCCAAGCGAAGTGATGCTGGCTCCTACCCTGGGGGTCTTTAAGGGGAGGCTTGATGTCTACTTAGCTGGGATCATTTGAGCCCAGTTTTTTCTCCTGCCCAGGCAGGGGGTCGGACTTAAAGATCTACAAGGTCCCTTCTGACCCTACTTCTATGATTCTATGAACATCAGTGCCATCTGTGGGCCTTTGTGGGACAGCAGTGGCAGCAGAGAGGATCTGCAGGGCAGCTCCAGGATGGGCTCCAGGTGACTACAGCCAGAAGGGCTCCAGCACCAGGTCCTGCTTTTTCTTGGTACCCAGCACTGGCTGTTGCCAGTCATCATGGGCAGGGCTGCCTTTGTCTGTCTCTCCCCCAACCCCTCCAAACTGTCCCACACCTACACCATATCCCCACAACTTATATCAGCACACAGTCCAGAAGCAGTACCAGGCAGGTGCCAGCATCAGCTGTGGACGTAGCTGGCAGGTTCCCACTAGGGATTGGGGTGTCTGCCCAAGCCCCTCCTTGGAGTAGAAGGGCAGCCTGGAGGCAGTGCTGCTGGTGGTGGAGACCCCTGCTGAACCTACGACTTACATCCACCCGTAGCCTCATCCCACATAGGGAGGTTTGGTGAGCTGTTATGCAGGGGGGAAGGAGGGGCAATGCTGACCTGGCCCGTGACAGCTCCCCAAAACTCTCTGTGTGGCCCACAAGCCTAAATAATTGCCCATCCCTGCTATATATATATATATATATAGTGGTGTTTCATTTTAATCATGGAAAAACGTGGATTTGGTAGTTTTAAATTAGACAGTGTGGAATTTTTAAACAGAAAAAACACGATCCCTGCTGATGACTGTTGTGGACCAGAAGATCTGAACCCTGTGGATGACCTTTGTTATGGTGTCAAAATTATTCCACAGGATGGAATCTTAATGTAAAATAAATTTTTAAGAGAGATTTTAAGTTTGTAAAGTCCAGCACTCTAGAATTAGGAATCCCCAAATAAAGGCCACCTGTGCAACCAAAATTAAGATTGCCCCTTGACTGTATTATGCATTATGACATAGTCTATAATTAAATTATATCACATACTATATTTTCTACACAAATATTGCCTCATTCACAGAAATAAGGGAGGAGGAAACACATCAGGTTTGGGTAGTGAAAGGGGCTGGCATCCACAGGATCCTTGTCTCATTTGTGCCAACAGCTGGAATTTATATGATCAATAAGGCAGGGAACTCTATGAAGGAAAAGGATGTTTTCATGGTTTAGGCAGCTGATACTGCCCTGGAGATCTGGATTCTATCTCTGTCTCTGCCACAGAGATCCATTTTGCTATTGGGCAAGTTGGGTAAACCAGTATTTTCACAAATGTTCCTAATTCTCTGGCTCATCAACTTTAGACACCTGTGTCCTGACTTGCAGAAATGTCAAGTACTTAAACTGCCACTGTGATTGGTTAGAGATGAGTGATGAACACATACTGTGTTACAATATCCCACGTTTTCTGAAAAATCGGGTCCTAGCATAGGCACTGAGTACATGGCCCAAAGGCCCTGACCTCGCTCAGGAAAAGGGTAGGGTGACCATGCAAAATGGGAACATCAAGTACTGGTCCTTGGCTGCATGGCTCTGGGACAGTATTTGTCCTGGGTTTCCAGTATCATGCAGGAATCTGGGTCTCTGTGGTGACACGGAGTTCAGGGTCCTTGATTATGGCATTTAATTTTTCTTTGGTCTAATGGAAGCTGATTTTGTTACTCTTTAGGTCAAATAACAAGGCTTGTTTTTCCCTCTAGGAAGTTAGAAATGATGTACGTTGAGGGTTTGGAATATTTATATAAAACTTACTTCTGCTGTAGTGGTGCTTGTGTGCATTTTGTCAGGTTACTTATGCTACTATCCAATAAATCTGTTGAGGTAACTCTGGTGAGCATTATACTATGTAGAAGGTCCTCAGAGCATGGTATTGGCATGTTAAATTAATCTAAATTTTATTGAATGCTGGTCTTCTAAATTTAACCCCTGTACAGTCCTCTCTCTTTTGCCCAGTCATTCCCAGAAATTCAAATCCCAACTTGGAACATTTCAACATTTGAGAACAAAAGCTTGAGAAAGTTAGAAAAAGTAGAAAAAACAGTATTTAAGTGAAAATGCTTAGCTAGTTTTTCACTGTAGCTGGCATTAATCCAACTATCATGCCTGTTTCATGAGATGAAAATATATGCAACTCAAAATAACCCCCCCCCCATAGTTTCTAAAAGATATTTTGAGCTCTGAAGGTATGGCCAAATTTCCAACACTTTTTTCAAGTTCATGTGGTCATTACTGAGAGCTTAGATAAACTCTGCTCTTGCCTTTTAACCAAGCTAACATGCAGTAACTTGTTAGTATAATGCATCCGGATATTATTTGTTTAAGATTTTTTTTTTCTTGAGGGTCAGAGCTGATACCCTTATGTTGATTTATGCTAATTGACAAATACTCCCATGGAACTAAATGGAACAGAACTTGTAGAATGAGGTGCCATGCAGAACAAATAAAGATATCATATCCTAGCCAAAAGTAAGTATATTGCAATATTCTGTAATTGATGCATCTCAATGAGTGAGAGACAGTTTGGCATCATATATGTACATACTCATACCCTGTATGTGAATTTTTAATCTAAACAGGTTCAGAGGCAAAAAAAAGTAGCATGGAGAAGCATTAATAGACAGAGGGAAAGAAAAGAACTACAATTTGTGTGAATGGCGCTAACAAAGTATTCTTTTCAGTGGATTAAGCAGATTATAGCTCCCTGGTAAGTTTTACAGGCCTCTTCTCTAAGATCTTGTGTTTACTTAAATGCAGAATTGTGGAAATATATAGCTACCATTCTTTAAGTACTGTGCCTACTCATAGATCTGAAAAGCATTGTCATAAACCTAATGGCAACAAGAAATCTAACACTAAATAATATGTACTCTCCATGTGCCAGTTAATTAACTTATTTTATTTCTGTCATGAAAGATTCCTTGGTAAAAGGTGCTATGCTACTCAACTATTAGGTGTTTAAATATTTTAAGACACAGCAAGAGAAAGCCAGTTCTGTTAGATCTTTTTTACTGAGAAAAATATGAATGCATTACAATGATTAAGAGGTCAGAAATAGAGAAATAATGACAGAAAGGCTGTCTTTGAATAAGCATTTTAGGTTACCACATGAAAGAGAAACATTCTGAGAACCTTCAGGGAGTATGATGTAAATAGTTAAAGACAAATGTAACAGGAAATTATTAATTTAAATTATTTTATTTTCATAATCTCAAAGCCATTTAATTAAGGTGAAATAGACCTCACTTCAAAAGACAGAGACTTGGTAAAGAGTTGAAAATACCCTGAATCAACACATGGCAGCCATCAGTGACCACTGAATAAATTGAAGATTTTTAGCCCGGTGGGCACATCTACACATGCTATTAATGCCCTGTCTGCTTCTCTCCAGCAGCCAGGGGAAGCTCCTGGCTTCCCCGGGTGCCAGCAGCTTGGAGAGCAACATCCAGTTGGTAAGTCTGTTGGGGGGAAGAGTTGGGGGGAGGGAAGGGATGGGGGGACAGATTGAGGTCCCCATGGTGAGGGAGGGAGTGGGGCTGGAGCTGGGGTAGGCACTGTCCAGCCAGGATGGTGCGGGGCACAGGACAGAGCTGCAAGTGGCTGGTCCAGTAGGCATAGGGGTGGGGAACTGGTCCCACTGTGCGCACCCCCATGGAAGGCACGGGGGACTGTGTGCCCTCTGGATCTGTGTGCGGGGTGAGGGTGGAGATGGCTCTGGGCTCTTCCCCTGCAGGAGGATTGGGCTGGGGCTGCACTGGGGTGGGAAGCAGCAGCACTGGGAGGAGGGCTGCAGTGAATTTTGGGGTGGCTATCGTCCACCCCGTAGCCCCCTCTTCCAGTGCCACCATCATTTGTCCTGAACGTTGCCCCAGCCCACCACCCCCACTGAAAAGACCCAGCGCTGCCCCTGGCCACAGCCCACAGTAGCAGCCCACCCTCATCCTGCACACAGATCTGGGGGGCACATGGATCCCCATGCCTCCCCCAGGGGTGCTCACAGCAGTGGGAGCTGCCCCTCCCCCTACATGCCCTGGACCAGCCATTCACGATTCCATCCTGGGCCTCACCCTGCCCCAGTCCCACTCCCTCCCTCATTGCAGGGCCCTTGATCTGCCCCCCCCAAGCCCTTCTCTCCCCCAGGCCCCTTCCTTCCCCCCCCACATGCCCCTTCCCCACAACAGACTTACCAGCTGGATGCTGCTCTCCAAGCTGCCAGACTGCACTCCTCGCCATGTTCATGCTGTGGCTATGCCCATGCACATAGCATTTATCAGCGACATTATTGGCCACATCAGCCAAAAAAGCCGAATGCCGATAATGTCAATTTTCTCTTCGTTGATGCCAATACAATATGGACCAATGCAGTACACCTCTAATAGAGGCAGGTAGTATAACCAGGGTTCAAAAAGGGATCAGACAAATTTGTGGAAGACTGGTCCAGTAATATCTATTAAACACAACAGTTGGAGACATATACCTTTTTATACAGACGTGCCCTTTTCATATACTCTCCCTCTAAAGTATCAACTACTCATTGTCAGAGACAAGATAATGGACGAGATGGACCGTTGATCCAACCCAGTATTGCATATTTTTATATTCTTATGCTTTCCTTGCAAGGTTTTAGCATGACTTTCAAAGCATCTTAGTTCGCCCATGCTATTGTGAAGCCAGCCTTAAAACTAATGAAATTGGAGAGTGCACTACCTATTCCATTGTGATATATAATCCTTTGAAAATATTTCCTTGAAACTGATGTTACCATACCACAAACTTGCCTGAATTATGTTTAAGCACTTTTCACTTTTTAGAGTTTGTATTGTGTAGTGAGGTTGTTATTGACAATTTTAAAATTAACTTAGAACTTTTTTCTATTAGGTGGCTGATATTTATTTTCTCAGTGAAACAAATTTATGGGGTAAGTGATAATTTTAGTAGTCATTGTTGTGCCCTCTAACCAGATTGAATTCCATCCAAGGTGAAGTATAACCGTGCAAAAGCACTGAGTTTTCTCTGCCTACATTTAACCTACGGCTAAGTGTTGTTAACTTTTTCACTCCACAATATTTCTAAAATCCTCTCTTTCCTTTCTGTCCCTATAATCAAGTTGGGTGTCCATCCCCTAATTATCTCCTACTTCAACTACTATTATCTTTTCTCAGGTCTTTTTGATCCCAACATTGGAACCCTTCTATCAAGCTGCTATCTAAATCGTCCCCTTCACCTTTCACTTTGAGCATGTCAGCTGCCTCGTGCAGTCATTTCAGTGGCTTTCTGTCACTTTCAATATCAAACTTTCATGACCCTACCTCATGCAGCCCTTGTTTGACTGTTTGCCTCTTTCCTTGCACACTTCTCAGTAGGTATGTTATCTAGGAAATGGGATAGTTGTTCAATATTTTAGCAGTTACCCCTTTTGAGACTAGCCCATGGTATCTCAGTAGGAATGAGATATCTAGTTAGCAGATACTTTTGAAAATTCTGTTGTATTTGACTTAACCAGTAGATAGAAAATCTGTGGCAAAACCCAAGATAGCATGGCATTTTTTGTGAGTCTCCATGTAATACATTAGCTAGTGGACATTCTTTCTATTCCACCTGCCCCTGCATCATCTGCTTCACTGTTGAAATGAGTGGAACAGTTACATAATAAAGGACTGCTCAAAGTTAAGTATCACAGAATCCAACCTGATAGTGCTCTAACCATCAGGAGAGGATAGGCATTGTCCAGTTTTTTCTGTAGCCTACCTTTTGAAGCAGGCTCACTGGGCATGTCTACACATGCATTTACTTTAAACTACTCTAGAGCAAGGGTTTTCAACTTTTTAAAAGAAGTGTACCCCTTTTGGTGGTGGTGGCCAGACATGGGGGGGTGGGGCTTGCACACCACCGCTGCCACCCGCCACCCCATGCCACCACCACACCTCACCTGCACGCCACCCCACACCTCACACTGCTTTTCCATGGCTGGTTGCATGTGTGCAGAGGCAGGTTAAGGTGTACTGGGGTGAACACAAAATTTGAGGTCCACTGGCCCCATGGGAGCTGGGCTGTGGTGGGGGAGAGCCCCCTTTCCCTCCTGGTGCTTGCGGGAGAGACTGGATGGACCATGGCAGGCTGGGGGTGGGGAGGCACATGCCCATCTCTTCTCCCTGATCCCCATTCTCCAGTATGGCCAAACATGCACACACACAAACATGTACATGGGCACACGCTCTGCTCTTACTCTCTGCACATATATACACAGACACAAATGCATTCTCCCTGCAATGAACACAGAGATACATACACACATGCATGCACACACAGACGCACATGCACACACAAAGATGGACATGCAGAGACGCGCACACACGCACTCACACGTGCACATACAAACATGCCAATGCACACAGAGACACATGCAGACACACAGGTATGCATGCTCATACATACAGGGCTCATTGTAATTTGGACAAGTATATGCCACAGGTGAAATACTGCATAAATGCATCTGTGAAAGTACTAGTTAGCCATTTAAAAGTAAAATAGGATTCATCCTTTAGATTGCAACTGCTGAACGAGGGGCTGAGAGTTATATCAGGACGGTGAATAAGCTAGATACAGCAAAATTTCCCCGGGGCTTCAGACAATACCAGTAGTTCAGGACAAAATCTGTACTGCACCCAAGAATCTGGCGCAGTGATTAAACAGCCAGTGAGCCTGCAATATTAAATCTCATGCAATAAAGCCTGCATGAAGAGATAACCAAAGTTTAATGGTATATAGAACTCAAGATCTAACACTGCTAATTATCAAAGTTTAAAGATCGATTATACATTGCCATTAGAAAGAAAACTCTCAAAAATATAAACATGGACCAACCTCATTCAAATAAACCAGATTTTCATAAGTAAGTGCAATTAGTTCACTTTCAAATGTACATATCATTGTAATGCCCAGATCAATGTATTGCACTGGCAGCTCAGTTAAATGTATAAACCTCCAACTACATAAACAGATTTGTTTAAGATTTTTGCTGCTGAAGTTCTTAATTTCTCTCCATGAAAGGTTAATGGTTAGGTATTCCACAATACTTTCTTTATACTTCCTTTAACAGGTTTTGACAGGATGGGACCACAATATTCCTATTTACAAAGGTTGTTCCATTTGAAACACACTCAGTCATGAAGCTGTTAAAGTAGTGTTTTTTCCAGTATCTATCCCATAAATAAATCAGATAAGTGCTTTACTTAGTAGCTGTGCTAGAGCCCTGGGATGTCAAACATACACAAATGTGGAACAGAACTGTTGGCAGAATGATAGTGTCATACCTGACTTGCTGTTAATAGCTGAACAATGACTGCTACAGTGATAGAAAAGCTGGAGTACTTCCAGTCCTTATGTTATTATTCCGATCTCACCAGAAAATGAACACAAGAAAGTAGGATATTAAAGTGATGTGCAGTTAATACTGTCATAGATTACTGTTAGGGAAGCAATTTGAGGTCACCATTTAACTCTGAGACGATGTATACTCCCTACAATAAGGATTTTAAAACAGCTGTCCTCTTCATCTTTGTTTTGACTGCTGTAGTATTTGTATCTTTGGTACAAAGCTATAAACTGAGGTAGGTATTTAATTAAATAAATAGAAAAACAGCTTTACTTGTTAGTATAAAATGGCATTCCTTTGACATTCCAAGAGAGTCAAGGTTTTATGGCAATAATGTAGATTACTATTCTCAGGGGAAAGACTGTATAAAACAGAAGCATGACCTCTTATTATATCTTTTAGTTCTAAAATTCAATTAAGTGAAATTTTCTGAAAATATTTTAAATAAGCTGATTTTCCTCTTATCTGATGTTTTTTAATACCAGTAATTTCTGCTTGAAAAACTGAATATGAACCCTTGCTGTTACTGAAATCAGTGGTAAACTGTCCACTAAATTTGCATATTCACATGTAATTTTCAACTAATTTATCTAAATTAAAAATGTATGAATAGTCTCTTTAATATTTGTGTTATTTTTTCAAAGCCATCTAGAACCTTTAGACACCCAGAAGCTGGATATTCAAGTTGGCTAAACAGTGTTACAAATTTCAGCCTTTACTATGTGATGCAGAGGCAGTGTCACCGTTCCTTTACTTAATAGTGCTCATTTTCTGGAAGTGTGACAAAATTTAAAAACATTGCTTTTGGAGGGCAAAACAAACAATCAGCAATTCCTTTGCTAAACGCAATGTAAATCAACTGTAATGATATATTCTGATATATTAGGCTATTTGTTTTGTTTACCTTATGTCAAAGTAACTGAGAAGCAGTCATGTATTTCCTTGTTACTAACAGTGTATTTACAGAAGTTTGAGATGGAAGAGAGAGAGGGCATTTCTAGACCAGTTCAATGCCATGCATTTATGATCCATGCAGAAATCAGTTGTCAGTTACTATATTTTTCTTGCATACCACACGCACCCTTTTCCCAAAAACAACCTTTGGTGGTTTGATTCCTGTTGCTTTGATTCCTTTTTCGAAACCAACTGCCTAGCAGCAGCAATAGCATTTCTTTTCAGGTAGCTGAGGGAGTCATTTGATTTAATGGCTCATTGTTCTTCACTCCAGCGACGTTAATGATCATCTCTCCTTTTTAATGGCCCTGATGTTCCATTAATCAAGCTATCCTTTCTTCTGGCAGTATTGCTCCCTGCTAGATATTCTTGGTTACTTTTCTATTTCACAGCCTTGCATAGTCCTTGCTCTATGCAGACATGATTCTGGAAAAAATATCTCCATTCTGCCTTCCCAAAACAAGGTGTATATCTTATCCCAGGGCATGCTGTGTGTGAGAAAATGCATTATTTTAGGTTCAAGTAGATGACGTGCAAGATCTTTCTGTGGGAAAAGTCTTCCAGCTATTTAGCCTGGATTTGGGATGTTTTAACTAGATGACCTAACCCTTTGTTATAAGCACCTTGTAGCACCTTTGTTATGATTCCTCTCCCTCCTTGGATTTACTTCTTAAAATGTCTGCAGATTTTTATGCTGGACGCTTGTTTTCTGTTTAGCTTTTTTAACCATTCCTTTTATGTCACTTCCACCTTGATCATTTTGCTGGCTTTTTTGTAATATCTTCTCATTCGTTAATATTTTTGGTAATCAAGTGTCCAGAGATTTTGGCAGAGTTTTATGTCTGAATATTAGATTTCATTAATTGATCTGGCAATTGAATGTTGCAGAAGCATCCAGTGGTATTGATAGGCACATCCTATGCTAACTTTAAACAGACATATTTGGATCTTTTTTCCTACTATATCCGTATGTTCTACCTAGTCCTAGTCTACCTTTTCCACCTCTGGACTGAATGACCCACCCGAGGTCACAGGCAGATGGGCAGGAGCTAGAACTTGGCTACCATTGCTGCTTTTTCATGTGGCAGCATGGAGAGAGAATGCCCCCATATCAGCAGACCAGATCCAATGGCTGCACAGGTATTGATTCTGGGCTGATGGTTGCCAACCTGTAATCTAGTAAATTGCCACAAGCAATGCTGAGGCTTTACTGTTCTTCTTTCTCCTCTAGAAAAGTAAAACATTAGAACTTTCTAATATTGTCCTATAACCTTTGCATTCAGAGATTTTCACCCTGCCAAACAATGTCAGCTTGGATCCCCAACTGCTAAGAGAAGCTGGAGCAAGCTGCTTATGAGCATGACTGAAAGCAATGCGCAGCTCAGTGCAGAACAGTATATCGCATCTTCTCTTTACTTATTCAGGTAGAGTAAGGGCACAGCAAACCCCATACGCTAAAGCGTGGAAAAGTTATTTTTGCTGCATAGAATAGGGATTTGAACAGGATTCACTTCTGTGAGGTTGGACTGTTTATAAAACATACTATAGTATTACTTAAGAAATTGCCCAGTCCAGTGAATTGTTGTTGGTTAGATTTTAACTTCTGAATCTGTCCTACATAAGAGTAAATATATAGCTGGACTGTCCCAAAAACAGTGGGAAATTAATTGTGACTTAGTTCTTTTTTCTCTATGAGGGAGCACATTTCTTCAACCCTTCTGAAGCTTGCCTATTTTGTTGCAGTGTGCTCCTAAACTACTACTCTGGCCAGTGTGTAGTAGCAGGAGATCTTGGGTTTCTACCACTTCTTTTGGGTTAAATACTTTATAAATACATAATAAGATCTTACAGTTTAAAACAGAATGGGGCGAGGGGGAACAAATGCTTGGCTGCTGCCGTGGGCAGCAAAAATGGGCATAGACAGGTTACGTGATTTACCAAAGATCATACAACAGGTTAGTGGCAGAGCTGGGGATAAACTCCAGTTCTGTTTCTTTTCTTGCTCTTAGTTTTAATAAGTCCCAGACATAACACTGAAGAATCTAAGATCATAATTCACCCCAGATGCAAAAACCATCATCATGAATACATTGGGTTAGAGAGGCTTTACCACAGGGGTGTCAAACATATGGCCACATGGACTGGATCCAGGCCATAGAGCTGGGTCATCTGGACCACAGCCTTGATGGAGAGGACCTTTCTGCTGCTCTAGCCAAGCACCCAGATGATGGCCACAGTCCTGGAGCTCCATCAGCACTGTGGGAAAGAGCTTACCATGGCAGCAGCCAAGCACTAAAGAGCTTCATTGCTGGAGTGCCAGCAGCGTCATAGGAAGCCCGTGGCAGCAGCCAAGCATCCCGAATGCCCAGTTCTGGACCAGAAGGGAAGGGTCCATGGGTCTGACCCATCCCACAACATTCATCCAACCTGCAGTCCAATCCTGCATTTTACACTCTTGCTGGAGCATAGTTTTAAAGGTTACTCCTAAACCAAATATCTTGTACAGTGGGACATTATTCTTGACATACCATCAGGGTGCATCAGGCAGAACTCTACTAAAACAGGCTTCAAAATAAGATACATGGCCAGTCAGAAAGCTCTAGTGCCTTTCTTAATTATTTATGAAGAAGCTGTCTTTGGAAGACCTTTTAAAGAAAATCTAGGAATCTACATGACATTTTTAACAGTGATTAATTTAAATAAAAGTGTCCTTATTTTAGAAATTCTTGAATTACTCTGTGATGCTATTTGCTTCACTTAAAGTAAAATTCATTGTATGGTTTGATGGGTGGATGCCAAGTGAAGAAATAACCCCTCCCTCCCTTTTCTTATAGGGCACATATGCATACATTGGTCCATGTGAAGGCCGTGATTGTTCAGTTTGCCAGTGCTTTCCTGAAAAAGGATCAAGAGTAAGTGATTAAATTCTAATTATTATGTTGTTATTATGGGTGCACTGATAAAGATTTTTTTGACCTACACCAATGGCCAATTATTAACAAGCCATATTGGCCAATACCAATCTGATTGCTAACATGCAGCCTGGCAGCTTGGAGAGCAGCATTTGGTTGGTAAGTCTGTTGTGGGGAAGGGACCTGGGTGGGGTAGATCAAGGTCGCTGTGGTGAGGGAGGGAGTGGAGCTGGGACAGGGGCAGGTGCTGCCTAGCCATGAGCAGTTCATCCAGGGGGCGCAGGGAGGGGGAGTGCCTCCTGCCACTGTGCGCACTCTTGGGGGGGTGTCCCCCCTAGATTGGTGCATGGGGTGAGGGCAAACTGCCGCTGCAGGCTAGGGCCAGGGGGTGGCACTGGGCTGTTCCTGGCAGGGGGGGTTGGGCCAGGGTTGTGCTCAGGGCGGGTACTGGGAGAGGAGTTATGGCAGCGGTGGCCTACATGCTCTCCTCCCCACATCCCCCCAACAGACTTATCAGCTGGACACTGTTCTCCAAGTTGCCAGGCTGGCCACGTTATGCTGTAGCTGCACACAGCATTTATCGGCAACATTATCAGCCACATCAGCCAAAAAAGCCAATTGCCGATAATGTCAATTTTCCTTTTATTGGTGCTGATATGATATGGACTGATGTATCGGTGCATCTCTACTTATTGTAAAATACTGGTCATTTTGGCTGCTTGCAGTCATGAAAAAAAAAGGCACTTTACTTTAAACTCAGTGTGTTCCTACACCGAGCCAGCTTATGCCCAGAATAGGCAGCACGTTAGTTGGACCTGGCTCACCTGATGTGTATAGACTGGGCGTTTTAATGGGGCTTTTTTGACACATCTGTCTAATAGCTGATTGAATCAACTTTTTATCTGAAAATGCCAAAAAGCCCCACGGAAGCATCCAATTTATACAGATACTATGGAGCTGGATCAAAGTAATGCACAGCTTCTTCTGGTAACGTGTGGTTTTTGGAGGTTTTTTTTAACATCTGCAAGCAGACTTTGTGCCTGTCTGTATTATTCAGTGTCACTATTACTGGTCAGTATTGGCACTTAGAATCGTAGAAGTTGGGTCGGAAGGGACCTTGTAGATCTTCAAGCCCGACCCCCGACCTGGGCGGGAAAAAAAGACTGGACTCAAATGAGTCCAGCAGGTAGGCATCAAGCCTCTTCTTAAAGATCCCCAGGGTAGGAGCCAGCACCACTTCCCTAGGAAGTTGGTTCCAGCTCCTAGCCACCCTAACTGTGAAGTAGTTCTTGCTGATGTCTAATCTAAATCTACTCCCTAATAACTTGTGTCCATTGTTCCTTGTCATGCCAGGGGGCGCTAGGGGAAACAGCGTCTCCCCTAAACCCTTCTGGTCCCCCCTAGTGAGTTTATAGACAGTCACCAGGTCCCCTCTCAGCCTTCTCTTGTGAAGGCTGAACAGGTTTAGGTCCCGCAGTCTTTCAATGTAGGGTCTGCCCTGTAATCCCCAGATCACACGTGTGACCCTCCTCTGGACCCTTTCAATGTTGTCCACATCCCTCCTGAAATGGGGTGCACAGAACTGGACGCAGTACTCCAGCTGTGGCCTGACCAGTGTCGTATAGAAGGGGAGGATCACCTCCCTGGCTCTACTTGAGATGCACCTGTGGTTGCACGACAAGGTGCAGTTAGCCCTGCCAACTGTGACCTCACATTGTCGGCCCATGTTCATCTTGGAGTCAATAACAACTCCGAGATCCCTTTCTGCCTCCGTGCTCTCAAGAAGGGAGTTTCCCATTCTATAAGTGTGCTGCTGGTTTCTACTGCCCAAGTGCAGCACCCTGCACTTGTCAGTATTGAAATGCATCTCGTTTATGTCAGCCTACTCCTGTAACCTATCCGGGTCTTGTTGCAGTCTTTCCCTCCCTACTAGCATGCTCACCTCACCCCAAATTTTGGTATCATCAGCGAATTTAAACAGGTTGCATTTCACCCCGTTGTCCAAATCGCTGATGAAGAAATTGAACAGCGCAGGCCCAAGGACCGAGCCCTGGGGGACTCCGTTGTCCACTTCCCCCCCCCACCCTCTGAGTATGACCCTTGAGCCAATCTGCGATCCATCTGACTGTGTAGGCATCAATGCCACAGTCGCCTAGTTTTTTAATGAGGATGGGGTGGGAGATGGTGTCAAAGGCCTTGCTGAAGTCTAGAAAGACTACGTCCACAGCAACACCTGCATCCATTGCCTTTGTGACCTGATCATAAAAGGCAATCAGGTTGGTCTGACAAGAGCTGCCTCTAATGAAACTGTGCTGGTTGCCCTTGAGCATCATTCCTGAAGCCGGCCCATCACAGATGTGCTCCTTGAGGATCTTCTCAAAGAGTTTCCCAAGGCTAGAGGTAAGACTGATGGGCCTATAGTTGCCCGGGTCCTCCCTCTTCCCTTTTTTGAAGATGGGGACCACATTAGCTATCTTCCAGTCATCTGGCACCTGGCCCGAGCACCACGAGCGCTCGTAGAGCCGTGCCAAGGGCCCTGCAATAGCCCCAGCTAGCTCCCTCAACACCCTGGGGTGGAGAACATCTGGACCTGCTGACTTGAACACGTCCAGCCCCTCCAGAAGCTCTCTAACCCGGAAAGACAGAAAGGCCTGTCAAATCTAAAGCTGCCATGGGCATGTAGTGTCAAAGATGTGGAAGGATATAGATCATTTATGGACAGATTGTCCACCAGAGGTAGGCTTGTAATAATGTGGTAGTCTTCAGTTTAAAGAGATAATGGAGTTTTCAGGATCACCAGAACAATGAATAGAATGCAGCTTTTAAACACTTACTTTGAAATCAGTCAGCTTTTTCAGATTTTGTCTAAACGTCTAGTTAATGGAAAATAGTTGTTTGCCATCTTACACTTATATCTTTACAAGAGTTTAATTTTTATTTTCTTCAGGTTGATGTGAAATGTTGTTTGTTTTCCTTAATCTTTATGACCCTTTTCAGGATTTTTAGTTAACCAAGTGGATGTCTTAATTATAAGTAAATCTCAGTTGTTGTTTCTTTGCATTGGCTTTAAAGTATGAAATACAGCATGGATGTTTTCATTTAATGAAATACCCCCTTCATAGAGGTTCTGTAATGCCCACTAGGTAAAGATATGCCAGGGTCTGATAGTATTTGCAATCTAGATACATTGCTACTCTTTAAAAAAAAATAAAAATGTAGACCTGCTGTAACCAGTTTATGGCAAAATATGTAGCAATAGAAGAAATACTAAATGAGACTGGTGGGGAAGATTCAGAAAGTAACAAAAGTCTGTTGATTTGGAACTGGATACATTCCCTTATTTGCAAGCAACTAAAAAACTGATTCTTAAGAATTGAATATTTTCTTGCAAATCATTAAATGTGAAATTTCAGGACACGTCAGAAAGCATAAATATCACAGCTTAATTTCAAGAAAAATGTAGAAGGAAAGTCCTTTTTGGTAGGTAAGGTTTTACTTCTACCATAATGGGTCCTGTTCTCACTTGGTAGGAACCAAACAGTGTATAAAATGGAACACAGGCTAGAGTCCTATACAGCATACACATTTTTGAGCTTATATTTATTACTGTATTTCATAGCGTATAAGCTGAGGTTTGAAGCCAAAATATTTACCTTTAAATTTCCACCTTGACTTTTACACTGTTCCCTGCAAGCAGCGCTGCCTGGACCCCACACTGGCAGCCTGCCACCCAGAAATGCAGTGTGCTGGTGGGCTCCAGGGAAGTTAGATCAGACTCCTGGGAGCTCAGGCAGCACATGGCCTGTTGGCAGCCCTCCTGGCTGGCCCTGGGCAGGGGGCACCACCATGAAGGGAAGGACCAGGCCCCACAGCTCAGGGGCTGCCCAGCCCACCAGCAGCTCACCCCTGGGCACACGGGAGGGGGTAGATTCTGCCAAAAGCAGGATTGGGCCTCTCACCACTTCTGCCTTCAGCAGGCTGCTGCGGCTGGCAGGACACCTGGCACTACCCAGAAAGGGTCTGCCTCACCCAATGAGCAGTGCGGGGTGTCAAGCAGGGGTGCAGGGTGTCAAGCAGGGGTGTAGCCAGGCAGGCCCTGAGCTGCAGGGGACCCAGTCCTTCTTTCTGTGGTGATGGTGCCCCTTGGGGCCACCTGAGTGGGCTGCCAGCAGGCTGTTTGCTGCTGGAGCTCCCAGGGGCCTAATCCAACTTCCTCGGAGCCCGCCAACATGTCATCTCTCCCACGAGCCCGTCCCAGCTTCCAGCACCTCTCACACCATCCCCACCATCTTCTGCAACTGCCAGCACACCCAGCCACGCCCCCCACCAGTGAGATGGGGTCAATTTATACACCGGATTACAAAAATCCTAATTTTTTTGTATGGAAACGTGGGGTCGACTTACACATGGTGTTGATTTATACACCATAAAATATGGTACTTCTGGCTTTGCCAGGCCACAAGATGTCATTGTTTCTCTGTGTCATCTCTCTGTATCTTCTGGATACCCGCCAACACAGATGACATACAAGACACTGGAGCACAGCTGGTGGGACTGCTTCACACTGGGGATCTAAATACCATCAACAAATTATTTGTTTAACCTCCTCTAATTATTAGGGGTGTGTAAAATGGGCCCTATTCAATTTGGATTAGGATTCAGCCCAAATGAGGGACAGTGATTCAAGTCATTGATTTGGATCACTGTCCCTGATTCGATTTGACCAAATCCAAATCTGAAGATTCGATGCTTCTGGTCCACTCCTGGGTCTGTTGCTGAGCACACTGGGGACCCCTCGCACTCCTGTGGGATGCTCCATCCGCCCCAGTATCACAGCATTCATGAGCTGCCTGCTGCCTTGAAGTATGTAGAAAAAACATTTAAAGCTGTGTCTATATTCAAATCATTGAATTTTTCCGAATCAAACTGGAACCCTCCAAATCGATTTGGAGAAGTTAAAGGGTCTCCTGATTTGATTCAGATTCACCACCAAATCAGGCTGAATCTCCACCGATTCAAATCAGCAACTGAAGCTTCGCACAGCCCTACTAATTATATCAGTTAAATGGTCAACTGAGAATATATATCTAGTCCTGGTTGGGTCACCACCTGCCCCGCCCCACTTTGGGGGAGGGGCCACAGCCACAGCTGCCTGCCTGCCTGGAGCTCCACGGGGAGCCAGGGGCTGGGGGCTGTGCACAGACCTGCACATACACAGCTACTGCTGGAAGCTGCTCCCCAGAGCCTTTGATGGTTGGCGGAAAAGGCAGTGGCAATCCTTGCCAGACAACACAGTCCACATAAAGCCACAGGGGGCAGCAACAGGTGAGGGGCTTTTCCAGCCCACTGCAGCTACCAGCAGGCTGGGAGGGAGGGAGCAGACTATAGTACCAGTACTCCCTCACCCCTCCCACTTACCCTTCCCCTTCTCTTTCTCCTCACCCCTCCCTCCCTCCCTTCTTCCTCCCTGATGCCCTTCCTGTTTCTGGGCACTGCACTGCTTCCCTTCCCTGTGCTAAATGTTAACCAATAATTACAAGTGTAACTATACTTATTGTTTAAGTGTTTAAAGACTTAACTTTTTACATCCATATTCAATACCCGTAGGCTGAGTATTGTATTTTTAAGCTCTGATTGTTCCCTGCTGTTGAACATCTGAACCTGATTTGGATGTGGGGGTGAAGAACTCACTGGCCAAGTTCATGGACAATATCAAGTTATGGGGAAGCATAGTCATGCTTGAAGCTAGGCTGCAGATACAGGTGGACCTAGGGAGGCTGGCAGGTTAGGCGGATCAGAATCAAATGAAGTTCAACACTGAGAAATGTAAAGTGCTGCACCTGGGGACAAGCCCCACCCCCTACACATCCACAGGCTTGGCAATGCCAAACTGACCAGCACCATGAATGAAAGGGACCTGGGGGTAATAATAGACCACAGTATGAATATGAGCCAGCAATTTGATGCTGTAGCCAACAGGGCAAATAATACTGTGGCATGCATCAATCGATGCATCTCCAGCAAAACTAGGCAAGTGATTCTTTCACTCTACTTGGCATCGATGAGACTGCAGCTGGAGTACTGCATCCAGTACTTGGTGCCACACTTCAAGAAGAACATGGTAAAGCTCGAGAGAGTCCAGAGAAGGGCCACCCGTATGATCAGAAACTTGCATGGCAGGCCATACGAGGAAAGGCTGAGGGACCTGGGACTCTTCAGCCTGAAAAAGAGAAGGCTGAGAGGGAACTTGATAGTGGCTTACCACTACATCAGTTGTACTTCAAGGGCTCAGTGAACAGCTGTTCACCAGGGCACCCTTGGGGAAAACCAGGAGTAATGGCCATAAGCTCCTGGAAGACTGTTTCAGGCTCAACATCAGGAAAAACTTCTTCACAGCTAGGGTGACCAGACTGTGGAATAAGCTCCTTCCAGAGGTGGTGCAATTGCCTACCCTGGAAATCTTCAAGAAGAGACTTGAATGGTCATTTGCCGGGGTCACCTGACCCCAATTGTCTTCCCTGCCTGGTGCAGGGGGCTGGACCCAGTGATCTTCCGAGGTCCCTTCCAGCCTCGCAATCTATGAATCTATCTATGAATCTATGAATCCTGGACCATGCCACCTGCATTTAGTTGGTCCATCTCTCTAGGAATTAGGTGTCTTAAAATCTTTGAAGATCTGGGCTCATGTCACTATAGTATATATTGTGAAAAATACACGTTAATATAAAATTTATAATAGTTAAACAAACATAATTCTGAGAATTCCATTTTATTATGAAATAATTTTGAAGCCTTCATATTGCTGAAAAATTCTCCCAAATTTAACAGAAGTTTATATTTATTACTGTTAACATTTGTTTACATCATAAAAAGTGTTGTGCATCCGCTTTATGGAAAATAGCAACATTAATCATCATCAGTTGAGATGTGAACAAAATGAGATAACTTGATGTATGTACATATTTCCTGAAACAATCCTGTATGGGTTTCTGTGGTGTAAGATTACCTCAAGTCTTCTTCCCTCCTTGTTTCTGAATAGCTAACAATAAAACAGGCTCCTTTGCAAGCCACTTTTTGGTTTTTAAATTCTGGCATACCTGACAGTCTTTGCAGTCCCTTTGGAGCCTACCAATCACAAAGTAACCTATGTTTACTTTACTTTGAAATTTAGCTACCCAAGAGCCAAAACATCAAGTTTACTTACATTTTAATCTTAGATGTGATAGGACCAGTGGATCATGTCGGACACCACGAAGCAGTGCATCAGCTTGGCATAGTGGTGGGAGATGTGTCAGGCACACAGGACGCTCTTGTTGCTGGGGTCCCAGGCTTTGAGCATTCCCGTGATGAGCACATTGACCATCACGTCATAGCCACAGCCCCTCAGGATGTCAGCCAGTGGGACGTACTTCTCCCACTTGCGAGCCCAGGCATTGGTGAAGGTGCCGGTTCTCAAAGGGGATGGTCACATCCACGATCATGATCTTTTTGGCCTCTTCATTCATGACCACGATGTCGGGATGCATCTGGCTCTCACAACCTGGGATGGTGCAGTTCGTGGAGATCTCTCCTGCTGCAGCCAGGATGGCCCTCACCAGGAGGCCCTGGCAAGCATTGTGGCAGAGGTGCCAGGCTCTGGTGTGCAACCTGCAGCTGCACAGCACAGGGGAGAGGGTCTCTGCCATGTAGCCACACCGTCAGCACCTCTTGTCCTGGAGGCGAAAGCAGATGACCCTATTCAGAGGCAGGTACTTGAGGCAGTTGCAGTGGAGGAAGTGCCAATCCATGAAGTGTGTGAAGCTCCCACTGGGCATGAAGTGGTTGCTGGAGTCCCACTTTGAGGTGATGTTGAAGACCTTGCCCTGGTCAGGTTTGGCCCTCAGGTCGCCAGTGTACTTGTTTTCGGTGGCGTCCTTCAGGAACCACTCCAGGAAGGTCCTCATGCGGGGCGTCATGGTGATGTGGTCAGTGAGTGGGGCTGGTAGCAGGGATACTCCTAGCTCCAAGCACTCCTCAGTCCAAGTCCAGGTGCAGCCGATGCACTTCCCAAGGCGGCATGTGGTTTTGCGGGCTTGGCTCCACAGTGAGGCAAAGTCCCCACTGTCTCTGCCAAACTCGCTCTGCAGCGAGCCACTAAGGAAGGTGGCCAAGTCATGTCCGCTCAGTTGCCTCGCAGTTCTCTTGTGGGTGGTCTCCTCAGGGGTGCTGGCAACAATGATACTTACCGTCAGGCCCAGGCAGGTCTGGAGGTGGAAGGCATAGGTGACCACTGCAATGTTGCAGAGGTGTTCCATGTGGGGGATGTTGGTGCATCCCTGTCAGTAGGGGACGTGCAGGATTTCATTGCTGGCCTTCAGCAGCAGGTGCAGCCACTTCTTCAGCAGCCACTAGATCTCAGTGTCCGCCTGCTTGAGGGGAGCCTTGGGGAATACCGAGCCTCTCAGGATAAACGTGACATGGAGGATGAGGAAGGTGTTCACTGCATCTATCTTCTGCCAGGGGGCCAGCAGCGATGAGTCCAGCTTGTGGGCGTCCTGCACGATCCCGTTGATGGTCTCTTCTGGCATCTTCCTGGCCCGGTGGCTGGTGGGCATTCCCCAGGTGGCAGTAGACATCACTGTCGTGTAGGTACCTCATTGCCTGGCTCTGGATCATGATGGTGGAGTCCAGGACGCGGCTCTTCTGCCTGCCATCAATGTGCAGGGAGGCGCAGGCCCATCCACCTGGCTGCCTCGGATGTCATGTCCAGCATCTAACTATAAAAAATTTCTAAGGAAGTCAAGGTAACTCAGTCCCCAGAGACATCAAGGGCTGGACCCTATTCCTCCTATTAGATGTACAAGTAGGATTCTACTCTACCCTTCTTGAGTCCCCGAAAAAAAATGCAATAGGTGGAAAGATCCTTGAGATTCTATGATATCACCTTCAGGCTAAGATGAAGCATGCTACAAAACTAGATATTTTAACAGTTTTTTCTGGGACTTGAGCAAGCTGGAATAGGATTGCACTTAGATGCCTAAGTACCTGTTAGGTGGCATAGGTCTGGCTCAAGTCTCTGAAATCATATACAGCTGGGCCTTGATTTACATGGGTTGTTTTTTTTTGGCATGGTTTCAGTTATGCATAGCCAATTAATTGTGACCCTTTATTGTTGTACACGGTATGGATTCACTTTTACATGTTGCAGCATGGTCACCAAGATGTTCAGATGTGTCTAGAATCAGCTGGTCACATCCTGAACCCCTCCACCACACTGCTCTCAGTGTAGCTGGTAAGTATATTGTGTTGGTGGAGGGGGGGAGGAGGGAAGAGGCATGGGGGGTGGGGCAGATCAATGGACCCTGCAGTGAGGGAGGGAGTTGGGCAGGCATTGCCAAGCTGGAGTGGGGCAGGCACGAGACAGAGCCGCAGCTTGTCCGGGCAGTGTGGGGAGGAGGGCAGCTCCCACTGCTGCACGCACCCAGGGAGGGCATGGGGTGAATGGGGTGTGTGCCCCCTGGATCTGCGTGGGGCAGGGCAAGCTGCATCTGTGGGCTGGAGCAGGGGCTGCACAATGCTCTTTTCGGTGGAGGCTGGGCTTGGGGTGGGTGGTGGTGGCACTGGAAGGGGGCTATGATGAAATTTGGTGTGTCTGCAGCCCCCCTCCGTAACCCCATCCCAGTGCCGCTGCCACCCACCCCAAGCCCTGCCCTCCACAAGAAAAGCCCAGCACAGCCCTGGCTCCAGCCTGCACTTTAGCCCATCCTGCCTGCCCTGCACAGATCCAGGGGCATGCCCTCCCAGAGTGCACGCAGCAGTGGGAACTGTCTCCCCTGACCCTGCAACCCCCAGAAGAGCCACAGCTCCATCCTGCACCTGCCCTGCCCCACCCTATACTGGCTGGCAGCATCAGCCCCTACCTCACTCTTCCCTCACCACGGGGGCATTGATCTCTTCCCCCCGCACGCCCCTTCCCTCCCCTTCTACCACACCAGACTTACCAGCTGCATGCAGCTTTCCAAGCTGCTGGGATCTGTTCCTCACTGCCTGCATGCTGCACTGTGGTTGCATGCATGCACTGGCACATATTGGTCAAATTATTGGCCTCATCTGGACCCGAAACCATTATTTCCCATAGATCCTTGGTATCTTTTTACATAATTTCTATTTGCATGGTGTTTTTTCATGAATGTAACTACTGTGTAAATCGAGGCCTGACTGTATAAATGCTGGCAAAATAGTGGGTCAGACTCACCCCTAACCACAGTTTCATTAGAAACAATGAAATTGTATCTGTTTTCATCAGTGGTGAATTTTGCCCAGGGGTTTTATGCTTCAGTGCTTTTCTACATGTAGTATACCTTTTCTAACATTAAAAAATAAAATTTGTTTTCTGTTAAACAACATGGTATTAGGGAATGGAAATGGCTTACTCAGGAAAGTGAATAGTAACATTTTCTGTGTTTTAGCAAGATTATAAACTATGTACAATCTGAAGTAACTTTCTACTCACCCTAAATCGGTTCTTAATCTAGAGAACCTTGAAATGCAATCCTTTTGTGCTTCTTAGTGAGTTTCTAGTGTAGACACTGGGGGCGAGGTTGGCCCAGGTTCTAAGGTGAATGGTTGACAGCCCCAAGTGCTCATGGTGCAGCCCTGTCAGATTCCAACAAATCTGCAAATTTTGCTAAAAACTTTGTCACAAGGATGCAAAAAAGGAAGGAAAATAAGTTTAGGCACTATTTTTTTCTGCTTAATATGAAATATGTAAAAGACATCGGGCTTGATCTAAAATCAACTGTTTCTAAATGGGCTTAACATTAGGACCATATGAGATATGCCTGCCCCAGCTCCACTCCCTCCCAGCTACAAGTTTAAATCCAGGATATTTATTTTATCACTGTAGTTGCATGACAGATTTGCTAATATTTGTACATGCATCCAGAGACAGTGATGGGCATAGTTTTATAAACTGTAAGACAACAGCTGAAAAAGTGAATCTATAGTATATTCTTTATAGTGACTATTTTTCAGTATATCTCAAATACTTGTAATCAATAGTATCTTAAACATATGATTCTATGTAGCTCCAGACTATGGTAATGTCAGGCATTTCTGATTATGCAGAAAATACAAACATTTGAGTCTAAAAAATGATGATATCTTGCCATCCTGTGAGCAATGCCAGATTGCCATATTGCATAGTCAAGGCTATGGTTAAAAAATAGTTTTGTGAATTACAAAATATAAAACTTTACCTATAGTTTAGAGAGAATATTGACTTTAATATGCTTAACTGTGTTTCAGGTGATATTACTGTGGAATTACAAGTATTCTCTATGCTTCCCTAGAACATGTCCAGATTTGTTTTGTGTCTTCTTACAGACAAGTATAAATCAACATGATTTAATTGTAATTAATAAGGATAGGTGATCTGTGACATTTGTTTATGCTTTATAATGTTAAGACTGATAGGAAGCTAAAAATGTTTCAGTGTGTGCCATGCAACTGTAGGCTTCCTAAATAAAAAGTGTAAGGTTAAAAACTTTTAAGAAAGAATGAGAGTCTAAAATTAAACTCTTATGTCCACATTTAGTTCTCCAAACACATGGAATGGTTTTCAGATGTGCTAAGAGCTCAGAATTTCCCAAAGACTTCTCAACCTGACTGTTAGGTCTTTGGCATTTGTTTCTATCAATTTCTTATATGAAGCATATACAGTTAATAAAGGCTAGGAATTGGGGGTGTAAAAAAGGTATGTGCCCAACTGTGATTGAATATTAATGGTAGTGGGTCCTTAACTCCTATTTTTGTCTTTTAAAAATCTCCCCCATACAATGACAGTATAAGAAAAATTCTTCACCATTCCATGGCGGGATAATTTGAGAAGGTGATATGCCTAAAGAAAGGACGAAACTACCATACCACAGTAATAAACAATACAAACAGCCATAGGCATGCTTGAATGGATGGAACCTCTGATTGTTGAAAGGAAATCAGGAAAAAACAGAGGGACATGAGCAAATAGTCATTGCTATTTGATTGCTGCTTAAGTCTTAATTTTAATTTTCTGGATTTTGTGAATGTTTGTTTGGTATAATAAAAGCAATCCTAAATTCTTCATCATAACATCCTGATACATGAGCTAAATCTTAACTCTGTTTTATATAGCTTCTCTAATAAATTTATATATATATATTACTCTTCCAAATGTAGAAACCTGTAGTTGTGCACAAAGGGTTGCATTTGCCCAGTTTATGTAATCAAAGACTCAGTCTGTGAATACAAATTAGGTATGTGCACATGGCTGTTTAGGAGTTTAATAACCCCTGTGTTGGTGCAAATACTTGATTTGCATGTGCACATCAGGAATTTGCATGCATAAACTGGCATGTGTAATTGTATATGTTCAGTTATGCATACATAAGGCCCAAATGCTACAAGCACTTGTATGAGTAACTCTAATTGGACAAATAGTCCATTTGATGTCAGTTGGAATATTCACACATATGAAATTACTTATGTGTAGAAGGATCTGCAAGACTACCTGAAATTTTAAAAATCTTGTGCTTAGATTATGTCTGTACATGGCAGGGGAACAATGTTGCTGAGTTATCCAAGCTAACTCTGCATTCACTAGGTCTCAAACCAGAAGCTGTGAAGCTGCATTAGTCCTGCACTGCATTGCACTGCACTGCACCTGACCTGATCAGCAATGTTAAGAAGCAGTATTTATTAGCCAAGGTGCAACCCAACACTAACGTAACTATGCTAGTTTCTGTTGAGAAGGTAGGGTGTTCAGAGTTATTTTGAATCATAAAGACTTCTATGTGTGAGCTGGCATGTTTGTTGCTTGCTCATGGACATTGTTCTGCAAGAATTAAATAATGGATACTTTGAAAAATATACAATAAAATGAATAATTAAAAATAAATTTATTAGGCAATAGAAAGTAGCCAGTGGGTCAAGTTTAGGGTGGGGACTCAGATTGCTAAAGGATTGGGAACTCCCAAAGCCAAAATTGACAGACACACAGCCAAACCTCTGCATGTTTATTAAACTCTGTCTCCTAGGCTAAGTACAGACATTCAAAAAGCCTGAGCCTGAATTGATAGAATCTTTGCATGTTAGTCTAAATTGTGTAGATTGAACCAAGATGCATGGACAACTGGTGCCACCTTAACACGTGCCCCCCCAGCGACCAGTCAGTGACTTGGGCGGGGGGGAAGGTGTCTCTCCCATGCCCAATCTTGCTGGTCCCACTAGAGCCAGTCAGTGACCAGGGGCGCCTGATCCTATTCTGTACATAGAGTACATTCACATATAGTTCCTGTTCTAATTGAAGACAATGTCAAAACTTTCATTGATTTTACTGGCAGCAAGAACAGAATTTACTGCAACAACATAGCTCAGAATCTTCCAAGGTGACTTTTGTGTTTTCCATTGCTGAGTACCTAACTTCATGCTCCTTAGATAGTAGATGGTTGGGGCTTTCTGAAAATTAGGTGTTTGTATAGGGCAGGAAAGGGTAATTATTTTGGCTGGAGGGCCACTTTAAGAACTTTGGTGAGCTGTTGCAGGTTGGGGTGGGGTGGGGTGACGGGGGTACTGACACAGCCTGGCATGGCAGTGAGGAGGGTGGTGCTGACCTGGTGCAGTGGGGTTATAGGGGGGGCAATTGATCCTATCTGGCCCGGGGCTGTCTGCCTTGCACCCAGTGCTGAAGGTGCTGGACAGAGCGGGTAGGCATGGTCTCCATGGAGACTGGCTGGGATCCCCTGCGTGCAGGACATGCTTAGTTAGGTGTATGGGATGGGGCCACAGGCACCTGGGAGCAGCATCTAGGAGTGGGATGGACAGGCGGGGCCAGAATTGTGGGGTGGTGACAGTGTGGGGCCAGAGCCTGGGGCAGAGCCGTGATTGCTCCCTGCACATCCTTGGGATGGGTGCTGGTTCCACAGGCAGCGATGTGCAGGGAGCAGTTCACAGCTCTCCCAGACTCCACCCTGGCCCCAGCCCTATGCTGTCACCACCCCACAATCCCTGCCCCCACCCACCTGTGCCACTCCCAGACACTGCTCCCTGCCAACCCATGACCCCATCCTATCCACCTGGTTGAGCCCTCTGCCCACAGGGGCTCAGGCTGGTCTCTATGGATACGCTGTTCACCTGCCTGCTCTATCTAATGCCCCCAGCGATGGGTGGGGGCAGACAAGCTGGAGTGCATGGACAAAGGGGCTGGGGCTGGGACTGGCACTGGGAGAGACAGTAGTGGTGGCAGCCAGAACGAGCCACCACTGCGGGGGTTGCCAGGAAACAAGTGTCCAGCCCTGCACCACCATTGCCCTGCTGTGCGATCAGGGGCAGTGAGACTGGCCACATTTGTCACAGCCTAGACTCCCCCCACACCAGAGCCAGGTGGAGCCAACAGACCTGCTGCAGGCTGAATAGAATCTCTTGGCAGACTGGATCTGGCCTGCAAGCCATATTTTGCCCACCCTGGTACAGGGTCTCAAGTTGGGAACCCAAAACAAGTCACTTTTGAAAATCTTGGCCAATTACTTTGCAAAACAATGCCAAGTGTTTTACTACACAGTTCAGAAGTATTTTCAGTCTTAGGAAGCATGATTAATTAAAAAAAAATGAGGCTTGTGGGGTTTTTTTAAGAGTCAGCTTCTTAATGCAGGTCAAGCCCAGGTTATGCAAAAATAACAGACAATAGTCTTGGCAAGTTCAGTTCCTGACCTAGACAATAAGGCAGTGAAAATCCTAAAGGAATGTATTCTCATCAGATGGCAGAGCAGGCATAATATTCTATTTAAACCATGCTAATTTGTAATTTCCATATGAGCATGACTACCTTCATCCTCTTTATTTGGACAGCTGTCCTAAGACTGTAATGCTGTGGTAGTCACATTGGATGGGCACAAATAATAGATGTTATGACATGGTATCAGTTTGGTCTTTAACAAAGCTCCCAGTCATTATCAATCTTTGAGCTGAAAAAAAGAGACAATCCACTGGCTTCCCATGGCATGCTAAAGTTGTATCAGCTGTCAAACGTATTGTGAAGTCTAGATCCAGTGAATCTGTTTAGTGACTTTACCACCTACTGAAGTCAGAAACCATGGAATCAATTAAATGCATACAGTAGCAACAACCAAAGATATGATGTATTGCATTTCCCAGGGTGCTTGTTGATTAATTATGATGTATTCTTGCTAAAGATCTCACATAGCATCTAAGCTTTAGTATGGGCAATTAAGATAATTATGTTATTTAGCTCCTAAACTGTTCAAATATTAGATTTTTTCTGTTGAAACTCTTAAAATAATTCACATAAATTAATAATTAAAAATATTTAAGTTGCTACAAAAACTGCTTTTGTGTTGAGATTGACACATCAAAGAATAGTGGTGCAGAAGCAAGCAGTAGAATACTGCCTTTTTTTCCTTGTTGATTATGAATTGTAAGTCATGTGAGATAGCACTAATGCATTTACTAAGAAACAAATGCACTACTCAACGGGTCACTGTTAGTGGAATTGTTATAGTGCCAGGGTTTATGAAACAGTTAGAACAATTTCATTTTGATGTTTTATTCAATTAAATTCATATTTCTTAATTAGCATAATCATGTCATAATTAAGTCCCCCTAGTCTTTTAATATCAAACATTAAAATGGCCTTGATAACTAAATTATGAGTATTTTTAACAGATGCTTTCCATTTTACAACAGAGGATTTGCAAGGCAATACCAAAATGCACCTTAGACAGACTACAATTCTTAAGGCAAAGAAATACTCAAATTAAACAACTCACAAAATCCTAACTGCCCATTCAGTGTTACAAACCATGCAGAATCTGCACAGCCTACAGCTATCAGATTGCTAGTCACAGCAGTCTACATTATTAACCATATAGCAAGAAAAATAACCCTTTGTATGCCCAAAGCCAAAGGACCAGATCCTGTACTACCCATTAGGTGCCTAAGTGTAAAATAAGTCCAACCTGCTTGAGTCCCTGACAAATTGTTAATACACTTACTGTTTTAACAGGCAATCATTAAGCTTTAAAATTAGGTCACAAAAAACAGCAAACAGGAGGAGAACCCACCCACCTTTTATATTACCTGTTTTTTAGGGACTTGAAATAGGATCACACTTAGATGTCTTAAGTCCACAAAAGGTCTCTAATCAGTTGAATAAGATCTACCCCCCAAAATTACTACTTTCTTGAGCAAATTACAAAGCCCAGGCCTGTATCTGTTCATGTCTGATCCTGTATTTGGGAGTTTTGCCATAGACTTCAACAGAAACAGGATGAAGTCCTAAGGGAAGAACCTCACTGAAGTCATAGGATGTGTATGGGGGAGGTGTTTCTGTTACCATCATACCATGCATAGTAATGGGCTCATCTCAGCCTGCAAGAGACCAGCAGAGCATCATTAATACGATTAGAATGTTATGACTTGGTATAAGTGTAGTCCAGACCACTCATAGAAAAAGAAAATGTACTGTGATGTGAAGTCTCATGGCCAAGACTCATCTGCAGGGGAAGTTCTGTGTCTTCAGTTTATATCTGAAAGAGACTTCCTATTTCCCACATGGTGATAAAAACATTTGATCAACTAGCTTGTTCCAAATATGTACTGATATAGTTGAATAGACAGATTTATTTGTAATCATCAGTGGTGCTTGGATGCCTTGGAAACCAACCAAGAGAGAATTGCCATCCTTTTCACAAAGCATAGCAGAGCACAGATCCGTGCTCAGCAATTGCATAGTCAAGTGAGTCCAAAGACAGGCAACATTCCAAAGATGGTGCTTGGTATTTCCAGTTAATATGAGGTTCAAAAGCAGATTCTGAATCAAAGAGGAGGCCCAAAGCTCTATCAGTTGCTGATTAGCACAGAACTATCTCACTACAAAAAAGGGAAGCAAAAATTTCTTCCACATCCCTACATAGTCAAATAGTCAATGCCTGGTGGTTTGTTACATCTAGCATACACAGTAAAGATAGGAATAACCCTGTCCATACTGTTGAGCCTATTATTATTCAGAGAACAGGATCAATCCAATACTTAAGCAAGTGGGAGGTGGTAGCTTTGGTCTCCTTGCCAAATTCTCACTCAGGCTTTAAGGACAGAAGGGATTATGATCATCTAGTCTGACCTCCTGCAAAATGGAAGCCATACAACATTATCCAGCAATTTCAATAGGTTGTGGCAAATTACATTTTTCCTATGCACATTTCTTCTGCTTTTTCAGCTGCGTATATTTGTTCTTGGCCTCTTGCTCAAAGCTGTTGTGCGGAGTTGCTGCACCATGTCGAACAGCTGTTGAGTTCCACTGGAGTGGGGAGATACATTTTGGCAATATAGAATGACAGAATCAGAGAGAAGTAGGGCTGGAAGGGACCTCCAGAGGTCATCCAGTCCAACCCCCTGCCTGAAGCAGTATTATCCCTATCCAAACCATTCCATACAAACCATAATCTAAACTTTATTTAAGACTGCTATCAACCTTGACACCCTAACTTGCCACAGGTAAAGCAGGGAAACCACAGCAGGCAATGTCCTGCTTCTATGAAATGTTGTCCATATACACTCAAGAGATCCTGGGTACAGGAAGGTAAAAGATCCACTACAGAGGAAGGTAAAACTCCCCACAGTCCATACCAGTCTGACCATGGGGTAAAATTCCTTCCTGATCCAAAATATAGTAATTGGTCTGACCCTGAATGGAGGGGCAAGACCCTCTGGCCAGGAACCTCTGGCTTTGGCCTCAGCAGGAGGATTGGCACACCCCAGTCAAATTCCCCAGCCCGTAGCCAGCACCCAAAGCCTCTGAAGAAGGCTTAAAGACTGTGGGTGGGAACTAGCAAAGCCCAGAGCAACAAGAAATACTTCTAGTAGAAAATAGGCATAGCTAGACCTAAATCACCCCAAGCAGTGGCTGTACAACCTCTTCTTGAACACTTCCAGTGATGGAGAGACCACAACTTTCCTAGGCAATCTATTCCAGTGCCTCAGTGCTCTAACAGAGAAGAAGGTTTTCTGGATCTCTAATCTAAACTTATTTTGCTGCAACTTCAAGCCATTGTCCACATTCTCCTCTATGCAGCAAGAGAGAAAAGGTGCTTAAATTCTTTCTGGCAACCCTTCAATTATTAGAAGACTGCTATCATGTCCTCTCAAGCACCTTTCCACAAGCTGAAAGTGCCTAGGTCCTTCAGGCTGTTCTCATATGACTTGCTTGCCAAGCCTGTGATCATCTTAGAGAAGATCCAAAGGTGGGCAACAAATTTCTTCACATCCTTTTTAAAATGTGCAACCCAGAACTGCACACACTACTCCAGATGAGGCCTAACTAGTGCCGAGTAGAGAGGACATGTCACCTCCCATGTCCTGCACCTAATGTTTCTATTGATGCATCTCAAAACTGCATTCACCTTTTGTACAACTGTATCACAGTAGCTGAAGGGATTGTTTACCCATAGTTTTTCCTGTAACTCACAGGGGTGGGTTAAGACTTAATTAGTAAATTAACTCATTGTGCATCAAAATAAAGAAATGTGAAAATACTGTTTATTCCTGGACTAATGTAAAAATATCTCATCTCTAAATGGTGAGACAGTTTAAGCCAATATCCTATCCCCCATATTAAGCAGAAAAATTGTGTATCCAAAAACTGGTGTGGGCATGAATATTTTGGGGTATGATGTGTTTAATTGGATAAACCTCATGGTCAGGTCTTAGTATGTTGTGCTTGAAAGTTTGTATAAAATGTTTCCCAATCATACAGTTGGTTCAATGAAAGATCTCTCACCCACAAAATATCCTGGACCATCATGGCTACCATACTCCAACACTACTAAGTAAATGGGAGGCACTTACAGTTCAAAGAAATGATTGCATTCATACAGAATCAGTTTACATAGACATATCTAGACCAGATAAAATTTATTTGAATTCCACCATTTCTTGGAGTTACTTTTCTATTGAAAATAACCGATTTCTGTCTATCTTCCTTTTAATTTACGATGTTTTAAAATATTTAATCCATTCTAATAAATCAGGTACGGGCACTTATTTGGGCCCATGGGCCACATAGGGAGTTTTGGTCAGCTTTCCCGGGCCAGGCCAGGTCATTACCTACTCCCCCACTGCACAATAGCTCACCAAAACTCCCAGGGCACTCAGCCAGGAGGGTAGGATGGGGCTGGAGACAGGCGGTGAGCAGCATCCAGGAGCGGTACAGGTGGACAGGGCCAGGACTGGGATCAGCAGTGACACTACGGGGACACAGCCCAGGGCAGAGCTGTGGTCTGCTGCCAACTTGCCCCTGTGATTGGCTGAGGTTCTGTGGCCAGGGGCATATGGGGAATGGATTGTGGCTCTGGGATGGGACTACGGGTGAGAAGTGAGCTGTGTTTGGGCTGGGTCCAGGATCTTGGGTTGGCAACAGTGTGGGGATGGGGCCCAGGGCAGAGCTCTGATCTGCATTCTGCTTGCCCCTGCCTGCAAAATCCATGCCTGTCACAGGGGTGTGCAGGCAGTGGATTGTGGCTCTGCTCCAACCCTGACCTTATGTTTTCACTGCCCCAAGATCCTGGTCCATGATCCTGACCTTGCCCAGCTGTCCTGCTCCCAAACACTGCTCCCTGCCTGCCTGTGGCCTCATTCCAGCCACCCAGCTGCATGCCCTGCCTATGTGGGGTTTGGCCCCAGCAGTGGGTCCAGGGCAAATGAGCTGGGGTGCCTGGGCAGCAGGGCTGGGTTCAGTGGCAGTGGCAGCGAGAAGGAGCTGCTGCTACCAGAGATACAGGGGAAGCAAGTCTGGCTGCCATGCCATCCCAACCTGCTGTTTGCCTTGGAGCACTGGGACTGGCCACATGCACCATGGCCTGGGCTGCCCCCCATGCTTGGGCTGGGTAGGACCTGGGGACCTACTGTGGGCCGGACAAAATCCCTCAGTGGGCCGTATCCACCCCATAGGCTGTGTTTGGCCCATCCCTGCAATAAGTGAGTGCAGAAATTAATGTGAATAGACTGAATTTCGAAATTCTTTGCTGCCCTCAAGTGGTCTTCCTTGAACCATATACTTTTCTCTCAAAATGATTGTGCTCAAACATTCTCCTCAGTAGTTGATAATTAACTCAGGGACTAAAAAAAAAAGAAAAAACCTTAGAAGGAGAAGACAAAATACTCCAGAGAAAAATAAAGATAACAGAATCCTAAAGAGCTAAAAATATTGATGGCTTTTGTGTAGGAAAGTGAAATATAGTCACTGGGCCTTTTCCCCTTTTGGTTATATATATGTAATCCAAAGGTCTGTATGAAGGTGAGATATATATATATATCTCACCTCTACCCTCATTTGGAAAGGTGTATACAGTTGATCTGTCTGGCACTGCTAGGTATTGACATGAATTTTAGAACTATTTACAAATAAATGGCATTGCTAAAAACTCTTAAATCCCTAGGGAAATGCTAGTACATTTTATTAAAATTGACACTTTCTGGAACTGTATCATGATAACCATCCTTATTTTAGTGCAAATTAGAAACATCTTATTGATACATTAAACTCTGAGAGAACATGTGCAGAATATATAAACTAGAAAAAGTCATAATAGTACAATGATGACTGTGAAAGAAAGCAAGAAGGAACCACTAAGGCCTACTAATTTTTGTAACATCTCTTTGGCTAGGGACAGACATTCAAAAAGCCTGAGCCTGAATTGATTCAATCTTTGCAGGTTAGTCTAAACTGGCTAGGCTAAATCAGTTTTGTAACTGGACAGACATCCTGGAAATGCAGGCACGTGCCTGCAGTGGTTCAGGGTAGAAGCTGGAGGGCACTAAAGCAGCCCTCCCTTCCCTTGCACAGAACTGAGCTGATGGGAGTGAGGCATGGCCAGGCCCCAGTAAGTTGTTCTGATTAGCTCAGCTGGGAATTGATAACAGTATTTATCATCCCATTAAGAAAACAACAGAGGGACATTACCACCTACTTGTTGATTCTGCCTGTTGATTCAGCACAGACTGTCACCAGCATGTAGTCTGGTAGCTAATGGACAGACACCTCTCTGCAAGGGAGAGGGGATGGGGGAACTCCTACTTAGCAGGGAGTGGTGAGGGAGGAGTGGGGGAACAGCCCACAGTCTCTGGAGCTGCAGCCAGGGAGCAGAGGGAAGGGCCCAGCTCTGCTGTTGAGCAGAGAGTGCCGCCCAGCCAAGAGAACATGCCAGGATGCTAAGGGAGTCCATTCATCTTAAACCAGCAAGGGGTCTGGGACAGACATTGCATAAATTAGTTTGAGTCAAATCAGTTAAGTCTGATACTACATTCAACCAGGTTTATTTCAAACTGGTTTCAACCATTTTCAAACAGGTTTATGTGATCGGAACATCTGTTGTTACAGGTTTAAACCAGTTTCTAATCACTTAAATTGGTTTTAAATTCTAATCACTTTTAAATTGGTTTATGTGTAATGTCTGTTCCTAGCCTTTGACTATGCTCATCACTCCTGTGAGACCTAAAACATGGTGCTTACTTGATTCTAAACCATTCAGAAAGTAGAATAAAAGAAGTATAACCCTCAATGCTTATCATTTTTGCCAGCATCTCATAGAAGATATTGGAGACCTGGTAAAGGTACAAGTAACAAATAAACAAGTATGCCTTTTGAAATTAAACTCTTTTCTCATGGAGGAGAAATGCAGAGGACAAGTTTTCAGTCTTTACAGCAAGCTCTTTTGAACTATGAGAAGGCCAAAAAGGTTTATATCACTTTCACAAACAAAAAAAAGTCATTTTTCTAAGCTCAGCAATGCAGCGTAGCTTCTGACTTGTTTGCAGCTCTCCTGATTTTTTAACTGACCTCGCAGTGAGCAGCAGACATCTCAGAAAGAGAAATGTTGGAAGCAAGTTAAATTTGGATTGGATTTTAAAAAAGTCTTTCAATCTTTATTATTGTGATTAGTCATTATTGTGATTCTGTTAAATAAATAAATATTATGTTAAATTTCTGATCAGTTTTTTTTTGTTTGGCAATGTCATACCTGGTACAGTTTTAACTCCTAAGATGATTCGTAGCCAAAAGTGAAAAAACTTGTTCTTCAGTACTGTTTCTAGCCCTCCCCTGGTGGCCTACACACTAAGGTAGACTGGATAAACTATGGTCTTTTTAGGGTGTGATGTGTAGATTTACACTTGTTCTCCCCACGTTGCAGAGCAGAGTGGAGGGTGTTTAGTATTTCCCATGCTTCTGGGCCTTACTGGTTACCACATGGGGCTGGGAAGGAATTTTTTCCCTTCTTGTTGCTACAAGTGTTGTAAGGTTTTGGGGAGTTTTTTTACACCTTCTTTCAAAGCATTCAGTGTTGACTACAGGCAAGGTTCTGTATTTTGACTGAAGTGTGCAGACGACTAGGGATCTTGCCCATTTCCTCAGGGTCAGACTGATCGTCACATTTGGAGTCAGGAAGAAATTTTACCCCATGGTCAGATTGGTATAGGCTGTGGGTATTTTTGCCTTCTCTTGTACTGGGGGGCATTGACTTCTTCCTTGGATATCTCAAGTACTTTTTAAAAATCCAAGTAGAAGCAGGATACTGACCAGCATGTCCTTCTGTTTCACCTGTGGCATCTCGTAAATTTGTGCCTTGTAAATTTGGGATAGACTTCATTGTATATTTTTACTAATAGGTTAGACAAGGATCTGTATGACATGGTTTGGAAGGGGGTGATCCTGCCTCAGGCATGGGGTTGGACTATACGATTCTATGTTTTCAGGTTTTTTACTTTGTGCATTTGTCAGCAATTCATATATTTCTACTGTTTCTCCTGTATAGTCAGGCAGTTTCTACCTTGCTGTAAAGAACCTTAGAAACATCAACAGAAGATTAAAAAAGAACAGATGACGCCCTTTATAGGATATTTTAAAGAAAATCCCAACTATTCCATTTACATTTACACAATTCGCTTTACAGAAATAGACTTCTTAATTATAAAACTGTTCAAACGTGCCTAGTGGGATAAGAATCTAATATCAGGTTATCAGTCTCATGCCCCATTAATACGTCTAAACTTTCTTTTATCTACCTATACAGACATTCAAAAGCTACAAAAAGCAGCCAATGTTCTAGTGCATATCACAGTAATTAAAACACCAGTAGGGCTTAGTCTTTGAAGTAAAGTGACTATCAAATAATTTTTCAGAGTCATTGAGATGTACAGAGAGTATATGGTATCCCTAAACTTCCATTTTATACATAATACAAATCTGTTTGCCCCAGCATCTTCTCCTATAACTCTTGGAGGAGGTTTACTGTGTTTATTTAGGTATTGTACTACATCCAAATAACATCTTTGGTTTCATTTCAGGGTCAACCTGGTGAATTAGGGTCTCAGGGTCCAATTGGGCCTTTGGGGCTTACAGGACCAGTTGGTTTGCCAGGAGAAAAGGGACAGAGAGGTGAGAATGGGCTGCTTGGGCCAGCTGGAGAAAAAGGTGATAAGGTAAGAAATACTCTAGGGAGCTCATTTTCAATATTTACAGTATGTTGCAAAATACCACCAACTGGAATGATAAAAACCAGTACTGAATGTTTAAGTTATATTAACAAACTTACGTCACCTCTCAAGCAAAATTTTCATCCAATTCACTTGTAGTTTTGCCTGAAGTTTAGTTCTAGGTTATTAAATTAATGCTGTTGGGGAGAAAAGGGAAAATCTTCTTTACTGTTAGGATGGAAAAGCAGTGGAACAGGCTGCCTAGGGAAGTTGTAGAGTCTGCTTTATTGGGGTTTTTTTTTCTTTTTTTTTGTAAGGTACTGGGCAGGGCTGCTTCAGAAGTAGCATTCTGGCATTTGTGCAAGGGGTTAGCCTAGATGACCTTTGAGGTCCTTTCAAACCCTATGTTTCAGTGAAAGGGATTAGGTCCTTGATGTGTCCCACATAACTCTTATTAACACTGAAAGAGTTAATGTTCCATGGGGATGATACTGTACAAGAGATGTACAGTATCATAATTGGTTATGGTAAGTGATACCATCATAAACACCGCCTTTTGTCAGTAAGTCATTTTTCAAAGTCCTTCAGTCCTTGGTCTTGACCCTTGACATTTTCTTCTGGCTTTAATTGATTAAATTATGTTGGCTTTATTGGAGCTTTATATAATTGAGCCCAATAGAAGATCTGAATTTCGCAACTTGTGATATACAGAACCTGAACCTGTTCCTTCTAGAATCACTGAAAGTCCTTGACTTCATGGGGAACAGACACAGACTTATGATATGACATGGAGTATTATATAGCCAAATTCCTCTTCTATACAATTCCATAAGGCTCAATGAGTTAATCTGGTCTTACAAATTTGATGTTGTCCTCCAGTACCATCTAAGGTATGCATGGCTATTGGCAATAGTTCTTTCAGTTACATTTGCCAAACAAGCTCATGTTGAATTTGCCCACATTTTATCAGATGTTTACCTTACTGTGTGGAGATGTTAGGCCCTCACTACACTTTACATTTATCCCATGATTAAGGTGTTAATTGGGGTATACCTGGACAGGGTGCTATAGATGCACCCAATTTAAGGCACCATAAGATGGGAAACAAGCCATAAAAATGTTCCACATATTACGTAGAACATTTTTATGGCTGATTTATATAGCACCTTAAATTTAAATGTGGCCAGGGCTGACAATCAATCAGCCAACAGGCCCTGGGATCCAGACTGCACTTGGGTATAGAATGGCCCCGGGGCCAACAGTCAGCTGACTGAGGGCCTGGGCTTGAGGCTGACAAGGGAGGGGAAGGCAGGTTGGTGGGTGGAGAGTCAAAGGGCTTTCTGTGGGAATTTTAAACCCCATATCCAGCAGCTCTGGCTAAGGTGCTGGACACAGGTTTAAAAATCCCCAATAGGAAAACTCCTTTATCCCCTCCCTTTGATTCCCTGTTCCTGGGAGCTCAGCCAGAGCTTTTGACAGTCAGTGTCTGCTCAGATAGCCCTGGGTAAACCATACTCTGGGCTGTCAGCTAATTTTCAGCCCTGGCTCCAGGAGTGCATGGGGGGACTCAGGATGAGCCCACCATGGTCTGGGGCTGGGACTGACAATTAGCTGATTGTCCACCTTGGCCCCAGACCTCACAGGAGCTGGTTCAAATCTCCAGTGCAGTCCTGGGGCTGGAGGTGACAGTCATCTGATTGTTGAAGGACAGATAGGTGAGGCAGCCTAACTTGCTAGTGCAGAAGGAACCAAGAATTATGATCCTGGGCTTCCTTTGCCCTGGCAAGTAGTACTGGCACAATTTGGATTTGATCCTTGATCCCAAAATTGTTCGTTCTGCCATGCATGTGTGGCGTGGCAGAAGGTGCAATTGTTGGGATCAGATGAACATGTGCCAGGGGCCTTAGAGTCATGTTTCAAATGTGGCAACTTACAACATCAGTTTGCAATATCACAGCCTTTTGATGTTCACTGCTTTTAAGAGTTAAGGACTTTAACAGGTTTTTTTAATGCCCCATTTTTAGGGCCCCACAGGAGTCCCAGGCTTTCCTGGTTTAGATGGCCTGCCTGTAAGTTTACTTTTTCTGTATACACATTACAATTAATCTAAAACCAATATTTTAACAGAATGCTTTACTAAACTTGATATAATACACTTCTTATCTATTGTTATTGCATCCTCCAAAGAATCACTTATTTGGTAAACCTGTAAAGAACAAGATGAACTATTATGACATTTATTATGGATAATAGTACTCCACACATATTTAGGACTCCACATATTTTTCAAATCATAATACAAACAAGGTAATTAGAATTAACAGCACCTCTCTCAGATAAGTATATACTATTAGGTCTATTTTACAGAAAAGAGATAAAAAGCAGAGCAGTAACTGAGACCTGCACAAATCCAAGCAGCAAGCAGGGGTAAAAAGCAGAAGTTCCTGTTTCTAGGTTTTGTATATTTGTCTCAATGTATTTTGAAACTAGCAAAAGGGGTTCTGAATTACTTTATCCTTTCTGCTGAAAAAAAACCCTGATCCTTGTTCTGCATGTCTTAGTCAGATAAAAATTCCACTGAAACAAGTCCGAGTTTTGCTAGAATAAGAACTGCAGAATTGCATCCTTCAGAATTAAGGTGCAGCTAGTCACAACTTTGTGCACAAATGGTCTTACATAAATGCCAGGGTTTCTACTATGAAACTGGTGAAAAGACATGGCATGTACTTGGGCCCGATTCTATATTTCTTGTTGTATGCAGGAAAAATCACAGTTGGCCCTTTTTCTGGTGTAAGGAATATATAATTGAAGCTTAGATGAGTGGTCCTCTGCCACAATCTGGGATTACCAGTCTGTACAGTATGAAAACCTGTACTTTAATAATAAGGTAATGTACTTACATATAAATTAAACTCTCTGTAGGGGTTACTTGGAGTTGGAGGACCTAGGGGCAAACCTGGCTTGGATGGTTCCAATGGTTCAAGAGGAGATCCAGGATTTCCAGGGGGGAAAGGATATATTGGACCTAGAGGCCCACCTGTAAGTTATAATATTTTATTAATTGTGTATTTATACTTTCTCTTCTGCCAACACATTTTAAAATTAGAGGCATTGGTTTGTGGCACTGGGTGCCTGAGTTCATATCTTGATTTAGGGTCTGTTACCATACCACATCTTGTGTCATTGTTAATAAACGTGATTGTGCGCTGGGCAATCTGTGCCTTTCAAGGCCAGGTTTTGGTAAAGTATGAAATTAAGGTTGTTATTCCTTAATGTGTGTTTATCCACAATACAAGTAGCCAAATTCTGCTCTTATTCACATGGTGTACATCTTGAATAACCACACTCATGGAATTACTCCAGAATTACAGTGATACTATCAAGAGGAGAATTTGTTCAAAACCACTACACAATTTGTTAACGTTTGGAATCTTGAACTGTAATAGCTGGAATGATATCAGGAGGGTATGGTTTGAAGTGGAAGTTTCAATGGGCCTAGATTCTGTTAGCTTTAAAATGAAGTTTTTAGTAGTTGATCATAGCCATTGTAAAATTAAGATGGTCTGTGGTGTAACAGCTACCCAGCATTATGGACTGGAGTTGTGTCTGCTCATTTTGTAGAGCAGGGTGCCTGCCACAGAAACACCCTCATGAATGCCCTGTGCACCCACCTCATAGTAAACCACAGTCTGGTTCAGTGGCATTACTATTTTTAAATTTAAATATTTAAAATGACCTCTCAGATTTTAGCTTTTCTGTCTTAAAGAAGAAAGTATATTAACATTATTCAAATATTGAGGTTTCTGAATGAAGATCAAATCTCAACGTTAGCTGCTTACGTGATGTAAACTGAGATAGCTTCAGTGACTCCACTGGAAAGATGCAGGATTACACCACTTGTGAATCTGGCCCACAATTGACCTTCTGCAGGACCAAGTTTTCACTTGGAATGATCAGTAACTTGTAAAGATTTTGAAGAGCTGTTCTAATGCTTTCAAAATGAAACTATATATGAAATGAAACAATAGAAATTCTGGATCTTGTGCTACATTTTGACACATATCTGAAGCAAAAATATGTACTGAATCAGGCCTTAGAGGAAAACAAACAATATTCAAAGAATAAGGCAAAGTGATAAACCTGATCAAAACACATTCATGAAGAAATCCCGTATTTATGTTTGCACAATTGCTTTAAGCTGCAATATGCTATCAACGCAGTTGATAAAAAAAAGTAATAGATTGGACTATGGCTCCTTTATACTTTCGTGACTTCTCTTCAGCCTGGGAAATCATTCACTATAAGAGTTTCACATGTAAGAAGTTGGTGGATAACACACACACAAACCCAAAACCAAACCCAAGATTTGACATAAATTATAACCGGTATGCAGCTGGCTCAATGAACAAAGGCATTAATGAATCTATTACTTGCAGCCCATAAAATAACTTAAATAACAGAGACAAAGCTTGGATTCGAACTAAAACATCAATATTCATGAATTTGGTTTTTCAGGGAAACAAAATGGAGTCTCCTCAAATAATTATCTCCTTGTGTACAGTGTCACTCCAGGGTCTGTGTAGACATTGGCTCACCTGTTTACAGATTGATTTGCTGCACCAAATACTGTTCCGATTACCTAGTACCAGCATCACAATGGACTGTTAATGTCTTTATGTTACGTTCTGTTTATAAACGTTTCCTGTATCATTTAGTATATATACTAAATATAGTATGTAACTTATTTTAGATGCATTCTTCATGCTTCAGTTTTATATTATTTAGGGCCCTGCTACTAATTCAAATTAAAGCTGGATAGAAACCAGCTACAGAGTTGTTACACATTTTCAAGCACTAACTTTATAACTAGTTGACTCTTTTTATAGCTAGATAGTTATTTTCATTGTCTGATAATTGCTTTGCATATGTGGCCTGTCTACATGTATTGAGAGACTGACCAGCTAATTGAGCAATGTATGCAACATGTAGCAGGAAGCATATTATATTATTGGGATTTTTTATATTATTTAATAGTAGCTATCTTACTATTACCTAGTGTTATAATATCTATTACCCTTGCTTGAGAAATTTATAAGGAACAAGATTCATTTAATAAGAACGTATCTTCCTGTAAAAAGAAATCAAATACGAAATTTGTCAAGAGACATGGCTGCAGCAAAGGTAGCTAGATACATGTTTCATTGAGACTTCCAGTGCAGCCTCTCTTTGACCTGTTATCTACATCCTGTCTGCTGCAGCTCCCTCTAGCTATAGGCAGCTGTTCAGCTTATTACAGCATTTAAGTGATAAGTACTTTTCCCATTCAGCTCTCTAAGCTGTGAAGGATCAGTGTAAGACTACAATGCTGTGGTTCACTAAGTACAGTTACTGGGGATTTGAGTTCCATGTAGTCTGTGGACACAGGTATGTTGGCTCCTTTAAAGTTCATAACAAAACTCTCATGGACTTTAACTGGGATAGGATTCCACCCAGGGTGTTTTTTGATTTCTCATGACGAAAAAGTTAAGAATAAGTGCCACAGCATATATCTATTCATGTGGTTTGTAACCAGTGTACCAGTCAAAATTAAATATGGTTGGGATATGCAGAGAGCATTGATGTAATCAAAGCTACGAAATTAATAAGTGAAATTCTACTGTGTCAGTAAACAGATTGTATAATACGATATATTGTTACATCTTACTCCAGAACATAATCTCATTTTTTATTTTAATTTTTGATGAATTATTCAGGGCTATCCTGGGCAAAAAGGAGAAAAAGGAATGTCTGTGTATGTTTCACATTTCAGGAGAGGTGATCCAGTAAGTATATTGTTGTGGAAATAATTGTAACATGCAGGAAAACATGTATAGTGATTAAAATTGTTCTAATCGCTCCTCATTATTTTGAGAAGCACATTATACTTGGTCTCTTTTTTAATAAGGAATGTAAATGAAAATATAGATAGATAGCACGGTACAGATTAAGATTTTAAAGCCATCAAAGTCAGGAAGTTCCCACAGCTATAAGTTGCTTATATGCTGTTGATAGCTATAAGATGTTGGGGGTCAAAGTTTAATATTAAATATTAAATTCACATTTAACAATAAATTGCAAATTCTACAAATTTTGGGCAGCTGCTTTGTTTAATATTGAATCTGAAAATATGTGATCAACTTATATGCAGGTTTAATATATAATCAGAGAATTACTGTAATTTTGATTATGTATTACTTTTTTTGAGTTGTACTTACAAGATCTTTGGGTGCACACATATCTGAAGTCATCTGTTTTGGTTTTTTTCCCCTTAAAACACTAAAAATTAGAAAATATTAGAAAATCAATTTTGCATATGGTTTGGAAGTTACTTATACTACCTATGTATAAGTCTATATTTGGAAGTTTATCTCAGTGCTAAATTTCTTTTTTCAGTCAAAACCTTAACGGTACTGAAATTATTTTTCTATTCAGTGAAATCATCTATTGATCATAAAACAAGGATATAGCAAGTAGTCTTGAAAAGCAAATGCAAGAAAGCAGAAGTGTGATTCTTTACTTACCAAAATGGTTGCAATTACAGGGAGACAGAGGTGATCCAGGAGCCCCTGGTGTACCTGTAAGTACCTTCTACCACTTAAAGGTATATTTTTTGTTTTGGGGTTTTTTTTAATTTGATTTGGTTTTGGTTTGGTTTGCCAGGAAAGTTTGTTTTGGGGAGAAGTCAAGATATTGGGGGTTTCACAAACAAATTCACCTTTTGGTCTTTTTCCTCAGGGATCTAGGGGTGCAAGGGGAGCAGTGGGCCCACATGGATATCACGGCCAGCCAGGCTTGCAGGTAAGAGTGACAGTTATGCAGCATTGTATTTTGAAGGTATATATAAGCGATTGTCCATTTATCTAAAAGCTCACCCAGATGTATATTCAAGTCGAGCCATTTCTTATGAGGAAATTCACTAAAAGTGCTAGATTCTGCTTACTGCTTACATAAACCTGCAGTGTAGGAATGAGGGCAAAACTTGTGTGCATGTGAGTCATGTCATGGCAGAATTCCAGCTCAGGGCCACAGAGGAACGCTGCCAATGCTCTCTCCCTACTCCCCTCCCTCGGATTCACATGAGGCCTGGGGGGGAGGCAGGGAAGTGGTGGAGCCAATGCTCATTTCACTAATTGACCAGTACAGCTTACCTGGAAAGAGAAGGCTGAGGAAACAGGACCCCAAGGGAGGTGAGCCAGCAGGAACATGCCCTAAGTGTACGCTGGGAAAAATCCTGCTATCCAGGTGTTATCCCTGGGAAGGGGCAACTTTGGAACATTTTCCAAGCTTTGGCTTCAAATCAGAATATTAACTTTTCTAAATCTTTCTTTAAAGGGTGCTCCAGGCCACCCTGGTTTGCCAGGTGAACAGGTGGGCATTTTTTTAATTGAGTTTGTACAGTCTCAGTGAAATATATATTTATTCTAAACTTTAAAATGTTGTTTATGATTATTTCTGTTAGCAAAGTTTTCAAAAAAATGTCTTTTAATTGAATTATTATGCATGCATTTTCCTGGTTGTCTTCACTTTGCATGCATATTTTTGCTTTTTTTTTTTCTATCAGGGAAATCCAGGCATTGGAGTCGATGGACAGAAAGGGGAATTGGTGAGCAAACAAATAATGGCATGAAGAGTGGCTTCACTGTAGGACTAACTATAGACTTTTATTAGCCAAGTAGAATCCAGCATAACTCAGATCTTATCAAAAGATAAAACCTCAGGGAGTTTTTACTTTTAGTGCCTTTCAAAAGGCAGTTACTTTAACTACTATTGCTTTCTCTAAGAAAGCAGTTATCCGCACCTGGCCTAGCCTAATACTAGTACTTGCTTACTGATTGCATGTTGAACATTTTGATGTATGCAAGCTTAAGGACGTGTCACCCATATATTAGACCTATGTTAGGTCTACGACTTGTTCCTATCTGTATGGTGTTTCAGATACCAACCACACTTGAGGCCCACAACCCTCATGGACCATAGTGTGTGATAACCTCATGCTGCCACTGAAGGGAAAATAATATCAGATCCTGAGTTACTACATTTAACGTGAAAGGGATTCTCTTTGATAAACTGGGCACAGAAATTAGATGTATTTATGGGGTTAGGGTTTTTAAAAAAATATTGAACATTTGATGTGGAACTTTTACTTGGACTAATTGGTACTGTCATTCAATAGTGCTAATTAGCCTATGCTGAACAACTACAGATTTAGCAGACAGCCTATGCAGAGCAGCACTGCATGCTTGATAGCACTTCTGCAAGTCATGGGGGACTTGACCCCTCAGGCTATGTTCATACCTTACTTCCCTACTTCTCAGAGTCTTCCCTTTTTTAGATATACCTTCATTTCTGGAGCTAAATGAAGTGGGCAGCTTGGAAATAAAGAGGGATTTTCCTTAGGTCAAACAAGAAGAAGTGCAGCTCTACTGAGCAGAATTGTTTTTCCTGAAAGAAAACAATGAGTGAGCAAAAGAAGCCCTGAAGGCCTGTCCTCCCCTGAGTCAGACAACATGTGCATTTGGTACAAGTCTAAGGGCTGAAGAACAGTCCCTTAAGAAATAAAAGTCTTGCTCTCCACCATCTGTGTTTCCATACTCCTACCAGCCAGTTGATTCACCTGCATTGGTACATGGGCTCCATTACACCCAACTCAGACCTGCCATTCTGGGTTTAATGGCACTTTGTATTCATGTAGCAGTCAATCCCAAGACCACAGTCCTAGAAAAGACTTTTATCTCATTTAAGCAAAAGAAGCATGTTAACTAATGGGAGCAGGACCCCGCCTTAAAGGGCTTTCTTTTGTTTACTTACATTATTTAATCACAAGATCATTTTCATGAGTGGCAGGAAAAAAAGAAAAGAAAGGGGTAGAAATCTCTCTTTATCTTTCCTTCAGCTGTTCTGTAATATTGAGTAGGTATAAAGAGATTTATCTTCCTTCTTTCAAAAGTTTGCAAATATATGGACAGGCCTCATTGCAAAGTCCTGTTTACCTACAAGTTAGAGTAGAAAGCATTTGTTCAATGAGTGTAAAAATATGTTAGTGCTGTAAATATAAATAGGTATCCCAGCTTCTTACTGAGTTGGCTTGGTGAACAGGATGGCTGGTTGTTTCTCTGACTCTTATAGGGTGATGTTGGATCTCCTGGACCTCCAGGACAGCCACTGTTAGTTGGCCCTCCAGGTGCCATACTGATGAAAGGAGAAAAGGTGTGTAAATGAAAATCCACTTGTTTGTATAATTATATTCAGAATATCCATTCATTGCAAGCACTATCCTATTACAAAGTTTTGATATGGATTGCATAATAAAATAAGTATATTTGCTTTATGGTGTGATATCCTAACATCATCAGTAGAAATCCTGTTATCTAGCACCCTAGCTTCAGGCAGACAGGAGCCAGGTCAGAGTCTGCTGTAGTGCATTTCCCCCCATATGTGTGGGACTGTCCTATTTGCCCTTCTTCTTACCCTTCACTATTAAAGGGCTCTTTTTTATTTACCTGTGCTCTTTAATGAGGTTATTCCCACTTCTGTATTCTGTACTTCACCACTGAAAAACTACAGTCCTGTTTGAAATCTGGGCTGAGTTTGTACTCATTATCATAAACTTGTTAAAAGATTGAGCCATCTCAAACAAGGCATCAACTGTGACACTGACTCTTTCCTAACAACTCACAGTAGTCCATTTAGAACTTCTGTATTTAGTCCGTTATCCTTTTTGGGAGGTATTGGTTTTCTTCAACAACCCTCAAACTCAGCTGAAGTTCTGTTGAAATATCAGCAACCTGGCTCACTGAATTACATATGGAAATACATATGGTCCTAGCATTGATTTTTGAATATGAAATCATCTTCTTAATTACAATAATTCTTCCATGACAGACCTGCTATAGCCATAACTGTAGTCAAAATGGATAGAGTAAACCTAGTAACAGGGTTATGGACTGTTTTCTGCTGTAAATCCTAAGGCATTTAAAATATGGTGCTCTACAAAGCAATTGTAAAAATTACATTGTGGAATCCTGTATTACATTCTCAGCAATTCTCAGGCTCACTCAATATACAAATGAAAAGATAAATCTAACTGCCTGTTCTGCAGACTCCATGTGGGCGAGCTCTGATACAGACCGACTCTTTGGGCCAAATTCATCCATGGCTGCATCTTATTTTATTGATTCATTCCATTTATATGCCACCCTTCCCAAAAAAGATTCTGGGCAACTTATTGAGGGTAGTAGTGTTATTAGGCTTTTATCCTACAAACATTTAGGCATACATATTGTATTTAAATCAGTAGGACTACTGGTGTGTATTTGCGGGTTCAAGGCTTTAGTTAACAGTTCTTTTGACTGTGAGAGAAGGCATAGGACTCATCTTATTAACCATTGCTTTGTTGATTCTGCAATATTAATTGGAATAAAGGGAAATATATCAATTCTGTCACTAACCTAAGCTTCTGTGACAGGACACACACAAGGAGAAATCCTAATGAGTAAGAAGGTGCTGTTCTTTCATTGGTTTTACTCAGAATAATGTGTCAAAGAGTTATAATAAGGCTATTATTATTATACACTATGTCAAAGTGTGTTTTTCATATGAAAATGAACAGCTTCTACATATTTATATTTAGGGTCAAAAAGGAATGCCTGGAGTGATAGGTTCTAATGGATTGCGGGGACCAAAAGTAAGTATGAAAGAAAGCATGTATTTTATCATGCTTTGTTCCATTTTCTGTATGATGCTCTCAACAGAGTTATCTTAGATTTTTTGTTATTGAAAAAAAACTTTATGAGAGAATGACTTGAGAAATAATATAGTATTTATACCACTGAATTTAAATACCACCTACATGAAAATGGAAATTCTTATGAATCCTCTGGAAAAATCTCTCTTGTAAAATTCCTTTTATAACTGACTGTCAGATGCTACCCCTCATGAAAAGTTCAATCTTATTTCCTTTAAGAAGGTGGCATTTTGGTGAGTAGTAGTAGTCAGCAGCAACCTTTGATCTTTCTGGATTGTGGGGTATGCATGAGAGGTCACCAGAACCTTCAACGCATATACCTAGACAGTTGTATTGGAAGTGGATGCTGCTCAGACCTTCCATCCCCACCTTTAGACCATTGAGACAGTATCCAAAGGCCAGACTGAGTCCAGACATTCAGTGCCTGAATGGCTGTAGTTAAATGCACATCTGGGAATCTAATTCAGTCTACCACTGAACTGAATTAGGCTTCTAATGAGCAGGGCTTTGAAAAAAAAAAGAATCAGAGGTTCAGGCAATCCATTACCAAGCAACGGAGTAGACAGGACAGTATGCTTCAGGTTCACCTCTGTCAGCTCTTGCACACCTGTGGCTCCTCCAGCAGTTTGTTCTGCCTTCAAAAGAGTTCCATGCTTCTATGCAGTAACAGCCAGGAGAGGAATTGGCATCATGAATTCCAGCTCGGTTTTCTAAAAATTAATCCAGGCTATGGGATTGCCTGGATGGAGAGGCAGTCAGGCTCTTTTGTGGGAAAAGGAAGGGTTTCAGAGTAAGAGAATATGGTGAAAAAGTGTTTGTGTATGCGTTTGTTGCTTGTTATCCTTTAAACAGTAGCATAACCAATCCTCCTCTCTTTCCTGTTTATTTATAGTGAATACATGTTATAAAAAGAATTTTAATGTCAAAATATTAATTAGAACTAGACAGAACCTCTTTGAAGGCACAATAAAAAAATTAAGAAAGTAAAGTAGAGAGCAAGAGCAGTTAAATCTGTCCATGGATAAATCAGGCTAAGTAGACCGTGGGCATGATGGGATGTTAAGTTATTCCAAAGTGTTTGGCCTTAACCATATCTGTAGATGAAATCCTGACCTGATTTTTAAAATGTTTTTTTGGAAAATGCACATATTGTAAACTCTGTATTTTTTTTGAGTAATCTATGTAAACAAAGTGTTTTAAATGGTAATAGGGTACACCTGGAATTGGGGAAAAAGGGGAGAAAGGAATTCCTGGAGTTCCTGGAATAAGGGTAAGGAAGTTTCAGAAAAAAACACTTCAATTGTTCACAATTAGTTTATAAGATACTTGGGAGTTAAATATTCAAGAACATTTCAACTAGGATTTGTAGTTGGTTTAAACTAATATTAATTATTTTGCATGTAGAATATTTTGGTTCATAGAACAGGGTAGTCAAATGTCCCAGGATCAAACCTAAACCCATTATGAATTTTATGCCTTCTCAAAACAACATAGTTAGGATTTGATCTGGTAAACATTTACTTCTGGACAAAACAGTTGCTACTCTGAATAGTACCGTTAAATGGATGAAGTTACAATAGTAAGCATTAGCAGAACTCTGCACTTGATTTATATAATCTTTCCAAGGCACATTTTTGATGCAGTATGGCAAAAATTAGAATCAAGCCCTATTTAATTTGCCTTTTTCTAGGATTTAAGGTTATATCCATCTCTATTAAAATTATTTATAAATAGTGGGGGTAGTAGGTGTTGTGGAATATTATAGCAAATCAATTGTTTGTCAACAGAAATATACATAAGAAAGACTGCTACAAATGAAAAAAGTACTTAAAGTACTTGGACAATTTTTATTGCTTTCTACTTGCTTTCAATAGGGTTTCCCTGGTTCTCCTGGATCTCAAGGTTCCATAGGAAGAAAGGTAGGAAAATATACAATAAAAAAATTTGCCCTGATAGGGCAGATGTGTTGCTAATTCACTTTCCACATAGTTTATTTTTACACTTTCATAGTTTCAAGGGTCGGAAGGCACCTGAACATATCAAGTCCAACCCCCTGCCCTGGGCAGGAACAAGTGCTGGGATCTTAATCCAGCCAGATATCTATTCAACCTTCTCTTGAAGACCCCCAAGGGAGGGGAGAGGACCACCTCCCTTGGGAGCCCATTCCAGAGCCCGGCAGCCCTAACCATAAAGTAATGCCTCCTGATATCAAAATGAACCTACTGTCAATCAATTTGTGGCTGTTATTCCTTGTTATCCCACGTGATGCCCCGGGGGGGGGGAACAGAACCTCACCTAGAACCACTGTTCCACCCCGGTGAGTTTATAGGCAGCTACCAGATCCCCTCTCAGTCTTCTCTTGTGGAGGCTGAATAGATTCAGGCCCTTTAGTCCATCTTCATAGGGCCTGGCCTGCTGCCCCCTGACTATGCGAGTGGCCCTCCTCTGGACCATCTCCATGTTGTCCACATCCCTCCTGAAGTGCGGTGCCCAGAACTGGACACAGTACTCTGACTGTGGCCTGACCAGTGTCGCACAGAGGGGAAGGATCACCTCCCTGGACCTGTGTGTGATGCAGTTCATAGCCTTCTGACTCATGAGATACTGGTTTCTAGTACTGTCCTCTGTAAAGCTGAATTCTGAATCTGTAGCACCACAGCAAATAAAAAATGTACATTTCCTATCTCACTCCCCAGTTGTTTTATAATTCTAGTTGAGGCCATAGTTATGTTAATTGTCAATTGCACTAGTGTGTAAATAATTCACATCTGAATGTTATGCCTAATATGGTTGTTTTATTTTCATTCCCATCCTTTATCTACTGCTCCACCCAAGCACGTATTGAAGCCTTGTGGGTAAATCTGTCCATTAAACTGAAAAGGAACTAAGGTGCTACTGCCCTAATTAGAGTTGAAAGACGGATGCTTCCCATTCACTGATGGCTGTTCAATGGATCAGTCAGCAGCCAGCCAGCCAATTCTATTTAAAGTGAAAAAAGGGAATCTGTTGACTAGCTTACTCTCTGATTCAGCCCAAAGTATCCTTGGACACTGTTCCAGTAAATAGGTGAATATCAGAAAGGTCACCTTTTGTTAAACAAAAGAGGTCCTTTAAAAATTTATATAAAGTTCTATGAGACAAACTACCAATACTGTTAAAAGATGACAGTATTGTGTGGTGTGATACAGCAGCTAATTTCTATTAAAACTTAAACTACGGAACAATCAATCAACTATGAATCAATTCATAGTTATTTTCTACTTAATTTCAGGGAAGAACAGGATTTCCTGGTGCTCCTGGCCAGGCTGGCTATTCAGGCATGAAGGTAAAAAATAAAAGCTCAACAGTGCGTGTTTTGGTCAGCTAAGATAATTCTCACAAGTATCAAGCTGGTACCCTTTCCCCTTTCAAAAATATTTAAGATCTATTCCCTCCTCAGTGTTTACAAGTGAGGATACAGAGGAAACAGCATTCATCTATGTACCTTGAGCCACTTCTTACTGTTATTTGTATAGCACCAAGGAGCCCCAAGTCATGGGGCAAGGTCCTACTGTACTAGAAGTTTACAAACATGGAACAGAAAGCTGGTTTCTGCCCCATAGCGGCTACCATCTAAGTAACCATGTGACCGTGGTGCTGTAACCTTCATCCTTCCTTGACCCATGATGTTAAAATTAGCTTTTAAGATTTTAAGGGCTGTGACAAAGTCTATCCATTTGTAGGTACTTAGCTACCCCTTAATTATGAGCTGCTGCATTGTGCACTGGTGTTTATCAATAAACTGAATCACTGAATTCTTACAGGGAGATCGTGGAGAACAAGGGCTACCAGGCCTGCCTGTTTCTTATGGAACACCACTTTTGCCTGTGAAAGGTTTCATTTGCTTTGAACTTTCTACTGTACCCAATTACCTAATGTGTTGGAGTAGTCAATGGGCATTGAGGGTGCTCTGCACCCGAGACCACCAAGTCCCAACTGGCCACACCCTCTTTACCTACACCTATAAATATCAGTGGTTATTGCCCGGGAGGTACGGGAAGATGGGATATGACTCTTGACATGCATTATACACAAAATACTATATTTTCATGCACAAAGTCCCTACAAATAAGACACGCACCTTGTTTTGGGAAGGCAAATTGAAGACAAAAGATTTTTCCAGAGTCATGGCTGAATGCAGGTCTCATGGAGCAGGCATGCAGTCTCTTTTTGAGCATCATTCACTCTCTCTCTTTGACCTAAAGCTTTAACCCTGTACAGCCACTGTCAGATTGGCAGCGGTTTTTGGCTGAGCAGCCAGTTTGGCAGCAGCTGGGACAAGGTTAAAACTTTAGCTGTAAAGAGACAGTGAGTGATGAGTGGGCTCTGACTTTCTTGGATGCCCGTCACAGAGCAGCTGTGCCAGCCATTTCAGCATCCCCGTGCCTCTATTTTGGCATAGAAATCAGTTTCTGTGCTTAAAACATGCACCCCAGTTTTGAAGGGATAATTTTTATGGAAAAGATGTGACTGGTTTGTGAGTAAATGCAGCAACTGTTTGCAAACCTATGTGCACACACAAGCTAACCCAGATCTGCTGACCTAGTTCTTGATTTAAGCCTATGTAGGACATAGCCATAAGAAGAAGTCCCCTATGAGTACTGGAATGGATATAAGCAGGTGAGGCTTCCTTTAATGTTGTAGAAATCTCATATATAGAGTTACTGCAGCACAGACAGTAGGCTAGGCTTCAGCTGAAGCCTGCAGCTTCATGTCTGAGACAGAAATTGTAGTCTTTTTGAAGTCAATGACAAAACTTTCTGTAGGCCAAGATTTCACCCCCATGGTTTCATTAGCTTTTAAAGCTGCATCAGATGAATATAAATTCCAAAAATTGTTTATTGTACCGTAGTGTGGTTTTATGGTGTGCAAGCTTGTAACAAATTTTAAGCTTTCGAAAGCATAATGCAATATTATCATTAGCAGCTAAAATGATCACATCTAACGTGAATGCTATTGAAACAGAAACACTGTAACAAAGAATTAGCATACTGCATATACAGTGGGAATAAATTCTGCTCTTGTTTACACACAGCAGCTCACAGCTGAGGCCTGAATTCAACAGAGCATCTCTATTCAGTTGCCTTTTATTTGATTAATGTCAATGGACTTTCAGATCAGGTCTCAGAATGTTTATTCTTTTATATAATTTTAGACATGGGATTAAGTGGAAATTAAACTTAAAGCTGCCTGTAAATGGTAAGGGAAAAGGGCATGGCAAATAGTCTCTAGATAAGCCCTGCATCTATATTCATCCCTGTAGTATCCATTCTCTGCCACCATAACATATAGGATACTGGGCTAGATGGGCCTCTGGTCTGACCCAGTAGAGACACTTATGTTCCTATAAATAACTAAAGTCTCATCACCTTTTAAAATTTAATTAATTTATATGTAAATGATGTAATACAGACTAAAGAAAGGGGGATGTCTTTTAATTATGAAGGTTCCCAGATCATAAACATGAAAGTATTAAATCACCACTTCCTATGATTTCATATAGGTCCTAGAGGAGACCCGGGATTTCCAGGTCCTCATGGAGAAGTTGGGTCAGATGGACCAGCTGGTCCTTCAGGCCCACCAGGAAGACCAGGTGAAGATGGAGCAAGTAAGAGGCCATAGAATGGAAAGTAATCATATGTGAGCTCTATACGGTCCTTAACTGACCAGCCAGTAGAACCTGTGAGCACAAAGCCAGGGCAGTCTTTTATTATTTTAGCCTTTGCATAATTTTAGGATACAACTTGAATTTTGAGGAGGCAGTGTGAGGTTGAGTGATGAAGGATTATATGGCAGTGTGGAGAATTCCTTGGATCCTTCAGCTGCACAGTTCATATTTTCTAATGTTTGAGGTTTTTAAAAGCTGAAGATTAATTTAAACTCTTTGTCGATCTCTCTGTTTTTCTTTGCTTACAAGCTTTAGTATGTCATGTATGACTTGAATTGTCTTTGACTATAAAATGGCATTGAAAAGACCTTTCAAGAGAAGAGTGTTGTATTCCTCTTCTCAACAGCCCCCCAAAGCACCTGGGAGCCAACACCATGTAGTTTGGGCTCTGTTTGCTTTGGAATGGGGTAGCATGTGAGATGGGGCCAGGCAGTGGAGGCTTTATTTTACATGGTAGGCTTATTATTATGCTAGTGGAAGTATAACCTGCCAAATCAAGAACACAAATGACTCTGCTAACATAAACTTGCTCTTTGCTGTTCCTTCACATGGGTTCAGTGGAATACAGTGGGATTAAACAATGGAAGCAGGAGCAAAGTGGCAGCACTAGGAAAACAGGTCCTATACAAAAGAGGGAGCTTCCAGTTCCCATTAATCCTGGAGAGCAAAAAGGCTTGAATAGCTTCAGTAGGGTTGGAGTGTTATTGTAGCTGTGATCATTCAGGAAAAGTATTGGAGGCAAGGGGTTTTTTTGATGACAGCTTTTATTGGACCCACTGTATAGTTGGGAGAGGTTTGCACGAGCTTTATGACATTAAACTGAAGAAGGGTGTCTGAAAGCTTGGCTAGCATATACAGTTGGTCCAGTAAAAGATATCACAACCAGCCCTTGCTCCTTGAATACCTCTGTCCCCTCAGCTGCCCCAAAGTCTTATGCCTCTAAAGCAGGGCTGTCCATTTTCAGTACAGGAGAAGGCCACATGCTAAGCCACACACTTAATGAGCCCTACACTGCAGGAGCAGGCCCTCCTTCCCCTCTCCTGCTGTGCAAGCTGCATGGACTGTGCCAGTGGGAGAGGTGGCTGCAGGGACCTGCATGTTGGACAGTCCTGCCCCTGGAGCTTTGAAATTTCTGCAAGCTAAACATCAGAGAATGTGATTTTCTTGCCCTCCATATGGGGGCTTTTCCACATGAAGGTCTTGTTTAGCCACTTGTTTCTTTTTCATAACTCTTAAATATTCATCATGATGCTATACTGTTCTTAGTTCATTATTTTTCCTACAGGCCTTCCTGGCCTACCAGGAGTGACTGGTGCACAAGGCCATCCAGGTTTTCAAGGTGACCCTGGTCTCCCTGGAAGAGCTGAATCAAATCCAGGAAGACCAGGGGCTCCAGGCACACCAGGGTTACCAGGAGCACCAGGAAGACGTGGAGTGTCTGGAACACCTGGTAAGCTAAACAACATAAAAGGACAGAAAAAATATATTATATGAGTGAGGATCATTATGAGTAGACAGTTGGGTGTGGGGGCAGTCAATAAAAAAAGGCTAATAATAATGGTTTATAGTTTCCTTTAGGTTTTCCATATAGCAGTTCATTTGCTATTCAGAAAATGACTGAAATGCTTTTCTTGGTTTAAATCTGTTTTGTTGGTTTTATAGTAGAGGGTAGGCTTAACAATCTTTTTTTTCACCTTAAGTTCGTCCCCCAACAGAATAATTAATTGTACAACTAAAACTGTACCCCTTATCATACGAGGTAGATAAAATGTTTTTTACTGTGTTACTTGCTCATAGGAACTGTCTGTATTTCTCCCTTCGTTTCTCCCTTAAAACTATGAACTACACAACATCTGAACTTTCATCAGCAATCAGTGAGGTAATGTGGGTATTCTGGAGTCACATCAGTGTCACTACCTGGAATCAGGCCTTGCTTGCAAGTGTAGCAGCAGTTCTAACAGACAGTGAAACTAATAGCAGAAGAAGGAAAACTTTAACATAATCTGTGATGCTATCAACACTATCACTTCTTTGTTAGAAACTTGTGGTCCATGCTTCTTTACTGGGGAATAAAGATTTGGATTTTTTCCCTCCCTGATTTTGGATTTTTTAGGAGGTCATTGTTTTAAATTTATCTTGAGATTTTTAAACCTGTCTAGGTGATTTAACCTTGTAATCCAAAAAAGGGTGGAAGAAGCATATCAAATCACCTCTTTTCATAGATTTAATAGATTTTTTTAGGGTCAGAAGGGACCTCAGTAGATCATCGAGTTCAACCCCCTGCCCTGGACAGGAGAGACCAGTGGGGTCAGATGACCCAAGCCAGGCACTTGTCTAGTCTCCTCTTAAAGGCCTTCAAGGCAGGGGAGAGGACCACCTCCCTTGGAAGTCCATTCTTGGTTTTGGCAACCCTCACCATAAAGAAATTTTTTGTAATGTCTAGTCTAAATGTGCTCTGTCAGTTTATGGCCGTTGTTCCTAGTAACACCAAGATGTACCCTGGTAAACAGAGTATCTCCTATTTCTTGCTGCCCTGCCCGCCCACTCCTCCCTCCCTGCCCCCCCTACCAAATGAATTTGTATCACCTCCTTAGACCTGTTCGTGATGCACCTTCTAATGCATGAAAGAGTGCAGTTGGCTTTACTTATCACTTCATTATATTGATGACTCATGTTCATTTTCGAGTTGACTATGACTCCAAGATGCCTTTCTGCTGCTGTGCTGCTTAGAAAGTGACCTCCCAGTCTGTAGGTGTGTTGGTGATTCTTCCTCCCTAGATGCATCACTTTGCACTTATCTTTGTTAAACTGCATCCGATTTTGTTCTGCCCACTTTTCCAAGCTGTCCAATTTTGCCTGAATCCGCTCCCTGCCCTCCAGTGTGTTTACTATGCCCCATAATTTGGTGTTATCCACAAATTTGGACAGAGTGTTTTCCATTCCTCATCCAAGTTGCTGATGAAGATATTGAACAGCACTGGTCCAAGAACAGAACCTTGGGGGGAACTCCACTAGCCATGTGTTTCCAGGTCACAAACGATCCATCCATCACCAACTTCTGGGTGTGTCACATAAGCCAATTCTCCACCCACCTGACCACGTAATAATTTATGTCACAACCATGTAATTTGTTTGTAAGAATGGGATGCAACACTATATCAAAGGCCTTTTTAAAATCCAAATAGATGACATCTGCCTGAACACCTGCATCTAAGAGTTTTGTGACCTGGTCATAAAAAGAAACAAGATTAGTCAGGAAGGATCTACCTGCTGTGAAGCCATGCTGGTTGCCCTTCAGCATTATTTTTCCTACTGGACTCCCACAAATGTGATCCTTAATTTTTTCAAAGGTTTTCCCAAGGATAGAAGTGATGCTAACTGGCCTATAGTTACCCAGATCATCCATTCTCCCCGTCTCAAAAATAGGGACCATATTGGCTCTTTTATATTGGTTGTCTCAAGATAAATCCAGGCAGTTGACACCCACAACTCAGTATTTCTTCAGGAGTGCTGTATATAAACTTAATGGCTGCTTACAGACATAAAAACAACTCCCCCCTCCCCCAAGAAATAGCACTTTACTTTAAACTTGGCATGCCCCTACATGGAGCCCAGAAGAAGTGTATGCCCAAAAGAGACATCATGTTAGTTTGATCTTGTTCATCCAACATCTATACAGATTGTGCACTGCAGTAGGGCTTTTTTGGGTGTTTTTATCTAATAGCTGATTCTATCAGCTATTAGATAAAAGTGCCAAAAAGCCCTGCTGAAGCACACAATCTATACAGATGCTGCAGAGCTGGGTCAAACTAAGTCTTTGTTTTTTAGTAAAGTACAGGGGTTTTTTTCATGTCTGTCAGCAGCAATTCTGACCTCACCTCTTAACTGTCCCAGTTCCAAGAATGATGCTGTAAGCCAGGGTTGGCCAAAATATGGCCCACAGGCTGGATCTGGCCGATGGCTGGTCTTTTTCCAGCCCGCTGTGGGTCCCTCTCTCCCGCCTGACCCAGTCACCATCCAGCTGTAGCACGTCCTGCCCCTCTTCCCCCGCCCCAGGCACACAGTAGAGTTGGGGTGGCTCCGCAGCTGGATTGCCTTTCTAGGTAGCCTACGTGATGGCAGCTCTTTCCAGCTGCTGCTGGCCCCAGCCCGACAGTACTGATGGGGATACACACTGCATAGACCCAACACTGCACACACCATACCTGCTCCAGGCTCGCCCACCCAGGCTCAGCACCAGCAGCACAGGATAGAAGCTGTTGCTCAGCGTGAGGGAAAAGTGGCATCTCCCCCTCACTACTGCTGCCCATTCCTGCTGCAGCCACTTGGAGCCTGCATCCAGGTTGCTCTGTCTATGCTGCATGGGCTGCTCAGTAGCAGCACCGTGCTGGCAGCACAGAGCAAATGGAGGGCAGCCTGGCACACACAGGCTGTTGTGGGGGCAGGTGCTGACCGGCTCAGGGGGGCACATGCAGGTGTCCCATGCACACCCCACCATACCCACAAACCATCCCCTACAAACCCCACAATCACACCCTCCCCCGCATACAATCACAACCCAGAAACACGTCACCCAATCACACCCTCCCCCCACAAACCACCCCTCCCACCCACACGTCTCTGGTGGAACCCTGTTCACTGCTACACCCCCCACCACCACATACATGGACCACACCTCCCCATGCATACCCCACACACTCCAAGCCATTCTGCCCTTCCACACATACCCCCCAGCCACCCTCCCCCTCCAAACACCCCACATCCACCCACAAACACCATACCCACACATCCCCACAAACACCTCCCACAAGCCCCCTGTGACAGGGGGCCGTCTTCGGCTGCATTTTTTTTTTTTTTTTTAAGTATGCCAGTAAGTGTGCCTCCATCAAGTCTTGCTGGATTTTTCTTCTCTGGGGATCAGCTTCCCCCCACTTTATTCGCCTGCCACAATTTGATGTTACTTGGTTCTGAAGAAAAAGGGAGGCTGACCCATAGGTTTCCAGACAGGCTCCAGGCTCACCACCCATAGGATAATGAGGTGTTGCCATAAGGGCAAAAATGCATGCCCCTACCTGCCCTTTGACATGCCCCTTGCCTCACTTATGGTTTTATAAATTTCTCTTTATGTTGGGGTCTCAGCCATTGTGGGCTTACCCCCTATCTCTCTAGCTAGGCTTGTCAGTCAAAACCCAATAATTGGGGCTTGACTCTGAGGCTCTAGCTCTCTAACTCACTTGCGCTCAAGGCCCTCCGTTCCATGCTCTCTGCAACACGAGGCCTACTGGCCCTTCTACACTGTGTGCCCCTGTGACGCCAGACTTTTGGGGCCTCAGCCCCATTTGGCTTTGCCCCTCTTTCTGTAGTTAGGGCCTTTCACCTAAGTCCACCCGCAAGAAACTGGCTTCAAGGCTCCTATCTCCTTTCCAAGCGACTTTGGGCTTGTGGCCTTAGTGCAGCATCCCTAGTGCAGCAGGGCTTCTTGAGCGCTTTATCACAGTGCCCCCTGGGACTAGTGAGGCCTCCTACAGCCTCAGCCACAAACCACCAGCATTTTTAACATCAAATGTAAACCATAGGCTCCTATGGCCATATAATGAAAATAATAATAAAGAAATAAGACAGGCAAAGTGCCTGCTTACTTTGTGTAATTGTGCTTCTGTCTCACAGTGTGGCATATTCTTTCCAAGGAGGCTGCTGCAGCTGCACTGTAGTCGTCGGGAGCGTGCCTCTCTGGCCTTCTCCACTTGCAGTTCATATGGTTCTGGCCTTCCCCTTTCTGTCACCTGACCAGCTAGCAGGGCTCGATCCTTAACCCTTACTCGACCAGCCGGCTGTGCCCGGAAGGTTCTGGGTTTAAAGGGACTGCCCTGTTTCTTGGTAACAGGGCTAGGGTTCCCTGTTACATCCCCGCCACCATACCTACCCATCCATATCCACACACGCCCCCACACTTTCCCCCACATCCCACATACACACACACCCACAGCCCCATACAAACCGCATACCCAGCCACCCATACCTTGCCTCAGCCCCGCTCCTGTCTGCAATATACAAGAGTAAGACCTCATTTCGAGCTGTTATTCAATCACCTCTCTATATATGATGCAAACACACAAATCAGGACAAAATATTTTTTTAATCAAATTAAAAGATGTTATTGTCAGTGTTTGATTTTTAGTATATAATTTGCTTTTTTTCTCAGTTCGAAGATGGCAAACCCCCTTCCCAAAAGGAGTGCTTCTGGGGGCAAGGGGAGGGACTTCCGGTGGCAAAGGTCAGGGGCTAGGGGGCAGGACTTCTGGTTCCAAGATGACAACCAAGGTGCAAGGCACCTGTCAAGGGGTGGAGCTACCCTTGTAGACCTTGACAACTCACCAAAATTTGTTAGGCAGCCCTCCAGTTGAAATAATTGCCCGCCTCTGCTGTAAGCAGTGGCTTGCAAAGCACTTTATAAGATCATGGGGGTGTGGGTGGAGAAAAAAGAAAGAGAGAGAAACAGAAAGAAAGGGAAAGAGAGAAGAAGAGGGAGCAAAAGAGAGAGAAGACATTTCCTGAACTGTAGGAATGTTCAACATGTTTTTTCCCCCTTAAGGTAGAGTTTGTACTAGCAATGGGCCCCCTGGACAATTGGGAGCAAAAGGCCAAATGGGATTTCCAGGTCAAAACGGTGAAAAAGGAGAAAAAGGCAAGTACACATCAACAGCAATAGTTCTTTGTGGGGACCGTAGCTGTGCTTCATTCAAATAGCTCATCATTAAATGCCTAAACCTGGTAATAAACACATGTGGTAACCTCACAGACTTTAATGATTCCATCAAAATAATGACTCAAATTTGGAGTCAGTGCAGTGCTACTAATGTCAGTGGCCATGCACCAGTAGAGTACTTGTCCCACACAGGGCAAAAATAACATGGCTTGGATATGGAGAGAGACATGATTTTCTTTTCTAAAGGGAGAGGTGGGATATAATGACAGTGTAGTCACTTACCTGCTAGTTGCCTACAGAAAATCTCTCAATGCTCTTTATATTTCACAAGCAGTTCAACATCATTTTTTTACATTCATACAGGGCGTGAAGGTCGCTGCTCATGTGGTCCTGGTCCTGCTGGACCACCTGGAGTACCAGGAGCGCCTGGTGGTCGGGGACAGAAAGGAGAGATGGGATATCCTGGAAGGGGTGGAGAGAAGGGTGATTCAGGCTTGCCTGGTACACAGGGATCAACAGGACTCCCGGTGAGTGTCTCCTACATGTTTCAATATAACAATAATGTCAAGCAGCTCAACTGTCTAGGTAGGAAGCATTAATTCAGGAGGAGGGGGCAGAGTAGCCAGACACATGTATTCTTGCACTGCATGGGGCAGATTCAGCTGAACATATCTGAGGCTAAGGCTAAGAGGCTGTAGCTTGCAGGATCATACTTCTGTGAGGACTTTAAATTGATTTTGCATGGAAGAGGATCCTGTCCCTTGCAGGGGGACAGGCCAGAGGAGAAAGGCAAGCTTAATATCAGCTTAGTGGAAAGTTTTGGGGAGGGCTGGTTTTGCTTGGTACCTTATTTTCTCTTGTATTTCTAGTTTTAAGAAACTAACATTTTACTAAAAAATGTTTTAGACATGTACAGTTTTTTTTCACAGAAGGCTGTGGTTTTAGATTATGAGAAAAGTCTCCCTTTGAAAAGGCAAGAAACATTACATAACATAATCAGGGGGAGAAATAAATTTGAATCAGTTGACTGCTTGCCCCTGTTTCTTAGAGAGGGAAACAACTGTATGGAGAGCCTCAGATAGGGAAAGGTGCTTGCTAGGAGCTTCAAACAGCAGGTCCCTCGGAGTTTGTAAGCTGTAAGGATTTACTGCTGAGCTAACTGCTCTGCAATGATACAGCTGAGTAGAGCCCTACAGGGGAACCAGGGCACAGGTGCAGCAGCTAGGCAACACCAGTAAGCTGCCATGGAGTTAAGCTGGCAAGCCTAAATAAAGAATACCTGTGGCCAGCCCAGGGAAGTTTCCTGACCAGAAAGAGGTAGTGCCTGGGAGATGTACAAACCTCGGGCTTAAGCCAGGGTAGATAGTCTGGCTCTGCAGGCTGCTAGGGAAGGTACTTGGGGTCAAGATGGCTGTGGCTTGATTTACTGACTGAGGACTAAAGTAAAGGACTGAAGGCTTACAAGGAGGTAAGCTCCAGGATGAGGAATGTTTTGGTTACATTGCCGGCATGCTTGGAGGGGCACCAGGGGTTGAGGGTGGGAAGCAGAGAGAACATACACGCGGAGGAACAAACAGCCCCTCCCTTAGCCGGTGCCAGGGCTGTCTGTCAAGGCAGCCCCCAAGTGCACCCAACCCTCTGCACTCTAGTTTTTCTGCCTGGAGGAGCAAACAGCCCCTCCACACCCCATCCCTAAGCTCTCTCCTCCCCTGTCACTTTTGCCAGAGGAACAAATAACTCTTCCCCTACTCATCCCTAAGATTTCTCCCTCCTGCCATCCCTTGTCCCTCCCTGCCTGTCTGTCAGAAACGATGCAGGGTAGACAGCTGCTACTGCTGTTGCTGCCTCTTCTAGAGTGGGGAGGTTTGTGGGCTTTTCATTGGTGACCAGAGACCTTGGAAGCAAGACCTCTACTCTTGCAATTATACCCGGCCCTAAATCTGGCCCCATAGCCAATCAGGGGGCATAGTGGGGGTTCCACAATCTGTGCATGAAAATAGAGGCCCCTACCATGATCAGGCTCCAATATTAGCGAGCTGGGCCTGTGATTAAAACCAGGCTGTAATTATTACTAATGAACTGGATAGGGACTGATGGGGAGGTTTGGAGTCCCAGGGTGCCAGGGAGGCATGAGGCTTGAGTTGGCCAGAGGCAGGGAGCAAGCTTCTGTGCCCAGGAAGGTAAGAACTACTGCCAGGGACCCAGCTAGAGAGACAGAGAGATGGGGCCAGGGGCTCGGAGCCCTAGAGGGGTGCAGTCAGAGCCCAAAGAGGGGCAGAGATTGATGATGGCATAGAGACCTGAGCCCAAGAGTGGTAGAAACTGAAGATATACGTGGTAGAAACTGTGTGGTAGACAAGACTGGGAGAAACTGAAGACATAACAGGACTGAACAGATTAGAGCAGAGATTGGGGCTAAATGCTGATGGGTGAATAATTGGTAACACCTGCAAGGCATGGGTACGGCTGCAGAGGAGGTTAGAGGCCATGAATAGCCATTAAGGTGAGTACTGGAAGGCAAGAATGAGGCCAGAAAGGCCAGAATTAGCACCTAAGGGCAGAACAGGGGCAGGTGCGGTTTGCCAGGAACTGGTAGACTTGAGGAACACAAGGGCTCACTCTGGGATCCTGGGGAAGCCTCTCTTTTTCCTAAATAAAATATAACCAACAAGGCATGGCAGATGAAAGCAAAGAGGGAGGGTACCCGGAGAGCCAGAGTCTGGCAGGATTCGTAAGACCACCAGGTAGCATCATGGCTGCCCCTGAGACTCAGTTGTACCACTGCTCCGTACCTTCATAATAATATCCAAGTTCATACAGGATAATAGGACATCCTTTCCCAGAGTTCCCTTAACATTACTACGTATTATAATGGTTTTCTTAGCAATAATTTAATTTTGGAACTAACTCTTGCTGTTGATTGGTTAAACAGTTGTGAAGTTGGCAATGTTTCCTTTAATCTTAATCATATAAAAACATTTCCTTTATTTTTGTCTAAAAAATTATTTGAAAATTTTAATGCAGCACTCATTTGCCTGATAAGGAAATATAACATAATATAGACTCTACTGTTCCTTATAAGCACTAGAAGGTAGCACTACTCTTTTAGGTATATCACTTAACAGCACCATACTAATTGTCAACCCCTTGTTTATCATCACTATACAGAAAAAGTTTGCTCTATCAGGATTCAGCCCTTAAATAAAATTTACTATTTTTTTAATTAAATGGATACTGGCAATAAAGCTCTAATGGAACGAAGCTATGCTAGTAAGCACAACATTTCCATACTGGGAAAATTACTAGAACTCCCAAATTGGACTTTTCATGTGTCTGCACAGGAATCTAAAAGTAGATAGGACTGTGAACGTAGGACTTAAAAGAACCATCTTCACTATTACCCAGGTTACAGGTAACCTTGCAGGCAGGCTACTGATAAAAGATACAGGGTCCATAACCCAACCTTTTATTTGCCTGCACTTCAAAAACACAAAAACAAACATGATCCCAAAGTCCCTCTAGCTACCTGTGACAGCACAACAAAGATTGTCACCTATACTACTTTGATTGTTAGAGTAATTGTGAAGTTGTTAATTTTCAGTGTAATCTTTAATTTCTTTCAGGTCAAACAGGTTGCCTTTTCCTTTCCTAAATGTTTATCATAGTTAATTTAATCTTAGTTCCATCTACATACATTTAAGAAAAGTTGTTGGTGGATATTTTTTAGTGTTCAAGCTGCACCAAGAAGAAAAATTGTTAATTTTGTTTTTCCTCAAAAGACTGAATAGTTTTCTTAGTAAAATTTATATTTTTATTATCCTTTATTCTTGGATTATTTACATCAAGAGGACAAATACAGGGGCAAAAAATCAATTTGTCAAAAATATATTGATAAATGTATGAGGTGTTCAAACTCATTTTCATTTAAGTTTCTGTTCCTTTTCTGGTCTTTTATTTATTTCATAAATGTCTCATTTATTTTGAAATATTAAGGGAAGTGCACTGCTAATCCAGTATCTGGAAAGTTTAAAAAAAAAAGTCAATTGTAGTTTCAGGCACATTATCTTTCTCTGAAAGCTGCCAATATTTTAAGGTTTACAATCACATATTCTTGTTTACAAAATATTTTTCTCATCATTTGAAAGCGCTACATGGCAACAGGGGAAACTGATTAATTAATGACTCAGTCCTGCAAATCTGTGGAGCTGAAGCCTCCTACACAAGAAAATATATTCCTGTCTTTCATGTTTCAGGCCCTACCTGATTTATAATATGTGAAACAAATTATACTGACTGGGACAAAAGTGCTGTTTCACATAGCAAAGAAAAAATACCTTGACTCCTTTAATTTCTTTCAGTCAGAGAAGACTGATTCCACTGTTTAAAAAATGGGCAGAATTTTTGGATACATGTGAGATTTTAAATTGACATCATTCCTTTGAACATAGGCTTAACTCAGAAAGCAAGCTTCAGTAGACTCAGAAGTTTTTCCTTATGCACCACTGGGCTTTCACATAGTGTGAGCTTAATCCAACAGCCATTGAAATCTAAAATGAAAGATCACTGTTAGCATTGGAGGATGGGGGCCTATAATGGGAAGACCATGTGAACCCTACAACTTGCTTGAATATTGTTACTCTTACTTGAATAAAGGTCATGTGGCCCAGTTCCTCTCTGCATTACAGTGATTTTTTTTTTGCTTCTGCATGTATTTCAGTAGTGTTATGTGAAGAATGCATTACTGATCCCGAAGAATGGGATCAGGCATGAAGAATAAGGCCCCCTATATATATATATTTTGTTAGTGCCACCTTTTTTGGTGGTGGTTGTTATATTGTTTTTTGTTTTGTTTTGTATTTTTACAAACTCTGTATTGGGAACAGTATGGGGAATAAACCTAACATCTGTCTGTTCATTATGTGAGTTAAATTATTTAGTACATTTTCTTTTTCAATAAGGGACTCCATGGTACCCCTGGAATGCATGGGGAGAAAGGAGAAAAGGGTGACCCAGCTAGAATCAGAATCAAAGGTAATTCTGCTTCTTCCTTGTGCCCAGTTTGTTTCACTTCACACATATCGGGCATGTCTACACCTGCATTTTAATGCACTGTAGCCTATTTTACTGCACATTAAAGTGTTGCGTAAAATATGTGCAAATATTCTAGTGCACATTAAAATAGGCTACTGTGCATTAAGCAGCACTTAAAAAAGCATGCGCTTTTGCTACTGCGCATTAGGACAGGCTAATACACATTTGTTTAGGAAAGCGCATTAATGCATGTGTAGATGCACCCACTTAGTGATAACATGGGAGTACTCATGGTGGTAAAACTACTCTGGCTCTTTATGAAGATGACTATTTACAGAGGTGCTGCAACTCCCATTGGTATTGCAGGTGTGTATACAGAGCACATACTTAGTGACTTCTGTAAATATTTTGCTATTCTGCTATTTGCACTTCCCTCCATACTCAAAACAGGTGTCTGTACTTTGTGCTTCTTTTCATTTGTAGGTGATCAAATGATTATTTATGTGCATGTAAATATTATTTAGCATCTTACAGAGAACACAGCTAGGAGCAAGCAAAATGCAACCTACTTGAGTGTGAAGAAAAATCATTAATTTAGAATTGTTTCCTGGAGTTCCTTGAGCCTGCTTATTGTAGGCTACCTCTCCCTAAAGCAGTGACTTCATCCCAGAGAGAAATTCTAAATCTGAGTGTCCTCAGAAATCCTGCTCCTGTTTGTAAGGATCACACCTAACTGATCAAGGAACAGAAAAAATGTGATACATTCCACAACTTGAATTTTACATTTCACATTTTTGCATGGAAACAGTTCACAAGTTGTCCATAGGCCTGTGAATAATTTAGAAAAGATTGGGAAAGTAATAGAATCATGTAACAAATTAAGAATAAATGTAATTGCTAACATTGCAATCTTTGCATAGAGATTCAGTGGAAACAAATATACTGCCTTAGCAAAACAGTTGATTCAGCTCTTAGTAAGCTTCTGTTTGAGCTGCACTGGGCACATCTACATGAGCTGTTTACTGCAGTTGCATAATTAGCTTCTCAGTAAATGTTTCGGTGTCTACACATGTGGCCCTGTTAGGCTGCAAGAAACGAATGAGCTCTTCAAATACAAGTACTATCCTGCCAAGGAGTTTTTCTGTGCACAGCAATGCACATCCTAACCTGACTGCCTGGGGCACAAGGGTGCTTCAGTGTGGGAGCTGCCTGCCACCTGCATGCCTAGCCTCATGCTCCAGCTAGCCCCACTGTAGCACATTGAGCTGGGTCAGTCCCAGCTGGCAAGCTGACCCCCTGGACCTCTTGCCAGCTGGGGCTGCTCTGACACAGCTCAATGTGCTGTGGTCCCTGGTGCACTTACATAGCACTTGGGATCAATGAGCTCTGGCACAATGTGCACCCGAGTTTATTGCTGCACATTAATATGTATATGTAGACGCATCTATGTGGTGATTTGGATTTTGGAACACAGCAACTTATTCACTGGTTTTTATTTACAAAAGATTTCACATGGTGAGGTGAACTTTTTGCCTTGAATATTTTTATGAAATTAATGTTGTGCAAAAAACTATACTTTCAGAAATGTTTATGGAAAACAAATATAAAATAGTTGTGAGAAAAGCTAAAGGGAATATCATTAAAAATCAGTTGTTCCAAATGATGAGTGGGGAAAAAAAGACTTAAATCCTGTATTAAAGAAATTCCAGTTATGAGCTGAAGGAAATTCTTATAAAGACTTGGCTTTTGTTTAAAATTTAATAATCATTTATCTTTCACCTGAGCAGAAAGTAGGAGATGACAGGCTGGGGTATATGGCACACTTAACTTTTTTATTATACTAAGGAAAAAAAGGAGAAAAGGGTTTTCCTGGGATTCCAGGATTTCCAGGACAAAATGGTAGTGCTGGCAGAGATGGAGAGCGGGGAATGCCTGGAGAAAAAGGACTTCCGGTATGTTTAACTTTCTTAGCAATAATTAAAGTTCCTCATTTGTATTAATGGTTTTAATATTTTACCTTATAAACAGATCAATTGTCAACAGAGAAAAATCAATACCACCTAAGATTATTAGAATTATTTATAACACGAACATCACGAGTTTCCTGGGGCTGGGCAGGTATGGTGACTGCCCTCAGGTGGTGGCGGTGGCAGCAGCGAGAGGGGAGCTCCCACAGGTAGCCATGGCGGTGTTTGTGGGGCGGAGGGGGCGGCATAGTGAGTGGTGACTGCCCACAAGTACTGCCAGCAATGGCAACGGCAGCAAATCGTAGAGAGTGCACCGCCAATTTCAAGGGGTGCACGTGCACTCATGTGCACCACCTACACGTCGCCAGTGAAAAAAGACAATACTATCCTCATACTATCTCATGGTCCTTATCCATGTGGGTACAAATAATGTGGCCAGGAATAGTCTGAACCATATCATGAGTAACTACGGGGCTCTGGGGGCCAGGCTTAGGAAGACAGGGGCACAGGTGGTCTTCTCATCAATCCTCCCAGTCACATCTACATATGTAAATGTTACAAGTAAATTGATTTTATAGTTTACTGTTAATCTATAGAAAAATGTTGATTACTGGCCAATAGCAAAATAATCTGATGTCCCTAAAATAATACTGCTGTTTAAATTTGGGTACTCTTGTATAATTTCTGAATATACTGGTTCTGGACCTGAAAATGCAAAGATTCTGTGTACCCTCTCCTACTCCCATTGCCTTCAAGATCTCTCTATTAACTCTCTCCTTTATTAATTTGGCTTCTCCCCCGTCAGCAATAATCTATCCTTGATACAATCTGAAGATCTTTTCAACCTTCTCTTTCTGGCCATTTGACATGATTAAGAGGCTGCTTATCAACACCTCTGCTACAAAAAACTCATGTACTTCACTTATATTGTGACCATAGCCAGACCCTCCTAAAATCATTGCATTCACTCCTCATTCAAATTCTTTAAGCTTAGTTTCAATGTATATTGATGCTCTACCTTTGTCTTCTGTTAGTTTTATTCCCTGAACTCATTATATCCCCTCAGGCCGTCAGTGTTCTTTTCCTATACCCATCTCTGCACCTTTCACACAGTCTTCTATATAGTAAAATCTTTCTTGACCTCCTCCTTCTCTGCTAAGACCTTCTGTGTCACATTGCTTTAAGTACCTTCATCAATTTCTTTTATAAATGATAGGAAAATGTATTCCAGAAAAACAGTTCCCCAACAAGGTGAAGACACTAGCTTCCCACTCTCCATACTACCAACTCCATTGCAAATGAGCAGTTTGTCCTTTCATGTAGTGCTCATAATCTTGACACAAAACAATTCAATACTTTACAAAATTCCCCAAAATAAAATAAATAATAAAATAAATATCACCGTTTTAAACTGTTTTATCTGTATTCTTTCAATCACGCTTATTTTTTTTTTACACATTTAAACATGTTGGGATTCCTCTGAGGCCCAGCTTATTTATCCACCCCTGCAGAAATACATAACAGTGACTTACAGTAGCTTCTGGTCATCATTTCACTTTTGCTTCTCATTTTAATTTAAACTTGTTTAAGTGGTAGGGAAGCCTCAGACATGAGAACCTTACTTTCCTTTTATTGCCGTCTTAAAAGAAAAAGCATCAGACCAGTAGATCAGAAAAGAACCATTATTTTTATTATGTAAGTACTACGTTTCTGCATGGTACACTGAGCCACTAAGTCATAGCTTCTGTGTATCTACCCACCAGTTGTTCCTATTAATACCACCTTACTTAGAGAGCACAGGTTACGTAATGCTTAAAGGAGTTGCCTTCAAGTTGTATATGTGGTGAAGATATACTTAGTTTTGATCAGGTCATGTGTTTTAAAATATTTTTCAACAGCTTCATTGTAAATGAGCATCAGAAATCAGAATCTACTGTCTGTTATTCCCAGTCTGCTTCAGTGACTTGGTATGTCACCCAGGCTTTGAACACTAAGCATGGGTAAGGGTAATATCTCACTTCAAGAGAAGAAACTGGTCCAATGACAAATTCATATGTCATGATGAAAAGTCACTGAATGAGCAGGTTTACCATTCTGTCATTTGATGGCATAAAAGTGACATATTAAATATTGCTGACATTTTGTACTTATAGATAACAGAAAACAATGGGTTATTCTTACTTATTTTCATTTCCAACAGAGTGATTACAGACCACCACTGCCAGGTGATAGAGGATTTCCTGGAGCCCCAGGACATCCTGGTGTGAGAGGGCCCCCAGGACTACCAGGCTTGGGAATTCCTGGCCCAAAGGGAAACAAAGGCATCTTGGGGGACCCAGGCAGCCCTGGTGTAATTGGGCCACCTGGTCCAAAGGGCTCAAAAGGTAACTTTGGACATTTAAATTAAAAACTATCCTGTGACAGATGTGCTTGGTAGGATGCATTACAGTATCATGTGTGTTCCTTGTAACGGCACTGGTGCAGTCTGATGAAAATGAGTAAGAGAGAGCTTCAGGAGCAGACGCAGATGTGACCCAACCAATGGGAAGCATCTATGAATATTGACTGAGTCAAGGCCTGAACCTGAAAACCTTTACTGGTGTGACAACAATAGATTTACCTCTGGCAAGGCAGGCCCTGTTGATGAATGAACAGGGAAAAAATATGCTTAACAGTATTCATGCAATACACAACAATTGCAGATTCATGAAGCAGTGCTAACATAATATATTGAAAGATGACACAACCAGACCAAAAAAAAAAGGGAAATAGTATAAGAGAAGAATAATTAATTGAAGTAATAGCATTGACCTTAGTAAAGACATGTAAATGTGCTTTCCAGAATATATATTTTTGTTAAATAAATACAGCATTATATTTCATCACATTCAGTGCTGTTTATATATACATCTGAAATTTCAAACTTCTACATTCCCTATTGTCTTACTTTCAATGTATTCTCATAAATAATCCTTGTCTTTTAACTCAAATTGCTTTATGTGGAAACTTAATTCTAAGATCTTGCCAAACATAAAAGCTGCTTTATAAAATCCAGTTAATTTTTCTAGATTTTAATTAATTCAGATATAAACATAGGGTTGCTCATTTCAGTAAACTGAACTAGATCTGGTCTTTACCTATACTTTAAAATATAGACTTTGTATTTAAAAGAGGCCACATACTTAAATGTTAATACTGGGAATATTTCCCTGTTTTCTGGTAAAGCTTGAGGCTTTTTACTAGCTGACTCCTTCCCTTATAATTAGGGACCTGCTGGATTTGTGGTGGAAGTGGGCTGTGTGGCAGTGATTTTAATTGTGCAGGTTCCCCTCTACTGAATGACAAAGGGGCCTTGCCACTCGCTCCTGAACAGCAGGGAGGTGAAAACCATAGTTTTAAATATGGCACTGTTTTTGTCTCCTTCCACTGATTGGCTGAGGAGCCCCAGCAGCCTTGCTGCCTTCTGCTGACCACCTGGGAAGCAAAAACAGTGCCATATTTAAAATTGTGGTTTTTGCCTCCCCACCAATCAGGAGTGAGCAGTGGGGCCCCTCCACCAATCAGCAGCGGGGGGGAAGGGGGGTGATGATCCAATACACGGCCCACTTCTATTGCAGATTCAGTCAGTCCCTACTTATGATACTTTCCATGCCGCTCAATTTCCTCAAATTTCTCTCTTCTACTGATCACTTACTTCATGTTAGAGGCTGTAAGACTTTTTTTCAATTAAACATCTTAATTGGTTCATCAAACATGTTAAAGTAAACCTTTCTCTCTGACATACACAAACACACTGACTTCTCCAGTTCTTGGACTCTGTTTGAATCCTCTTTTGAAGTACAGTGGTTCAGTGATGGATAAGTTCAACTGTGAACAAGTTACTGCTACGTCCACTTGCCCTTCTTGCAGGGATAGACTGAAAACTGTGAGATGCTGTTACTGTTTCTGTGCTGCATTTTATGCTATCACACTGAATTGTTTTGTGCACTGTGTACATCTCTTCTGCTGAAAAGGACATTTAAAACTGATTTAAATTGTTCCTACTTCAGACATGTTATATCATAAATGCTGTGAGATCTGAACTACCTTCTTTATCTGATATGCATGGTGAAAAACCATTTTATGGGAGTCCAAGCCTGAACTTCTTAAGTAGCAGAGGTTATTTGTGTTAAGGCAGGTTTGACACAAAGTAGCTATTTACTGCAGACTGAAATTGCTTCAACTATTACGGACTTGCATCCCGACATATAACGCACACCTTGTTTTTGAAAGGCAGCATGAAGAAAAACAATTCTTCTAGTAACTGAGCAGCAGCAGGTAGGGAGCCAGAATTGCTCCTGACCCTGCTGCTGCCAGCCCTACACTCCAGATAGGGCCTGTGGACCAACTCCACATGCTGTGTCCAGCGTGCACTGGGTCTGTCCCTGTGTGCCAGGTTCAGTTGTGGACCAGCCCTGCACATTGTCTTAATCTGGTGCACAGGACCGTGTCTTCCAACTGGAGGACTACCCATGAGTCTGGATATTTGGTAGCAGGGGAGCAGTGGCAGTGTTAACTGCTGTGGCTTCCACAGCCATGGCAATCAATACTCTGCCGCTCCCCTGTCACTACATTTCAGGACCCATGGGATGCCCAGTGCATCAGTTTCCCTTCGAGCACTATTAGCAGAACCTGTTTTTATGATATTTCCTTGCATGTAATTGTCGGGAATATGGCCACTACCGCCTCCCCGTGTCGGGGCCTCTTACCAGTCACCCAAGAGCAGCTAACCTGGGGTTGGGCGTTTTACACGCACTTGCCTCACCTGCCATGACTTTGATGTTAATATAATTGGTTCAGATGGTCCAGCACGTGTCATCCAAATATGAGACTCCTCGGCGTCCCGCTGGTCCTGCGTTGATGAGGGCTCCGCCTCCCCTACACCCTCGCCTGTTCCGCCGGGTGGTGGCCACCTATCTGGCCAGGCCATGTGTCTGTAGATCACCCAGATTGTCCATAAAAGAAATGCAAGGGTAAACACAAATGCTATGGCCGGGGACTCTCTGGCTCGTGGTGACTGCTTCGACTTTCAGCAGACGACCTCCGATATCCCCTGCATGCTGTGGGGTTGCAACCCCTTCTCTAGCTCTCACCGAGCTCCTCTGTTATCATTAGGGCTCCCTGTGGCCACTCCGCCCCTCTTTATAAGAGCTACGGTTCCCACAGGCAGTGAGTATCCTTATATTAGAATATATACGGTACCCGGCTTCTGCCGGGTTCCAGCCGCTCCTGGACGGCAACAAACAGTCCGCGGCCCTGCAAGGCCAGCTGTCTGGGCTCAAAAGCCCCGCTGGGGCTTACTCCTCCTCCAGAGGATCCTGCCGTGTTTGAGGATGGCTCACATCCGTTGTAGCATGCTCCGACCGGCTTCAGCTCCTCCGCTGCCTTCTTCCGGTTCTGCCTCCCCTCCTCGGGCCGGCTCCGGTCCCTCTTTTATGCCGGCCCTGGTCGTGCCGGCACCTCCCTTCTCCGCACACCTGGAAAAGGTGAGTTCCCGCCCAGCGTCTTGGGCCTGCGGGCGTGGGATTAGCGGGTTTACACTTGGGCATGGAGCCCTGGAGCCTGCCGGCTCCTTCTGTCCCTCACCATGATGCACACTCCAAATTCCACCAACAGACTTTGGGGGAAGTTTACATGTTATATGTGATAAAATATGCTACTGTTCTTCTCTTGGTATGTAGACCCTACAGGTTCTTCAGCTTCTGTCAGACTACATGCCTCTATCTGGGGCATATTTTTCTTATTTTTGGTAATTCAGAGTAAGAGCTCCTAGATCTTGCTCAATATTATCCTTCCATCTTCTCATTGGTTAGCCACAAGGTCAAATACAACAGAAATTGCCTCCTAAGAGGTGTTTATTAATCTAACAGCATGCTCTATCTGAAGAGGTCACTGAGATTTTTACTGTGTATACTGAATTTTTTTTTTGTTTACTGATGTATGTATTACTCTGTACATCATTCACTTTTTTCCTGGTACAAAATTCATCTCAATATTTTAGTCTTTTTTATTCCTATTAGTAACCGAAACACTGTCTCGAACAAAATTATAGCATTACTTCCATAAGAGGTATATAGTCGCACTAGGGGGAATGCCTTACTGGGCTTGGTGTTGGATATGGTAGGGGACCTGCAGATTTGTCACCTTAGGGACAGTAACCATCAATCAGTCGAATTCACCATACAGTGTAAGGTGGGAAAGATAACTAGTAGGGCGGAAGTGCTTGAATTTAAGAAAGCTACCTTCAGTGTGCTCAGGACCATAGTCAATGACGTGCTGCAGGATAGGAGAATTGGCAAGATAGGAGTCCAGGAAGGGTGGTCGTTCCTCAAGGAAGCAATCTTTTGGGCATAGGAGGAGATGATCCCATTGTGAGGGAAAGTGGGAAAGGAGCCAAAAAATCTTCCTTGGCTAAACAAAGAAATCCAGGGAAGCCTAAGGGCAAAAAAAGAGGTGTATAGGCAGTGGAAGCAGGGGGAAGCTTCCAGGAGGAATATACCTACTTGGCTCGCACTTGCTGGGAGACAGTTGGAAAAGCCAAAGTGAGTACAGTGCTGAGGCTGGCAACAGAAAGACAACAACAAGTCTTTTTTTAGGTAAGTAGGTAGTAAAAGGAAGGTGCAGGGCAGCATAGGACCCCTACTGAACAAACAGGAGCAATTAATGACAGACGGGGGGACAAGGCTGAGCTCTTCATTGAGTTTTTTGCCTCAGTGTTCCTGAACAAGAGTCAAGACAAGTCCCCTAATGGGTTCTTAGATGAGCATCAGAGGGACACCAGCCCACCAACTGTTGACACTGGCTTGGTACAGCTTGGATGGACTGGATGTGTTCAAGTCAGCATGCCTGGATGAGCTGAATCTGAGGATACTGAAGGAACTGGCTGGTGTCATAGCAGAACCACTGGCATGGCTGTTTGAGCACTCGTGGTGCTCAGGTCAGGTCCCAGAGGACTGGAAAAATCCCATTGTGGTCCCTGTTTTCTAGAAGGGAAGGAAGGTGTATCTGAGTAATTATAGGCCAGTTAGTCTCACATATATCCTTGGCAAAGTCTTTGAAAAAATTATTAAGGATCATATTTTGTGAGTCCAATGGGAAAAATAATGCAGCGGGACAACCAGCATGGATTTATAGGAGGTAGATCATGCCTGACTAATCTGGTTTCGTTTTATGACCAGGTCACAAAACACTTAGACACAGGAGTAGAGGTGGATGTCATTTACTTGGATTTTAGGAAGGCCTTCAATATGGTATCTCATCTCAGTCTCATAAATTAAGAGGCTGTGACTTGGATGATTATACAGTCCTTTGGGTGGCAAATTGGCTTGGGGGTTGCACCCAGAGAGTAGTGGTGGACAGGTTGGTATCAACCTGGAAGGATGTGGGCAGTGGGGTCCCACAGGGCTTGGACCTGTACTCTTCAATGTCTTCATCAGTGACTTGGATGTGGGTGTGGGGGTGAAGTGTACTCTGTTCAACTTTGCAGATGATACTAAATTGTGGGGTGAAGTAAACACATCAGAGGGTAAGAAAACAATTGCAGGTGGACTTGAACAGTTTAGAAAAGTGGGCAGAACATAACATGATACAGTTCAACAAAGACAAATGGAGAGTGCTGCACCTAAGGTGCAAAAATATCCAGCACACCTACTGGCTGGGGAATGACCCTCTCAACAGCACAGAAGTGGAAAGGGATCTCATAGTGGACTCCAAGATGAACATGAGTTGTCAGTGTGCCGAAATCATCAGCAAAGCTAACCACACTTTATCATGCATTAGCAGATGCATGACAAATAGGACCAAGGAGGTGATACGTTCCCTCTATGCAGCATTGGTCAGACTGCAGTTAAAGTACTGCATCCAGTTTTGGACGCCGTACTGTAAAAAGGATGTGGATAACCCTGAGAGGGTCCAGAGGAGGGTTAAGGGTTTACAGGCCAAGCCCTGTGAGGAGAGACTAAGGGACCTGGATCTCTTCAGCCTCTGCAAGAGAAGGCTGAGAGGTGATCTTGTGGCTGTCTACAAACTCATTAGGGGAGTGCAGCAATGAACTGGAGATGCTCTGTTCACCAGGACACCTCTTGGCATAACAAGGAACACTGGTCACAAACTGACAGAGAGCAGATTTAGGCTGGACATCAGGAAGGACTTCTCCATGGTAAGGGTGGCCAGAATTTGGAATGGGCTTCCAAGGTGGTGCTCTCCCCTACCTCGGGGTCTTTAAGAGAAGGCTGGATAGGCATCTGGCTGGGGTCATCTTATCCCAGCACTATTTCCTGCCTAGGCAGAGGGTTGGACTCTATGATCCAAGAGTCCAACTCCCTGCCTAGGTGGGGATGGAGCTCAGGCTAGTGACCAGGATTAAAGACAACAAAAAGTCCTTCTTCAAATACATTGGGAGTATGAAGAGAGCACTGGGTAATGTAGGGCCCGTGTTAGACTCAAATGGTAATCTTATGGCTACGCTAGATGAGAAAACCAAAATTTTTAACAAGTTCTTTGCCTCTGTTTTCTAGGACAGGGACCAGGACAGCTCTCCCACTACAGGTAGGGGCAATCTTGAGGATAGCACTGCCAGGCCTTGGGTCTGCGCAGATGTAGTTAGGGATCTTCTGGAAGGGCTGGATGTTTTTAAATTTGTGGGCCCTGATGCCCTCTACCCACAGGTGTTGAGAGAGCTGGTGGGGGTCATTGTTGTGCCCTTGGCCTGGCTGTACGAGCGATTGTGGTCCACAGGCCAGGTGGCTGGAAATTGGAAACTAGCCATCTATAAGAAAGGGAGAAAGGAGGGCGCAGGAAACTATAGGCCCATAAGCCTCACATCGGTCTTGGGGAAAATCCTTGAAAAAATTATCAAGGAACACATCTGTGAGGGGCCAGCAGGAGAGATCATGCCCAGGGGAAATCAGCATGGGTTCATCAAAGGCAGGTCCTGCCAGGCCAACCTGATGGCCTTTTATGACCAGGCAACTAAATCCCTGGATGATGGTGTTGCTGTGGACATAGTCTTTCTGGACTTTAAGAAGGCCTTTGACACTGTCTCTAACCCCGTTCTCATTAATAAATTGAGCGATTGTGGCACTGATGCCTACACAGTTGGATGGGTCAAAAATTGGCTGATGGAGAGTGGTGGTGGAGGAGTTGTACTTGACCTGGTAGGATGTAAATAGTGGGGTCCTCCAGGGCTCAGTCCTGGGGCCTGCACTGTTCAACATCCTCATCAGCGACTTGGACAACAATGGCCAGAAGCTGCTGGAGAACAGGTTCAGGTTAGAGATTAGGAGGCATTATTTCACTGTTAGGGTAGCTAGGATCTGGAACCAACTTCCTAGGTAAGTGGTCCTCACTCCTACCTTGGGTAAATTCAAAAAGAGGTTGGATGAACACCTGTCTGGGGTCATGTGATCCCAGCGTGTGCTCCTGCCAGTGGCAGGGGGTCAAATTAGATGATCTGTTCAGGCCCCTTCTGACCCCAAACTACTATGAAACTATGACTCTGTTGAGGTCCATTCTGACCCTAGCATCTATGAATCTATAAATAATTAATTAATTGTCTTTCTTCTTAGGAAGTGTTCAGGTCTCTCATCCATATAAACAGTAAACTATATAATGATATTATATGAAGCTTGATATTTCTCAGTAATTATTTGAAGTCAACATTCTGTACAGAGAAAAGTAAAAAGCATTCCCATTTTGTAGTCTTAGTTTCCTTTTTCAAAAATTATTAGTAATAAATACTTCTACATATTTAAGTGCCTAACCAGTTGACATCTCTGGAGGCAAAGTGGAAATTTACATAGTGGATTAACGTATATTACTTTCAGTTTTTGTCCGCTTTCCCCTCTCTCAGATGATATTGTAAAGACTAACATTTAGTGTCAAAACAAAAGTCAAATTGTATTATTTTTCTTTGGAGGTATATTTTTCTATATTCCTCATGTGATGTTATGATAGTTTTAATGATTCACATAACCATTTTACAAAATATGTAATAAAAAATACTTTAAAAAACCCATAACCTTAAATTATATGGAAATCAGTATTTATATAAATATTTTATAATTATAGCTTGTACAGCTGCTAAGTGCTGATATTATTATTAATATGACATGGATATATTCACAATTGGTAAACATTCAGATTTTGTTTATTCATGTATAATATCTGTGTATTTTTTCTGCTTTGTTTTAGGTGATGCACACTGCTCTGTTCCACCAGTTCCTGGAAATCCAGGGCTCCCAGGTTTTAAAGGTGTTCAAGGTATGATTAGTTACGCTCTGAAAGGTAGTTTTCTGATTTCCTTAGACATTGTATTCTGTGCTCAAAATCACAGAATCATAGGGCTGGAAGGGACCTCAGGAGGTTCTTTAGTCCACCCCCTTGCTTAAGGCTGGACGTTTCACAACCTCTCTAGGTGACCTGTTCCAGTGCCTAACCACCCTCATAATCAGAAAGTTCTTCCTATTACCTAGCCTAAATTTCCCTTGTAACAGTTTTTTGGAGAGTAGAGGGAAGTTTCTCCTCTACTGGGAGTACGGGTCCAGACTATAACCCAGGTTCTGCTCCAAATCACCACGAACTCACTAAGCTACACAACATCTACTTGATTCCCTAATAAAAAATAGGTAACTTTGTAAAAGCACATCACGTGGTAAGCAAGTTATTTCAACAGAAACACAGTATGTGTCAAAAAAACAACTCTGCAAATGCACAGGAAGAGACTATAAATGAATTACAACTACAGATCTAGGCCCCAGATTGGTCCAATTTGTGTGGTCACCATAGGGTGAGAAGGAAAGTAAATTGCTACTGTACAGTAGTATACATGATTGCCAGTGGTCATGAGAGCAGAGAGCAGCTTTCACAGGGCTGCTACTCTACTGCCTCAAAGCATGTGGATGGGACGGTCAGAAATGAAGGGGGTGGGGGCGGGGAAGAGGGAGGGCTTGTTCTAACCACTAGCTAGAGTATGTACATCAACAGACCAGGGGAACTAAGCTGCGCCAGGGACAGACGCAGTGCTAGAGTACTTCCTTGCCAGAGCCCAGAGCTGTCCACAAGGCAGGCAGTAACATTCAAAATCATAACTCTGAATGTTGACGAGGAGACACCACCTGAGCAGACGAGGAGACACCACCTGAGCAAGACAGGTGACAAATGCAAGGAGTGCCCAGGTAAGAAACAGGGGTCCAAACAGTCTCCCAAATTGGTGGGTGGCACATGCAGCTAGACAGGGCCTTAAATGCCTATATACCAATGCTTGTGGTATGGGGAATAGGCAGGAGGAACTCGCCCTCAGAATAGCCAGTTCAGACCCAGACATAATAGGGCTTACAGGAACTTGGTGGGATTCATCCCACAACTGGGCAGTTAGCATTAGGGGCTATAGGCTTTACAGGCAAGCTAGAGAAGGAAGGAAAGGCGGGGGTGTGGCGCTCTATGTCAAGGAGCAATACACGTCCTCTGCCAGCAAAATTGGGTCAGAGGGGCAAGTGGAAGTGCTCTGGGTCAAGATACAAGGGGGCCGTGGGGAGAGGGATCTAACGGTGGGGGTCTACTACAGAGCCCCCAACCAAGGGGAGGAGCTGGACCAGGAATTTTCGGGCCTGCTTGCAGAGGCACTTAAGGCAAGGGATGTAGTTGTCATGGAAGATTTAAATTACCCGGACATCTGCTGGGAGGAACAGTCAGCCAAGTTGGACCGTTCCAGGAGGTTCCTGGCTGAGATATAGGACCTCCACTTAATTCAGGAGGTGCACAGTCCCACCAGAGGAAATGCCCTGTTGGACCGTGTCCTAGGGTCTTTAAGAGGAGGCTTGATGCCTACCTAGATGGCATCGTTTGAGCCCAGTTTTTTCTCCTGCCCAGGCAGGGGGTTGGACTTGAAGATCTACAAGGTCCCTTCTGACCCTACTTCTATGATTCTATGATATTCTCCCCATCGGCTACAAGGGTGTGAGAGGCATATGCTGACCACTGTACAGAATTTATAGCAAAACTACAATAGATTCTTGAAAGTTTTTTTTAATATTTTTTGAGAGAGTCATCCCTTACCTAATTCCAGTTAAATCTACATGCCTTAACCAAAGATTGATCACCAGCAGTTTGTGGCAAGATTCAAAATGTTAGAAAATGGCAAGAAAATATAACTAGCCCATAAGAACCATCATTCAGCAATTCATTTTTATTTTATTCTAGTGCCTTAAAACCACCACCTTATTAGCTCAGATTAATTTTTCTGTTCTACTTTGGAGATTTACAGCTGAGTTCCTATGCAGAGTGGAACAAACAGGTAGAAAAATGCAGCAGTCACACCTGCTCAAGCCCACTTGGGTGATACAAGGTTAGAAACATGTTTTTCAAAGCTGCTGAAAAAGAGAACTTCCATATAAAATCCTACATAATGCAGTAAATTAATTAACTCCACCATAAAATAATACTGTTGGGGACAGAACTATCTTATGGTGGAGTACTTACCTGCTGAAATGCACATGTAGATGGTGATGGGCTAGCTGGAGAATGAGGGTGCTGAAGTGTGGGGGCTGCCTGTCACCCAGCCCCGCATTTTAGCAACATTATGCCTTAGTCAACCCCTCCACCACCTGACGCTGTCATCCAGAGCCAAGGGCTGACCCCCTCCAGACTTTCTGCCAGCCAAGGGCTGCTCTGCTCCAGCTGAAAGTGCCCCAATCCCAGGCATACATGCTGCGCCCAGGACAAGTTTATTGCTGCACCTTAACTGTGCATGTAGATGCACCCAAAGAGACTTGATAGGTCGCAAATATGCAAACAAATCGGTATTCTCTCTGTGTATTGTCAGGACCAAAGGGAGAAAAAGGAACACCTGGTCTCCCTGGGCCAGATGGCTTTGATGGACAAAAAGGACAACAAGGCAAAACAGGCATAGGAATTCCTGGACCAGAAGGTAAGTGGATGAAGACCTGTTTTTATCTGTGAAGCGTGAAGCTGTGCAGAAATTGAATACTATAAATGCCTACCTGGACAGCTAGAGGACAGGGTTGTTACCATGGTAGTTTTAAACATCTCCATCTCTTTTCTTTAATGGACACGGTGCCTGTCTGAAGTTTAGGGGTATGGTTGCTCAAGTTGGGATGGAAAATACTTCTGCATTAAAGTTGATGCATACATAAATCCTTTCTTGGAGGCTTTATTACTACCAGCAATAGAAGATCCTGCTGCAACTTGATCATTTCAGAACTTGGGGAAGAGCATGATCACTCTGTAATTTTTGCAGACATATTAAAGACACTATTAGCAAGAGGATCAAAGATACAAATGGGAATACAAGAAACCTGTACTGTCCCAAACAAAATCACAGCATCACTTCTATAAAAATCCCAGTAATCATTGGCTTAAGAAGCAAATGCCTCCTTGGTTTCTCATGTGATAGTGTTGTCTAGAGAGAGATCTGAAATGTAGATGTTACATTATATATATAAGTTATACATGAAGGGAATAATTAATTCTGGTGAAGTTTGAATTAACATTTCACAGTTATAAAATTTATCTTCTGAATTATACCCCACTTAGTATGATCTTTACATTAACAGGTTTCCGGGGCAATGCTGGGGAGCTGGGTGGTGAAGGTGAAAAAGGCTTTACTTCAGATGGAAGCACAGGCTCACCTGGCACTCCTGGAAGAGATGGTCAGAAAGGAGCTCCAGGTGATACCATTTATGGTCCCCCAGGAATTCCAGGCAGTAGAGGATCAGCTGGATCACCTGGCATGCAAGGCATGAGAGGTGATCCAGGCAGTCGTGGACTTCAAGGTAGGAATCTCATATTTCTGTGAAATGTGTTCAAACTACAAGGACAAAAACCATGGACTGATGTTACATCTGTAGCACTACTAACACCGATTATACAGATGTATGCACTGTCTGTAATACCATAAAAATGGCAAATTCACGACACAAATATTCCCCTTTCAGAGAGGAAATGTTTGTAACACCACGTGGAACACCTTTTGGAGGGAGGGGGAGCAGACAGCTCCTTGACAGCATGCTGCCATGGTTTATCAAAGAGCCATACTGGCAGCCTGCTGCCATGCTTCAGGATCGCCAACAAGAGCTGGTGCCCCACAGTGCTTGTGGCCATTACAAGAGCACTGGCAAGAGTCCCTATTTCTGCAACAGCTGTAGTTCGTTCTGCTACCACTCGGCAGTGGGAACACCAGGAGGCATAGCAACTCCTGCTGCTGGCCCAGCTCCCCAGGAACAGCTGGAAGGTCCCCTGTTCCTGCGGTGGCAGCAGCAGTGGGAACAGCTGTCACTTGTACCATGGGGACTCTAGGAAGAGCTGCTGGGTTGCTGGAGCACTGGCAGCCTGCTGGAGATGGCAGGTTGCCAGCAATGGGGCTCAGTGACAGGCTCCCAAAGAGGCAGGCAGGAAGCTGAAGAGTATCTTCTTATTGTCCTCTGGTGGAGAGCAGCCTTTGAGGTAACTTTATAGTTCTCCAGCTACACACTGCTGAGTCACTTTCTAGTGCCACAAACACCTGTTCAGAGCCAAAGAGAGACGGGACCTGTTTGCCATATTACTGTGGCTCCATAATAACTGCTGTGAAGCTACTTTTGAGTTTTACATCAGTGTAACTGAAAGCATCCAATCCCTTGAGCAGAAGATTAAAATATTGTGTGAAAGAAAAAATATTTCTCCTGTTATCCTGGATACACACATTATCAAAATCTAAAAGATAACAGCACTAACTTATGAGAACAGGAAATGGTCTAAAGAATAACTCAGCTACTTGTGTTTATAAACAATTGGGATATGGTGAGACCTGGACAAAATATGTAAATTTATGGACCAATTTAAATGGCAGGAAAATACCAGACATTTTGGAAACGCGTAGAAAAGAACCATGCAAGAACATGGGCACAATACAACAGCAGCCAAATGTCACCTCAGAAGTACAGCCCTGGAGCATTGAGGAGAGATGGGTAAGTAGGTAGGAAGCCCTTTTTATTATCGGAAATGTTGTCTGTTTTAGGACAGCCTGGTACACCAGGATTTCCAGGTGCTAAAGGTCGCAGAGGCAAGAAAGGAGATATGGGAGCTCTAGGACAGCGAGGCCTACCTGGTGAGCAATGCGACACAAACTTACCAGGGCCACTGGGACTGTCAGGCCCAAAGGGATGGCCAGGCCCTCCAGGTAAGTGGTGATCATATCATTACCTCATAGCTCTTAGCTTTATCCATTCTTTTCTTTCAAATAAACACTCTCAAACTCAAATAGTCCCTCTCTCCTTTTACTTCATATGCCATTGGCTTTCCACCTGTGACAAAACCTGTTCTTGTTTCCAGTGAAGCCATTAGTCAAAGTCCTGTTGACTTCAACAATAACAGTTCCGAAACCTTTATGAAACTGTCATTAAACATTAGGAAAACATGAGCTAAGAATGACCAAATTGTGGAAGTTAGTCATCATGTGAAGGTGCAGCTAACTGGTAGAGTGTTTCCTCTTCCTCAAAACAGCTTCCTTCGCACAATTAGCCAATGTTCCCACTAGCTTGTGGACAGGTTTTCCTTCTCTTAGCTCTTTGTGCATCATATACGATGCGCAAATAAATTTGTTGAAACATCACATTGAATCCCTGTTCTATTGTCAATAGCAATTCATGTGCCAGCATGTTAGAATTAACTATCTAAGTCAGACTTATAATTAAAAACAGCAAAAGAAAACTTTATAGATACCTTTTCCTACTGTGTTTCTATGTGCTACCCCTCAATGCAGTTCAGCCATGTTTTTGTTACATATTTTGTATTTTATTTTGTTGCATATTTTGTGAAGTGCAGCAACAATTCCATGGTAGTGAAGTTGGTAGGGGAAGACAGTGTTATAGGGCTCAAAAAGAAACAAACTTCTGGGGAACTTTGGATAAACAAAATACTATGTGATGTAGTTGGTCTGAGCACAGCTATTAAGATTTTCATTTGTACATTTATTCTGGGATTTTTGTGCCATTTAATTCCCTTCTGCTTCTTAATCTCATGGTTGGTATATCAGATACAATCCAGTGAGGATCATTGTTTCTGGCAACACATAGTGCCACATATTTTATAGACTCCCTTTAGTCAGTATGATTTCATCTCGTGCATTGATGGCATGAAAAAAAAATCAGAAGTCCTTCCCAAAACCATTTCCCATAACACCGTAAATTGCTTAACTGGCCCACTAAATATATATTCATTATGCTTTAATACTACAGGAAGGTTAATAATCTTCAATATTGTTGTCATCCTCATTAACTTCACTGTGCTGTTCATTTAATGCAGTTACAGTTTAGCTTAGACTTGGGTAATACTGCATGGAAGAGGGCTTGTAAAAAAATTTCTACCAAAACTATTTGATGATATGAAATTGGATTTTTAACTAAACAAAAATTTTGCAAAAAATTGCGTGCTTTCCAGGGAAATCTTTGATCTTTCATCAAACAAGACACATATCCAAATCCAAAATATTACAGCCCTAAATCAAACTATTTATGAGAGCAGGTACTCCCATCTCACTGCTCCAATGATGTATTGTGGCACAATTTAACTTTTTTTTTAAAACAAATTTAAAAAAAAAGAATTTTCTCCAGAAGAGGAAGAGGGTAGGGAGAAGGAAACCAAACACATCACTTTTTTTATCAGCTCTCTTACTGAGGGATTTTTTTCTTTTCTGAGTAAAGGGAAGGACACAAATGTATCTTCATTCACTGTAAGCTTGAGTAAAGTAACACAAACTGTTTTCTCAGGCTTTCCAGGCTCTAAAGGCCACCAAGGAGACATGGGTTCACCGGGATCAGTTGGAAAAAAAGGTCTTCCAGGACCTAATGGTATACATGGGCACTCTGGTCCTCCAGGGTCACAAGGATCATCAGGGCTCCCTGGGGATAATGGACTGCCTGGTCTCCCAGGACTGAAAGGTATCTGAGCATCCCAGGACTCATCCTCTTTCCATGTACCTCTCTTAAAAGGATTTGCTCTTGGTGTTATAGAAGTCAGCAAGAATACTATGCATCTTATTCCCACCCAGCTTCTAGAACATGGCTCAGTGGTTTTTCTCCTGTAGAAAAAGAAAAATCCCAAAGTTTGGGATTACAGGGAGCTCTAACAGTACTGTTATTTTGGTTGCTTTAACAATGTTATAGGCAGATTTTTTCCTGTTTGTAATATGCATTACTTTTTATGAAGTGTCTTCAGTGAGAATGTTTTGGAAATGCCTGGTGTGCCAAGGAGATATACTGATGTAATTTGAAGAGTACCTTTTCCCAGCTGAAAGTCCTGTCTAATGTTTCCAATACTTAGGCAATCATTTAGTAAAACATAACTGTTTAGAAACTATTTAGATATGTAAGTAAAGATGCAATTCACTTACTCCATGTACTAACTTACATTTTATCCATGGGAAGACTTGTGACTCATATTTTGAGCTGGGGGTATAGGTAGGAACATAAATTCCTTAGGCCAGCTGGGCTGGTTCATTATAGATTCATAGATTCATAGATGCTAGGGTCGGAAGGGACCTCAATAGATCATCGAGTCCGACCCCCTGCATAAGCAGGAAAGAGTGCTGGGCCTACATTACCCCAGCTAGATACACATCCAACCTTCTCTTGAATACCCCCAGGGTAGGGGAGAGCACCACCTCCCTTGGGAGCCCGTTCCAGACCTTGGCCACTTGAACTGTGAAGAAGTTCCTCCTAGTATCCAATCTAAATCTGCTCTCCTCTAGCTTGTGGCCATTATTTCTTGTAACCCCCGGGGGCGCCTTGGTGAATAAATACTCACCAATTCCCTTCTGTGCCCCCCTGACGAACTTATAGGCAGCCACCAGGTCGCCTCTCAACCTTCTCTTGCGGAGGCTGAAAAGGTCCAGTTTCTCTAATCTCTCCTCGTAGGGCTTGGCCTGCAGGCCCTTAACCATACGAGTGGCCCTTCTCTGGACCCTCTCCAGGTTATCTGCATCCTTCTTGAAGTGCGGCGCCCAGAATTGCACGCAGTACTCCAGCTGCGGTCTGACCAGCGCCCGATAGAGGGGAAGTATCACCTCCTTGGACCTATTTGTCATGCATCTGCTGATGCACGATAAAGTGCCATTGGCTTTTCTGATGGTTTCGTCACACTGCCGACTCATGTTCATCTTGGAGTCCACTAGGACTCCAAGATCCCGTTCCACTTCCGTGCCACCCAGCAGGTCATTTCCTAGGCTGTAGGTGTGCTGGACATTTTTCCTCCCTAGATGCAGCACTTTGCATTTCTCCTTGTTGAACTGCATTCTGTTGTTTTCTGCCCACCTGTCTAACCTGTCCAGGTCTGCTTGCAGCTGTTCCCTGCCCTCCAGCGTGTCCACTTCGCCCCATAGCTTAGTGTCATCTGCAAACTTGGACAGAGTACATTTCACCCCCTCGTCCAAGTCGCTGATGAAGACATTAAAGAGTATCGGTCCAAGCACCGAGCCCTGCGGGACCCCACTGCCCACACTCTTCCAGGTCGAAACCGACCCATCCACCACAACTCTCTGGGTGCGACCCTCCAGCCAATTCTCCACCCACCGGACTGTGCAGTCATCCAAGTCACAGCCCCTTAACTTGTTCACCAGTATGGGGTGGGATACCGTATCAAAGGCCTTCCTGAAGTCCAAGTATACGACATCCACCCCTCCTCCTGCGTCGAGGCGTTTTGTGACCTGGTCATAAAAAGAGACTAGATTGGTCAGGCACGATCTACCTGCCACGAACCCGTGCTGGTTTTCCCTCAGCATAATTTGTCCTGCCGGGCTCTCACAAATGTGAGCCTTGATGATTTTCTCAAAGATTTTGCCAAGGATGGAGGTGAGACTGACTGGCCTATAGTTACCCGGGTCCTCCTTCCTCCCCTTCTTGAAAATGGGAACCACATTGGCCCTTTTCCAGTCCTCCGGGACTTGACCCGTGCGCCACGAGCGTTCAAATATTCCCGCCAGTGGCTCTGCAATGATGTCGGCCAGTGCCTTCAGTACCCTCGGATGGAGCTCATCCGGGCCTGCCGACTTAAAGGCATCCAGTTCCTCCAAGTGACCCTGCACCACCTCAGGGTCCACGCATGGAAGTCTGGTGCCTTGCTGCTGCCTCCCTACACTCCCAGTGAGAGACTTGTCATGCCTCTCGCTTAGGAACACTGAGGCGAAGAACTCGTTGAGGAGTTCAGCCTTGTCCCCTCTGTCCGTCACCAATTGTTTCTGCCCATTTAGCAGGGTCCTATTCCTCCCTGGGCCTTCCTTTTACTCCCTATATATCTAAAAAACAATTTCTTATTGTCTTTTACTTGGGTTGCCATCCTCAGCTCCATGGTAGCTTTGGCCTGTCTAACTGCCTCCCTACAAGCACGAGCAGAAGAGGTATATTCCTCTTTGGTGATCTCTCCCTGTTTCCACTTTTTACGTGCTCCCCTTTTGGCCCTTAGTCTGCCCTGGATTTCTCTGGTCAGCCAGGGAAACCTCCTGGCCCCTTTCCCTCTTTTACCTCGCACGGGGATCGTCTCGCTTTGTGCTCGAAGGATAGCTTCCTTAAGGCACAGCCACCCTTCTTGGGCTCCCATCATTTCAAAACTACTACTCTGCAGTGCATCCTTCACTAATCGCCTGAGTTCGCTGAAATCAGCTTTCCTAAAGTCCAGCACGTTCACCCTACTGGTTACCTTACCCACTCGACGCCTTATGTTGAATTGTACTTTTAGGTGATCACTGTCCCCCAGATGGCTACCGATCTGTAGGTCCCCTACTATGTCATCCCCCGTTGCCAATACCAGATCCAGTAAGGCATTCCCCCTAGTGGGACCATGTACCTCCTGCGTCAGGTGGAGGTCCTGTACACAGGTTAGAAACCTGCGTGAGCGGTGGGACTTTGCTGTCTGTGTCTCCCAGCAGATGTCCGGGTAGTTTAGGTCCCCCATGACCACCGCCTCTTTCGCTTTTATGGTCTCTGAGAGTTGCCTCAGGAGCCCCAAATCTATTTCTTCCCCTTGATGTGGGGGTCTGTAGCAGACCCCTACCACCAAATCCTTTTCTCCTTGCCCCCCATGTAGCCTAACCCACAGTCCTTCTACTTCCTCATCCTTTGATTCTGTCTTGATGAGGGTTGATGTATATTGCTCCTTAACATAGAGCGCAACCCCTCCCCCCCTTTTCCCCACTCTGTCCTTTCTGTACAAACTCTGTCCTTTCTGTAGGGTGACTTGATCCCATAACAGGGCAAAGTAGCATTTTAAGTGCCTGGAACTAGCTGATAGTATCTACTTTTCATACGCTTAGGAAAAGGTGTCTCTGAATCTCTACTACCTACCATACCAGCCACATTCCACCCTGGAGTAAGGGTAGTGGAGGGTGGGTGGTTGCAACACAGGGGCAGTGATAAAAGACAGCCCCTATTATGTTTAATCTTCACTCATGTGAGGTCCAAGTTTAAGTTAGAAACCAACTTTTGCCAGGGCTGAGTAGAGGAGTATTTGGGAACCACAGCTACTACTTTCCATGATGCCTCAGCACAATCCTGTTTGTAACCTTTAGCAGCTTAGATATTACAGTGATGATTAAGTTATCTAGGTAGGTAGCAGACACATGCTCTGGCAAATTTTGTGTACCTATCAAGTTGCTCTTCAGTATGAATTAAATACATCCATTAATTTTTGAGAGTTCCTTTTAAATGCTTTTCATTTTATTTTGCTCCCTTTCTTGGTAACACAGGAGACAGTTTAAAAAGTTGGTATCTTCATATTATTAACAGGAAGAAAAGGGATTCAAGGGCTCCGAGGTTTTCCAGGATCCCCAGGAAAACAAGGGGAGATGGGAGTCCCAGGTGAAAAAGGTGAACAAGGAGAAATGGGTCCACCTGGGCTCCCTGGAGACCTGGGGGATGGAGGGCAAAAAGGTATGCGGAAACAGTATTGCCTCTGCATTACAACTGCTTCTTTTGTTACAGCATTGTATGCTTACATTTTTTATTTGCTAAAAAGGGTATCTTTTATTATCTAGTCACCTCCATTTTCAAAGATACTGGGCCTGACTGTTTTCTCAGTTACACTCCTAAAAAATCAAGGATGCTTCCACTGGGATCCATGTATGGATTGAAATGTGTGTGAAAAAGGGAAAATCAGTCAATTTAAACAGTCTGATTAATTCACAAACCAGTTTCTTTTTATTTGTTTCTTACACTTAGTGGTGCCTCCAGCAAAGCTCTTCCTAGCAGTGAATGCCAGTTGTATGACACTACCAACAGATTTGAAACAGACATTCTTCAAGGTTGTTATATTCTGTGTTGCTTGGTTCATATAGATAGCATGTGGGTAATAACATCTGCAAATTACTCCATCCAAACGGAGTAGTTCCAAACTAACAAAAAAAAAGGGGTTAACTGGCTAAAACAAAAAAGAGAAGGGAAAAAACAGCTTTTGCAGCAAACTTGTTGAAACAAATGGGACTTGAGTTCCAAAAAGATGAGAACAAAGAACTATGGTAAGACATCCTCCGGGAAGAAGTTCAACTATTAGAATGAATTCGAAAGACATATTCATCAGCTAGTATTTGTGTATATTTCCTGTGTTCTATTTCAAAGGTGAAAAAGGGCCACAGGGAGATCCTGGTTATATCATCATACACCATGAGAAAGGACAAAAGGGGGATCCAGGTCCTCCTGGTGAGCAGGGATTTCTAGGAGACAGAGGTAATCAAAAAATAGAGGAGTGCATGGCTGCTAGTGCATAAAAATGCCTGATTTTTAAACTGGCCACTTGTTGCCAATATTGCACCCACAGTTAATTGTAGATAGAAATTACAAGCATAATTCTGAAGGAACAAATTTGAGCATTCTGCTGTGTTGTTGTGTCTACAAGTTCTTTAGTTAGTTGCATATGTATTCTGGGCAGTCTACAAATTATACCAACACACAGAAATGAACCACTAAAGTGTATCATATAGGACATAAGAGGATGTTAAAATAGTCTTTTATGATGGGATAATTTCAGGGGACAAAGGCAGCCCTGGAATCAGAGGGCTCCCAGGATTGCCAGGCACAGATGGACTCCCAGGGCCCCCAGGTGAATCTGGCATTGGTGGACAGATAGGTTTACCAGGCCCACCAGGCTCCCCAGGACCACCAGGCACCAGAGGAATTCCTGGTTTCTCAGGAGCCCCAGGTGATCAGGTAAGCTAAGTGCAGCGGGTGCAAGACCACAGGCACATAATACTGCCCTTTGTTTTTGTACATCTTAGGAACTTGCACTAGTTTGACACACAGTGGGTGTATCTACACATGTCCCTACGACACCTTTGTTACTGCACCATCGTTTAATACTTCCTTTTGGAAGTGCTGAATGACACTGGAGTAACAGCCTGTACTGAGCCGTGTGCACAGTTATTTTTAGCTGGTACGTTGCTGTAGTGACACGCTATAATGGGGGAGTGCATTGCTATGGTGACATCGCATCATGTGTAAACACACCCAATGGTATGCTGCAACTGGTTTTGATGCACAAACTTTATGCTACTTGCCCATTAAATCATATTGAGAAGACATTGTCAACCTGACTTGCATGGTCCACAATGTGAAATGGCTTTATTTAAGGTTTTTACTTAATTTTATTTATAAAAGCCTAAACCTATATTTGGGAATTATATTGGTGCCCCTCCCATATACTTCAATGATGTAACCGTATTTTCCTGGTATTTGGACTGGCTTGGTATGCTCTCACTCATTCAAAGCCTTCACAAGATTTCACTACAATGGCAGAAGCTTGGCACTGCCTTGTTGCATTTGGACACATACCTACTGCATGGAGCAGCACACTAAAATATGATATTTTTAAGGGATAAATATCAGTAAATGTGATACATAAACTTAGAAGCAAATTCTTTGCTGGTTTGTCCTATACAGCAAGATAGCAGGATTACACAAGATATAAATCAGAGTTGAATTTAGTCCTTTATATATATATTGTTTCTGCTAGGCCTTTATCTTACTAAACTGTTTTGAAGTACCTTTCGGAGTATATTTGTCTTCCTGATGAGACTCCATTAATTAAAATAAAAAAAGAGGTGGACTTCAATATTTTTAATTTTTGGTCAAAGCTAATTTTTCATTTACATTTATAATTATGTATGCCTTTGAGTAATGTGTATCACTGAAGTTCATGGTTTAGATAAACTACAACTGTTAAAATACAGTTCTTTTAATTGGGCCAACTGAAGGTGTTCAAGATGTTGAAGTATTATATAATGTGTATGTGCCCTGATCTAATTAAAAAATCACTGAAGTTTTCTGAGTGCATCAAAAGACCAACGTTTGGTCACTGACTGGCACAAGTTAGTAGATTAATCAGCTAGCACCCTTGACAGAAGACACCAGACCTAGTCTTCCTATTCAGATTTTTACTAGTCTGTTCACCAGTGAAAGAAAGAAGTGCTTTTGGTAGATTGTGTCTGTTGTATATACTATGTTTGAAATATACCTCTTTTTTATACTGGCAGGGTGAACAGGGTTTACCAGGAACTCCTGGAAGTCCAGGACCAGATGGCAGAAAAGGATGCAAAGGTAACAAGCTGAAATGCACAAACTGCATGAAACAGATTGTTAGGTTAGTATATACTTTGATATACAAGATGCACCATTCAGAAGAGGTGAAGAGACAGATCCTTCAAATATGAAAAATTACTAAAAGCAAGACTGTGCAATCCCTAAATCCAATTCTTTCTTTACATTTTGATTTATTACTTTAAAAGTGGATCTTAGTGACTTAGTATCTTAGAAAATCACTGTAATAGGGCAAGGCACAACACAACTACTACATAGCAATTTTCCTCCATAGCAAATTCAAGGTTCATAATGAAAACTGAGCTTGAAAGACTTTTATAGACAGTGGGTGTGTCTACACAAGACACTAACTGCACAGTAGCCTAATAATACTGTGCAGTAGCACGTCACAGCACAAACAGTGCTAGTACACTATTGCATAGTACCACCATTAAAAAGACATTTGCTAGCACTACAGCACAATAACGCTAGTTATTGCACATTATGAATGTATAGTTGCGTACAGTATGGAACAAATGCTTAAAAGTTGCCTGTAAATAGATTAATACTTTTTGGCAAAGTAGGATTATCTCTCTCAAGTCTTAAAGGGTTTGCCTACTATTTAGCCTTCTGTCTCTAAATTCAGAACATTTATCTTGAAGTATCAGCCACTATCTCTTCACATCATAGGACTGTAGCACTCATCAAGGCTCTCCCATCAGTGTTTTTACACTTTTACATCAAAGACTGTTACCAACTCCTACTGTTTCCACTGTGATTGAATCCATTGGCTAAGATAACTTTTTTCTGAGTAAATGAACTTAAGCTGGGGTAATTTTTTATTCCTTAGCTATTTCTATAGGAACTGTGTCTACTTCACTATAATCACAGAGAGGATGTATGTAGCACTTTCCTAAATCAATGCACTTTGCAATTATTAAACTAGTTCTTGAATTCCATACTGAGTCTTCACTGTGTCAAACTCGCATTGAAGTCATTGGAAGTTATAGTGAATACTAAATGAGTTAGGACCTTAGGAAATGGTAATTGATTAGACAATCTAAGAATTAAATGATGTGTGTGTGTGTGTGTGCGCGTGTATATATATATGTGTGTGTATATATATATGTGTATATATCCACCTATCACTGTTGCTTTGATTCAACAAAACACCAGTATATTCAGTAAGCAGAAAACCAGGCCAACAACAAATGTCTTTAAATGTTCAAAGCAACATTATTAAATTAAATAGTAATACAAAGGTATAATCTATTAATGCTGTGCCTGTGTCTATTCTTATCTCTCTCCTAAAGCAGAAATAACCCACTTCTACAATCTTAAGCTTCCTGACTGCTAGGAATATAATTTCATATTTCTCTTTTGTGTATTTGTCTATGGATTGCATTATAGTCACTAAGTATATTATGATACTCTCTTTACCTTTGTCCACAGCTTTAAGACTTAGGTATCGATCTTCTTTCATTAATAAATCCTGTGACAATCTTAAAAAGGAAATGAAAGAAAAAATCTTTAAAAGGACAGAATCCCCAAACCTGGTGAAGCTTTCAAAATATTGATCAAGGCAGGGGGAGCCAAACATCTGGCAGGCATATCATAGAATAAGCCCCATGCCCTCCCCAGGTGCCATTCCGATCTCTTTCCTTTGCTTAATCTGCCACTCTGCTCTTTTTTCCCTGCCTGATCTGTTGGCCTGGCTTTCTGCTTCCTGCCCTATCTGCCACTCTGCTTCCTGTCACACACACAGGCTGTCCATGCCGCTTGTGGCATCTTGCAGGTTGGCCACCCCTGGATAAAAGTACCCTATTATACTTATTTGCATGGCATCTAGCAGTAGGGGACCTCATTCCTGACTGAGGCCTAGGTGAGTGTTGCACATGTATTATTCATATTTAATATAAAAGCCTAACAGAGTTACTTACAGAGAAGTTTTTCCTTTGCCCCTCCGTCTTCCTGTTAGTGTAAGCCTGTCAAAAACTATTTTCTAGTTTTTATGGTCTCTTAGTCCACAGTAATAGGATTACTTCTGTCATTTAATTTTTATCTCAATGTTTGTAAATTACTAGCCTTCAAAGGTACTAAACTTGGGCCTTGTGGATAAACAGATCCATGTCTGACAAAAGTTGTTATTATTTCTAATTTAACAGGGAACAGAGGTGACCCATCCAGTCAACCTGGTCTCCCGGGTCCAAAAGGGCCTGTAGGAGAGCCTGGCTTACCAGGTAATATAACCCATATATCTTGGGGAGTAGGGGAAGAGGGAAGCTGAAATAGTTTCAGATTTGCTTGAAGTTAGTTTTTGTTTGTTTATTTGTTGTGCTTTTGGACTGCTTCGCAGTCTAATGCTGATACACACGTTTTGGCTTTCGGGCCTTGTGACAAGAAATGCCTCACAGCCTGTTACATAGCCCAGAACACAAAATTAAAAGACGAGGTAGGGTCGGTAACTCTTTGGATGCATTAGTGATGAGCAATCTGCTAACTACCAAAAGGTGGCTCAGCATCATTACTACTACATCATGGCAGTTCTGGGAATGGGTCTTCCTTCTTCAACTTCATGGAAAGTTATAAAGGAAGACCTGTTTCTTGCCATGTGGTTGGGAGTTGACAGAAAGAAAGTAATTTCTTCTCTATCTCTACATTAAATGTAGTCACAATGTACCATCACCAAGACGCCATAAACATTTTTGTATTTGAAATGCTGAAGTATTTGTGTAAAAGCTGTTTCATTGCTCAGAAATATATATATGACAAGGCACACAGAGCTTGGATTTGTAAACATTCCACAGTACGTAGCATGTATATCTTTAAATTAAAAACTAACATTTATCTTTTGTTAAGGTCCCCATGGATTCCCAGGTGAGCCAGGTTTTCCTGGTGCCCAAGGGCAAACTGGAAGACCAGGACCTAAGGGGATGCCTGGATACCTAGGAGTACCAGGCTTTCCAGGTGAGTTCAAGTATAAAAAGAGTGGATGAGGATCTGTTCCAAAAGGACAAAAAGGGAGTTGAGCTATACTTCAGTGTGCTTGTAAACAATGCCACTGAGGAAGCATAACTGTGGGGAGTAGGTTGGCGTTCTAGTGCAGATGAGGAGAATCTTAGAATTATAGAGCATGTCTAAATGAGACATTTACTGCGCAATAGATTAATTAGTTGTGCAGTGTATGTCTCAACATCTATACACGTGCCCCTATTAGGCTGGAGTAAACTAATTTACTCTGCAGTAAGATAGTACTTGTAAATAGTACATATAAATAGTATTTACAAGTACTGTCCTGGTGCAGAGTAAAAACTTTGCACCAGCGCATGTGTAGATGCTGTCCCAAATGGCTGGGGCATGAGGGTGGTTCAGTGTAGGGACTGTCTGCTGCCTAGTCCCACACTGAAGCATCCTCGTGCCCCAGCCAGTCCCTCTGCAGCACATTGAGCTGGGTCAAAGCAACCTCAGGCAGGTAGGTTGACCCCCCAGGACTCCTTGCCAGCCAGGACTTCGACTTCAGGGATAAGTGCAGACACACCCGGTAGTAATAAGCTCCAGAACTTGTTGCTGCCTATTAATAGACATGCGTAGACATGCCCATAGAGATGTTGGGCTGGCAGTGACCTCTGTAGGTCATCTAGTCCAACCTCCTGCCTGATGCAGGATCATCTATATAAAGAAGGAGTAGAGAGTCTGCCAAGAAGGGCCACAATGGCAAAACAAGAACTGATAATTCATTTAGAGAGAATTTATGACTTCAGGAACCTATGAATAACTTATGAATAAACAGTGTCTGGACAATAAGGGAAAACACCAATGTAGAGGGACCCAAGCCAAGCAGCTGCACTAAGATGGGGTGTGTGCGCTCAGCAGGTGTCTTGCTCTCTTTCAAATCTTACTCACCACAACTAAATGTAGTTGAGAAGAGGTATAGGAATTTAGTACCAGCTTAGAGAGCCGACTGAGGTTGGCATGGGTCACTGTTGGGATCTTCTGTGGGGCTTCTCCTCCCCTACCCTCCACCCCTTTCCACTCCAAGTTCCAGTTGGTGTTGGACACATGTTTGGCCATCTTGAGTGACTGCCTTGCAGCTCAGATGGAAAAAGAAGCAACCAGGTTGTCCGGCATCAGTGTGTTTTGGCTATGCTGACTGGATTCTGCTGTGAGTTCAGAGTCAGCTGGGCATGGCCCACGTAAAAAAGCAAACAAACTAACAACAACTCAAATAACCATGCCCTAGGCCCTTCTCTGGCCATCCAGGCAGCTTGGTCACTTTTCTTCAGGCAGTCTCAATCCCACATGGGTTACCCTATAATTGCTCAGTCTGTGTAGGTCTGCTTGTCCTAGGCAGACTCCCAGAATAATGTGAGGCCAGGGAAGTCATGAACCCCAGCTTAGTCCTGAAGGGTACCTGACTTCTCCTGGCAGCTTGGTGATCCAGCATTCATCTGGAGACCTCTGGAGACCTTCAGGTCTCAGGCTCTTTGTCCCCTGTCTCTGTGAGGAAATGTGACAAGATTTCTCATTCCTCGGTGTGTACCACCAGTCCTGGGGTTGGTATGGGCTCACATAGGGGTTCCCAGGTTGGCAGAAACCAGTCCGGCCCCTCATTCAGCCCCATATGCCCAGCTGCTATCAGCAGGTGTTAAGAGCCCCTCAGGGGCTCTTTATTCCCTGCAGCTGCTGCCTCCAAGCCTCAGGTGGTGGTCCATACACCAGCTGCCTGATACCATTCTGGGCTGCAGCCCGAGCCCATGTGGGGCTGGGGTTCTGGCCCCTGCCCGGCTCCAGGTGCAGAGCCCAGGGGATGCCTGTTGCATGCTGGCTGCCTGCCCAACAGCACAGCAGAGCATGCCCTAGTTGCACAGGTTCACCATTTCCCCACAAGTCAGTATATGGCTTGGCTGAGCTCCTGTTAGAACCACCTAATGACTGCAGTAAATAGAAAGTTTTTCACTCTCAGGTGCTGTGGGTGTTCCAGGATTGCCAGGTGTTCCAGGTGACCAAGGTCTTATTGGACTCCCAGGGCCTGCAGGATTGCCAGGATTCTCTGGTTCCAAAGGCAGGAAAGGTAAGAATTACAAGGACTCTAGCCATAGCAATGCATTACTGTTAACTGCATGGGAACCAATGGAACTGAAAGTCAAAGAGGAGTTTTAAAAGAGCTTTACACTGGCCTAAAATCTTCCCAAAGTTTAGAGTGGCCCCACTTTGGCTTAACTAGGACAGTTAGGCCAACTCAAAGCACCACTATTGCGCAGTCATTATTGCATATTTATGTAGTACTGGTATAAGCAAGTACTAAATGAACATGCAGTAACTTGAGTTACTGTGCAGTAATGCCGACAAACATCTTTATTGTGTTGCATGAAGCTGCTACACAGTAGTATCGGGCTACTGTGCAATCAGCATCTCATGTAGATGCAGCCAGAAAGTACAAAAATTGTCCAAGGAAATGAGACTAAAACCTTAGGTAAATTAAACAGATACACAAGAGATCAAGTTCTTCTTAAACCAATGCAGCCAAGAGCAGAATTTGACACAATGAAAGTAGACTTTCTCTGTAATCATTTGGATGCTGTGCTAACAGTTATACTGTGTTACACTTTGTGACCAGCCAGTGCCACTGTTACTCTACATATAGCAACTAGGTATCTGACTGTTGAAGCAGACTGAAGGGGAAAATGGTAACTTTGTAAACGGCATTCCATTCAAATGTCTGAAATCTTGTGTGACTGGTACATTTTATCAAATTGTGATAGTGAGATAACTACTATTTGCAAAAGGTGGTCTCTAGGTCAATTTACATCTAAAAATGTTCCAAAAATATGAGAAATTCTGCTCTTACTGGTGATCACTGTGTTTGAATTGAGCAATGGCAATCTAAAATTCTTTTATCCATGAAAGTTTATGTGTGTGCACACACACAAGTACTCTCTCTCTCATATACTCAATATATATTTTGAGTATTGGAGCTGTTCACTAAAATTAGATCAATGTTAAGCTAAAAAGATTTTAAAGTCCTTTTGTTTTTATCTGGCCTCGGAGTCGCAATCTGTATCCTAAACAGTTCCTGGGATAGCAGAACAATAGGTGGCCTCATACTTCAGTAGGGCCACAATTTTATCCAGAACATATTCCTTTTAGGAAGGACTATGAATTCTTGTAGAGGGAAAGAGAAGTTTTAGCTTTTTGATTTCAGCCTAAAGCAAACTTGGGCAGTTCAATTATAAGCCACTGAAAAATGAGGTTTACAATGAAAGTTTTTGCTTTCTACAGCAAGGCAAGGGTGTTGATACCATACAGTGATGATAAATTTCTCATTGCTATGTAATCTGCAGGGAGCAGTTTATCATGTTGCTGAGTATAATTATATATTGCAGCAAAAGCAGGCATGCTGCAATGACAAGGTTTTCCAAATATGCTTCCATTTGAAAAGAGGCATCATGCACCTGACTACTTGTTAGTTGCAAAAGTATCCCATTCCTCTTCTGTATGGACAGGCATTTTGTTTAGACCGAAGCAGACACATCTCTTCTACATTTTACTAAACTTGTCCCAGGGCCTGCAAAATGTGATAGGGGGCCAACTCAATGCCAGGTCTCAACATCAGCCTACCCACCTGTCTATATGGAGCAATCCACCCAGTCTTTCCTGCCATGACTTGCTGATTAATAAACTGGTGTAAAATGTGGGAGGCTGCCCATTTTAATGCCCCGATGCCAAGGGGCATCGTACATGGCTCCTTACTGCTCCTACACTGTCCCATGCCTTGCAGACGGTATAAGTTGATGATAGCTCTGGCCTGAGGCCTAGCCAAACTCTGTCCCTTGCTGGGCCTCCATCATTCATGCTGACACGCTGCCATTTATAGGGACTCACTCAAACCACCCACTCTCACTGGGCCTATTGCACTCTGCCCCCTCTCACCGGGTCTCTTTCGTACCGCCTATCACTGGGTCACTCCCAATCTACCCTGCCTTGTGTCTTCCATTCTGCACATGCCTTCAGGCTTATGTACTCTCACTCTAACTAGGCCCGATGCAGCCTCTTCAGGCCACCGCTACACCAGCCTTACTCTATGTGGGCACCAGCCTCATACCTCACACTGAGCCAGACTCAGCCTCTGGCCCCTCTCTGGACAGCTCATATACATTTTTGTGGGGGTTGGCCCCTGTTCAGCCCTTCAGGTTGCCCTTCAACCCTACTCTGCATACCCCTGGTGCAGCCCTTCAGGTCCACCCATGCAAACCTTACTCTATACTTGGCTGGCACAGTTCTTCAGGCTGCCACTGTGCACCTTACTCTGTGTAGGCCTCACATGCACTATTGCCTCCTCTCTGAGGCCCCACTACTGTCCCCTCTCTATCTGAGGCCTCTGGGGTCATACATTCCCCTCCCCCTCCATGGGGCCTCTGTAGGTGTAAATGCCCTGCCCCCTCCACTGTCTGTTCCTACACATAATTACCCACTGAGTAGTGGGGGCTGGGGTTATATGGCACCCCTACCCACCTTTCACCGAGGAGGCAACTGGCCTGGCATTTCTGGGGAGCTACCCCACCATGGGTAGTCCCACCAGACCGTCCTTCCCCAGCAGGGTGCAGTTTTCAGTCATACCCAGGACCAGGAGCCTCCTGCCATCCCCATAGCTCCTGCCCTTACTTCCAAGAGTGTTCTGAGCAGCAGCTCAGCTGGGTGGTGTTTCCATGGCTGCAGCCAGCAAACTGCTGCCTGAGTCCTGGGAGCTCTGGATCTAAAATGGAGGCTGCTCAGCCCTCTCCTCCTATCCCAGAGCAGTCATGTGACTGCCAATTAGGGCTAGGCCACACCTGCAGGCTGCACTGCTACCTGCTTTCAAGCATTAAAGTGGCAGGCACCATAGATTACCAATATGTGAACAGAGGCTGAAAGATAGCTTCAATGAAAACAAATTCCAGAGGAGCTGAGCAAGAATTAGATCTATGTGGATTAATTCTTTCAGTGCGGTTGAGTAGCAAGATGATAAACTTGGAAATGTATCAGGCATGGCTGGTGAACTCAGAGACAGGTGGGGTGGGTAGTGTAAGCGGAGGGAGAAAATTTTTTGGGGGGAGGGCTGAATGCACTCACACATGGGCGCACCCCCCCCCCCCCTCAAGGAAAGTCTGCGGGACAAGGAGGATGGGGATGGGGATGGGACCAGGCAGGGATCAGATCAGAGCTGGGGCCGGGATCAGGGACGGGGCCTGCTGCACCCATTCCTTCCCCTGTACCCATAGTCATTGCCTGGCACTGGTGGCCCCTGTAAATTCACCACCCTGCACTGGCCCCAGCCCTGCACCACCCGGGGTGGCCCAGAACGGGGCCAGCCTTGGCTGCACTGCTGACCCGGAAAGGATGGAGCCCGCGAGACCCCCCCGCACCTACCCAACATCATCCCCAGAAAGAGCCATGATCTTTGCATGGGGCATAGGTGGGCTGCAGCTGCAAGCTTCACGCTGCCTGCTCCATGCCTTGCGGCTGCCTTTGAAAGCAGCGCAACATGGAGCCATGTGAGTCCCACCGCTGGGTGGTCCAGGCTGGGCAGCAAGGCACATGGCACTGGGCTGCACAGCTTTCAAAGGCAGCAGCGAGGTGTGGAGCAGGCAGAGTGCAGTTCACAGCTGCATTCTGCCCGTGCCCTGTGCAAAGACTGGGGGCGGGGAACAGGCTCCCCTTTGCTGCTCGGCGTCATGCCCCTGGAGGAGCTGCCAGGCTCCGATTGTTCCATGACCTGGTCCTGCCAGGGCCCCATTCACCATTAATGGAGCCCCAGCCAGGCCATGGGAGAGTCAGAGCCTGGTGGGTCGTCCAGAGACACGGTGCAGGGAAGTCAAAGTGGGGAAATGTGCCCCAGCTCCCCTGCGGTGCACACAGCCCTCCCCCTCCCCTAGTCCTCCCATTCTCCTGGACGACTTACCTGCTGGAGCTGCTATGTAGGCTGCCTGGGTTCGCATACATGGCACCCCCTGTCTTCCACCTTCCTCCCAACAGCTCTTTACTTGGGCTGGGGTGTCAGTACAGGTACCCCACTGCCCACTTAAAAAAGTAGCTATTTCAGTTATTTAAACTGGTTGTTTCCACTGCGTATGCACCATTGATGAAGTAAGGAGATAGCCCCAAGGTGCCTTACTGCGCATATGTGTAGTGGACTAGACCAGCCTGTATAATCATGACATGATTGATCGTGTTGTTTTGAAACTGGCGGAGCAGTGCCCAAGCACCCCCTATTAACCAGCCATCACTGAAACTTATCCATGTATATGAACGTAAAAGAATTGGTATGTTTAGTATATTGCAGAGCATAGATCTTAGATAATAAGTGACATAGTAACAATAGCAACATTGTAATAGTAGTGATGATGCATCTGTGACTATCATCAAAAGTGAAACAGTTTAATTGTTCATTATTAAGGACAGAGTCTTGTTAGCATAATTGCTTCTCATTTACATTATAGGTCTCAGGTCTGAACAACTTTTGGAGTAGGAATTGAAGTTATAGGGCAGTTACCAGAACAAAACCACTATCTCTTTATTACAGATATATCTCACTAATTAAGGGCCTGATTCTGCAGCCCTTACTCATGTGAGTATTCCTCGCTCTAGCAAACAGTCACATTACTTTTAGTGAGACTACTTGTGTGAGTAAAGGTTGCTGGATTGATCTATAAAACATGGAAAGGATGGTTCATATATAGGTCAGCCAATTCAGCTGTACCTGGAAATATGGGACTGTCACAGCCCAAAATCTAGAATTACAAGTGTTGATGTTATAATGGATTGTTGGCAAATGCGTTAGAAATTCCCTGGAAAGCAAAGTAAATCAAGTCATCAATCCTGACTGAATATGCTAAAGATCAAAAGAATTTTAAACAGCAAACTGGATTGAAAAAATATCAGAGTATGTAATCATTTTAGATGTGCCATTGTAAAGTCCCCAAATTGGCTAAATAATTCTGATTTAAAACTTTAATAAGGAGCTCCTCCGCAAATACAGATGACGCCACAGTACACAGGATTGGAAAGGTAAAAAAATGCCATGAAATGTTATCAAAAGAGCTGTGAATTAAAGGCAGACAGGATATTATGGGCTAGACTTCTCCTGCCCTTTATTACTAAGGTTGGCCTGATACTTCCAAATAAAGTCATATTTTCAGTTTAGCAATTGAGTCACATATTTGAGTGCCTAAATATGGGCATGCTGGACTCATACTGTGATGAAGGTATCTCTCTCCCCAACTTGAACTGAAGTACTTGTGCATGCAGCTGATTGTAATTTGAAATGTTGGCAGTGAAGCAGAATAGTGAAAGTTCTCAATTTTCAGCTTTGATAAAAGAAAAACTTAAGCATTTACATTAAAATCACTCACATAATTATCCTATAGTAGTACAATCTTGTACCATTGTTTCTGCACTAGATAAATACGTAATATATCATCAGTATCAGAAAAATGTAATTTGCATTTTTAATTGTAACTTCTATTTTGATTTAACATGTTTTGTTTTTTAAAATTGGGAAAATATATAAGTTCATGAATAAGAATATTTATTATACTTTAAAAAATGAAAAATTGTTAGTAATTCAAGAGTAGTTTTATTATGAACATGATCAAAATGTTATCCCATTTTTTTGTGTCAGTTATTTTTCTCAGTTTGTAGATAAAAAGATGTTCTTTCCAAATTTTTATCCTGCAGCTCACTATCTGGTAAATCCATCTAGTAAATCATCATCAATTACAAAGATTCTGCATAATACCACATGTCTTCAGTTACATGTATGCAACCCCACTGTGCTTAAAAGGGTTTGCACAATTGAGGATTTAGACTTTTTTCACATAATCCTGTACAAAATAGAATGGAATCCCCCGAGTACTCTTTCCATGGGATTAACAGAAATAATAAAAAAGTGGTAAAATCATACTAAACTGGTAAACTTACTGGTAAACTGGTAAACTTACTAAAACTGGTAGATTATAACTGAATTCACTGAACAGATGTGGTGCCATTTTAAGGTCACTTTTCAAAGTAAACTACTCAGGTATGCGTACACTACAATCATAGAAATAGCCTGAGACTGTAGCAGAGAGAGACCTGAGCCAGTCTAAGACTAGTTAGCTCAAGTACCAGGAGCTATCAAGCCATGGCAGGTAATGGTACATGTGGGAAAATTGCAGAGTTCTGTGCTGCCAAGGCGAGACTGCAGTCTAGGCATATCCTACAGAATTAACAGGTAGATGTTCTTACTGAGAATAAAAAAGGGGAATTACTTCTGCTAGTTTCACTTTCTTTTGCCACCTGGAAATCTACAAATGACACTTTCCCATGCAGACCACTCTTCCATTGTCAAAACACATAAAAAATAATGCATATTGAATAAAAAACATGCATTCAGTTATTTTATACATTATTTACTTTTTTCAATGAATGTTCTGAAGGATTTTGTCATGTTCCTAAGTATGTCTGCAATACTTCTAAGGTATGTCTGGATTGCCTGGATTAGATGGCTTGAACGGACTCCAAGGTCAAAAGGGTTCACCAGGAGTTCCAGGTAAAGAATAACATTATTTACCTGGGGGCACAAATTCTTTTTAAAGGTACACATTGGATGGTACACTATATTTTGATGTACAGCTTGTCCAGAAGACATTAATAATAAACTTTAAAACAAAACTGAAGGTTAGTGATGTACTGTGACACACCAGAAATCATTTGTGGTAAAAAGACTTAATGGCCGTGTGTAGACAAAATGAGAGACATGTGTGCACGACCCTTTGAAGTGGGCTAAATGCTTTTGCACCGCTTTAATGGCGTCGGTGTTTGCACACGGCGGCATATTGTGCATTAGTTCCAGCCACTGTAGGAACTTCAGCGGCGTAATATGCCTTAAATGACTTGGGACACAGTAAATTAAAACTACTTCGAGGAATTTTAGTTTCCTGTCCCTACAGCCATGGAGCAAAGCACCGGGCTCCACGCAGCTCCGTGGCTCTGCAGGAAGCCCTGCAGGCAGCCTGACAGCAGCCCAGGAAAGCTGCTCTGCCTAAGAAAAGCGGTGAGCCTGATCTTTTTTTTCTTTCCCCACATGGAGCCTGCCTGAACTGTGCAGGGTCCTGGTGCTTCCCTCCATGGCTGCTGTGCCCTCCGGGACCGCCTGAGCCAGATGCCTGAGGGTGGGTGCCACTTGTGGGGGGAATGCAGCTGCTGCAGAGGGAAGGACCAGTCCAGGGAGTGCTCCACCCACTAGCTGCTTGTCCTCCCCTTCCCACCAGAGAGGCAGGTAAGTCAGCAGTGTGTGTGCACAACATGGGGGTTTAATCAGCTGAAAATTAAGTGCTGTTTTTTAAAACCCACCACTTCAATTTAGGGCCCTTGTTTCGTCTACACACGTCCAAAATTCCTTGTTTTAATAATCTGACAGTTTTGCTGGAATTCTTCAAACCTATTTTTACCATGAAGGTGACCAGTGAAAAGTTCCAAGTGAATCCAAGTCACAGAGTTTTCTTATATAAAAGACAACAATATAAAAGGAGACTTACAGGGGAAAAATTCTGGCCCCAAGGAGCTTAACATTTTTGAATTGAGGTGAATGAAGGTCAGATTCAAAACTCTATTCAGCTTCCACATGAGAAGTAGAAGCAAATGTTAGGGTGATCTTAAACAGAAGAACTTCCACAGCTGGCATTTAATTCTGTGCATCTTTATTCACATTCATAGTAGATTTCATATACTGTAATTATTTTCCTATGAAGGTCACAGCAATACAGGGCATCCAGGATACCAAGGAGAACCTGGACCAAAAGGAGACAAAGGTGAATCTGGACAGCCAGGAATTTCTCTTCCAGGTCCCCCTGGAGAAGCAGGATTGCTAGGACTGCCAGGTAAGAAATGCCTTTATCCTCAGTGTTGAATAGGCAACTGTTGATCCTTCTGGATCATGGTTTATGCATGAGAGGTCACCAGGACCTTTGAGGCACTAAAACGAGTGTGGAGGAGTGGAGGCTGCCCAAACCTTCCACCCCTATTTGGATCACTGAGACGGTATCCAAAGACCAGACCGTGTCTGGACATTCAATGCTTCAATGGCTGTAGTTATATGCACTTCCAGAAATGAACTGCAATGCTAAAATGATAACTCAGGTAGTCTTGTCCACCTGGTCAGTGTGCATATGAACTATGTGTCTTTGGGATCTCTTCATTAGGAGAATGATTTTTCTCTTTCTAGTGCATTGACACCTTCTGACTTTGTACAAGGAAGAAGTGAAAGCAGAAGATTAAAGACAATGGACAAAATCAGGGAACAGTTAAGATCTCATCTCAGGAAGAAATTCTCAGGGAAAAGGAGTGCTAGAGAGCTGGCAGTTACTAAAACACCATGTTAAGGATACAACAGCAAAGTATCCTGCTGCAGAAAAACAGGAAATATAGTAAGAGACTAACATGTCTTTCTCAGGAGCTGTTTAATGATAGGAAAATCTGAAAGGAATAATCCAAAAGCAAAGCATACATATAAATAAGGGATAGATATGAAGAAATAGCATAAGCACCAATCAGAAGGCTGAGGTACAAAGTGAATTAAAACTAGCAAAGGCCATAAAAGATGAGAAGATACAATTCTAAAATTACATTAGAAGATGACAAAATGAGGGAAAGATCCATTACTGAAGGAGAAAAAAGAACAAAAACCATACGATACAATAAAGGAGACTGGAATAAATTGTCTATGTCTCTTTTGCTTTAGTTTTCACAGAAATGGTTATGTTTTATCAAATGTTTAACACAGTTATTTTTTTAACTGGGGGAGCAGGAACAGAGGCCACAGCATGGAAGGAAGAATTTAAAGAATATTAATGTAAATAAAATGTATTTGGTGAAGAGGTCTTAAGAAAATGACCAAAGCATTCTCTGAATTGTTGGAGATTATCTTCAACTCAAGGAGAGTGGGAGGTCACAGAGAACCATAAAAACCGAACACAATGCCTATATCTAAGAAAAGGATTGGGGGGGAGGGGCAGGGGGAAGGAGAATCCAGGGAATTATAGGTCGACAGGCCTAACTTTGATCCATTGCCAGATTCTGAAAATGCTTGTTGTTTGTAAGGACCTAGAGCAGGGCTTCCCAAATTTTGGTCATCATGACCCCATTTATGACCCCTTTTCTCAACATCGCCCCTCACTCCCAACCCACAAACACCACCCACCAGGTGCTTCTCGGTCCCAACCCACAGCTCCCACAGCCCTGCCTCTCACTCCCAACCCACAGCCCCCCAGGTGCCTCTCCCCCACAAGGCAGCACAGCTGGAGCACAGCTTGTGCTGGGGGTAGATGTGGGCTGCCTGCTACGTGCTGCCTGCTGTGGGCTTGGGGCTCCACACCCAGCTGCCCTCTCCCTGGGGACCTCCATGGCCCAATGGGCGGGACCTGTTGTAGTAGGGCAGGGAGGCTTGGTGCCACTGCTAGAAACCCCATGGCAGCCATGGCAAGGTGCCCCCTGACCATCCAGCAGCAGCAGCATGGAGTTGTGCCTCCTAGAGGATAACTTGGTGAAACAGCCATTGTGGACTGTTGAGAACAAACCAATTTCCTTCTTCGATGAGGTAACTGTCCCAGTGGATGAGAAGCAAGCAGTAGAAGCAGTATATATTGACTTTGGTAATGCTTCTGACTTTGTCCCCCTTGACATTCTCATAAATGAATTAGGAAATTATGGCCTAGATTAAATTACTGTACAAAGCATGATTAAATGATGATCAAGTGATTAAAAATTGTTTTCAGAGTACTTATCAGTGGTTTGCAGTCAAGTTGAGAGGACATTTCATGATTTGTGTCAGTTCTAGTTTTATTCAGTACTTAACAACTCTGATGTCATACAGGTCCCTGGCAGATGTTACAATAATGACATGATTGGGATTGAGGAATTTTATGTCTCATCCAAAGCAGGACATGCAATGTTTTGGGATGGGACGTAACATTCCTCACATTCCAGTTGCACCACCACAGAGCTGCCTCCAGCCTAATTTCTAGATTAGACAGGGTGCGGCTCTGTCCTGGTCCCTAGAGCTGCCTCATGTCTGGCATCAATGCTCAGCTGAGCAGTGGCATCTGGCATGGGCAGACTTGGTTCTGGTTCTGGTTCAGGCTGTCCCCAGCCTGATCTAGGGGACTAGCACCAGGACCTAGGGCTGTTGAGCTAGTGCTGACAGTTAGCTGACTGGCAGCCCCAGCCCCTGTCCCAGCCCCAGGCAACCCCAGGGTTTAAGCAGCATCCTGATCCCAGGTTCCCAGTGTCCTGGGACTTCTAAAAAACATGTGTGTAGCCCAGCTTCCCATAGCTCCCTAGGACTCAACATTTTAAAATGCCTTGCTTTGTAGCCCCTACAGGGGATGCAGGGCAAGGCAGGAAAAACTGCCAGGTGCAGTGGCTGCCGGTGAGGGGAGCCCCATGGCAGCTCATTTCCTGTATTGAACCAGGGCTTCCCTGATCCTGATGCCAGCCCCCATTCCAAACCCATAAAGCTGATTGTCAGCATCAAGATGGGGACGTGCTATGCACTCAATTTATGGCTCCATTCAAAGGAGCCACAAAAATAATCCACATTTTATGTGATATCTTTGTGGCCAGTTTTTCACTTTATGGCACCACAAATTTGCTGGACATGTTACACTGTTACTATTTATGGTGCAATTAATTGCACCATAAATGTAATGTGTGCCAGGGCCCACAAACTTCACTTATAAAATTGGTAGATAACAACCATCTGGGAAGAGTTCAAAACACTTTGGAAAACAGGAATAATTTTTAAAATGAGTTTATTAAATTAAAGGAACATCCTGAAATCAACAATTTATCAGGCAACAAAGATGAGTAAAAAATTTGGAAGGCATGACTTATGAGAAAAGGTTGATGGAATTGGGCTTATTTTCTTTAGAAAAGAGAAGATGGGGTGGAGGGGAGGGGAGGGAAGGGGAGGGAGAAGCACAGTGGCAGAAGAATTATCTATTCTATATTGGAAGACTTATAAGAAAGACAGTGACCAGTTCTTCGCACCTACTGGACAAAAGTAATAGGCTTAATTTGTAGCATAGACTACGTAGAACAGATATTAAGGGTAGTTAATCATAGAAAAAAAACTACGTAGGGAAGCTGTAGCATACTGTTAACCGGAACTGTCTAAGAACAAGTTCTTAGGCACAATCTCTTTCAGACTGACATATTTCTAGTTTCCATGACTATAGAAATTATAACTTTCATACAATTTGTGGAATCAGTATCAAGGAATGATATATTCTGGGACATTTTAGTTTCAGTGGAGTTTATAGAAAGAAATGAACACTTTTAAAAAATATATTTGCTTTCCTTTTTTTTTGCCAAATGCCTCAGTCTTTACTAGATCATTCAGTACTCAATTATAGCATTAACCCGACGGTCTGGATGACTTTACATCTCACTCCTCTAGTATCATAGAATCATATCATAGTGCTTAAGATTGGAAGGGACCTAAACAGATCATCAGGTCTGATGCCCTGCCCTGGGCAGGAAAGGGTGCCAGGGTCATATCACCCCAGCCAAATATCTGTCCAGCCTCCTCTTGAAGACCCCCAAGGTAGGAGACAGTACCACCTCACTTGGGAGTCCATTCCAGAGCTGGGCAGCCCTAACTATAAAGTAATGTCTCCTGATGTCCAGCCTGAACCTTCTCTCTAACATTTGTGGCCATTATTCCTAGTAATCCCAGGTGGTGCCTGGGGGAACAGAGCCTCCCGCAATTCTCACTGGTTACCCCGGTGAGTTTTAAATGGCCACCAGATCCCCTCTCAGCCTTCTCTTGTGGGGGCTGAATAGGTTCAGGCTCTTTAGTCTCTCTTTGTAAGGCTTGCCCTGCTGTCCTTTGACCATGTGAGTGGCCCTCCTCTGGACCCTCTGAATGCTAGCACATCCCTCTTGAAGTGCGGTGCCCAGAACTGGACGCAGTACTCCAACTGTGGCCTGACCAATGCTGCATAGAGGGGAAGGATCACCTCCCTGGACTTGCTTGTGATGCATCTGTAGATGCACAACAAGGTGCAGTTAGCTTTTCTGACCGCTTCCTCGCATTGGCGGCTCATGTTCATTCTGGAGTCAACAATGACTCCAAAATCTCTTTCTGCCACCATGTTGACAAGAAGGGTGGTCCCCAACCTATAGGTGTGTTGCTGGTTCCTTCGTTCTTAGATTTGTACCTTATTTCTGCAATCCAAAATATAAGACTGAAAATGTAGTAGCTTACACACATGATCTGCTCTTTTAGGTAGATCAGGAAGTCCTGGGCCTAAAGGACATGTTGGAAGGGCTCCAGAAATCGCTCCACATGGTCTTCCAGGGGATCGTGGGCCACCTGGATCAGGTGGCAACAGAGGTAAAAGAAAATCAAGTGATCATTTAACCAAACTCTGAACTTAGCATTACTGGCAGTCTGTGTGTTAGTACATGAATGCCTGGAGAAACAGAAGATTTTTGTGGATGGTATCTTTTATTGCAGCAGCTCTCCTCCCAGGCCAGGGACAGAAATTACACATAGACCGCTATAAGTGATTGGAAATTGGTTCAAATCTGTAACACAACAGAAGTTCAGCGCGCATAAACCACTTTCAAAATGGCAGAAACTGGTTTAAGATAAGCCTGGATGGATGTAGTATCAGACATAACTGATTTAGATTAAATTGGTTTATTGAATTTCTGTCCCAGATCCCCTCCAGAATCAAGTTAACTCACAGACCCTCAGCATCCCAGGATGTTTTGCACCTCCCTCACAAACCCTCCCTTGCAGGGTGGGCAGGCTAGCCTTAGCACCAGCTGAGCACAGAGGCATGCTCTAGCATACCTGGCTTCTGGCCTGAACCACTGCAGGAATGTGTCTGCATTTCTGGAATCAAAAGTGAATGTTTATTCACTTGCTTATCAGTTCAATTAACACAGCTTAGAATAACCTGCGAAGCCTGAATTGATTCAGCCTCGGGCTTCTTGGCTATCTGTACTTAGCCCCAATGTGCAAAGTCCCTTATCAAAGCCTTCCTGTTATAGGTACCACTTCCCCAGTCCTCTAATAGATCCAATAAATTGCATAAGGGCAGGCCACCCTGTTATAATGAGGATAATGATATTTATTACCTTTGTAAAGCACTTTTCACACATTGGTCTCAAAAAGCTTTACGAAGGAAATAAACATCCCTAATGGTCTGGTATAAAGGTTTTATGTGTATGCGTGCAATATGTAGACCTCCATGAGTTCCAGTAAAACCTTTAAAATGCACCAATGGCAATGCATTTATTGTATATTAGGAATTTTATTCAGACTGTATTTAATATTTCCCAATATACTTGTAAATATAGTTATTACAAATCTAACTCTACCAGGCTAAAGATTACATTAAAGAACCCTCCTTACCCTAAATAAATTAATGGAAAAACTATTTTCGGATAAGTACCATGTTGGTTGTAGCTGTGTTGGTCTAAGGACATGGGCAGGCAAGGTTCCTCGGGTAGATGTGATATCTTTTATTAGATTAACTAAGATAGTTGGCAGACTTGTTCTCTGCAAGCTTTTGGGCACAAACACCCCTCTTCAGGCATAGGGAGAGTCTGCTGTTGTTTTGTGTGGTCTCCTGGGTAGAATAGAGGCCAATATACGAAATGCAGGTTTGCTCAGGAGGGTGTTTGTGCCCAAAAGCTTGCAAAGAACAAGTTCGCCAACTATTTAGTTGGTCTAATAAAAGATACCACATTTACCCAAGGAACCTTGCCTGCCTATGATTTTGAAGTCTAATTTCATAGAATCTTTAGGGGACAGAAACAAGAGTTGCAATTTCTACTGAAAAATTAGGACCGTCTCCTTTTCAGTGTCTTCAGACATTTCCCTTTCTAGCTCTGCAGGCTTCCTGGATAGCACAGCTCATATGTGCTATTGCTTTAAAACTGAATGTCTTATATCCATCATCAAGCGTACTTTCTGGCTGAGATCAGCTACACATATCAGCCCCATGTTATCTACTTTTGCTGACCTGGGTTGAGCTCCTGCTTTGGGTTCATCTCTGCCAGAAATAGTATTGTAGTTTTATACAGGTTCAAGACAACTGAATATTTTGAAAGCAGTCTGGCCGAGAAATTGTTATGATTCTTCCAAAATGTGGACTTTTCCCCTTAAAATGAAATCAGCTGGAGGACTAGAATCATGAAGGGTTGATATTCAGTCCAGGGCAAATGACAGACTTACATTCTAGCATCTCACAGTCCCACAAAGCTAGAACAAGGAGTTTTTTACCCTTGAAAAGGGAACTCCCAGACCTTCATGAGGCTGCAGGGCACTTGGTCCTGTAGTACTAGGTTTTAAACTTGCAGTATTTGTAAATAGGTTTTCTGTGAGCGGTGCATGTTTTTGTGTAGAACCTCATGCAGATCTTATAATCAATTTAAGAGCAGGTGACTGGACTTTCCAACTGCAAATGAAGGCAGGAGGACTTGTAAATTCCACAAGTCCTGTAATTCTGGCTGAAGGGATTAAAAAGCACCTTAGTTTTATTAGCTTGGATTTTTTTTCTATTTTTATTGAAATAAACAAGGAACTGAAATAGAAAATCTTTCAGTGCCAATAACTGCCCTAGACCTTACTCCATTGAAGTTGCAGTGCCAAAAATGTGAGAGTGGGGGAAGGAAGAACACCTGGGGCACCAAGCTGGTGCCTCATTGACAAAGTAAACCTCTACAACTCCCACACCCCCTCCCCACCTCTCCTAGCTAGGATACATCAGAGGCTGGCGATTAGGAAGAGAGGCTCAGGAATGGCCAGGAGCAGCTCAGAGTAGGTCTGAATGCCCCTCACTCCAAGATCTGTTCTGGGCTTGCCCAGGATAGAGAACTTAAGAGTGGCTCTCAGACATGCAGTTTGGGCTGCCTCAGGTCATCATTTTACTTGATTACCACCTGTCTCTTGTCAGCAGCGGACCCAGAGTCAGGACAGAAGCAACACAGACCTGCGTACTGGTTCTCAATTCAGACAGCATTACCCTGCTTCTCACTGGCTACAGAGGATTTGAGTGGTTGCAGGGCAGGAGGCAGTTCCTGGAGATCTCCCCTGTACTATCCTGCAGCAAGGCTTAGGGTAATACTTTCCTAAACACTTGGGTGATTTAGGGCCTTAATTTCCAGTGAAATCTTATAGGGCTTAGGTGCTCTTAAAAATGCTATGCTTTGTGCCAGTATTACCAGCAGTGGTTTTGTTTAGGTCCGCCTGGCAGTGCTGGCCCTCCTGGAGAGATCATCTTTGTGAAGGGAGATCCAGGCAACTTTGGCATTCCAGGGGCAAGAGGGTTTCCTGGCCAACCAGGCCAACAAGGAGCCAAAGGCTTTCCAGGAAAACAAGGAAGAGAAGGCCTACATGGTATGATTTAATTTGTTTCAGTGAATACCTGCACACTCATGTGCCAGACCACGCTCCACAGAGGCATGTGCAGAGTCCACTTCTTGCCAACTGAACGGAGAGAGTGTCAGGCATCTCTTGACACTGCTGTTATTATGGATCTGTGCATGGGGAAAGGTCAGGGCAGAAGAGGATGCACACTGCGATCCACCAAACAGGATGCAGCCAGAAAATAGTTCTGTCTGAGGCACTGTTGATTTCCTTTTTGGAGCATCCTCTGATTTTGGGTGCCCTCTGGCTAGGAGAGGTTTGTAAGTTTGCCAGAGTAAACCCTGGCAGAAAGCTTCAGTTGAGTTGCATTGCCAGACAGCTGAGAGAGGCAATGAAGGTGATAACATCATCAGCATTAATGGCTTTGTACTTCCAGCAGATTTCTGGGACTTGTAAAGAATACAAGGTCTAGATTCCCCACTTTTATGATAGGCAGAGTGAATCCAGAGAGTGCCATTCCCCTCCTACCTCCAAAAGGAGGAATTACAGGAAATACCACGAGGCTTTTCCCTGTGTGCACAAACTGGTTCCAACTATGCTATGTTACTCAAAACATGGTCAATGATCCAATGTCTCACCTTATTGTGTGTCCTGTGCCTTCAGTTCCCTTGGGTGATGCTGTATTTAACTGCCTGTTATGAGTAAATCTTTCAGTAATATCAGTGACCCCAACATTTTCCCACCATTTTCTTTGTAGGTCTCAGAGGAAACCCTGGTCCCCAGGGTCCTCCTGGGCGAGTTGGGCAGCCAGGAGACCAGGGCATTGAAGGTCATCCTGGGCCTCCAGGTCCCAAAGGTATTTTTGAATTGATTGTTCCTTGCCATTCATTGGTATTTATATTTGTATAGAACACGTTTATTAATGTTCATCTACATGGACAAAATTTAAACAACCTCAAAAAAATCTGGTTGCACAGTCACCTTGGAGGAGTATAAATATATTGAGGAGGAGTTAAATAGATTTGTTTTTCTTATTATTACCTTCACTCTTGTTCCAGTAAATTTTCATGAATTGCATTACGTTAGTTTTAAAAGGTAGCTGTTGCTTTTAGTTGTATTGAAATTTTTTGAGCCATTGATAATAAAGGACAATTTAATAAATGATCATTCTGCTCAAATACTGTCACTAAGTTTTTAACAAAAAAAAAAAGAAAAGGGAGAAAAAGGGCACAAGATTATGGTCCTTGCAGAGATGTGCAACAGATGCCACTTAGTACAAAATTTCTTAATGTGTTCTGCCACCATTTTCCTTTTTGTATATAACATGCATGTCATCACAATAGTATATTAACAGGGACTCCAGTGACACAGTTAAGAAATATTACCTCAGCTTACTGTGTCAAAATGAGAGTCTGGAAATAATTAATCTTGAGAAACTCCTTTATTTGCCAGTTAGAAACTATTTCTTAAAATAAAGAACAGATGTTTTCTCATTATGCAAATCTGAAAAATATTTTAAGACAATAAAGTCCCCAGAGTTGTTTATTTAATTTAATCATATATATACTGCTTTCTTTACTGACTGGCATATTGATTTCAACAGAATAAGGGTTATTAGGAACTTTGTAGAAAAAATCTTGAGGTCTTTACCTGTGTTTAAACTCAACTTTTCCTTCAGACTCTAAACAGACTTTCCTTTGATTTAGTAAAAGCTGAGTATATATGTAATAAAGGCTTAAACCCAGATTACCTCTGTTACTCTTACCAGCAATGTTTTCCCTAGGAACCTCTTCTATATCATGTATTCAGATGACACACTAACAGCAATGGCTACTGAGGAACAACATAACAGTTGCATGTTGCTGCTTATACAAAGCAGCTGCAATGGAGTTCCTTGCAAATTGCTCCTTTAGTTTAGATTTGTAGAGGGGGGGGCAGTCATTCCTGTAACCTTGCGTCAGCTCCCGTCAGTGCTATATCAGTCCTGCCTTTTGCTTTCTTAGGCTCCTCACAGAAACTGAATCTCCCAGATATTTCTATATGACAGTCTGTCAGATCACCAGATTTGTAAGCATGTCCAACCTGTAATCCTACCACAATGACACATGCTTGGGGATTGTTGGGGTGTATGAACATGTAACAGAGGTGGTATTTCCCTGCTTTTGTATAGTCCTGGTCAAGGTCCTCACCTAGATAGCCCTCTCCGCACATGGTTCTAGTGAGAGTTCTAATAAGGACTCCAGGATTTGACACTGAGGGCATTTTTTCATGAGTATCTGACATGGCACTGGACACTTTTGATTAGCAAGTTGTGCTAATTAAAGCATATTAAATGTGTTTTATTTCAAAGCACAGTGCTGCCATTTTCTAGTGCAGAGGCACTCTATGCTGCTAATACACATGGCACACGAAGCTGCCAAAGCACATCAATTTACGTGCTGCAATCGAGTCTGCTCCGACATGCTGGATTTCCAGCACATCAAAGCATGTATGCAAGTACCCTGAGACTGCCAAGAAGAGACTGACCACTCACAAAAAACACTTCCCCATGTAACAAATGCTATAGTTTACAGAATTCATTTGATCAATATGTGATCCTTTGTCAATATGAAAAAATCTCATCCTGTGTCCCAAGACCTGTGCTTTTATATATTTTGCTGTGGGATGACTAATATTACCTTCATGAGCTATTTCAGTTCTAATTCCTTTCCATTCCATTCCACATGCTAATTTACATGCCTGAAATTTGTTTCCACACTGCATCACAATGGCTGTTGTGGTCTGCTTTCCCTGGTTTGAATCCTTCAGGCTTCAGAGGTAAGCTGGAAACATCTCTTTGACAGAAAGTTGTTCTGTAGGTCTAGGTTTCTTTCTTTGCTTTCCAACCTCATGGGATAGAAGTCATGTTTGATAGCTAAAAGTGATAGATACTGTTTATAACAATGCCAGGAGTGGCACAGGAAGCTTTTGCATGTGGCAAGTGACAGACTAGGAGGAATACATGCAGCATAGCAGCAGACAGGACAGGAAACAAAGCAAAGCAGAATATTGGGTAGGGGAAGGGGATTGAAGCAGCAATTGGGAAGGATATAGGGCTAATTTGTGACATGTTTGATAAAAGGTTGGCCTCCACTAGTAGATAGGTGGTGTTTCCAGGCTGAGTAATATACTAGTGTCATGATGAGGAGCATCATAACTAAGTGCCTGTATATAGAATGACATATGCTTGACATGTAAAATATGGGGGTTTCTCTTAAATTATTTTTATTTCATTTTATCTGCTGCCCCACAGCCTTCTAACTAGCTGAAATCCACTAACAAAGTCCATGTTCCTGTTACCAGATTTGAGGAACCAGATACTGAAACCCATTGACTTCAGTCCAGTAGATCCTCTTAGTCACTCTGTTTTATTACAGAATGCAAAGGATGAATGAAAACAATCACAGAACGGGTATTCTGTCAGATGTTTGTGAGTATTCACCTTTGCATTCTGTAATAAACACCACACAGGGGTGTCAGTAGGTAAACTGTAGCCATTCTCTGGCTGCTCTTTAATGTATGCAAGCCCTGTGGGATGCAACATCTACCTCCTTACCTCTGATCTACACAAGAAAAGGCAGTCAGTTACCTTCTTAACATAAGGCACCATAAGCTGTAATGTATACTGACAAGGTTCTTTGGATAAAAATGATATCTTTTATTAGACAATTAGGTAGTTGGAAATATTATTCTTTGCAAACTTTCAGGCACAAACACCCTTCATCAGTAATGTATGCTAAACTCTTAGGTTAGGAACACATATTCAAAAAGCCTGAAGAGATTCAGTGTTTGCAGGTTAGTCTAATTTGGCTAGGCTAAATCGGTTTGTAACTGAACAGACATCCTGGAAATGCAGGCACATGGCAGCAGTGGCTCAGGCTAGAAGCCAGGGGGCGCTACAGCAGCCCTCCCTTCCTTTCCACAGGGCTGAGCTGAGGGGGGGCATGGCCAGGCCCCTACATGACACCATCATTAGGGAGGGGTTCCCTCCCCCTTGATAACAGAGCATTTATCAGCTCTGTTATCAGCATTTAACACAGAGCTGATGATTACCTCCAAAAGCCCTAAATGGGCGCTGTCCTTATCTGCCTTACACAGCATTAGGTAGTGTACCACATGCTGGCTACAGTCTGTACTGTGGAAGAGGACCACAAGGGATCTCTGCTTAAGCAGCGAGTCGTGAGATGGGGGGGTAAGACAGGGGAAAGCCAGGCAGACCCTGCTGTGTCTGCAAGTCTCTGTCGAGCTCCAGCCAGGGAGCAGAGGGGAGGGGCCAGCCCTGCTGTGGAGCAGAAAGCCCCACCCAGCTCAGAGACCATGCTGGGACACTGGGTATGTCTGGTTTAGCTTAAACCAGCAAGGGGTCTGGGACAGACATTCCACAAACTGGTTTGACCCAAGTCAGTTAAGTCTGATGCAACATTCAACCAGGTTTATCTCAAACTGCTTTCAGCCATTTTCAAACTGGTTAATGTGCACTGAACATCTGTTCTGTTACAGATTTAAACCAGTTTCTGGCCACTTAAACTGCTTTATGTGTAAGATCTATCCCTAGCCTTATGATCTAGGTTTCCCCCAGGTTTCAGCTCAACCAATTTAGGCCATGTGAAGACAAGATATAGATATTTAGCACACATTAACACACATGCTAATCATGCCATTACTTCCTTGCCTAAACAAAGCTTGAGAGCAAAATTAAACCAGTGAGACTTGTTGATTAAAGTTTTTAGAAAACTCCATTTAAAAGCACAATTGAATACTAAAAACTAACAGGTTTTTATATTGATATCTCACATGGGAGCCATTATCCACGTTTTGATCCAATTTCCTTCCTTATTTCACATTCCAGGTGACCCTGGTGAACCAGGAAAAGTTGAAGACAGCTTATGCCCTAAATTTCCAGGGCCTCCTGGCAGAATTGGGTCAAAAGGACCTGAAGGGCCTAAAGGATTACAAGGGCCAAGAGGCTACACTGGATTCCCAGGTATGGCCTCTGTACTAAATGCCTGGATGGATATTTTGAGACCAATAGAGTATTTAATATATGTGTTTAATATATTAACTATATTATATAAGTATTTAATATACAACTGAGTACAGGTGGTGAGAATGTTTCCATCTTTTTCTCTTTAATTTTATCATTTCCTTCTTTCTTCTTGAAGATGCTAAGGACATGGACAACTGAACAAATCAGGAGTTAAAATGGGGAGCGGGGTTAACAACTGTGCAGCTGACATTCAGTTACATCTGTGGGCTCAGTCTTATGCTGCTGTAAGTGGTAGTTAAACAGGCAGCTTAGTGAAATAGGGTTAAGTTACTGTGGTTTACTGTGGGTACATGAATGATTAGCATATGCCAGCTGCTCGGTAATAAGGTCCCTCCCCCTTTTAACTTGCTGTCATTCAGTGATTCCCAAAAGGTGTTCCACGGTACAGTAGTGTGCCACAAGGCCTCCCGCACTCCCATCGAAGGAGATAAATGCTCTCTTCCTCCGTTTGGTACCCTGAGCCTGCCCTAGCTACTTCTCTGGGGACTGTTGCTGCTACTGGCTTTCTCCACGCTTCCTTGCCCCCAAGTCAACCCCTGTGCCAATCCTCCCATACTCCCATCAGTGTGCTTTGCTGCAAGCAGGCAGACACGCAGAGTGAGTCACACTGCAGCCCAACTTGTCCCTTACACTTCTTCCACATTCCTGGCCAGTATGTGAGATCCTGCAGGAGAAGCCTCAGAAGCAGGGGCTGCCTTTGCCCCTTGAGGTACAAACCCTGGGCCAGCAGGGGGCAGAGAGGGGGAAAAAGCAGAGCATGGTAGGATGAGGCCCTGTCCTTGTGGTCCTTAAGGAGCACTAGCTAGATTAGGGAGTCTCAATTTTTTTTAGTTTCAAGGTTCCCCTCCATATGTTTTCAGAATTTAGATCTATCTTAGTGAATTTCAACTGTGGTGCCACAAAATTCAAAAAAGATATGGAAGAGGGAGGCCTGTAAAAAGATTGAGAATCTCTGGAACAGGAGACTAATTCTTTGATTAAAAAATATGTATTTGGTGTCACTTTTTTTTTTTTTTTTAACCAGTAGATAATATCCTCTGGGGTATGGAATATGTGTAATACACCCCCCCACCCCCACCCCTTTTTGGGCATATCAAAAGTTTGGGAAACGCTGTTGTAATTCCTTCATCAGTCCACAACCTAATGAAGTACAGGAAACCCTCGTTATTCGTGGGTTCAGCATTCGTGGTTTCAAATATTCATGAATGCCAAATCCACATTTTAAATACACTTTATACACTTACCAGAGGTCCTCAGGAGTTTTGTGCTTGCTGCCAACGGGCTCCTGCAGCCACCGCCGGGCTCCCACTGTCATCACCAGTCATGCCCCATTCCACCCCCCAGTCACTGGGGCACTGCGTTCATGAACACAGTGCCTTATTTGTGGATTTTGCCATTTGCAGGGGATATGAGAACATGTCCCCTGCAAATGGTGAGGCTCACCTGTATAGTAGGTCAGAATACCAAAAGGACAGTGAGCAGATTGGTGTGGAATGTTAACTGATTTATGGCGTTCCTCATCCATGAAAAAAATGCAAAAGCAGATTTTTTTTCCTGTGGAAGACAGAGGTGTGTTTGTGTGAGATTTTTTTTCCTGGACCAAGTGGGAGAGCTGGGAGAGATGTAGACAAACTTTTGGGCACTCAGGTCTGAGAAAGAAACAGGTACAGCTTAAGCTAAGTAACTAATAGAACAAAAGTCTGTGTAAAATTCCTTATGTAAAGAATAAGTCTGCTTAGAGGGATGAAGCTGGACTGTGAAATAGAAGGAGAACATTATTAACAGGAGTAACTAACAGACGAGAAATGCAGGAGAAAGGATTATTTGACTAGTGTAAGAACAAAACCATTCAAGAGGGAAGGGGGTCTTGCTCTTACACTAATCTTGTCATCTTTTCTAATGCATGTCTCTGTTCTTCCTTCCCCACACTGTAGTTGTGTCCAGTAATCATATTTTCTTCCATCCTGCAGGCTGCCTAATTAAACAAGCCAGGGTCCTCTCAAACCAGGTCCCTACTCCCCTGATTATCCTTGCTTCTTCTTTTCATCGTTTCATAGTTAGTAGGGTTGGAAGGGACCTGTGCAGATCATCGAGTCCAACCCCCTGCCATGGCAGGAAAGAGTACTGGGGTCAAATGACCCCAGCAAGGTTTTCATCTAGCCTCCTCTTAAAGACCCCCTGCACCACTTCTCTTGGAAGTTGGTTCCAGATCCTAGATGCCCTGACCGTGAAGTAGCGCCTCCTGTCAAAGGCCTTCCGAAAGTCAAGGAAGACTATGTCCACTGCTACCCCTGCATCTAAGGATTTGGTGACCTGGTTGTAGAAGGCCACCAGGTTGATCTGACAGGACCTGCCACTAATGAACCCGTGTTGGTTGCCCCTAAGCATAATCTCCCCTGCTGGCCCCTCATGGACATGTGCCAGAATAATTCTGTGAAAAAGCTTAACCAGGATTGAGGTAAGACTAACTGGCCTATAGTTTCCTGGGTCCTCCTTCCTCCCCTTTTTGAAGATGGAAACCACATTGGCCCTCTTCCAGTCCTCTGGCACCACACCAGAGCACCACGAGTGCTCATAAAGCCATGCCAGGGGTCCTGCAATGACCTCAGCTAATTCCCTCAGTACTCTAGGGTGGAGATTGGCCGGACCAGCTGATTTGAATACATCTAGTCCCTCCAGAAGTTCCCTAACTAGTTCCTCACTAACCATTGGCCTAGGTGCGTCTCCCCTGGGGCTTAAGGGGGACCCAGAGGGGGGTGGCTGTTCCGGTCCCTGCTAAGGAAAATGGAGGCAAAGAAATTGTTAAATAGGTTAGCTTTGTTGTCTGGTGTGACGACCAAATTTCGTAGCGTGTCTTGCAGGGGCCCCACGTTACCTGGAACCTTCTTTTTGCCCCCTATAGATTTAAAAAAGGACTTCCTGTTGTCCTTGATCTGGGAAGCTAGTCCCAATTCCATCTCCACCTTGGCCTTCCTGACTGGCCCCCTGCATCCCTGAGCAACCGCAGTATAATCCTCCCTGGTGATGGCCTCTCCCTTCCATTGGGTGTGCGCCTCCCTTTTAGCTAGGAGACATTCCCGGATGCTTTTGATGAGCCATGGGGGCTTTTGCGCCCTCCTGCCCCCTTTGATCCGTGTTGGGATTACTTCCCTTTGGGCTCCTTAAGGAGCGACCACTCTTCTTGGACACCTGGCTCTCCTCCCCTCTGGGACCTCAGTGCTTCCCCAACTAGTCTCCTTAGCTCATTGAAGTCTGCCCTCCTGAAATCTAGGGCTTCTGCCTTGCTTTAGGCCTTTGCCACCTTGCACTGAATGGTGAATTCCAGCAGGTGGTGATCACTTTTGCCCAGGTGGTCGAGCACCTGCAGCCCCCTCACCAGGTCATCCCTGGTGGCCAGCACCAGGTCCAACAAGGCATCTTTCCTGGTGGGGCTGTGTACCTCCTGGGTTAGATGGAGGTCCTGCATTCTGGGTTGGAACCTATGGGAGCGGTCAGACCTGGCTGACTGCTCTTCTCAGCAGATGTCTGGAAAGTTCAGGTCATCCATGATGACCATGTCCTTTGACCTAACTGCCTCTGTGAGCTGACTTAAGAATTCCTGGTCTAACTCTTCCCCTTGGTTGGGTGGTCTGTAGTAGACCCCCACCGTTAAATCTCTTTCCCCTCGATTGCCTTGTATTCTAACCCAGAGCACTTCAGAGAGCCCCTCCTCTGACTCTTTGCTAATTGATGAGGATGTGTATTCCTCCTTAATGTATAGCACCATGCCCCCACCTTTCCTCCCTGTCCTGTCCCTCCTGTACAGCCTATAGCCCTTGATATTCACCACCCAGTCATGTGTTGGGTCCCACCATGTTTCAGTGAGCCCCACTATGTCTGGGTTGGTGTCAGCTAGCAGGAGGGTAAGTTCCTCTTGCTTGTTTCCCAGACTACGAGTGTTTGTGTAGAGGCATTTGAGGCCTCCTGAGGATGTGTGCACTGGGCCCCTACTTTCAGCATTGCCCTAGCCCCTGTTGCTTACCTGCGTATATGTTCCGCTCATTGGTCTAGGCTGGGCTGTACTTGTGGGTGTTGCTTGGTTTGGCAGTCCAAGGCTTCCTCTGCCCTCGTCTTCCTCTTCCCCCAATGAGCCTAGTTTAAAACCCGCCAGAGGAGATCCACCAACCTAGAAGAGAACACACGCTTACCTTTAGGGGAAAGATGGAGCCCATCCCATCCGAGCATGTCTCTTGTCATGATGTATGGGTCGTAAAGCCGTGCGACCCCTGGCACGGCTTTATGTGATGTATTATTCATTTCTGCGATTGTCTCCCCCTACCCAGTGGCTTCCACAAATGTTTTGTAAAATACTGGGATGCTTAATGCTGGTGACCTGAAAAACTTGGCTACAACATGTTACCTGAGCCTGAGAGCATCACTGTGTTCTTTCTGAAGGACAGGGCATTATGTATTGGCAAAGCTGAGCTCATCATATAATGATCCTCCTATTCACAATCGAAGTAGGAAACCACAAACCCTCCATGTACTAGGCACTAAGCTCATATTGTTCAAAAACATGAGCTTTGACATTTAACAAGATTAATTAACAGGGTTCTGCTAATGAAGGCCTAAAACACCCTAATAAGCTGGATGGATACAAGACCAGTGTGCAATTACTAGAACTTGAAAGCTGGATATGTGATAGTTATAGTAATAATAAAAGAAAAAATAGCCAGAACAAGAGCTTAAGAGGAAACTCATAAGACAAACCGTTGATGGGGAATTCTGGCTATCTTTAGGTCTTCAGAGAAGGATCTTGAGATGGTCTTTGAAGAAGAAGCTATTTTTACCACATTACTTAGTTTGCCACAGTGAACCCATTATTCAACCAAGAGTCGTCTTTGGGCTTGAGGCATAGTGTTTCTGTTATATAAATCTTTAAATAGTTTCTGTAAAATCAGGTGCTACAGTAATACCTGTTGATGCTGGTGTGACAGGAGAAGTACTTAATGATGCCTTTTCTTTTACTGACATAACAGGAACCAATCTTGCCCCTGCTGGGAAAACTATACAGGCAGATAAAGTAGAGATTTTACTGGGAGAAGGGAGGCCTAATACTAAAACTTCCCTGTGCTTGAACTTTGGCAAAATAGTTAGGCAGCAGCCCTTCAAAAGCTGTTAAGCTATTTTGACTGTTTTAGATTTTCTTAATGAACGTAATAAAAAGTAACATGTGGGGAATTTTTAAATGTTGTCTCACACTATTAAAAAAACATTCAGTCTGAAGGCTAAATAGTTAGTGCAGCTTGCAAAGAAGGCTAAATAGTTAGTGCAACGTACAGTTCTCATTGGAGTTGCAGAACCAACCCTTTCTCTTAGGAAACATGTTGAACTGGAAATACTCCTTCACTAGAAGAGACAAAGACTGCCAAACACTACAAAATCCAACATGTGGAGCTCTATCCAAGTCAGACAATCTGCTTAAAAGTATCCAGTGGATGGATCCAGCATTATCCCCTGCCTTGCAATAAAATCACCTCTAGCAATAATCGACATGTCTACACTTTAGCATCAGCTGCTAATCAAAAATGCACCAGAACATCATTTATTGCTTATCCAAGGGTGGGGAAGAGGTGACCTTATGAGAATATGAGGAGCCTTTTACCTTTTCCAGTAATAAACAGTACAGGCCCTGTCAACAGTCAGTCTCTCTCTTCAGTAAAGCAGTCAATTAAATGGTGGTGTTAGATTCATACAATCATAGAAAACCTCTCTGGGTAACATGTTCCAGTGCTTCACTACCCTCCTAACGAGAAAGTTCTTCCTAGTGTCTAACCTAAATTTCTCTCACTGCAATTTGAGACCATTTCCCCTTGCTATGTCATCTGCCACCACTGAGAACAGTCTAGCTTCATCTTTGGAATCACCTTTCAGGTAGTTGAACGCTGCTATCAAATTTGCTCTCAGACTTTTCTTCTCCAGACTAAATAAGCCCTGTTCCCTCAGCTGTCCTGTGCCCCAACACCCTAGTCATTTTCAGTGTACTCTGCTGGACTCTCCAATTTCTCTACACCACCGTAGTGGGGGTCCTAAAATTAGACACAGTGCTCCAAATGTGGCCTCACCAGTGCTGAATAGAGAAGAATCACTTCCCCTCAATCTGCTGACAACACTCTTACTAATGAAGCCAGGATGCCATTAGCCTTCTTTGCAACCAGGGCACACCATTGTTTCATATTCAGCTTATTTTCCACTGTACGTGCTTTTCCATCCCTACGTGCTTCTCTGCAGAGCTGTATAGCCAGTTGGTCCCCAGCCTGTACTGGTGTATGGTATTGTTCTGTCCTAAATCAAGAACTTTGCACTTGGTCTTACTGAACTTCATGAGATTTCTTTTGGTCCAGTCCCCCAATTTGTCAAGGTCTCTCTGAATCCTACCCCTATCCCTCCAGTGTATCTACTACTCCCCACAGCTGGATGTTATCTGAAAACTTGCTAAGGGTGCACTTGATCTTATATTCCAGATCGTTGAAGAAGATATTGAAAAAAACCAGCCCCAAGACTTGATACTTGATACTGCCACTTGATACTGGCTGCCAACTAGACATCAAGCCATTGGTTACTACCTTTTGAACCCAATGATCCAACCAGTTTTCTATCCACTTTACAGTCCATTCATTCAACCTTAGCTTGCTTGCAAGAAACTTGTGGGAGACCATATCAAAAGCCTTGCTAAAGTCAAGGTATATGACAACCACTTCACTCTCCATATCCAAAGAACCAGGTATCTAGTCAAAGAAGGCAATTAAGTTGGTCAGGCATGACCTACCCTTGGTGAATCCATGCTGACTGTTCCTAATCACCACCTTCTCCATGTGATTAGAAATAGATTCCTTGAGGCCCTGCTCCATGATTTTTCCAGGGACTGAAGTGAGGGCTTTAAACTAGGTTTGCTGGGGGATGGAGACCAAAACCTGGAGGTAAGTGGGGAAGGGGGAGACCTGGAAGAACAGCAAGCAGGACAGCGCAACAGGGGAGGTGCTCTCATACTTCTCAAGAAATCAGGGCAATTAACTAGTTACCACAGGTGCCTGTACACAAATGTGTGGAGTCTGTGAAACAAGCAGAAAGAACTGAAAGACCTTGCACAGTCATTGAACTATGACGCAATTGGCATAACAAAGATTTGGTGGGAGCTTGCATGACTGGAGCACTGTCAGGGTGGGTACAAACTGTTCAGGAAGGGCAGACAGGGGAGAAAAGGAGGAGGAGTTGCACTTTATGTAAAAGTGCAACTCCTATGATTGCTCTGAGCGTCAGTATGAAGCTGGAGATCAGCCTGCTGAGACTCTCCTGGTTAGGGTCAGAGGGAAAAAACAACAAAGGTGATGTCAGGGTGAGGGTGCCACGAGACCAGGAGGAAGTGGTGGATGAGGCTTTCTTCAAACAGCTAGAGGAAGTTTTCTGATCACAGGCCTGGTTCTCATTGGGGACTTCAATCACCATGAAATCTGCTGGGAGAGCAATACAGCAGTGCATAGGCAATCTAGTTTTTGGAAAGTATTGGGACAACTTCCTGGTGCAAGGAAGTTGGGCTAGGATTCAGAGTGACCTAGACAAATTGGAGGATTGGGCCAAAAGGAATATCATGAGGTTCAGCAAGGATAATTGCAAAGTCCTGCACTTAAGATGAAGCAATCCCATGCACTGGTACAGGCTTGGGGCTGACTGGCTGGGCAGCAGCTCTGTAAAAAAGGACCTGGGGGTTACAACAGACAAGTTAAATGTGAGGCAGCAGTGTGCCCTTGTTGCCAAGAAGGCTAATGGCATACTGGGCTGCATTGGTAGATGTGTTGCTACAGGGTCAAGGGAATCATAGAATCAATCGTAGAATTAATGAGTCAGAAGGGACCTAGACAGATCATCTAGTCCGACCCCCTGCCATGGGCAGGAATGAGCACTGGGTGTGGGAAGGGTCATAAGACCCCAGCCAGGTGCCTATCCAGTCTCCTCTTGAAGATTTCTGGGGAAGGCACCACCTCTCTGGGAAGCCTATTTCAGGCTCTGGCCACCCTTACAGTGAAGTAGTTCTTCCTAATTAACCTAAACCTATCCTCCCTCAGCTTGTGGCCATTGTTCCTGGTGACTCCAAGGGGGGCCCTGGTGAACAGACTTTCCCCAAGTCCCTGCTGGTGGCCCCGATAAGGTTGTAGGCAGCCACAAGATCCCCCCTCAGTCTCCTCTTGCGGAGATTGAAGAGATTCAGGTCCCTCAGCCTCTCCTCATAGGGCTGGCCACAGAGGCCCTCAACCATACGAGTGGCCTCCTCTGGACCTTCTCCAGGTTCTCCATGTCCTTCTTGAAGTGCAGTGCCCAGAACAGGACACAGTACTCCAGCTGTGGCTTGACCAGTGCCGCATAGAGGGAGAGCAAGATCTCTCTGGACCTGTTAGTGATGCCCCTGTTGATGTATGACAGGGTGCGGTTGGCTCTGCCTATTGCTTCATCGCATTGCCAACTCATATTCATCCTGGGGTCAATCCTGACTCTAAGATCCCTCTCTGCCTCTGTGCTGCCGAGAGGGTTAGCGCCTAACCTATAACCATAATGCTGGTTCCCGCTCCCCAGGTGCAGCACCCTGCACTTGTCCTTGTTGAACTGCATCCTGTTCAGATCCACCCACTTCTCTAACCTATCCAGGTCTGCCTGGATGTGGTCCCTGCCTGCCGCTGCATTCACTTTACCCCACAGCTTGGTGTCATCAGCAAACTTGAACAGGATGCATTCTACACCCTCGTCCAGGTCACTAATGAAGGTGTTGAACAGCACCGGCCCAAGGACCAAGCCCTGGGGGACTCCGCTGCCCACAACCTCCCGGGTCGACTTCGACCCATTCACCACCACCCTCTGGGTTCGCCCCTGGAGCCAGTTTGCCACCCATGTGACCGTCCATTCGTCAGTGCCGCAGTTCCTCAGCTTGCCCACCAGAATTAGGTGGGACACTGTGTCGAAGGCCTTCTGGAAGTCCAAGAAGATGACATCGACTTTCTCCTTCCCATCTAAGCTGTTTGTTACCTGGTCATAGAAAGAGACCAGGTTAGTCAGGCAGGATCGGCTTTGCACGAACCGATGCTGGTTACCCCTCAACCTCACTTCCCCTGCAGGGCTCTCACAAATGTGGCCCTTGATAATTTTTTCAAAGAATTCCCCAGGATAGAAGTGAGGCTGACTGGCCTGTAGTTGCCAGGCTCTTCCTTCCTCCCCTTCTTGAAAATAGGAACCACATTGGCCCTTTTCCAGTCCTCAGGGACTTGGCCCAAGCACCAGGAGTCCTCGAACAGCCATGCCAATGGCTCGGCGATGACACCAGCCAGTTCCTTCAGCACCCGCGGATGAAGGTCATCCGGGCCTGCTGACTTGGACACAGCTAAGCCCTCCAGGTAATCCTTAATTAGGTCTGAACTAACAGTTAGGGGACTCATGTCCTTCCTGGGCCTCTCTACGCTGTCACCTGAGAGCACCCCATTGTCAGCAGACAGGAACATGGAGGCAAAGAACTTGTTGAAGAGTTCTGCCTTCTTTTGCGTGTCCGCCACCAACTGCCCTGCCCTGCCCTGCCTCGTAGGGGTCCAATGTTACCCCGAGACTTCTTCTTGCTACCTATATACTTGAAAAAGAACTTTTTGTTATCCTTAATCGCAGAAGCTAATCTAAGATCCAGTGCTGCTTTAGCCTTCCTTACCAAATCCCTACAAGCTTGGGTCAGGGAGGTGTACTCCTTCTTTGTCCCTGCCCCCTGCTTCCACTGCCAGTACGCTTTTTTCTTTGCCCTCAGGCCAGCCTGGATAGCCACGCTCAGCCATGAAGTTTTTCTTGGACCCTTTTTCCTGCCTTCCTGCGCAGAGGAATTGCATCCTGCTGCACCCCAAGGATAGCCTCCGTGAGGAAGGACCACCTTTCCTGGACCCCCATGCTAGCTACCCCCTGGGCTCTGAGTGCCTCCCTGAATACTGCCCTGAGCACATCGAAGTTGGCTTTCCTAAAGTCAGGCATTTGCACTGTTAGTTACCCTCCCCACCTTTCTTTGAATAGCAAACTGGATCATTTCATGATCACTGTCCCCTAGCCTCCCTTGTACTAGCACCTCCCCCACCAGGTCATCTCCAGAGGCTACCACCAGATCCAGTATGGCATTTCCCCTAGTGGGGACGAGTACCTCCTGCATGAGGTGTAGGTCCTGGATGCACATCAGGAACCTTCGTGAGCGGCTAGACCTGGTCAGCTGTTCCTCCCAGTTGATGTCAGGGTAATTCGTATCACCCATGACCACAACATCCTTTGCAATCATGGCCTCCCCAGGCTGCCTGGAGAATTCCAGATCCAGCTTTTCCTCCTGATGTGGTGGCCTGTAGTAAACAGTGATTATTCCCCTCTATTCAGCACTGGTGAGGCCACATCTGAAGTATAATATTCAGTTTTGGGGCCCCCACTAGAAAAAGGATGTGGAAAAATTAGAGAGAGTCCAGTGGAGGGTGACAAAAATGGTGAGGGGGCTGGTGGACATGACTTATGAGGAAAGACTGAGGGAACTGGGCTTATTTAGTCTAGCAAGGAGGAGACTGAGAGGGGACTTAATATCAGCTTCAACTACCTGAAGTGGGGTTTAAAAACAGGATGGAACTGGACTGCTCTCAGTGGTGGCAGATGACAGAACAAAGAGCAACCATCTCAAGTTGCAGCAAGGGAAGTTTAGGTTAGGTACTAGGAATAATTTTCTCACTAGGAGGGTAGTAAAACACTGGAAAAGGTTACCCAGAGAACCTTGGAGATTTAAAAACCCAGCTAGATAAAACTTTGGCTGGGATGATCTAGTTGGGGACGGTCCTATTTTGAGCAGGGGGTTGGATTAGATGAACTCCTGACGTCCCTTCTAACCTCAGCTTTCTATAATTCTATACTGTGTACTTCCCCAGATCCTTCTTCTTCCTTTTCTTAAAAACTGGCACTATATTTGCCCTTTTATAATGGATAGTGGCTCTGCAATCATATCAGCCAGTTCCCTGAGCACTCTTGGATACTGTCCAGCCCCATCAACTTGTACATATCCAGCTTTTCTAAATAATTCCTACCCTATTCTTTTGCCACTGTTTGGCTGCTCACCTCCTCTCCAAACTGTGCTGCCAGCTGTGGTAGCTTGGAAGCTGCCCTTGTCTGTGAAGACTGAGGTTAAAAAGGCATTGAGTTCTTTAGCTTTTTGTGCATCATCTGTAACTAGGTCACCTCCCCCATTCAGTAAGGAACCCACACTTTCCCTGATCTTTCTGTTGGTGCTGACATACTTCTAGAACCCTTTCTTATTATCCTTCATGTCCCTTGCCAGCTGCAACTCCAGTTGCACTTTGGCCTTCCTCATTTCATCCCAGCATGCCTAAACAATACTTTTATACTCCTCCCTAGTCATTTATCAAAGTTTCCACTTCTTGTAAGCCTCCTTTTTGTGTTTTAGTTCACGGAAGAGTTTAGGCCAAGCTGGTCTTCTCCCATACTAGCTAGTCTTCTTGCACCTCAGGATTGTTCATTCCTGAACCCTCAGTAAGTTTTCTTTAAAATATAACTGTGAGGGACTCCTTCCCCACTCAGAATGGCCTTCAAGGGGATCCTGCCGAGAAGTTCCCCGAGCAAGTGGAAGTCTGCTTTTCTGAAGTCCAGGGTCCTTACTCTGCTGCTCTCCATCCTTCCTTTCCTCAGGATCCTGAACTCAATCGTCTTGTGGTCATTGCTTCCCAAGTTGCCTCTTCTTTTACATTCCCCACCATTTCTTCTCTGTTTGTGAGCAGCAGGTTAAGAAGAACACAGTCCCTAGTTAGCCTCTCCAAAACTCGCCCCAAGAAGTTGTCCCCAACACTCCAAAAACTTCCTGGATTGCTGGCACACTGGTGTATTACCCTCCCAGCAGATGTTAGGGGGATTGAAGCCCCCCATGAGAACTAGGGCCTGTGATTGGGCAACTTCCACTAGCTGTTTCAAGCAAGCTTCATCTACCTCATCCTCCTGGTCTGGTGGTCCATAGCAGACACCCACCAAAACAGCATCTCCGACTCTAACCCAGAGACTTTCAACAGGACTATCTCCTATCTAATGAGATTGCAGTTCATACTTAAAATATCTGTTGAATTGGACATGAAATGGATGCAATGACCCAAGTTTCCCCTGGTTTCAGTTTTAATTACAAATGGCCTTTAAAGAGGACATGAAGTTCTGTTGATGTTAACATACCCATACTTCTTTCCGTTGCCCTTCATTACAGCCTGAAGAAATGAATGTAACTCCTTCCTCCCCACTTCCCTCTGCCCAGTACACATCAATATGAAGATTCTGTAAAAATGTTGATTTTTTTAAATGTCATTTTTGAGTATTTCCAGTATATTTGGGACCATTAGCAGCTTGTGAATCTGGCCTCTGCACTCACTACTGTCTTTGTAGACTACATATTGTCTGGCTTTTGTGTAGTCATATGATGTGAACATGACTTCTTTATCTGTGTCTAGGGAAAAAAGGTGAAGAAGGGTCATCTGGCTTGACAGGTCAAGATGGTCCCCCAGGTCTGCCTGGTCCTCCAGGTGACCAAGGTGATGTAGGAGAACAAGGATACCCTGGGCCACAAGGTAAGAATGATCTGTTTCATAGAATCATAGAATAGTAGGGCTAGAGACCTCAGGAGGTCATCTAGTCTGGCCCCCTGCTGAATACAAGATTGTCCAACTAAATCATTCCAGCCAAACATCTGTCTCAAGCGCTTTTGAAAACATCCAAGGATGGAGATTCCACAACCTCTCTCAGTAGCCTATACCAATGTTTAATGACCGTCATGATGAGGAAGTTCTTCCTAAAAGCTAATCTCCATTTCTCTTGCTGCAATATAAGACTATTGCTCCTTATATAGATTTCTGCTGAAATCACATATGAAGGTAGATATAAAATGAGGCTGATGTAAAATAAGGCCGTGATTCAGGAAACGAAAGAACAAACTTAAATCCAATACTATGCTTAAAACAATTTAGAGCATACTTAGGCACCATACCTGAGTAGGGATGCTTTTTTTGAGTCAAAGCCTTAGGAGTTCAACTTTCTGCAGGTAATTAAAGTTGCATCTCAAATGTGACTTCTGTTAATAACTTGGTCTTCTGCGTACTTGAAAGTGGGATCAGATGTTAATTCATGTTCACTGTTAATTTACAAATTCAAATCCAAGCCAGACTGATCAGTGTCTGTGTCAAATTACTAGCTGATCTTAGCCCACTGCTTAATCCAAGGGGCACAGTTAGCACAGCTGACAGCATCAGGAAAAGGATCAGAGGATTCATTGGCTATGTGATGGAACTGCCCTCCAAATGATAGGGTAGCAGGAACCACCTGGAGTTATTACTGCTCAGGGTAAATCACAGGTACTGCAGTTTGTATTGTATCCAGTCTGGAACCTTTTATTAACTGCACACATTTATGGATAATTTAAAACCTGCACCAGTAGCCCTTGAGATGTTCATACAAACAACTGTGTTTTATCTCGTCTCCTGTGTATAAGGTCCACATGGCCAAACTGGGATCCCAGGACCACCAGGGCCTGAAGTTAGAACTGCAAGTGGATTCCTGCTTGTCTTTCACAGTCAATCAGACAGAGAGCCATTTTGCCCCCAGGGAATGCCAAGATTATGGACTGGCTATAGTCTGCTATATCTGGAAGGGCAGGAAAAAGCTCATAATCAAGATCTTGGTAAGTATAGCAGTATATGATAGTCATTCATTATTGGACCGAGAGCACTTAAAATGTTCCATGCCTGATGTACACTGGTCAGATACAGTTAAAGCATTGAAGCATATTCTGTTAAACTGTGTTGTACATTATTTGCCCCCTGTACCTAGGGAGATACACTCGTCCTAATGTCTGAGAGTTCCTGGGCTCAACTCTCTTAAACCATGACAAAAGTTACAACTATTACAGGTATCCTGTTTCTTTGTAAATCAAATGTTTCATCTAAAATAATTCTCCACTGATACAGAAAAATAAATAATTTTTAAAAATAGTTTTTGAATGGCATTTAAAACCCAGCATCATACATGACATCTGTGATAGAGAATTATATCCTTTAGAAAGGGTTAGCCATATGTTTTGAGTACATGGTGGAGCCAAAATTCCCCTGAATTCTAATACAGGTATCTTGTGCCATGGACTACAGTTGGTTGGGAGACCTTTAAACAAATTTTCAGGTACTCGAATATGAGAGGGAAACAGGTACAGCTTGAGCTAAGTAACTGATAGAACAAAGGTCTGTGTAAAATTCCATATGTAAATAAGAGTTTACTTAGAGGGATGAAGCTGGACTGTGAATAGGAGATGAGAGACATTATTAACAGGAGTAGCTAATGGACAAGAGAAATGCAGTAGAAAGGACTAAAATTAGGTACCAAACAAGCCATCTAATTTTTAGAAGTGGTCAGTGTGTGCAGCTCCTGTTAAGAACAAGTCCTGGATCATCATTATAACTATTGCACAAAAGACAAAAGGAGTCATTTTTCTTTTTTCATTGTAGTGAATCATCTTTGGTATTAAATATTTTCATTTTCACTCACTTGGCAACCTCCAGCATAACCAGAGTTATGACAGCAGAATTATCTATCAAAAAGTCTTAAAGGTCAACTAAAATAAAGTCCCATTATGTGTTATTGTTCACTCCTATTCTCTATTTCTAATATATGTTTCTTTCAAGGTCCTTTCCTTTTTTGTTAGGCCCCGGTCTTGGAGTAGTATTTGGTATCACAGACCCTTAGCAAATTCTTTTGCAGGCATGGCATCATAAAAATGTGAGCTCTTGCAGACAGCATAGAATGATGGAAAAGTAGGGCTGGAAGGGACTTTGTACAACCTTTCATGGAAACAACAGAATAATCCAAGTTTAATCTTAATAGGCATGTCCACACATGCAAGCACATGCACTTGCAGCAGCTCAAATAGAAGCAGTGCAAACTTGAGCCAGGGCTTTTTGGCTCAGTGCACGTGCTCAGACATGCACTTTGTTGTGGAGCAAATTGTGCCACTTGGGGCAAAGTAACCCTGTCTGGCTCTTCATAGATCTGCAGCCAGGGGAAGCTAGAGCCTGGGGCCAGCACCTGCGCTATCCCCAGCAGTATAAAAACCTGCCCTGTCCTGGCCCCATCAGTACAAAAAGCTGCCTTGGCAAGTAGCTCAGAGCTACTAGCTCTCAGGAGCTTCTGGGAACCAGCCAATTGGTACCTAGGGACACTACCCCTTGTGTCAGCTGGACTGCTGAAGCAGCTCTGAGAGTTCCCTGCCCCCTCTACCCACTGCACGGGTCTGGCAGTGAGGACTGCTGCCTGGCTGTGACCTACTGCGCACCTGCCAGACTCAGATGAGGACCGCACAGCCAGTAGAGGTATCTGCACCTCTGGACCAGCTGCCAGTGGGCTGCGGCTGCAGGATTGGCCTTTGTGGGGCACTACTGCCATTTGTGCCCCCTGCCTAGCTATCTGGGCAGCTATCACCCAGAAAATGTGGTGGTCTGCTTTGAACTGTCAAACCATGTCCTCCTGGCCCCAGTTGGCCAGGAGGTCAGCCACCTCCAGCTAGGTCCAAGGTCCTGCCTCTGACCTCCCTAGCAGGAATTCTGGTGTTCCCTATTTGAAAACTGAAAAATCCCTGATAAAAAAATTCCCAAAGTCACTCTGTAAAATACCCCAAAATTCATGTTCCTCCACAATAAAAACAAAAGACTACTATATATAAGAAAGAGAGAGAGAGATCAGTTGGGCTTGTTTTATTGATATATCTACAGTGCTAAAGCAATTTGGAAGACTACCAGTGTTTCTATCATAATAATAAAGTGAATTCTAAATACATGTTTCATGAATATATGAAAATATGGTTTGCTGCCCCCAACAGGGGCCACAACCCCCAAACAGGGGCCAGATGGCCCCCGCAGGGGATATCACCCCCCTGCAGGGCCCACATGCCCCACCTCAGGCCCCCAATTGCTGCCCCATCTGGCCCCAGTTCATGCAGTCCCCTAATAGCTGCCCCACCCAGTCTTCCAGACCCCTACTGGCTGCCCTGCCTGCCCTGCCCCCCCAACCCCAGGCACTGGCACTTAAAAAAAAAAGCAAAAAAAAAAAGCCTCTACTTACCGTAGAAGCAGGGGCTGGGAGGGGGCTTCAGGGCCTCCTGGCAGAGCCCCCCTTGACAGTACAGGGCAGTGGGGGGCAGCAGGGCCCAAGCTGGAGCCGCTGGAGCTGTCACCCACGCCTGAACTGCCAGTAAGTGCTGGGGTCTTTTAAAAATTGTTTTTTATTGTGGGGATGCTGGGGTGGGGTGGCATGGATCAGGGGCCTCGGGGGGACTGGGGAGGATGGGGCTGGGCAGGGCGGGGATCAGGGGAGGCTTGCGGGGCAGGTGGGGGGGTGGGACCAGGTGAGGCAGGGATTGGAGGAGGCTTAGGGGGAGGGTGGGGGGTGGGGCCAGGCAGGGGAGGGATTAGGGGGCTTGCAGGGCAGGCAGGGGGGGGGCCAGGCAGGGCAGGGATCGGGGGGCTGGGGGAGTGGGTGTGGCCAGCAGGGGACCCCCATTGTCCCCTCCCCCTTCTCCAGCCCCCCGATCCCTTACTTACCGGCACTGGAGCCCTGCTGCTGGCACACTGCTTACCCTGCAGGGAGAGGCAACGTGCTTCAGCACCAGGGCGAGGGCCAACCACAGAGATGCTCTGGCAGCCAGAGTGTCTTTGTGGAGGATCCAGCCTCCTGTTGCTTCAAGGCATGGTCCCCCATCCCCTGCCCTGCTTTTTCACTCCATTTTTTTTTACTCCTGTATATCCAGGGGTCTAATTTTGCCCCTGCCCTGCAAACTTGCTGTGGGGGGAATCTTTTCCTGTTCCTTCATGTGTCTCTTGCAGCATCTCAAAAGCAGTTTGAGATGCTGCAAGAGGCACGCGTGGGCTCATCTGGATGCACCCAATGAGTTGGCACCAATGGCTTGTCACACATTATAACATTGTTTAGTTGGGCACATCTATCATTTCTTTTTTTAATGCTCATAGCACTCCTTCCTAACCAGATGTCTCTTCTTGCCCAGGTTTTTTAGTTCCTGCACATTCCAAAGTACTTGTTATTGTAATTGTTCCTATGATGATAAAGTGTATCATGTTGAAACCTGGACTGTGACCCCGCAATACTAAATATATTGGTAAAAAGGGAGCTGATGCACAAGATATTTCTAGCTCCAAATACAAAATCAGCACTCTATTTAAGAAAAAAAAGGGCTGGGAAACTAAAGATTTAGATTTCTGTTAACTCAGCCAAATTTGCAACAGAATGGCTTGGAGTATTAGTTTCATATTGTCTGGAATCAAAATATAGGAACTGCAAGACTTTCAAGTTCAGGTTTTTGTTTTTTGATCTTTTTTTTTGTTTTAGGTCTGGCAGGATCTTGCCTTCCTTTATTTAGTACCATGCCCTTTACCTACTGCAACATCAACCAAGTTTGTTACTACGCTAGTCGAAATGATAAATCTTACTGGCTCTCAAGTGCTGCTCCTCTACCAATGATGCCACTCTCTGAAGATGAAATAAAACCATATATTAGCAGATGTGCTGTATGTGAGGCCCCAGCTCAAGCTGTAGCACTTCATAGCCAAGATCAGTTCATTCCTCCCTGCCCACAGAACTGGAGAAGTCTTTGGATAGGATATTCATTTCTAATGGTAAGATTGTGGGTTCCTGGGATACTGCAAAATCTCCTATGTCACTTTCTGTACAAAAGATTTTAGTTTGCGGCGAAAAGAAAAACTATAAATTAGAGCTTGAAATGCCTAACATACAAGATACAAAAGTAAAAAATGGCTCCAGTTAAATAAAAACAACTTCAAAATATTGAGCTTTCTTTGTTTAAAATTCTCATCCCTAAGTTAAAGGTAGTTTTTAAAAATATAGAGATGGCACTTGCTACTCTAAATGTCATTACTACTTGCTACTTAGCTGTATTTTCAAACAATGCTGTATTTAGGAAAATAATATAATACGATCTTCAAACTACAATTTCCTCTCTAGGAATATTACCTTTTGAATTATTTGCTCACTTCAGGTGTGGGCAATAGAAATTATATTTATTTATATAACTTGTCAATTGTACATAAAATTAGAGAAAATCCCTTAAATGCAGTTCGGGATGCCCATGTCCTCCCACACTGCTTTTCAAGGAAATACTAATTTTGGTCTCCATCTAGTTGTTTGCCAATTTTATTTATCTTAACTTCTATAACTTTTTAAAAAATTTAACAACAGAGCTAGGTGAAAAAAGTGTCAACAAAAGAATTTTACAAAATTTCAGAAATTTTGACCATGATTTTAAGATGTTTTATTTAAAATGGGAAGTACCACCTGCTTGTACTTATTTTTCACTTGAGACCTTCATTTTTTTTAAGGAATAATAGTGGGACAGCTTAAAAAAAACCCCCCATAAAGATTACAGATGTGTATTTTTCATATAATAACTATGCTTGTCACTGTAGCTGTAAATACTTTTTTTGATTTTAGATTTTATGTTGTTGTTATGCAAACTTGTCCTTGTTGAACCTTGTTGTTATGAAAAATTATAAACACAAAGAAGAGCCTAATGAACCTGACTCTTCTTTCAGTTACATAAATCCGAAATGGATTCTACCAATTACTTAACAGAGCATCATTTGGCCTGGTGATCCAGTCCCAAATAGATTAGCGTTACTAGGGAGAATTTCCTTCTTTCTGAAGACCTGAGGCACATGCATGTATTTTACACCTTTGGAACTGCCAGTTGCAAATTAGAACAAGCACAACTTAGTCTAAAGTAGGGCTGACCAAGATATGGCTCACATCCTGGATCTGGCCCACAGAGCCATGTCAACTGGCCTGAACAGCTTCCCATGAGTCTGGAAATTTGGCAGCACGGTTGGCAGCACGGGTCAAAACATTAACTGCCGAGGCTTCCAGAGTTGCAGAAGTTAACACTGCTACTATTTGTCCTGCCACCAAATTTCTGGACCCATGGGGAGTCTCATGGGCTGGTTCCAGAGCACCAAGCCACAGCATCTGGCTTTCAGGGTTCCACGTGGGGCTGGAAATTTGGTAGTGGGAGAAGTGGCAGCTTCCATGATTCTGGAAGCCAGAGCAATTAACACTATTGCCTCCACATTCTATCCCTATGGTCCTGGCCAGATGGCATGGCCTGGCATTCCACAACCACCCAGCAGACTGGCCCCATGCTCCACATCTGCACTCTGCATCCAACCCACAGGGCTGGAAGAATTGATCATTGCTGGTGTACAATATAGCGTTCATCTGTACTAGTAGTAGTAGGTAACTGTCAGTCCTTCTGGATCATTGTGCATGTGTGAGAGGTCAACAGGACCTTCAAGGCATATACCTAGGCAGGAGTATGCAGGAGTGGAGGATGCCTAAACCTTCCACCCCCCACCCCTCATCCCTTTTAGACCATTGAGACAGAATTCAAAGGCTGACCAAGTCCAGACATTCACCGCCTCAATGTGCATCTGGGAATCAAACCCAGATTTCCCATGTAGTGGATGAGGATTCTACCAGTGAATCACAACAGCAAGTTGTCACCTATACTAGCACTAGAGGAACTTGCATCCATTGGAAATTGCAGGTTATGTAGATGAGACTTACATTCTTAGTCGTCTTACCTAACCTAGCTTGGAATAACTCTAGATAAAGCTATTGCTTAAAATATACAACCCTAATTGATCTACAACTTCTTTTGACCTGGCAGATCCCAAGCTAGAAGAGCAAAGCTGGTTCTAAACTTTTGAGATGAGCTGGTATAAATCCGAGTCTTCCTGATAGAATAAGATGTTTACTGTAACTTAGGTTCCCCGAGGAATATACCCATGCAGATTCTTTTTTGGGAATATTTGCCATACTGGAAAAGATCCCAAACATAATTACAAACAACAAAGACAGTAGGTATACTACTTATCTAATTTGTTCACTATTGTTCCTTCCAGCACACTGGATCTGGAGACCAGGGAGGTGGACAGTCTCTTATGTCACCTGGGAGTTGCCTTGAAGACTTCAGATCAGCACCATTCATTGAATGCCAGGGTCAGCAGGGAACATGTCAGTTTTTTGCTAATGAGTACAGTTTCTGGTTAACAACTGTGAGGCCAGAATTGCAATTCACATCTGCTCCTCTGTCACAAATTCTCAAAGAAGGGCAGGAACAGCGGAAAAAAATTAGTAGGTGTCAGGTCTGCTTGAAGTATGGCTAACAAACAAAACAGACTTCCTCAGAGATGAAACAGGTCGCGCTGAAGATTTAAATGGTACTTACTTCTGAATTTCATTTTCAAGCATGCAATTGTGTTTCTTCTGCTTAAAGCTGCATTGATGTGTGCATACATCTGCATAACTAAGTGATCAAGGGACCAGCAAAATTAAGTTCTATTACACTCTTCACCACTGTAGCATATAGGTGACAAATAAAGCTTGGTCTTGCACCGAAGGCTGAATGCAGTGGTACAGAAAGCCTTGGAAAGCTTTAAAAATGACTAGTGGATATCCTAGTTAGGACTGGCTCTTAGAGCATGTGTGTATGTGGCACACCATAATAATGCTCTTACATAAATACATCTGTCTATGGAGAAATGTAGATACAGATACACGCCTACACAATACCCTATAATAGTTAAATTTTACTACTTATAGCATTAATCCAGACTGAACATTTAATTAATTTTCTAATGAGAATTCATAAGAAATGAAAAGCAAAAAGTTGCCAAAATATGCTAATGGATGATTATTATGTAAGAAAATAAATAACCCCAGATAATGAAGGCTTAAAATGCTGTTTATTATCTTTGCAATTAATTTCTCAGTGCAGTTAAATGAAATTGTTAAGCTATAATCCAAATAGCCGGAGACAACAAAACAAATGTCAACGTTAATTAAAAAATGGAACCCTATACTACCAAGCCTTACAGCAGCAGGACTCTAGAGATGCTTTTTATTAATGGAAATTATCTATTATTGAAAAGGACTAGCCGCTTTTTCAACAAGTGGAAAATCAAGTTATTTATCCAGCTATGAAAGAATAAAGTAGTACATAGCTAAAGACTGTTTTAAGATCAATAAAACTGCTGAAAATTATGATTACAGAAGAACTGAAATTAATCTTGGTGCAGAAGATCTGTATCACTGACATGAGTTAAATTTTAGAGGGGAGTAAATTCTAAGAATGTGGGGAAAAAATGGTTTCACATCAGTAACACCAACTCCTCATTTCAGAGGATTTTCAGACTGTTTCCACAGAGCCATGTTGGAAAGTCTGAACTCAGCCAAAACTCCCTCAGAAGTTGGCAAGAAAGCAACAGAGGAACCAGCCACTTCTGAGAGCTGGGCTCATGGTCTCCAAGTGAGGTCCCAATAGGGAGGAAAGGCTGTTCTGATTTTAGCTACAGAAGAGCAGAATGGTCACCAGGCAGCTTCCTTTTATTACAAAACCCCCTAGGCTAGCTTCATTCTGTTTTATCAAAGTATGCATACAATGCAGGGGGTCACTGTCTTCAGACGAACCAAAATGTAGGGCAGGACAGCACCTTAGGGCAGTGGTTCTAAACCTGTTTAGACTTATAGTACCTCCACTTCCCTCCATAACTTACCTGAATTCAGCAAAACTTCATTTTTCAGGAGGTGTGTGCAAGGCCACACCAGGAAGTGGCAGGACAGGATGCCCCTGCATTAGGTTTATCAGATGAAACTAATGCAGATAGGAATGCCAGTTCCTGCCACAACTGGCTTCCAGTCTGGCCTTTTATATACCACCTAGAAGCAGAGGCAAATAAGGGAGTTTCACCTGGCTGTGGTAGTGGTGGTGGTAATGGTGCTGTGAAACCCCAGTTGAGAGCCACAGTGTTAGAGGCTAACTGGTTGAGAGAGACATGAGTTTTTATAGGAAACAGCCTACCTTGTCAGATGCTAACAAGACAGGTGATGAAGCAGGCTATCACCTACATAGTCTTATGCCTCTCTGAACAAAGTAGTTTCTAAGGGCATTTATACATGTGCTCTGGGAGGGGCACTTTAATTAGAGAGGCTCTGAGAGTGTCATGTGGATCAACATCCCCACACTGAAAAATGGTAGTGGGGTGCTTTAACTAAAGCTTGTGGTGCTTTAACTAAAGCTTGTCAAACAAGCTTTAGTTAAAGCACCCCCACTGCCATTTTTCAGCACATGGCTGCTGATATACGTGATGTTGGAGTCTGCTGAAGTGTGGTAATTACCATGCTCCAGCAGATTCAATCTAGTCTGTTCGGACACGTTGTTATCACAGCACATCGGAGCAGCTTTGCTACATGTTTATAGGTGCCCTAAGGTGCCAGTCTACCTTGCCCTCTGCCTGACTTCTCACTGACCATGGCTAACCATCTCCCTACTTCTCTTGGAATCACTTCTCTCTTACTTTCCTTTTTATGGCTTAGTGGCTAAATACAGACACTCAAAAAGCCTGAGGCTTAATCGACTCAGTCTTTGCAGATTTAGACTAATTTGCAGAGATTAAACTGAGAAACAACTGGACAGACATTCATTTTTGACTCAGGAAATGGAGCCACATACCTGCAGTAGCTCAGGCCAGAAGCCAGGGTCTCCTAGAGCATGGCTTTCTGGACATAGCCAGCATGGGCTGTATGTTCACATCCTCTTCCTGCTGCTCCCCCAAGGTCTCTGGGATTTGCAGTCCAGAATCAAAGCAGCAGGACTCTGCAGGGTGTTCATCACTTCTTCATGCTTCCAGGTACATCTGGGATTTGTAGTCCACAGTTGCAACCAGCAGTAAGTTTTTAGCAGGGCAGGGCAGCTCTGTACTTGGGGGAAGTGAAATTAACCCCTCTTCCTGGCCCCAGCCCTCAGCCAGGGTTTGCCTGGAGGTGGGCAGCCCCTGCTTCCCCCTTCCCTTTCTCCCAACCATGCTCTGCCCAGCCCTGCCCAGGGCTGGAAAGCATGCTGGGATGCTGGGGGATAGTGATTTAACTTGAACCAAGAAAGGGTCTGGGACAGAAGTTTCTTATGAAACTTGTTTGACACAAATCAGATAAGTCTGATACTACATTCAACCAGGTTTATCTTTAAAAAGTTTCAGCCATTTTGAAACTGGTTTATGTGCACTGAACTTGTGTTCTGTTACAGGTTTGAACCAATTTCTGATGACTTAAACCAGTTTATGTATAACTTGTCCCTAGCCAATGTGTATAAAAGCTGTCTACCTTCTAATAGCCTAACAGTCCACAGCTGCCAGCTCATCTCCCAAATATAGCATCTCATTTTTTGAGTTTTCACCATTCTGCATAAACTTGCCGAGCAACTTCAGGTTTTTATGTCAAAGACCCATATAGAAGAGCACATACATTGGCTGCATGGTGCTAAAACCATACCAAGTGTTCAGAGCACTTTTGAAAGTTAGCAGTGCAGCTTCCAAACTGGTTTTCATAGGTGCTCGTCAAAAAGCCACATCAGCATCTTGCAAATAATGACACTGCCTCTATGCACTGTCGCTTCTCGTTTTAGCTTATCATGTCTTTAGAGTAGGGACAGCATTTTTGCTGTATTTACTGTGCTAACAGCAACATAATACCTAAGTAAAGAATTATGAAGTACTTGCATGGAATCCTTCTCTACTACTGTCACTGAAAATGTTGCTTAAATAAAGTTGGTGTTAAAAAAAAAGTGGGGAGCGGGAATGATGGATCAGCATTAGCTGTCTTATATTTTGTTGTGAAAAATTTCCTCAAACCAACCCTCAAAACAAAGATTTTCTGAAATATGAAATAATTAAGACATTACTTTGCCTGTCTCCAATGTTATATTTTATCATATATATGCCTTTACTTGAGATAAATGTCACATTTTCTTAGCTTTTCAATACATTTTTGCACCTTTTAAATTATGTTTTACTGTGAAGAAGAAAGATTGCCTAGCCTACATGTCATACATAAATATATAGCAATCCCATTTTATGCTCAATATGATCTGCAGGACATAGATCATAAATACCATGTTAATTCAAGAGGAGGTATGCATACATTTCTGTAAGTTGTAGCAGCATCATTTTAGTAAACTAATTTTTTTTGTGTAAACTCAGTGACATGAGACATGGACTAAAAATCTATTGACAGGCACTTTCATTCTCTCACCACTTTGTACAGTGTTTGCAAGAAGAGAATAATTAGATAAATGGTTCATATAGGACCTAATTAAATGAAATTATGAGATAATTATGCAGGAAACCTTCAGAACTGTAAGATAGCACAGTTCAGCTGTTTGCAATGGATTGGGCTGGATGGTTGAAATTCACCTCTTGGTAAAAAATCCCATGCTTTTCACATCTAGCCCATTATCATAGAAGGGATGTGAGTACCTAGTCTCTTATGCAGGAGTGAGTTTTACCTTAGGGACACTACAGAAATAAATCAAGAAAATTTTGAATTTCTTATTCTGGCTTTCTTCTGGCAAATTTTGGCGTTATTTATACCAATGTAAATTTGGATTGACTTACAATTTGGAGAGTCTCCCTGGAACCACCTTAGGAAGCAGTTAGGTCTGTGAAGCAGATAGTGGTATTAGTTCTCCTCAGTTACAGGGAAATCCCAGAAGCAGCTGTCATGTTCCAGCTCTGTTCCCTCTGCTCCTCTTCTCTTTCCAGTGGGGAACCCCATGCCTGAGTGTGAACTTACATCAGGGTTTCAGAAATAATGGAAAGATAGTGCTGTGTAGGCTGAACTCCTACCTGCTCAAGATAGCAAAAATCTGTCCATTTTAGATGGATTCCCTCTGAATTCCCTCTTCTCCATGGGGAAGCAAACTGAATATTCATATGTCCAGAAAGCATTCTAAAGGGTCAAGGAAACGAGTCAAGCAAAGCATATTAATAGAAATGGCATCACTAATTTTATCATTACACGGATGTGTTACATTGTAAAAATTCTAATCTTTGGGTGCTGCTGAGGTACTTAATAAAAATGTTGTGCCATTTGACTTGCAAAGAAACATTTTGCTACTCACTGTGCAGCTCTTGATCTGAAAAAACAGACACCCATACAGGATAATAGAAAATACACTTAAATCCCAGAAACATTGAACCAGGAAAGCGTTTTTCTCCCTCTCCAGAGACCATCAGACAGCTTGTTTGAGAATGATTTGGAATTGAATTAAGGGGCAGTCACTTGTGAAAGAAGTGTGACACCATTTTCCTTCCATTACCTTCCACTGGAGATTCTGAGATCCAGTCCTTTGAACACACCTTACAAAAAAGTACTATGGAACGCACCTTACAAAATGGCCAACTATGAAAAAATATACACAGAACATTTAGTTAAAAAATAAGAAATGAATCAGAAGACATAAAACAGTGAATAAAATGATCACTACTGTAGAGTACTTAACCTAAAAAGATAGTACCATTATATGGCAACTGAGCCTACTAAACCAATCCAACTTCCACTGCAGAGCTGAATTGGCTACTATAGTCCTCATGAGTAGTATAACTAAGACAGGGCAACAGGGAAGCAGCTCTGGGTGCCTTGTTGGGGAAAAATAACTACTGCTATAACAGCTGCACATTCATGCCAACAGCATGGGGGGAGCCAGAAGATTTCACTGCCCCAATACATTGTGCTGCCTCAGGCACTAGCTGCCTTGTTACACCTCTGGCCTATGTGTTCTAACAGAATTGGGATAAATCTCAAGCAGCAGCTGTGACAACTCAGTGGTACAGGACGGTGCACAGAGAAGTTTTGAGATCTATGGGTAAAAACTGCTTTTGAGTGTGGCACTGTAGTGCTTATAATTTTCTATTCAAACCAACTGAAGAGCTGGCCAACTAGGTTCATGCTAACAACAGAAAACTAATCTGATGGTTCAAACAGCTGTTCTAGAACATTTTTCTTCAATTTCAGATTTTTAGCTGAGCCTCTTTTCTAGCAACTTTGTAATCTCCAAAATTAATTAGAGGTCCAGGATGCAACACTATTTTATGAAGCAGATGGAAGAAAGTAAAATACAAAATGTGGCCTTATTTAAATCACTTCGGTTTGAGTATCTTAAGTAAACAGCATTGCTCAAATGCAGCTAGACATGATACATAGCCCCCTACCTTTAGAAGTATCTTAATGAAAGCCATACCTTCTTATCCCTATTACACTATATAATGTAACTCAAAAAAAAGCATTAGTAACATAGTACTTGCTTTCGGTTTTTGCACATAGCTGGGATAAAATAGGAACTCCAATAATAGGGGCTGACAGGATTTTCTAGCAGGATTTTCTAACTCCCATTCCTAATGAAAGAAGAATGCATTAAGAATTTCTCTGGTATGGATAACAGATGAAAAGAGGAGTTTTGAGTTGGAATAAATTATTTGCTGGGTGTGACATTATTTAAACAATGCTCACAACTAAGTTGCACTACTAGACATTGTATAATCTTGTGGGGGATATAGCCTTCTGTGTGCTGATTATTAAAATCATTCATGTAAAGCTGCTGTGGACACTTTGCATTCTTTTGCAAATTTCCATGGTGGAAGCCAGAGATTTGTTTTCATTAAGGGCAGCAGAGCTGCTAAAAATTCCCCACAGGGAGAAAGTAATAAAATTCTACAGGGAATTGAGGAAATCTGTAATACAATGTTTACTCTGAGACAATCACTGCTTTATGCATCAGAACTGATGCATAGTATATTTTTAAACAGCAACATAGATTAGCACTTTCAAATGCTTGAATTTTATTGTGCTTAAGTATTTAATGATGCATGTAAGAATGTAAAATGTGCAATAAATGGTACTGACTCTACATAACCTGTGGTTATAAAGAGAGAAGAGCTGCACCTCGACATATATAATGTATATGCTTGATAAAGTGCAGCAACTGAGATTTAAGTATTATAACTACTCTTCAAGAAATATGCTTTATCACTACAAGGTTTTTTAAAATGAAATGCATCAGTGATCACTCATTGTCTGTCTTGGTTTTATTTACATTCTCCAACTTCCAAGTAAGTTTTTACCGTGCTAAAGAAATATTGCAATCTGCACACCTGTAGCAGGAAGAAAAAACAGTAAATGTGTTATTGCAGTCAGTACAAGTGTCAGCTCAAAAAGTGACTATACTATTACACTGATGTCTTCTAGTCTAATAGGTACATTAAGAATAAACACATCTATCATATCCCTGGGCCTGATTTAGGAAAGTGCTTTGGTCAACCTAAACACATATTTCACTGAGGATATGTCTAAATGCTGCCCGTAATTCTTATGTTCTCTTGAAATCAAAAAAAATCCTCTCTATTCTAAGATCCTGAAAACAGGATGAATATACTGCAAGTGAGAAGTTTAAGCCTTTTACACCTATTGTATCAAATCGGTTGTCTGGATATATTGACCCATGTTGGTGGCTATATTAGGGGGGTGTGCGCGCGCATGCGTGTGTGTGGGTTGTGGGGGAGGGTGGAGTGTGGGAGGTATGTTTGTGGAGATATGTGGGTGGGTATGGTGTTTGTGGGGGGCTGTGGTTGTGGGGGGAGCATGTGAGGGTGGAGGAGGAGGGTGGCTGCGGGGAATGTGGGTATATGCATATGGTAGGTTGTGCATGTGGAACCCCCCCCATAAACATACCCTTTCACATGTCTCTCCATGTTGCACACAGCCCCTGCTGCCAGCAGCAACAGCAGGCAGTAGCTCCTCAGGGTGTTCATGGCCCCCAGCAGGTGGAGCTCCCCTGTGGCACACAGTCCCAGGGAGCCCCGGACTGCAAGTGGCTGAGCCACTGGCTCCATTGCATAGGGCTCATATGCACATGCCTGCCAGCAGTGCGGGGCATGGGGTGTGGCCGGGGCAGCAGAAAGAGGGGTGAAGCTGTGGGGTCTGGCCCCACAGCACGGAGCTCCTCCTTGTTCCCCATAATATGCACATAGCAGTGAGCAGGGTCATGCGACCAGCTGCGTCGCACAGGGCTCCCCCCAGAGGCACTTGGCTCAGGCAGAGAACCTGGGAACTGCATGCAAGCTCCACACAATGTAGCCCCACACACCCCTGCTGGCCTAGGCTCTGCTCTCCTGCCACCCTGCCCCCAGCCCTGGGCACTAACACAGGGCCTGCGCTCCCACCCAGCTGCCACTTTGCTTCTGCCTGCTGCCACCGCTTCCCCTTTATCCACCTTCCACTGCCACTTCCCCCTGCCCACTGCTGCTGCTGCCACCCTTCCTCCACTCACTACTTCCCTACCTGCGAGGCTGGACCACGGGCAAGGGTGGGAGAGCAGCACACACTGCCCCCACAGGAGTGAGCAAGGCTTGGCCCCATGCAAACACAGCAGGGGCAGACCGGGGTCGTGAATTGGTAGGCACCCATGGGCCAAATAAAATCACCTGGCAGGCCAGATCCAGCCTGAGTGCCATATTTTGCCTACCTCTGACCTAGCCCAATCCCCTGCATGAAGGCAGGATCAAGTATCCCTAGACCATCCAGGACATGTGTCCAGCTTTTCTTATAAACCTCTGAAGAAAGACATTCCAGAAACTCTAGATAGTATTTTCCAATATTTCACTATCTTAGCATTAGAGATTTTTCCTAATATCCAACTGAAATCACCTTTGTTGCAAATTTAACTCCTTATCCTTTCCCTAGGAAACAAGAAAACAAATTGATCACCCTCCTCTTTATAGCTACCTTTTATGTATTACCAAGCTGCTCATCTCTCTGCCCAGTCTGGTCTTTATTGGACAAAACAAACTCCATCCCTTCAGCATCTTGAGCCTAGGATACTTAAAAATAGAAGGAACTCATATGGCAATGGGCCTTTCTCTGATCTGCTTGGCTCCTGACCATATAATTTAAAAAGTATTATTATCATTATTGTTATTATTAGACTTGCCCACAACAAAGAGGGCCATTTTCTCCTGCACTGTGCTAATACAACAATTGTTGCACTTTTCATTTAAAGCTAAAAGTAGTCACTGTACACTTAAAAACTCTGAAAAGTCTAACCAGCAGTTGTTGGAATTAAATACCTGATTTGTAGCTTGTTTTCATACAGAACCAAATGCAGAACATTTAAATAACCAAAGGTGAATACATTAGTGCAGCCCCAGGGCAACAGTTACTCATGCATAGACAATTTATTCTGGTTTGATATGCCAATTTACTCTGCTGTCATGATAAATGTGCTGTTACCATAGCAACTCTCACAGTAGGTACTTAGACTGTCACAGAAATACTATCAACCATCGTAAATGTAAAACAGTTTTTCATGGAACTTTTTTAGAATAGTGTTTTCTAAAGAAAATAATGTATTTCATTGGAAACAGGTTTTTTTTCTCTTTGTAACTTGACAGTTTTGCCCTAAATTGCTTGGTATTCCCATCTTTCTTTAGGCTCACAAATTAATACAACTGTATATCAGAAAAGTTTGTGTTTTTATGAACCCATAATTTTTGTTACAAGGACTCATCAAATGCGCTGCATGTTTGTACACTTATGTATACAGGGAAATGTACAGAAGGGGACAGGAGGTACCATGCAGAATGGTGTGTGTCAAAAATTACGATGCATTTTCCTCATTTTAGGAAACACTGAAATCTTCTTTTATTCTAATAATGGCACAATTGATAAATAATGTTCAGATCGTACGTAAAGGGAAGGTATTAGCACTATAGGAATTATGAGAAGCAGTAACACAAGGACCTGCTGAAAACTCTCATTACTAGCCAGATTTAAGGCCTCATCTGAAGCCTACTGAAGTCAAGGGAAGGAGTCCAACAGATTCTAGTTCTCAGTACAAGAGTCCAAACACTGCTAGTGTAATTAAACCAATGTATATGTTTACACGGAATCACTGAATACAACTAGTGACACTAAAGAGCACACAAAACCATTGTTTCCAAGCATCCCTGTGGAAACAAATCTGGCGATATAGAAGAAAATAACAAGTGATCACTGGAAAGAAAAACTACGAAGAAAAAAATGTCAAAAAAGGATTTTTTTCCTCACCCTTTGCTAAGTGTCAAGCTTATTTTATTACTGCACCAGTGGAAGTCAGGCATGAAGGATGTGTCCAGATGTGCACGGACATTTTGTTCCCAGAGGACAAGTAGCAGCAGTAAACTGTGCACTGCAGCTACCTGTCCATTGGGAACGCCCATGCCACACATGCTTTGGCATGCAGCAAGTTGCCCTGGATGGGGTAGGGGAGGCTGGGGCCAGCACTGTGCTGGCTCCAGCAGCCTTACTGGGGTCCTGGGGGCAACCCGGGGCTGCAGCTGCAGTGATTCTGCCAAATGGAGTCTGGCTGGCACCTGCAGCACAGTTCCAGGTGGCTGGGCTCAGCTTTTCATCAGCGTGTGCTGCTCGAGCATGTGCAGCACTGTGTTTTTTTTTCCAGGGGTTTGTTTGATCCCTGGATATCCAGCAGTCAAAAAAACCAGTGGGAAAAAGAACCCAGCACAGCTCATGCTCAGCTAGCACACCCTTGCAGATCAGAGAACATTGGACTGTGCAGTATGCAGGGCTGCAAAGGTATTTGACCATGCTTGTCTGGAAGCACCCAAAGGGTGCGTCCACACATGCAAGCATGTGTACTTGCAGCAGCTCAAATAGAAGCAGTGCAAATTTGAGCCGGGGCTTTTTGCTTCAGTGCCCGTGCTCAGACATGCACTTTGGTGTGGAGCAAATTGTGCCACTTGGGGCAAAATAGCCCTGCCTGGCTCCTCCCAGCTCTACAGCCAGGGGGAGCTAGAGCCCAGGTCCAGCACCTGTCTTGGCCCCAGCAGTGTAAAAAGCCACCCTGACAAGTAGCTCAGGGCTACCAGCTCTCAGGAGCTTCTGGGGCCCAGACAGTTGGTACCTGGGGACACTACCCCTTGTGCCAGCTGGACTGCTGTAGCAGCCCTGAGAGTTCCCTGCACCCTCTACCCATTGCTGGGATCTGACAGTGAGGGCTGCTGCTTGGCTGTGACCTGCTGTGCACCTGCCTGACCTGGATGGGGACTGCTTATCCAGTAGAGGTATCTGCCCCTCTGGGCCAGCTGCCAGTGGGCTGTGGTTGCAGGGTTGGCTTCTGTACGGCGCTACTGCCATGTGTGCCTCCAGCCCGGCCATCTGGGCAGCTATCGCCCAGAAGATGTTCCAGGTGTCATGGCCTGCTTTGAACTGTCAAACCATGTCCTCCTGGCCCCATTTGGCCAGGAAGTCAGCCACAGCCAGCTGGGTCCAAGGTGCTAGCTCTGAGCAGGCAGGGTCCTGCCACTGGCCTCCCTAGCAGGAATTCTGGTGTTCCCTATTTGAAAACTGAAAAATCCCTGATAAAAGAATTCCCAAAGTCACTCTGTAAAATACCTCCAAATCCATGTTCCTCCACAAGTAAAACAAAAGACCACTATAATGAGAGAGAAAGAGCAAGACAGAGACAGCGGTCAGCTAGACAAAGTTTTATTGACATATCTACAGTGTTAAAGCAAGTCTCTTATCATAATAAAGTGAACTCTAAATACGTGTTTCATGAATTCATGAATACATGTTTTGCTGCACTCCCACAAGGAGATGGCCCCCACATAAGAGGTTTGGTCCCCCAACATGGGGTCCAGCCCCCAAACAAGGGGTTTGCCCCCCCAACAGGGGTTTCAACCCCCAAACAAGTGGTACAGCCCCCAAACAAGGGATTCAATCCCCAAACAAGGGGTACAGCCCCCCCAACAGGGTTTCAACCCCCACACAAGGGGTTCAGCCCCTCAATGGGGGTCAAATGGCCCCTGCAGGGGCTACCACCCCCGACAAGGTCCACATGCTTCTCCAACTGTCCCCCTGGTCCCATCCCCTGCCAGCCCCCCCCAGTGCCTGCCCCCCAACCCCCCCCTCCAGCCCCCCCGACCCCTTATGCACCAGCACCAGCACCAGCACCCTGGTGCTGAAACATGCAGCCTGGCCAGCCATGTGTTTGAGCACCAGGGTGAAGGGCCAACCATGGAGATGCTCTGGCATCCAGAGCATCTCCATGGAGGACCCAGCCTCCGGTTGCCTCAGGCACTGCTTTTTTAAACTTCGATTTTTTTAGACCCCTGAATATCCGAACGCTTTTTCGTTCCCCCACGTGCCTGTTGCCCCACCTCAAAGGCGTTTGAGGTGGGGCAAGAGGCACGTGCGCGATTGACTGAATGCGCAAGGCAAAGTTTTGGAGGACCTCCCAACACTGTCCAGGCCGGGACTTATCAGCTGCTGATTTCCATAAGCAGCAGAAATTAAAATAAATAAGCAACCGTACACACAAGTACCATGATCGCAGGCATGCATAGCTAGCTGAAAAATTGTTGCTTATTTACCAAGAAATGAGCACACATTAGTAGAGACATGTTGATTTGTTCCTTCTTGCTTATTCATTTGTTTGAATTGACCATCTTATGCACAATGTACTGGCAATGCTACTTTGCTTCCTGACTTGTGAATAAAGCTCAAGTTGTAAAAGGCAAATGCAACCGTCAATACAGCAACTTGGCTTCTCAAGTTCTGCTCTTTCTACTTTTGTAGCCTGTGAACTAAGACGTAGCTAAGCCTGGTCAAAATGCACCCCTGCCAAAACAGAGAAAAAAACATCTCTTAAATGGTCTGTTTTAAATAGTAATTTGGCCTTCTGTTTTTCTTTGCTTCCACCTGATGTGGCTGAGCTTGGTCAAGAAAGATGTCCGTTTTATCTTTGAGGCCTCTAGCCCTCATCTTTCCCCTGAGTCTTTACATTCCTCCTTTAATGAAGCAATAGTTAGGGTCCCTATCTACCTAGTCATGGATATCAATAGCTTTTAATTAGCTACCCATTTCCCATCCAACTGTAAAATATAATAAAAACTAATGAAAAAATCCTGTTCAAAATAAATCTCCCTCACTCCACTCAGCTGCACACAGACAGCCTGGCCAACAGTCTCTTCAGCAGTGTCAGATAACATCCATGAACATCATTTCCCCTCCCCCCCCCACCCAAAGCAGCATTTTTTCCTCCTTCAAAAATGCCAGTCTGCACATGCAGAGCAAAAACAAAACAGAAGGGACAGTAGTATAAAGAGCTTAGACACTCAGCACCTTCCACAGACTTTAATCCTCAAATCCTCAAATTTTATTCATTCAGACCATTCAATTCTTAGTATCATGAGTGAGGCTACAAACAATTCTGTTTATCAGCATCAAGCAGGCAGGTGGATTTTATTACATGGGTAGCTGGTCACAAAAAGTAAAGCAAGACACTTAACCCATGAGAAAATCACAGTACCTGAATCAGATGCCAACATTTAATAAATCAAACCATTTCTTGTTTTGGAAAAATCACTTATTTTATGGAAAATTGTTCAGTCAGAGAATAACTTTAAGGAATCTGTCAGTGAGCTAAGCATTATATTCTGAATAGCAAATTCTTCCTATCCTGGAAAACTACTGATGAACAGAGAGTACCAATGCCTTTATTGCCTGAGTCTTCACAGGCAAGGACAGATCCCAGACTACTGCACCGGGCAGCAGTTTGGGAAGGAGGTGAGCAGCCTTTAGTGGTGAAAGCACAGGTTAGGGAGTATTTAGAAAAGCTGGACATGTCGAAGTCCATTTGGCCAGATGGGATGCACCCAAGGGTGCTGAGGGAGTTGGCTGATGTGATTGCTGAGCTGTTGGCTATCATCTTTGAAAACTCATGGTGATCAGGAGAGGTCCCAGATGATTGGAAAAGGGCAACCATACTTCCCATATTTAAGAAGGGGAAGGAGAATCCAGGGAACTACAGACCCAGTCAGCCTCACCTCAGTCCCTGGAAAAACCATGGAGCAGGACCTCAAGGAATCCATTTATAAGCACTTGGAGGGGAAAAAAAAAAAGGCGATTAGGAACAATCAGCACGGATTCACCAGGGGCAAGTCATGCCTGACCAACCTGATTGCCTTCTATGATAAAACAACTGGCTCTGTGGATGCAGGGAGACTGGTAGATATGGTGTACCTTGATTTTAGCAAGGCTTTTGATACAGTCTCCCACAGCAATCTTGCAGGCAAGGTAAGGAAGTAAGGGCTGGATGAATGGACTGTAAGGTGGATAGAAAATTTGGCTGGAGCATCAGGCTCAGAAAGTAGTAATCAATGGCTCAAAGTTTAGCTGGCAGCTGATATCAAGTGGAGTGCTCCAGGGGTCTGTCCTGAGGCTGGTTTTGTTCAATGTCTTCATCAACAACTTGGAAGGTGGCATAGAGGGTACCCTCAGCAAGTTTGCAAATGACGCCAAGCTGCAAGGAGTAGTAGATACACTGGAGGGTAGGACTAGGATTCAGAGTGACTAGACAAATTGAAGGATTGGGCCAAAAGAAATCTCATGAGGTTCAACAAGGACAAGTGCAAAGTACTGCACTTAGGATGGAGCAATCCTATACACCAGTACAGGCTGGGGGCTGACTGGCTGGGCAGCAGCTCTGCAGAAAAGGACCTGAGGTTACAATGGACAATAAACTGAATATGAACAAAGCAGTGTGCTCTTGTTGCCAAAAAGGCTAAAAGCATACTGGGATGCATTGGTAGATGTGCAGCCAGTAGATCAAGGGAAGTGATTATTCAGCACAGGTGAAGCCACATCTGGAGTATTATGTTCAGTTTTGGGTCTCCACTACAGAAAGGATGTGGACAAATTGGAGAAAGTCCAGCAGGGGGTGAAAAAATGGTTAGGGGGCTAGAGGACATGACTTATGAGGAGAGGCTGAGGGAAGAGGCTTATTTAATCTAGAGAAGAGAAGACTGAGAGGGGATTTAATAGCAGCCTTCAACTACCTGAATTGTGGGGGAGGTGAAAGAAGATGGAGCTAAACTGTTCCCAGTGGTGGCAGATGACAGAACAAGGAGCAACAGTCTCAAGTTGCAGCAAGGGAAGTTTAGGTTAGATATTAGGAAGAATTTTCTCACTAGGAGAATAGGAAAATACTGGAACAGGTTACCCAGAGATGTGGTGGAAGCTCCATCCTCGGAGGTTTTCAAGACCCAGCTAGTCAAAGCTTTGGCTGGGAAGATCTAGTTGGGGATAGTCCTGCTTTGAGCAGGGGGTCAGACTAGATGACCTCCTGAGGTCCCTTCCAACCCTAACTTCGTATGGTTCTATGATTCCAATACATTAACAGTATTGCATATGCCATCATCAGCATTCTCTCCAAGCTGCATGAATTCTTTTAAGGAAAAGTTTTCATTTTAATTTAATAAAGTGCAGGGGTAAACCCTGACAGGAAACCAATAATTCTCTATTTCAGGGTTTTCAACCTTTTTTGGTTGGTGTACTCCTGGAGGCCCGTCAAGAAGCAGGGAGAGTCCCCCAGCAACCAGATGATGAGCAGGGAAGGTGGGGGGGGCAGTGGGTGTCTGTCCCCTGGTGGCTGAGGATGGTGGGTGTCCCCTGGTGGCTGGGGACAAGCAAAACCCAAAGTGCCAGCAGCAAAACTGGAAGCGCCAGCACTTTCTCTGCACCACTGCCGTGTTCCCCCTGGGGCCTTCCAAAGTACCCCCAGAGGTACACGTACCCCAGTTGACAACCTCTGCTCTATTACATCAATAAACTATTCCAAAGGTTACACTTCCACGACAATACAAAGAGCTGAAAAAACTAATTAATTCAATGGGAGCAGAATTGGTCCTAAACACAGATAAACTCTTTAATTAATTACCTGATTAGTTGTCATCTCTAATACACTGAAGTATTCAATGTATAAAAATATGGCAACTTACGGGCTTGCTCACTTATTAGCTATTAAAACATGGAACAAATGGACAGACAGGCTCAAAATGTAAAAGATATTTATTTCAACTTTGTACTAAGAAAAAGGTGCAGTGGCCATATAGTGAACAAGGTTATTTGTGAATGTTTCATGACAAAGCTCATTACAAAATGGCAGTAAAGAAAAAGCAATAAAGAGAACCCTAACCCATGATAATATGATGGTGCACAGTTCTGTGTCAAGAGGAGCACAGTAATAAACTCCCCCCATACCATATAACTTTATAACTTTACAAAGAAGCAATGTATTAAAAATGGGATACTGGTTTGGGTTTGTTTCAGCACTTTTTGCAGTTGACTAATAGTGCCATGAAGCCACTGTTCATAAACAATATTGCATCCAGTTTGGTTTGTACGGTTGCTGGAATCACTTAAATAATGGAGCTTCGTGAACAAAACCAGCTAAAACAAAACTCTGCACCAGAGCTTTTAGACCAGTTTTTCTAGGAGATAATGCTGCCTCTTCCTCATGTCACAAAACCATGCACTAACAAAAGTACTGAGACTGGAAAATTTTCTTTGGTTTGTTACATGATTTTGTAAGTGAATGTATAAAATTAGAAAAATCACCCTACTTGAAGATAAAAGAATACATGCTACTTTAATTTGTGACTAGTATATATATATATACACACACATATACACATATATATATATACACATATATATACACACACATATATATATATACACATATATATATACATATATATACACACACACACACACACACACACACACACACTATGTAAACAGCAGGGATGATTAACAAAAAATCTTTTTATCAGCTATTTCATCCTGCAGAAGGACAGAAATGGACATTACAATACCATGTTTCCTGTACTCAGAATTGGCCAGAAAGGACTGTGGTGAATAGGAATGAATAGTATCTGCTATATATACACACCTTGACACAGACTTTACAAAGATGTTCAGAGCTGCAGCATAGTTCAGATTGTTGGCTCCCAGCACCTAGAAAGCCAAATATATGGCATGCTCATTTTGTGCTTTTCCTTAGCTTGAACCTTAATCAAAGATACTAGGAAAAGGGTGGAGGACAACATATGAATTTTAGCCAACTGATTTCCTCTTGTATGTCTGTTGATAAAAATTAGAAGGTACACATATACATCTAACATGCATCCAGCAGTTTCAGATATTGTTTGAATGAACAGTTTTTTGTTTTGTCAGTTTTATCAGCCATTTTATATAATATCTGTAAGAATACAAATCAGTCTGAAACTCCAGAGGAAGGTACAGGTTTCAAGATTTCATAGTGCAGGGTCCTGAAAATAAGCTAAAAAAGAATTGCCTGCCCCAACACTCAAACTAAATCAGTGCTTACACATTTCCAGCAGTTCCACATCATATGCCAGCAATAAAAAATTTTTTTTCAAGAGGAGATGCCTTTCAAGACTGAAAGGAATTTCTCCCATCCAGGTTTTCCATTGCTCAGACTTTCTTTTTTAAAGTATGATCTTTCAGGATGGTAACACATACTGACATACTGCCCGTCCCCATCTCCCTTCCTGTTAATTAGCACTGCTATGTTAGCTGCTGTGTGTGACCAATAGCATTCTAAGTTTTCTACAAACCTGCAGCTCCACAATGCCCTGCACAGGTACACTGCAGTGGAGACAGAGCACAGCTGTCTTTTTTTTTTAGCAGCCTCCAAGTGCTACAGCCATTATTTGACTATCTGTTTCTGGGGGGCGGGGGCGTGTAGGCTAAGCAGAGTCATGGTGTTGTCCTGATACAGAGCTGCATTAGTACTGATATTGGGTACATCAAGCCCTGCTGTCCAGTGTTTCTGACAGCACCAAGCAAGCAGCTTATCTCCAGCCAACAACATCTTCCCTCTCCCAACACAGCTCACTCTTACAGAAACTATAATTGAGCCAATTACAGCCAATAGGAAGAAAACAGTACACTTACAGTCGTCTGAACATTTACATGGTAGAGTTTGTGTAGCCTAATGCATACACAGAGTTTTTGAACAAGGGAACTAATTAAGTATATAACTAAGGAACTAGCCTCACAATTTTAGCTCATGTCACTTCCCTTGAAAAAAAAACAAAAACAAAAATGCTATTAAAGTAAAATAACCGTGAAAAAGGAAGGACATTCAGAGTTGAGGCTCAAGATTACCATGCTGGTTACAGGCAGTCACAAGGTACTGTACAAAGTTACAAATTGGTTTTACTGCAAATGTTCTCTAGACAAAATTGACAATTTGATGACTTGATAACCAAATTTCACAATAAAATACGTTGTGTTGGTTACTTACTAGGATTGCTACACCTGTACCCAACTTGCACATGCTTTCAAAATCATGTTGAAACGGTATCAGCCAGGCTCAAATGTGCTCATTGCTCAGCTGGTGTTATGCAAGCAGTATTTTAAAAAAACCCAAACATTTTACACAAAACATTTCAAAAGATTGCTCATCATGGGCAAACAGAGGGGAAAACTTTTGGAGGAAAGATATGGCTGGTTTAAAAATTAAGAATTGAAAACAAACATCAGAGGTATATTTTCCTTATTTTCCTTGAGAGCTGGACTTAGTTGATCAGTATTTACATACAGCAAATGGTGAGCTGCCAAGGACTGCATTTCGACTCTAAGCTCAAAACTTTGGACCCCTTTAATTTAAGCCCAGATTTTCAGCCCAAGTTTGGCAAGTCTTTTTCACATTTTGCTGGTGGTAAATAATTATGAAGGAAAGTAAAAACAGTAGAAAGTTCTGCAACTATTTTGGCAACTATGAAGAGCACTTCACACATTTCCATTGGACATCTGATGATTTCACCTCCTCTCAAATCTATTAAGCCTTTGTCTTCTCATTTCCTCTTCTGACAACTGTTCAGATGGAAACCAAAAACCATAGGGTTGTCTCTCATGATGATATCTGCCTGCACTGAAATCTGTACAATACAAAATGAAAAAAAGAACAAAAAACAAGGTTAACCACTTGGGTTTCATAATACATCAAGTCATCTCCATCTTGCAATTCTAAGACTGATAAAAGTTCAGGGAAGTAGTGATCTTGACCAACCTTTTTCCATCAACATGAAACATATTTTTTAAATGTTATATTGGTTCTGATCTCCAACAAGGAGGTTTAACTACCAGAAACTGATGGCACAGGTCTACAACTGCATGCAACTCATCTACCACTTCCTTAGTACGACTCATAGGATATTAATTCAAATCTTAAAATGTAGTGAAAAACAAACAAACAGTCTCACAGGAAGAAAAAAGGCTATATATAAACAAAGTAATTAATAAGAGCATCATCTGTCTTTATTAATAAAGTATATTGAACTGAATCAAGTGAAAAGTTGTGCTCAACTGAGGTACATAGGACCCTAACATAAAATTCTAGAAGCTGATTTAGAACTACACAGACTCCTATCCTATTAGAGACTCAATTGTCTTGGAAAAATCCTTTATCATAGAAATGTTTCTTTGAAGGATTTTCTGTGCAGTTTTAATCAGTAAAAGATAAGAAATCTTTGTTTGACAGTAAAGTATCTCTTAGATCAGTGGGGGCCAAACTTTTTGATAGGGGTGCACTGATAAAGATTTTTTTGGCCAATACTTCTGGTCAATGATTAACCAACCATGTCAGCAAATGCCGATCCATTAATCAATATTTAGTAAGAGTGCAAGAAATTTTAAACTACTAATATACATAAACTCTTTTTTGTTGCTTTTACATTTATAGCACATGCACACACACACATGCCTCCTGCCTGTCTTTTCATTCACTGTCCCCATTTGAAACCATCATCTTCATTGAATTCCAGTGCAGAACTGCTGTCCACTGAGGCTACATACTCACTTTTGGAAGCAGAACTCACGTTTATTGTGACTTGAAGCAAGCCTGCACAAATGATGACATGAACAAGTCTGAAGCTTTCTTAGAAAACTGATAAAACAGAAAAAAATTCTTTCAAACTGCAAGCACTCTTTGGAGTCTCCTGAATTATCAAACATTTTGACAACTTTTTCAACTCTCATAAAGATCTATGAAGAACTGAATTTGCCATAAAAATAATCAGCTGGCAATACTACCAGGGAGTGAGAAAGGTATTTATACCTGGGGCTGAAAGAGACAAGCGGAAATGTAAACTGTTTTCTTCTCCAAAATCCCAAGTTCTCTTTCAGATCTTTTTAATGAACTTTCTTTTGTCATGGATGAACTAAAAGCTGTTCTGCATTCCCAATTAAGCAGATAACAGTGATTAGAGTATAAACTGATGCTGAAGTACGACATGTATATCTGAATAAGAAAAATGGACATACACATGAAAAAACAAGGGACTACACAATTTTTAATGTACCATATTTATTTGAATCCAAGGCGAGTCGTCCCCTCCCCTGCCCAACATGGAGGGAGGGACACCTTGTCTTGGATTTGAGAACCAGCCTGAGGCAGGCACTGCTACAGCTCCAGCTCTGGTTCTGACCTTGTGCTGTCACTGCCGGCCAGGACCAGGGTGGCTCAAGGAGGGCAGACATTGCCAGGAGGAGTATGCCACCACTGCTGCCACCTGGCCAGCAATGGAATGGGGGGTGGGGATGAGGGAGGAAGATGGGGGAGGGCAGTGGCCATATCAGACTGCCTGCCCTCCCACCCACTCTTTCCCTGCCACTTGCCTCTCTCCCATTGCTTTGCATTAGCAGGGGTGGGGGTAGAAGGGAAGGGAGCGAATACATTCAAGACAAGTCTCTATGTTATACATGGAAAAGTATAACAAATGGAAAATTATACATTTATATAATCTAATTACTGGAGGGTCATCTTGAATTCAGGTAAATATGGTATATAATGTGTTTAAAATGTTTTCCTTTAAAAAGAAAATAGCTTTAAGTTAGACATGATTTTTTGAAAATGTCAACATTTGTATTTCAATGAAATTAAAAATTAGAGGTATAATTTATTGGCAAAAACTGCTCCAGACTGTACTGAAATAATAGTCTGGGTATGAGCTAAAGAAACTCAGCTCTGTAGCATCAGTCTAGCCTCTCTGTGCTGAATGCTTAGGCATTATAGACAAGGCTCAACAACAAATTCACTGATGCCACCAGTCTTAGCGCAATGCAAGTCCTATTCTAGATAAAGTTCTGACCACTTTTGAGGTTTTCATCACCACATGAAGTAAACCTGCTCCAGATATTTGTCCAGCACAGATCCTGTATTCTAACATATTATTTTGAACTTATATTTTTCCAGGATGCAATCACTATAATAATTAGAATCCACCTCCAGTACTCTCCGGTATAACTTTCTGGTATATCTAATATCAAAGTGATATGCCACCATATATATATATATACACACATACACACAGACACACACAGACAAAAACAACAAATATTTTCAAGGTTTTTCAATTTAAAAAAATGCTATAAACCAGGGGAAGTTTTGCAGCAGGAATAATTTTCATGAAAGCATAGAAAGGATTTTTGAAGAAGGCTTTACGTCAAACTCTGTTGAAGCTCTGTAATTAGGAAGAAAAAATATTTGCAGATTATCTACAATTGTATAAATCAGGAAAGAATGTATCTAATATGGAAAAACTAAGCTTTTATGAAGAAATATAATTTATTGGTAGAGAGCTAAATAACTGTCCAAGGAAATTTATTTTTTATAGTGGCTGTAAGCTTATTTCATTGCAATAAAATTAATCTGACCTAAACAGACATTACTGTTAAGGTTCTGGGCATTTGGACCATGTTTTCAGCATGTTCAACATAGTCATCTATGGTCATCTATACTCAATGAAACAAGGAGACATACAGACTCGTGTAAGTAAAAGTAACTGCAGCTTTTTGACTGGTTCAATGGTTCCATGGAAAACACAGTGCCTATTCATGATTTCTGCAATGTCTAAAAATTAATTTTAAATTCAAGTCTTATTATTAGTATTATTTTGGATAACACAGAAAGACTGGGGAGGGGAAAAAAAGGACTGTATTCTACAGGCCAAGTCTTGAGAGGTGCCGAGCATTTACAATTCCCAGATCAGTGTCATTGCTCATCCTCAGTTCCTCTAAAGATCATGTTTTTCATTAACATTCTTCAGCACTTCGTGTTAGTATATTTTACAGTAATAAAACATATCTTCAAAATCATGGCTCAAGATGCATTAACAATCTAAGCACCAAAACAGGAATAAACCTCTTACTATGAATTTTGCCTGAAGGCATAAAAAAAGAAAGACAGCATTTGGAAAATTCCATTTGGGCTGTAAATGCAAGAAATTCAATATTACCTAGTAGTGTGTTTAGAAAAATAAATTATCTTCTAAATTTAAACATTCTTCTTCACTGTAATTCATGTTTAGGGGTTTTCTATGTATCCATATTAATTGTTATAATTTTTGAACACTTGCTGAAACTGTTGACTTACAGCACATCCACTACCCGATATTGCATCAGAGCAATTTATGACATTAGAACAAATTGTTATAAATGTATGCTACATACAACTCAAATATGGATGCAAGAAGCACATTCCTTAATGAAACACTTGGGGACAATAAGGGAATGGCCCTCCAAGCCACTAAATTATCTGTTGCAAGTAAGGCAGACAAGTTAAAGTTGAGATTTCAGTCAGCTGCTTTCTTCCTATAAAAAGTTACTATCAGTGAAGCATCTAATACCTCTTATTACCTCTGCCTGTAATCAGACCACCAAGTCTTACCATGTGAGACTTGGTAAGACCTGGCAGGACTTGGTAAGACAAGGCAAATGAGAAACTTGGCCTAAAAGGTAAGATAATATGTTCTATACATTTTATCTCTCAAATATTTTGCTATGTAAAGTTTTCAATCTGTTTGAAGTGAAGTATGCAACTAGAACACTTAGGTGACATTAAATTTAATATTACTAAGAATTCTGATATTTTCATCCATAGACCTAATGGCTGTGTCCATACGAGCATGGCCGTGCGGTATGTGGCACCAGAAACACATCTGCAGCGCCACATACCATACATTCAGTGGTTCTCCATGCTGCAAGGTAGCAGCACTGTGGGGAGGGGAAGGGGGTTGACCCCAAGAGATTCCAGAGTCAAAAAAAACCCACACAAAAAAAGGTGGAACAATGCATGCAGGGGCAGAGTGTGCCACCCAAAACCAGAGCCTGGCTCCAAGCGGCAGGATTGCTGCTACTGCAGGCGTAGAAGGCCTCCAGAGCCCTAGGTAAGGCTGCTGGGATGAGCCCAGTGCTGGCCCCAGCATCCCCTTCCCCACATGGGGAAACCTGCCGTGCGCCAGAGGGCACATGGCACAGGTGTTCCCTGGGGAAAAGTAGCAGCTGCATCCTGTCCTCATGGAAACAAACGTCCGCACTTGTGTAGATGTAGCCAATGAGTTCAAAACTAAAACTGAAGACAATCATCAACAACTAGCAGGTGTTTTTACTATAGGCATCTAAAATCAGAATTGTAGCCAACTGTATGTATATTAATTCAAACACAGAACCTAACCCAAGAAATGCCCTATTTGTGTGCATCTGGCCAGAGTCACAAAAACAACTATACAGGACAATAATGTTGTAGTTATTGTCACTTATGCTCTAGGTGATCCCATTTGTTCCAGCAGGACTGTATGTGATACACCCAAGACTAGCAGCCAGCACACTACTCCTAAATTAGACATCCCCATTTTGGGTACATTAGTTTTATGAGAAAGGAAAGACGAAAGCCATTGGCAGAACATTTTTCATAATGTGTGTGATGCTCCATAAACAAAATAAGTGCGGTTTTTGATAATAATTTGATTTGGGATCTTTTCTTTGCCTGAGTGGGAGAGACGACTATCACAGCAAACAATGTGTTGACATGATTAAACGGGAGCTATCTGCTTGATGACAAACACGTTTATCCAGCAGATGGCGCCACAGTCACAGAGTCATTCAAGGAAACTAGGACGAGCCCAGTCAACAAAGCATTCCGCATAGTAAGCGGTATTAAGGTTATTTTGAAACAGATGGGCTCTAGAGAAGCTGCTGCATCAAATATCATAGAATTGTTTATTGTCTGGCTGGTTGGAAACCCTGGGATTATTCACCAGCATCTAGCAGTTTCTGTGTGACATCAGGTTTCATCTAAACTAAAGCAAAATACAAAGTGAAATCCCACTAGAATACACACACACACACAATTCTGAATTCAGAACTTCAACTTGCTACTGCGTACTGTGTTATAACCAAACACGTGTTCTCAAAAGATCAAAAATAATCAGTGTGCTAACTCTAATGAAGAGTAGCCAGCTAACAGCCCCAATTTGTTGGACACAAGCTAGACGTGTTTTGTTTTGGATTTTTATATCCTGCTACCAAAAATGCTTAACACCTTTTCCATTTTAATGTCACATCTTCAGCATAAGGGACTGCCCTTGGAATTCCTGTGCAGTACACTCAAGGACTTTGCAGGCACACCATGTTTCAAAAGCTTTATTAAAGCTGGAAGCCACCGATAAAAAAAGTATTTTGACTTGTCAGTCTGTCTCTTATGCTATTTCCTCTACTTATGTCCACTTCGTGACTCTTCAGTCGAAACATCTTTTCACCTACTTGTGCTTTTTATGTTACTATGCTTCATATCTGAGGCTGGAACATCAACACAATACTTTAATATAGCCTGTGAGCTGTACTTAAAACTGAGTGGTGAGGAAAAAAAAGACTGAGGGGGAAAATGAAGTCAACTGTTTCAACAGCAACAATTTAACATTTAAGGCAGCTGGTAGCCTAAAAAAGGTTAAAGATATAGATAGAACTGCTGTTTCTAGAAAGAAGAAACTGAGTAAGAAAGGATTCTTTCTTAGAAGCAAAAATCCTTATAGTAAGTCCATGGAGTTTTGCTATTAACTTCACCTTTCCTTTACCTACTCCAAAGAATTCTTGCTAAGAATTCTGGAGAGTAGGAAGAAACTTACAGCAATCCTGCCTGAAAAGGCGATGATGTGACAGGGAGATAATATTAAGTCCAAGAAGGCCTTGGAATACTGCAGAAAAGGCATTCCGGTTCTCCTTGCTGAATCCTGATTCTTAAAAAGGCATCTTTTCCTGATGCTTAATTCTTTGCCTTTAGTCTTAATTCAGTGTTTGTGGTAGAACAACTATTTCCATCTATCATTCATATAGTCTCAAACAGGATTATGATGTTTTGCTTGGCTTCTGTGGAATATGCATGTCAAAAGGAACGCAGGCTTATGACTTTAGGCAAAGAATAAGTGGTAGAAGCAGACAAAACCAATAAGAGATGTATCTTGGTTTTCATGCAAATATTCTTAAGGAGCAAACAGCAGCAGCAGCAGCCTGCAGAAAATATGATTATAAGGAGAATGCCTATCTACTATTTACACATATACAGCAAAATCTGCTAGGAAAAGATTAAAAAAAAATTGCAATGGAAATAGCAAGCATATACTTTAGTTCTAACTTAATATTGGACTCTTCATAAAGGGAAGATTTTTTAAATTGTCAAAATGATGTGTGACTGCAAATATGCCAATCTAAGGAGGACAGAGAAAAAAAAAATCCAGCACCACATTTAAACTCTTCTGCCATTTACAGTCAACTGAAATTTAAATGTTGCTGAAAATACCATTCAAGTCTCTGATATGAAAATTTTATTTGTGAAGCTGCAGACTTCTTATTCTGATAATTTAAAAAAAAAGAAGTTATTTATCCTTCAATAACTGTTATTTGAGCTGTGGTGACTATGAGTGGATGTGCTTAAACCAGTATTTTTATTTATTTACTTTTTACTAGCCATGGCTATGCATATGTCCTCAACCACCTTGTTCTCCCATACATGGGGAGAACAGATGTAAACATCTGTGGTTCTTCTGCAGTTCAAAGCAGGGATGAAAGATGTCAAGAGATCCATGCTAACAAAATCACTGCAAAGAATCATAGCCACTGTTGCATAATTAGCCTCTCTTCTTTAGCATGTGTCAGCATGGATGCCTCTTTAAGGGACTGGCAAGGAATATCCTCTCCAAATGGTGAGGGATGAGAAATTTCAACTATGCCAGTCAAACAGGACTGGAGTACTTCTTGCCTGAATCTCACATCTGATCTTGTAGCCAAATCCAGTGCATAATGATTTATAAACATAAGCAAATTGCTCCACATAGCCTTATGGATTTCAGATAGTCTTATATTTTTGAGATGCTGAAGATCTTAACTAAGTTCTAGCAGAGTGAGAACTGATGAAGAGTGAGGGAATACAGCCTCAGCTGGTAGCACAGTGTGATACACTGAGTTATATCCTTGCAGTCTTGAACTTTAGATTAATCTCCAATTGCCACAAACATATAGGGAAAATCTGAAAGACCTAGTCCTAGCTCAGTCTAGCACCAGAGAATGTAAGATATATGTAAAGTAGTGATTCTCAACCATGGTGCCATGGCACTCTGCAATCCTTTCAAGGGTGTCGCACAATGTTAGCATTGTTAGGTTTACATGCATGATTCAGAAGATAAACTCAGAGATTTCAAATAGAAATCCACAGCTGTGGTCTTTCTAAGTTCTTAGCAACAGAAAAACTGCTCTATTATTTTTCTGTAGTAAAAAAAAAGAATGAAGACTAACAGCCCTCATTTTCTGAGAGGTGCTTCGAGTCTATTGCGGCATGCCCCAAATCTAAGGTTGAGAACCACTAATCTAAACCATGCAGTTTATTTTCTCCAAAAGCAATATAGTATGTAACCCTAGCCACAGAGCTACCCATGGCCATGTCCATATTCAGGGTCCCAGGGTGCTAAATAGCCTTGGTCAACCTCCCAGCCCCTAAGGCTGGAGCCACCTCTTCGTGGAGTGCTTTCTTGCGGTTTCCCCACATACAGTCTAACTATTTACACAGTTTATTATTTACAAAACACCCAATATATGAATGAGGTTAATAGCAGAACAGGATATCAATAATCTAATTGTCAAAGGCAGCTATCAATGAACTAAAACACTGTACAAACTGAATCAAAGATACCCTCAGTACAACTCCTCAGCTTAAATCTTGAGACTCTTGCTCTCTGCTCTCGGCTCTCTGCTAGAGCCTGCATGGGGAAGAGCAGCTCTCCTCGCTTCAGCTGTCTGTGGTATCTTGCAAAGAAATACACACTGTCTCCTATCCCCCAAAGCACTGTTCTCCAATTCCCAGACATGGTCCCTTGTGCTGACACCTGAAACAACCCTGGGTTTATCACCCATCTGGCCCCAGGCTGGTTCTCAGTTAACTCTCTCCAGAGCCTTCCCAGATCAACATCCTGCCCTTCTAGGCAAGCTGACCTTCATTCCTCCACATGGGCGCTCTGCCTCAGAAAGGGAAATAGGATACCAAGTCATCTTCTCCATCACTAAGGGCAGGTTCACTTCACAGGCAAGGCTCCTCCTCAAGCTCTGTGGTCTGGGGGCTCCTTCCCTTCTGAGCCTGGCTGAGTCCCTGGGCTGAGTCCCCTTGCTCCCCCCACCAGCCTCAGCAGCCAATCAAAAACATGCAGATGCTCTTGCAAGCAACAACTTTCTGCAACTTTCTGCAGACTTTCCCACTCAGCCTTTTCAGGGATCGTGAGCCCTGCTGCAAATCCAGCAGCAGCTGTTACAAGTGCATGAAAAAAACCTAAGCGTTAACCTCCAGATGGAACTCAGACACCACCCTGATAGTGTATTTTGTGGGAGGTCTTGGTAGTTTTTCTTTGTAGAACAAGGTATGTGGGACTACAAGCACTTGCAACTCACTCATTCTTTTGTTTGACGTGAAGGCCATCAAGAAATTTGAGTGTGAGATGGGATGCCAAGATGGGAAGAAGCTTTGGGACTGGTAAACATGCATGTGTAAGACCCTAGAGAAGTGTTGATATTAACAAATGACAGAAGACTGAAAACAACTATAGTGGAACATAATAGATCAGAGGCATGCAAAATACAGCCCTCAGGCCGAATCCAGCTCACCAGGCTCCTAAAAAATTTAATAAATTAATATTTATTACCTCTTGGCTCCATGTGAAAGCAGACAGGAACCAGGGGCAGTAGGACCCAGAGGGAGCCTCGGGAGGCTTGAACAGCCCAGCTACACCCCATTCCTAGCCAGTTCCCCCCTTTCCTTCCCTACTTCAACACCACATGGCTCCTGGCTGCATTGCCGGACCACAGAGCACGGGACCGTGCTTGTAAGTGTGTGCAGGCTTCGGTGCAGTCTGTGTGCATGCAGGCTTGAGGGCAGAATCCCACATGCACAACCCACCATACACATGCACCCCCCCCCTTGCACTGCCATACACAAACCCCATACCCACCCACACCCCACATATCCACACACACCCCCACATGCTCCCTCACCCCACATACTCACACACACCCACAGCTCCCACAAATTTATACCCACCTTGCACAACATACGAGAGTAAGACTCCATTTGAAACTATTGTGCAACCACCTCTATGTACAATACACAAACCCATGTAAATCAGGACAAAAATATTTTTTAAATCAAATTAATGAATGGTGTAGATAAGGGGTAAGCAAGGTTTTTTTGGCCGAAGTGCCAAAAAACACCACAGTGCCTACCTTGGAAGATGCCAGAGTGCCGGCATGCCAGAAAAACAAAATGAGGGCAGGGGGTACATGGTAAGATGCCCTGCTTGTGCCCCTTGCCCCCCAGCCCTGCTGACCCTTGACCCCCATCCAAAACCTCTGCCCCCTAGCCCAGGCTCTGTGGCTGTCAGCAGCTACCCCAGCTCTGGGTAGCTGCTGGAGCCCAGGCTGCTCCCAGCAGGGCTTGCAGCACCCTAGCTGCCTCCTGGGAGCAGGCCAGGCTCCTGACTGGCAGCAGCTACCCAGAGCTGGGGCCAGCTGCAGCTGGGAGGCTGCAACCAGCTGTGCCAGGCTCCGGAGCCCCAGCATCAGTTCTGTACTGGCACATGCATGCGTGTCTCAGAGCGGGCAGTGGAGGAGGGGCCTGAGGCAGTGCAGCCCCAGTCTCTCCCCCATTCCTGGCACAGAGCTGTTGACTTGGCTCTGGAGCCTGGCGCAGCTGTTTGTAGCCAGCCTGGCCTCTGGGCAACTGCAGGAAGCAGCGGGCAGGCTGCAACCAGCTGTGCTGGGCTCCACAGCTCTGGCATCAGCTCCATGCTGGCAGCAACTGCATGGGCACCCAGGAGTAGGCTGTACCATCCTGCTGCCTGCCCCAAGGTATCCATGCAGTTGCCACCAGCATGGAGCCCGGCGCAGCTGTTTGCAGCCTTTCCACTGCTTGCTGCAGCTGCCCAGAGCCTAGGCTGGCTACAAATAAGCTGTGCTGGGCTCCAGAGCTCAGTCACCAGCTCTGTGCCAGGAGTGGGAGAGAGACTGCACTGCCTCAGGCCCCTCCTCCACCACCTGCTCCGAGGCATGTGTGCATGCGCCAGTACAGAGCTGATGCCTGGGCTCCGGAGCCCGGTGCAGCAGTTTGGAGCCTCCCGGCTGCAGCTGGCCCCGGCCAGCAGCTACCCAGAGCCAGCGCTGGCCAGGGCATGCCAAGCAAAATGGCCTCATGTTGCCGACCCCTGCTGTAGATGTTTGCTTTTTAGAATATAATTTGGTATTTTTCTGGTTCTGAGATTGCAAGCCCTCTTACTGAAAGGAGTACTTCCAGGGACAAGGGGAGGGAGTTCTGGTGGCAAAGGTGAAAGATTAGGGGTCAGGGCTTCCAGTCGCAAGATGGCAACCAGGGGGCAGGGCACCTGCCAAGGGGCGGGGCTACCCACATGGCCCTCAACAGCTTCCCAAAACTCGGTAAGCAGCTCTCCACCTGAAATAATCACCTGCCCCTGTAATAGATGAATCTAAACACAAGTAAAGAAGAGCCTGGAATTTTTCCATTGAGGTAAGTAATGTAGTGCCTTTGGTATGAAGACCTGCTCAGGCACAGTTCATATTGAATTGTCCATATAAGACATTTTTTTTCAACTTTCAAGAGAAGGTCTTCTTTGTGAAGAGACTCCTGCTCTACACCTACACATATGATAGTCAGGCCTTTTAGTATTAATCCAACCAGCATTCACGCTACTGACTGTAGTGATGCCAGGTCTAAGGTATATTTGGCTCTGATTTTGTCATGAGGCCTGTTCAGAGCAGGAGCCTGATTGGGTCAGACCTATAAACACAGCAGATCCATGACTCATGGATATTTTGGAATAGTCAAAAGAGGGACAGAAGGAGAAAACTGGTAACAAAAGGAAGAGCTTTTTCACACAAAATTAAATCTCCAGGAGTTAAATTTCCAAATATAGCCAAAGTGGTCATCATACTATTCAGCAGCCAGGAGGGCTGCAAGAGGGAAGAGAGAGAAACTCAGTCAGCATAAGAAGCAGGGCAAATGCACAGTACCAGTGGATATAATGATTCAAAAGCAAAACACACTTGGAAATGTTTCAAAAAGGAATTATTGCAGCTAAGGTACATACATACAGTCCCTGTGGTGTTCCCCCAGCTGGAATGTTTTAGAAAGCTAACCAGGGGGCTTTGAAGGAGGATGCAGTGACCTGTGGGCCTGTTCCTTTCTCCCCCATAGGAAGGGAAAGTAGAGGAAAGGGAAAAGCAGAAAACTGGAGAGGAGAGGTAAATAGAGGTGAGGGGGGCCTCCTGCACCCCACGAGGCTCCCCCCCCGCCCCCCAGTTCCAGATCCAGTTAAGGCGGGGAATGAGCTCAGCTCCAGTTTCAGCTTCAGTTATGGTTCTTGTGCCATGTATGAGAACAAGAAGTGAAGCACTTCATAATAGTCTTATTTCAAGAGGTACTGCATTGTAAGTGCTTCAGCAACATTTTGGAATGTTTCAAAGGGTGTGTATGTCTTCACAGCTGGCTGTTTGCAATGTTTCAATTGTTACTCCTGTTATACCCGGAGCCACTGTATGATATGAACCAACAGATTCTAGACTGAAATTCAAGAGGGTTTTTTTTTTAAGATATTGAAAAAGATTTTTTGTTTTATTCACCAGTTTGACTAAGCAACAGCAGTTTGAGAATTATTTGATTAAGTGTCATCAAGGCTTTGAAACTCATACTTGGCTTTCATTTACTTCAGGCATACAATATGCCTTCTTTAACAACATAGTTGGGACCTGCTAATCATGCTCTAATGTCAGGGCATTATTTCATGTTTCAAAGTTAAAAAATTGCTCCTGGGCATGGTACAGATTGTCCATTATACATTACACAGCGATCTCTGTAACATAAGCTTGCTTGGCTTGTTTTTTCAACTTAAAATATCACTTCTATGATATTTTAAAAACCACTAAAATGTTTGGAAACTAGTTACTTACAAAAGAATAAAAGAGCAGAAGTAGCATGAAATCCAATGACAATCATGACAAACAGCAATTTCCCAAATACTGACTTGTGATGTGGGTTTGTGCCCATCATCACTCAGCTCATTCAGTGGTGGTAGAGTGCCTTCCTCTTAGACAGAGGGCAGCAGTACACGGTGCGCCTCTCTCCCTCTCGCCTGCTATTACTTACTACTGCCAAGACAGATGCATTCAGAACAATCGTCTCCATTGTTTTAATATAAATGCTGGCAAATGGAAGTTTGGACTGAATTTGTAGAGCAGAGAGAAAGCCATAGAGCAGGGGTCACCAATGTGTTCTAGAGAAGGGCCAGAACAATATAGCTCAGGTTGGAGGCAGGCAGGCACTAAGATCCAGCTACCACCACTTCGCCCTGCTGTCCAACTGTAGGATGGTGCAGAGAAGTGAAAGCCCTGCTCCATGGAACACGTGCTGCCCAAATGCAGGTAGAGCTCCCCCTCTGCCAAAGCCCTAGGAGGCCAACTGTGGCACAGTGCAGGCAGAGCTCCCCCCTGCTCTGCTGCTGCCTGGTGCAGTGTGGTGCAGAACAGCAAAAGCCCCCCACCACTGAATGTCACTCCAGCCACTGCTCCACAAGTTGGATGCAATGTCAGGGCCATCAGCTACTGACTCCTGCCACAGAGGCAAAAAATTCCTACCACTGTTCAGGAGCAAGTCAAAAGCCTAATTATCTACCATGAGTGTACCTCTACGCAAGATCGGACAGGAAACTCTTCAACTTGTCACAATTTAAAGCAAAGTCTAAAGTTAGAAAGGTGCTCACCAGGGAGCTTCTATTTCCTGCTTTTATAGCCCACGACAAACACCTACTACAAGAACTTATGGATCTCCTTTCAAGAGCTCACAAAACATTTGCTCACACCATGAGCATAAAGAAAACAGTTGGAGAATGTTGTAGAGGCCAACTAGGGGCTGTGCTCTTCTTGACCTGCTGCTCCCAAACAGGGAAGAATTGGTGGGGGATGTAGTAGTGGATGGCAGCTTGGGTAACAGCAACCACAATATGATAAAGCTCAGGGTCCTGAGGAAAGGAAGGAAGGAGAGCAACAGAGTAAGGAACCCGGACTTCAGAAAAGCAGGCTTCAACTTTCTCAGGGAACTGATGGGCAGGATCCCCTGGAAGGCCAGTCTGAAGGTGAAAGGATTCTTGAGCAGTGGGTTGTATTTTAAAGAAAACTTGCTGAGAGCACAGGAACAAACCAACCCACTGTGCAGTAAGACTAGCAAGTATGAAAGAAAACCAGCTTGCCTTAGCAAGGAACTCTTCAGTGAGCAAACACACAAAACGCAAATTTATAAAGAAGTAGAACCTTTGATGAATGACTAGGAAAGAGTAAAGAAGTATTGCTCAGGCATGTGGGGATTAGGTAGGAACATGGGGAGCCATGCAGTATGGGGCTGGGTTGGGTTGGCCCCACACGCTGCCACCATCTGTGGTTGGGGACTGGGGTGAGAGCGCAGGAGCTGTGGTTATGGGGCTGTGTGGGGCTGGCCCTGCCACCATGTGTGGCTGGGGACTTGGGCAGGAAAGCTATGGGGCTGGGCTGGACAGGCCCCACATGCTGCCACCACTTGCACCCAGGGACTTGGGCAGGGGCTGCGTGTTATGGGGCTGGGCAGAGCTGGCCCTACTCAGTGCCACTACATGCAGATCCAGGAACTGGCACCTTCCAGGGACTCCGAGGACCACCCTCATACACAAATACACATCCACACCCTCCCATACACTCCACCATACCCCCCAAAACATACCCACACCCTCCCACACACTCTCACCTTCCACCATAACCCTACACACACACACACACACACACACACACACACATTCCCACAGCTCCCACCCCAACCACATACCCCACACTCACACTCTTTTACACCCACCCCACCACCCTTCCCCACACACCCCACCTATCATACCCACACCGCACACACACCCCATCACACACACCTGCACCCCAACCACTCCCCCATACATGCCCCCTTACCATCCCTCACACACTATACAAGAATAAGATCGTATTTTGAGCTATACACTATGCAAACACACAAATCAGGACAAAACTATGTATTTTAATTTTATTAAAATAAGTTATACTAGATGTTTGATTTTTTTTTAGTATACAATTTGGTTTGTTTTCTGGTTTCAAGATGGCAACATCCTCCCTCCCAAAATAAATAAGTACTTCCAAAGCAAGAGGAGGGACTTCTGGTGGCAAAGGTCAGGGATTAGGGTTGGGACTTCTGATTCCAAGATGGCAACCAGGGGTATGCATCAATGGGTAGGGCTACCCTTGTGGCCCTTGACAGCTCATCAAAACTCATTAAGTAGCCCTCCAGCCAAAATAATTGTCCATCCCTGTTCTATGACTAGATGACGGGCTCTGTGTATGCAGAGGGTGAAGTGGATGTGATGTACCCTGATTTTAGCAAGGCTTTTGATATGGTCTTCCACACCATTCTTGCAAGCAAGCTAAGGAAGTACAGGTTGGATGAATGGACTGTAAGGTAGATAGAAACTGGCTGGATCATTGTGCTCAAATCTCATGAAATTCAATAAGGACAAGTACAACATTCTGCACTTAGGATAGAACAATCCCATGCACCAGTAAGGCTGGGAACTGACTGGCTAATCAGCAGAAAAGGACCAGGGGGTTACAGTGGACAAGCACTGAGTATGAGCCAACAGCGTGCCCTTGTTGCAAAGAAGACTAATGGCACACCGAACTGCATTAGTAGGAGCATTGCCAGCAGATCGAGGGCAGTGATTCTTCCTCTCTATTTGGTATTGGTGAGGCCACATCTGAAATAGTCTATATCCTTTCTGCAGTACACAGTAATTGGACGAAGTCCAGCAGAGGGCAACAAAAACGGTTAGAGGGCTGGGGCACAGGACTTCTGAGAAGAGGTTGAGGGAACTGGGCTTATTTAGTCCGAAGAAGAGACGACAGAGAAAAGATTTAATATCAGCCTGCAACTACCTGAAAGGCAGTTACAAAGAAAATGGAGTTAGGCTAGGGGTTGTCAACCTGGGGTATTTGAAAAGGCCCCAGGAGATACGTGCAGGTAGGCGGGGACAGAGCGCCACCATGCACTATCCCGCACTGCCACGCAGGCACCGCCCACCCAGCCAGACACGGGGGAAGCTCGCATGTAGCAGCTGCCGCTGCTCCGCATCCAGCTGTGCACTATCCTCCCCCACTCCGCTCTGCATCCAGCCACCAGGGGTATACTGCTCCACACCCGTCTGCCAGAGGTATACTGATCCAAAAATGTTAAAAACTCCTGAGTTAGGCTGGTCTCAGTGGTGGCATATGATTGAACAAGGAGCAATGGTCTTAAGTTGTAGCAAGAGAAGTTTAGGTTAGATACCAGGAAAAACTCTCACTAGAAGGATAGTAAGGCACTGGAACAGGTTACCCGGAGAGGTTGTGGAGTCTCCATCCTTGGAGGGTTTTAAGGCCTGGCTAGACAAAGCCTTCGCTGGGATGATCTAGTTGGGGATGGTCCTGGTCTGGGCAGGGGGTTGGACTAGATGACCTCCTGAAGTCCTTTCCAACCCTAATTTTCTATGATTCTGTTAAATTAAAGACAGACATTTTTTACCTGCTTTTACTGACTCTTTTGCTGATTATTAAAGATCTCACAGCCTTCAAACATATATGATAAATAACTTATTTGTTCTGCCCAATCTCCAACAACAGTAGCACTTCTAAAGATGTGAATTCTAATACACACACACTTGCATACATGCATGCATGTGTGCACAGCTTCCTAATACAAGTTGTATTTTCTCACACACACCATGCCAATGAATAAGGTGCATATCTTGTTTGCAGAAGGCTAAATAAAGAAAAGAAAAAGAGAGACTTTTTTCAGATTAGTGGCTGAATCCTGTCTGAATAGGATTCTGACTGCATAGCTGAATCCTGACTGCTACTCAGGCAAAGTTGCATTTTTTAACCCTCTCACTGTTACCAGATTTGCCCATCACTTTGGGGTGTGCTCATTAGGGGTCCGTTTCCGGGGTCTCTGTAATTCTATCAATGTGTTACTTCTGTTTCTATATGGAGCTGTATCTCTCCCTTCTGCAAGTCCTCACTCCCAATGGAGCTACCTTGAAGGACTCTGTTTCAGTGGGGCTGGGTTCCTCCAACCACCGAATCAGTCAAACACCTATATGCAAATACACGCACAGTTTAACAGGGCATAACTAAGTCAGGCCAGGTTATTCAGCATTGACAGGCTGACACCCTCATATCCCTTGAACTCAGTTCATCAGGGCAACCATAAAATGCAGTCAGACACAAGCACATGGGTTAACAGAGCATATCTGAGTTAGGCCAGATTATTCAGAATTGACAGGCTGACACCCTCATGTGCCCTAAACTCAGTTCATCTCTTATTTCAGCAGGACGATAATAAATGCAGTTGGACACATACGCACACTCTAACAGAGTACGTCTGAGCAAGCTGGGTCCAATCAGCACTTTCAGCTGATACCCTCACATACCTCAAAACTCAGCACGTCCCAATCTCTTGTCACAATGGTCCTAGTAGAAACTCCCTTGATGAGAAGACTCCACCGCAGTTTGGGGCATTACAGGGATCTTTGGCTTACGTAAAAGAAGTGTTAATGCAGACAAATGGGGAGGTCAAGGGGAAGGAAGAGTACGTGAGGTTGAAAGAGTATAGCAACCAACTTGACCATAAAAGTTATTTATTGCCAGGTATATGAATTTATGATGATACTAGTTGTAATAGCCATAAAAGATAGACAAATAAAACAATTACAATATTACATAGTTTCAGTTAGGTATTTGGGGAAGTCTAGCTCAAGTTTGATCAGCAAAAGTCAGATTTAGAAAGCTGTGCCTGGAGTCAGAGAGAGAAAGTGATCAGAAAACATTTGGTTTAGAAAGCTGTGCCCGGATTAAGAAAGCAAAAGTCAGGTTCCTGGAGTCAGAGAGAGAGATAAAGTTGGGATCTCATGACTCAGCGAAGCTTGAACCAGTCGAGGTTTCCAGGTGTTTCTTGGAGCTTGCAGACAGCCAGAGCCCTCAGCATGGTTAGTGGAGGGATTCCAGGCAGCAAAGGAGTGGAACTGTGGGAAGGGTGGCAATATTAATTGCCATTGCTCCCTCCCTGCCAAACTTCCAGATCTGTGGGAGCCCCTGCAGGCCAGAACCATGAATGCACGGGCCAGGGCTGAGCACTGTTGCTTTAAGTATTTGGTCAGTTCACTTTCTTCCACATGTAACACAAAGTGCAGTTTCCTTCTGTGTACCCTACCTACATCAATAAAAAGTAGATCCCCAGAATGGACCACTATTATAGTTTTCCACGGCAAGATCAACAAAACTGGTTACAGTTCATTTTGTTGACCCAGAGCTATGACTCTGTGACGGCCAGAACCAAAGGGGTTAATGAGCAAATTATAGCAAAAACAATCTCCTTTTTGAGAGCATGTAGCAATGGCATAATAGTTAATATTAGCTAAGGCAAAGCTTGCAAGATTGTTTCCCGCAGACGTATCCTGTTTGTCATACGTATAACCGTAATGTTAAAAGTAACTGTCTGTACCAATCATAAGTCTAACATGGCCCCTAGAAGTGGAACTAAAAACCAAAACTGCAAATGTGAGCTAATCTAACAGTTCTTGCTTAAAGGTAAACCTGACTACAAGGCAAAATTAAAACTTTTCAAAAAATGCTAATCAAAACTTTTCAAAAAATGCTAATCTCAGACCCCAAAGTAACGTGGTGTGATTTGCTTATTGGGTAAACCCAAGTGTAGGCAGAAACCAATTATGATGATTTCTAACACCTTTTAACCCCATAGGTAACAGCTGTAGGGGAAGATTGTGAGTGGCTCTAAAGCCAACAGATTAGCATAGGACAAGAGATAAAGGAACATGCACATCAAGTGACCAGTAGGAAGGACAGAACAGAATGGTCATTGCTGTTCCAAGCCCAGGCTCCAGACTCCCAGTGTGAGCAAGGACCAGATCCTGACTAAGGGACCTTCCCCAGCGCTCCCTCCGACAGCATAGATCGGGGACGCCTTACTTTGCTGAATCAACTTGGTGTGACCCAACCTGGCACTGAGGGACTATTGATAAGTTGCCAACCAAGTGGGTACTTTTTGTCAATTTGTGTGTTTGTTTTTATCATCACTGCCGATTTTTAACTTTTATTGCTATATTGTCTATTAGCTTAACCTTTTTATTAACTGTTATACGTGTAAACAATATTTTGCTGCTAAAACATATTCTTGCTGCTATTTTCCTGTTTTAAGTAAAATTTATCTTTACTGTTATAAGTAAAATTTGTCTTTGCTTCACTCCCAACTCCACCTCTTTAATCCCGAACGAAACAGCCCAGTGCCTGATACATTTGCAGTGCCCAGTTGGCCTGCAACCAAATTGATACATTCACCGTGCCCAGCTGGCCAGTGACAAGCTCTAACCCACATTTAGAGTTGTGGGGCAGCACTCTCCCTTCAACAGACAACAAGAGCTTCCAGCCCTTTTCTCACTCAGACATATCAAAAGAACTCCATCTCCCCATTTCATTTCCCTCTGAGGCCAGGATGGAAGCAAGGCACTCCACAGTACTTTTCCCCACAGTCCCACTGAATTTTCTCTTGCTATGTGGTGTCATGGCGTGGGGTCCTAGGAGCAGCCGTGATCTCTCCAGCGCCCCCTACCGTGCCAAGCTGGCGATCAAGCACCCTCGTTCTTGCCCACCGCATCTTTGGTGGTATCTACTTCATAAGGGAGACTGCCTTTTGTCCTCTTGGACACGGTGCTCTTGTTTATCCTGGCCCCTGTTCTGTATGGATTGACTTGGCGCACCCCAGCCTTATGGGCTATGCGTGGCTCCAACCTCCCCTGTACCACACCCCAAGCCTTGCAGATGTTCCGGATATTGTTTGGTCAGTCTTCCTTTCTGCACCCTCACTGGCATCCCCGGGCTTGTCATGCAGCCAGTGCCCCTCACTGGCGACCCCGGGCTTGTCATGCAGCCGGCGCCCCTCACTGGTGTCCCCCGGGCTTGTCACACAGCCGGCGCCCCTCACTGGCGTCCCCTGGGCTTGTCACGCAGACGGCGCCCCTCACTGGCGTCCCCCGGGCTTGTCACGCAGCCGGCGCCCCTCACTGGCGTCCCCCGGGCTTGTCACGCAGCCGGCACCCCCCACTGGTGCCCCCCGGGCTTGTCACGCAGCCGGCGCCCCTCACAATTGGGGCTCAGGTGGCCATAGCCAGGCCTGGCCCCTAAATTCCCTCCTCGGGTCTTAAAGTGAGTGCCCGCTCTGGGGTTTCTTGTCTACGCCCGCCCTGGGGATTCTCACCATTGGGGCTCAGGTGGCTATAGCTGTGCCTGGCCCCAAATTCCCTCCTTGGGTCAACAGTTCCTGTGGGACTCAGGCAGCCTCATCCTCACCTGGCTCCCAGTCCTTTGCGCCCCTTCTCAGGGCTGGGGTCAATGCCCCCTGAATGTCGTGCCCTCCCTGGGCTCCTCACCTATGCACCCCCTCTGGGGCTCCGCCCGCACTGGGGCCCTCTCTCACGCTCGCCCTCCCTGGGACTCCGCCCGCACTGGGGCCCTCTCTCACGCTCGCCCTCCCTGGGGCTCCGCCCGCACTGGGGCCCTCTCTCACGCTCGCCCTCCCTGGGGCTCCGCCCGCACTGGGGCCCTCTCTCACGCTCGCCCTCCCTGGGGCTCCGCCCGCACTGGGGCCCTCTCTCACGCTCGCCCTCCCTGGGGCTCCGCCCGCACTGGGGCCCTCTCTCACGCTCGCCCTCCCTGGGGCTCCGCCCGCACTGGGGCCCTCTCTCACGCTCGCCCTCCCTGGGTCTCCGCCCGCACTGGGGCCCTCTCTCACGTTCGCCCTCCCTGGGTCTCCGCCCGCACTGGGGCCCTCTCTCACGTTCGCCCTCCCTGGGTCTCCGCCCGCACTGGGGCCCTCTCTCACGTTCGCCCTCCCTGGGTCTCCGCCCGCACTGGGGCCCTCTCTCACGTTCGCCCTCCCTGGGTCTCCGCCCGCACTGGGGCCCTCTCTCACGTTCGCCCTCCCTGGGTCTCCGCCCGCACTGGGGCCCTCTCTCACGTTCGCCCTCCCTGGGTCTCCGCCCGCACTGGGGCCCTCTCTCACGTTCGCCCTCCCTGGGTCTCCGCCCGCACTGGGGCCCTCTCTCACGTTCGCCCTCCCTGGGGCTCCGCCCGCACTGGGGCCTTTCTCCATGCCTGGGGCTCAGGTGGCCGTAGCCGTGCCTGGCCCCCTCTCATGCACTGTGCCCCTCCTCAGGGTTGGGGCAGTGCACCCCTAAATGTGGTGCCCTCACTGGCACCGGGGTCCCCACCACTGTGGAGCCCCTCTGAGGCCTCCTCCAACCCCTATTAGCCTCACCTGGTCCTCTGGTCTTATAAAACTACAAACAGAAAACTGAAGCCCCTGGGCTACAACATAAACTCTAAGCCAACTGGCTAACCCTCATTCAACTCCCTACCAGGGCTTCCTCTGCTCAGTATCCTGGACCAGAAGCTGCTCAAGTCATCAGGCTTCCCTACTCTGCTTACTCCAGCAGAGCTCCTTCTTCCTCAGCTGCCAGAGGGGAACTGCTTCCTTGCCCTCAGCCTGGATCACCTTTATATAGGTCGGGCCCTGCCCCCTTCTGGTCAGCTGACCAACTGTGGTTGCCCCGGCAACCGGAACCTGTATGTCTTCGTAGAAGCAGGGCACCAAAGTGCCCCTGAGACATACAGGTCATGCTGGCCCTGTATTTTATTCTCCTGCACTATATTTCCATAGTAACTTGTACAAACACAATAATCAGCACTGCCAAAGAATACAGTGAATGAAGGTAAAAGCTAGATCTGAAGACGGCAATAGAAAAAGAACATAAATAGGCCAACAATATGGAGCTACACAAAACAGAACTAAACTCTTTGGAAGTTTCCAGAACAGAGAAGAAACAGCAATAAATGGAAAATGGAATTGTGCCCTGCAGCACAGGTAGCACGACTCACTCCTTGGCTGAGTGGCCTCCTCCCACTGTGCTGCCCTGCCCCCAGAAGCAGGGACAGGAACAAGAAGCTGGAGGAAGAAGTGAGTGCCTGGAGACCCTGACTAGGACCACAGCCAGAGCAGTCACCAGGGCTGTTAAACCATTGTGGACTAGGAGGCCTGCGGGCCACCCATTAGCTAGCCCTAGCCCTGATCTAATGTTTACGGCTCTCAGAAAAGGTTTGCTGACATTTTGTCTATTTTTTAAATCTATTTTTTTATTTATTTTTTTTACTCTTAGTGTTAAGCAATATAAAAGTCTACCTCTCTCAACAAAAACACCCAAGCAATTTTTTTTTCTACTATTGTACTATGTTTCTTTCCTCCTTGGTAGTCAGTTCCTCTGGACACCCTTGCAAGGTTGTCATTGCCCATCAAATTAAATCGCAAGTTTTCTAAACACACATATAAATAGGACGCAGGCAAGAATATCTGAAAAAACTGTTCATATTTTCTGCTATGCCATTCATTTGGCCCTCTCTCCTACATTTTATTTGAATTTCTTTTAGTTTGGCTTCATTAGCACAAAAATGTGATCACTCACTTATTCTAAATCTTGCCTCCACAAAATTAAGAAGGTATAAAATAATCTTTTTGTGAAGAATGACATAACCATTCATTTTACATGTAGACACAAACCTTTTCCTTTAAAATAGACAAAAAAAATTGTGAAATAATCAGCTCAATCACCTAAGCAGAGATCATCACAGATAACACTTCCTTTGTTTAATATATTTTGAATAAAAATGTGTTTTGATACACATTTTTCATGGTATCCAGCATATTTAAAGTAGTTTATTTAATAAAGAAAGTTAATTATGTTTTTTGTACATTTTATTTGAATTCCAATTTTTGTCCAAATGACAAATAATATTATTTACTCTTTAATGTAAGATGCAAAAATTAAGAATTTGAATACATGTACGTTAACTAAAATTACTTGAAATGTACATTGAGATTGCATAATCTTAGTTATCAAGTGCAAAAATTTATACCACTCATAAAAAAACCCCTAAAAGTGCACATAAACTAAGCTTAAAAAAAAAAAAATTTTCAATCAATATGACCTGAATGGTTTTGATAAAATATTTAAGAGAGCCACCATACTTTACAATAACCTCTAATATCATTGCAGCTGTCCCACAATGCAGACTAATATGATCTTTCTTTAAAGCAGGGGTGTGCAAAATACAGCCCGCGGGCCAGATCCGGCCCATGAAACCATTCTATCAGGCCTGCAAGGCCCCTAAAAAATTTAGAAATTTAATATTTATCTGTCTGGTTCCTGGCAAAAATGACAGGAACCAGGGCCAGTAGGACCCAGGGGAAGCCCAGTGGGCTCCCGCAACAGCAGGAACCACCTGGCCTCGCCCCCCAGCCGGTAATCCCAGCAGGGGCTTCTGGCCTGGGAACATGTGGCTGCACCAGTGCCAGAAACCCAGGTAAGGGGGGGGAGGGGAAGGGCAGGGGAGGACCATGGGCAGGGAAGGAGCCTTGGGAAAAGCGGCCCCTCCCCTGCCCCGTGGCCAGCACTCCCTGCTGCATACTCTCACAGCCTGCGCAGGGCTGTCCTGAGGAGGCACAGGCAGCCTCAGGCAGGCTGCAAGTGGCTGCAGTGTGGGGCACTGACCACAGGGTGGGGGAAGGGCCACTTTTTCCCCCGCTCAGCACCAGCTTGTAACCTACCCCCGCTGCCAGCCTGGGCCCCTTGCCAGCTCTGACCTTGCCCATTGGGGCTGCACATGGCAGCAGCAGCTGTGGCACCCCCACTTGCTGTGCTGGACAGTGTTTGCTGCTGCTGGCCGCTTGGAGCTCATGCGCAGGACAGCACAGAGGCAGTGGTGACAAACATTGCCCAGCGTGGCAAGCAGGGGGTCACAGATGCTGCCACTGTGCACAGCCCTGACAGGTGAGCCTGGAGCCAGCAGGGGGCCCAGCCTGGCTGCAGGGGTGAGTTACAAGCTGGTGCTGAGTGCAGGGGAAAAGCGGCCCGTCACTCAACCCATGGCTGGTGCCCCATGCCGCAGCCACTCACATCCCACAGGAGGCTGCCTGTGCGTGCTCAGGATAGCCCTGCATGGGCTACGAGCAGCTGTAGCAGAGAGTGCTGGCCACGGGGCAGGGGAGGGGCCACTTTTCCCCCATGCTCAGCACCAGCTTGCTCCCTGCTGTGGAGCAGGGGAGCGGGGTTAAACACAGCCCCCAGCCCGTATCGCGAGGCAGGGGGGCACTGGAAGTGAGTGGGTGCATGGGGCCCACACCGGCATCCTGGGGACGGTGCTGCTGGGGCCCAGAGCAGGGCAGAAGTATAGAGCCCCTGCTGGCTGGGACCCTGTGGAGCTGGGCCAGTTCCCCCGTCTCCCTGCTGGTGCAGCCCAGCTCCACAGAACCCTGCCAGCCTGCGCCCAGCTCTGGGCCTCACCAGTGTTGGTCCTGAGACACTGGTCCCAAGATGGTGACCGGGGGTGGGGCACCTGTCAGGGGGCGGGGCTACACATGCAGCCCTCAATAGCTTTCCAAAACCGGGTATGCGGCCCTCCGCCCAAAATAACTGCCCGCTCCTGCTTTAAAGTATAAAAGTACCTGAATGGCATGTGTGCCACACAGACTCATAGCTTGCGTGTCTTTAAACCTAGCTCTGCAAACTACTACAGTAAGTGATATTTGCTTGGCTCAATCACAAAAAAAATACAGGCTGCAAACAGAGGTGACTTAAAGAAATAAAAAATGTATAGATGGAAAACAGAGTTGGAAACCAGAATATTGCTAACATTGTGAATGGCAGTAGGAGATTTTGCACAGGGAAATATAATACAGTTACAGTACTTTTATCTTCCTTACTGGAAACTGATAAATAATCCAGTCAACTAATCAGGACAAGATTCATAGGCAGCAATTATTACAATATTCACAAGCACTATCTAATGTTAACAATTGTTAAAAGAGAACTCTCTCTCATGAGTAAGAAATCACTGATTTTGGCCTGGAGAACTTCAGTGTGGTTCAGTTAACTGCAATGTTCCCGAAGGAATGAAAAACTAGAGCACATTTATGTGAGAGCAGTTTCTGAATACACTAGATACAGGAAATCACTCAAATTTTTATATCAGACATATAACAAGAAAGTGCATTGTGAAGAATGCTACTGGGAATGAACAAGACTTCACATTTTACAGAATATGGTCAATGTGTTCTAGTGAAGGGAATATAATTCATAACTTTGATCTCTCTCTGAATTTCATAGATATCTCTAATTTTATAATACATTGTGTTCCTTCTCGATCAACATTTGTTTCTGCAGGTGTTGAAAGAAAGGATATTAAAGATTAAATAAGCCAGTGAGACAAGTAAAGAAGACCTGAGAGGACTGTCTTCTTCCAGAACAACTTAAACATTCAAAAAGATGCTTTAATCTTATCCTTAGCTTGCCAAGTAAGTATGTTTCTTACCATTATTTTATATTTGCACCATGTATATGTACATATGTGTATGCACATAACCATGCATATTTTATAAACATAAACTTTTTAAAGTTTGTTTTGGTTGAGGCATTTTATATGCCTAACAAATAACAGAATGATACTTGTATTTATTTACTAACCTCTCCAAAAAGAAACTTAGAACAAAACATCTCTTCAGTGCCAAGCCTGGAAAAAAAACCCCCTCAGCTGGATGCTAGGAAACACACTCCAGACTAGAGTCACTCCATAGAAAACTACTACTACTTTCTCTGCAGAGCAAGAAGGGGAGTTTTTATGCAGCCCACACACAGCTTCTCTTAATTATGCCCACAGCTGTTCAACAGAACTGCATGTTCTACAGCAAGGTGACCCTGCCAAAACCATGGTGGAAAGGACAGGATTTGTTCATTAAAAGAACTGAAGTTATCACTGGGACAATATTTATATTTTAAGTTACAGGCCAGATTCAAAGATAACTGAAATCAATAAAAAGACTTATTTACATCAGCAAGTCTTGGATAAGATTCTAAGGGCTAGGTTTCACATTTAGTCCCAAACCAAGCTTCTATGAATATTTTTTTCCTGTAGCACTGATAATGGTTGCCATGCATGAAATGTGATCCTGGTATTATTAAAAAAATTAAGAAAAAACCCACAAACCCATAATAACAACAACAACAACAACAACACACACACACACACACACACACAAGCTGCATATAGTTGTATGACAAGCAAAATCTTAAATTTCTGTTTAATACAAGCACTATGGGAATTAAATGTGAAGGTGAAGGTGCCTGTTGAAGCTCCAGCTGCTCTCATGGTGGAAGATATGAAGTTTGTGAGAACCTGGGGTCGGAAAATCTTTAATCTAATTTTTTAAACTACAAAAATGTTTGGTTTACATTGATTCTATGAGTGGACTCAAGATTAAGAAATTCCTATTTTAAACCAAAAAAACTAGTTCCTTGAGCAGCAAGGAAACAGGATTTATGTAGAAATCTTTGCAATAATCTTTGCAATAATCAGAGGAGGATGTATGAAATAAATACTTCTAGTTATATTTAAGATGCATAACATTTTAACAGAACAGATCTTTGGTTATCCAATTGCATTTTTTTTGTAAAGATAAGCTTTTCTAAATAAAAAGCAAGCTGAACTGGCAATCCATATCAAAAAGTCATTTACATTAATATTACAGTAAGAAAAATGTATCTCATGGACATTTCGGCATACAGTCTACAAATCCAAACAAACACCTACAGTGTCAGTACTACACTTACATGTTTTAAATCAAATGCAAGCCATATTTTTTGCTGTTGGAGCTGTTGTCTGATTAACTCTTTTGCAGTGACAGAATAATTTTACTCACATGTTCCACCTGGTATTTGGAAACCTTAATCAGAATACAAGGACAGATGTGCAATAACCAATAACTTCTCTCTCAAAGATTTCATTAAAGAAAAAATAAATTAACCCATTAAGGCATCAATCTGTAAATCTGAAACTACACTTTACATACTGCTTCCAAATGTAAGAATGTGAAAATGTTAATATTATTCTCTTTTATAATATCTCAATTCCAAGCTACATGCAGCCAAATTATTTTTTTATTGACTAAGTAAAATGAGGCCCTGTATTCAAATCAAAGGCATGTTTGTTTTCCTGTAATATTACGATTTGAAACACCATATCAAACCAAATTCCTAAATTCCAGAGAAGATTATATAGCATCAATTGACAGAAGCATAATGATTTTGGCGAAAAGCAGAAAACCAAGTCAGGAAACTGGGGGAACACAGAGAGTGTCTTATACGTGCTCAGCCCACTTGTCCTTGTAACTAGTTTTGTAATAGTTGATCAAAAAACCAAATGATGGCAGTCACTGCCAAAAAATGAAAATGCCCCTCTAATCTCAGCTCTTTTCTTGCCACAACAGTTTAAAGTGCTCATATGCCATATGCCTGTCACAACAAAACAAGGAAAAATAAATATATTTATTTAGGGAAGAAAAAAGAGAGAGAAATTCGGGTAAAGTGGATATCCTATATAGGGAATGGCAAAATGGGGGAATTTAATGCAAATTACCAGAAAATGCACCTACAGTACTTTGCATGGCATTTGATAAATACACAAAATATACTGTCCATATTATGAATCATCCAGTGCTCAAATCCCAGTAAATTAGCTTGCTCAAAATAAGACAATTTCCTTTGCTTTGGTGTAAGCTCTGGCAACTCATAATTTACATGGTCACACAACAACCAACTCAAAATTATCATGGTCCTTTCAAAACCCTAAACATCTGAAGCTATTACATTTGACACTGGCTTCAGTTACCAACAAAGTATAAAAATAATGAAATAGAAATAGAGGAAGAGGAGCCAGTTAGATAACTTAATCAAATTGACATTTAGTAATGATATCCTGAAAAACAACGATATCCAAAGAATCCAGATTCTCATTATGGAGGGTTTTTTGGAAAAACCTTAAAGCGGCATTTACATTTAAAAAGCTGAATGACACAGAGCCTGATCTACATAGGTGACAAAGTGGGAATGGTACACAAAGAGATGCCAGGAGCTCCTGGGAAGCAATCTGAGCTTGTTCTACAGAAGTAACAAGTCTGTAACCTTCGAGTTATTCAATGGAAATTTATAGCTGACACGTAACTAAACAAAGAAAACTCCAAAGTTCTGACTCTAGGTAGCCATATTTTAAAAAGATGCTTTAATTCATTGTCAATGTCTTAATTTTAACATCACCTCTAAAATCTATTGAAAATCTATACCTCTCCAACAATTTAATCATGTAGAAGGACCAACATAATCAAAAACACCTCACTATGTCTTTTGTGTGTATTAGAAATAAAAGTTATCTTTAAAAGTTACTTCTTGGCCAATATCTCTCTTTAACGTGAATTGTAGAAATGACTCCTCATGCAATTATTAAAAACTGCAACTTAAGTTATTTTGGATCAAACCATTATTGAGGGTCACATTGTGCCAGGTACTGTATTGCAAACAGAATGAAAGAAACTGCCCAGGTACAAATGTATCTGATACCAAAAGCATTCATTTAAATGATAATGCCTAAAAAGGCATAGTGGATGGACTTGTTGCCCACAAGTCAAATTTGCAGCACTGAATTTTCATCTTTCATCTGTGAACTTAGGACTCCTCCCCCCACCTCCCCCCACCCTACCTCCTGATGCTTACCATTTCTCTGGCACCAGCAGGCTTTGTTCCCACACCAGCATGAGGCATGGAGCATGGCCCCAGGCCAGCCCAGCAGCAGCAGAGCCTGATGATGCTAGAGCAAGGGGAAGCAGTTGGGGCAGGGGAGGCCAAAGCTGTAGGAGGGAAGGAGGAGGGGATAGGAGACCTGAGGCTTGGGGGGGGGGGGGGGGGGGGGGAAACGGGGCGGACAGGCAGTAAAGAGAGCCCCAGAGGGTCAGGGCAGGGGACAGATGGGGGTGAGGGCAAGTGGTGAGGTGCCCAAGTGACAAGGGGCTAGTTGCTTGACCTCCCCCATTGCCTGCCCCATCACCTTCCCACTACCGCCTTTACCCCTACCACCTGCACAACTGCCACTGCTTTCCCTGCTACAGCAGTGTGCGTGTGGGGGGGGAAGGGGAGAGGGGGAATTTAAGACCCACTAATTATTTAATTTTCTACATGGAAAATCATAACAAATTATAAATGTTTCATGTATAGAATATATTCATGGGGGAGGGGTCATCTTAAATTTAGGGTCATTTTGGATTTAGGTAAATATGGTAGTTTTCCCAAGCCTGAATTTTAGCATTGTGATTTAAAAAAAACAAACAAAAAAGCCAGTCATCATAGTGGGGATTACGGAAACGTGGTGGGACGCAACACATGATTTGGCGGCAAATGTCAAGGGCTATAGGCTGTACAGGAGGGACAGGATAGGAAAGAGAGATGGGGGTGTGGCGCTCTATATTAAGGAGGAAGAAGCGTTGTGTGATCGTCATTGGTGACTCCATCCTGAGAGGTACGCAGGTCCCCACCTGTCGCCGGGACCCCTCGGCACACAAGGTATACTGCCTACCTGGAGCGAGGATTCACGATGTAAAAGGGATGCTCCAGACCATAATCCAGCCCACCAATTATTACCGCATGGTCCTAGTCCATGTGGGCACTAACGATGCGGCCGGAGGAGCCCTGATCACCTGATGGAGGACTACCAAGCTCTGGGGAGCATGCTGAAGGAGATGGGCACACAGGTGGTTTTCTCTTCTATCCTTCCAGTGAGTGGACGAGGCAGACAGCATGAAACGTGCATCGTGGAGACCAAATGGCAGCTACAGGAATGGTGCTTCGAGGAGGGTTTTGGCTTCCTCAGCCACGACCAGCACATCATGACGAGAGACATGCTGGGATGGGATGGGCTCCACCTTTCCCCTAAAGGTAAGCGTAAGTTCTCTTCTAGGTTGGCAGACCTCCTCCGGCGGGCTTTGAACTAGGCTTGTCAGGGGAAGGGGAAGATGACGGCGGAGGAAACATCAGACTGCCAGACCAAACAGCACCCACAACTACAGCCCAGCCCAGACCAATGAGCAAGGCGAATAAACAGGTAAGAGATACGGGCCAGGGTAACACTGGGACTAGGGGGTCAGTACACACACCCACAGGAGGCCTCAAATGCCTCTATACAAACGCTCGTAGTATGGGCAACAGACAGGAGGAACTCACCCTCCTGCTGGCTGACACCAGCCCAGACATAATGGGGATTATGGAAACGTGGTGGGACGCAACGCATGATTGGGCGGCGAATGTCAAGGGCTATAGGTTGTACAGGAGGGACAGGATAGGAAAGAGAGGTGGGGGCGTGGCGCTCTATATTAAGGAGGAATACACATCCTCGTTAATTAGCAAGGAGTCAGCAGAGGGGCACTCTGAAGTGCTTTGAGTTAGAGTACAAGGCAGTCGAGGGGAAAGGGACTTAACGGTGGGAGTCTACTACAGACCTCCCAACCAGGGAGAAGAGCTTGACCAGGAATTCTTGGGTCAGCTCACAGAGGTAGTGAAGGCTAAGGATGTGGTAGTCATGGGGGTCCTGAATTTCCCGGACATCTGCTGGGAAGAACGGTCAACCAGGTCTGAATGCTTACGTAGGTTCTTGGCCAGAGAGCAGGACCTCCATCTAACCCAGGAGGTGCACGCCCCACCAGGGGGGATGCCTTGTTGAACCTAGTGCTGGCCACGGGTGATGACCTGGTGAGGGGGGTGCGGGTGCTTGAACACCTGGGCGACAGCGATCATCGCCTGCTGGAATTCACTATCCAGCGCAAGGTGACAAAGGCATGCAGTAAGGCAGCGGGCCTAGATTTTAGGAGGGCAGACTTCAACAAGCTAAGGAGGATAGTTGGAGAAGCGCTGAGGTCCCGGAGGGGAGGGGAGCCAGGTGTCCAAGGAGAGTGGTCGCTCCTTAAGGAGACAATCCTCCAAGCCCAAAGGAAGGTAATCCCGATGAGGATCAAAGGGAGCAGGAGAGCACACAAGCCTCCATGGCTCACCAAAAAGCATGCGGGAATGTCTCCTTGCTAAAAAGGAGGCTTACACCCAATGGAAAGAAGGGGTCATCACCAGGGAGGACTATTCTGTAGTTGCTCGGGGATGTAGGGGAGTAGTTAGGAAGGCCAAGGCAGAGATGGAACTGGGACTAGCTTCCCAGATTAAGGACAATAAGAAGTCCTTTTTTAAATACGTAGGGGGTAAAAAGAAGGTCCCAGGTAATGTGGGGCCCTTGCAGGACGCCATGGGAAACTTGGTCATCACACCAGCCAGCAAAGCTAATATGTTTAACGATTTCTTTGCCTCCGTCTTCCTAAGTAGGGACCAGAACAGCCACCTCCCTGCTGGGCCCCCCTCGGGAATGGGGGGAGGCACACCTGGGCCACGGGCTAGTGAGGGTTCAGTTAGGGAGCTTCTGGAGGGGTTGGACGTATTCAAGTCAGCCACCCTAGAGTTCTAAAGGAACTGGCTGAGGTCATTGCAAGTCCCCTGGCACAACTTTACGAGCACTAGTGGTGCTCTGGTGAGGTACCGGAGGACTGGAAGAGGGCCAACGTGGTTCCCATCTTCAAAAAAGGCAGGAAGGAGGACCCGGGAAACTATAGGCCGGTTAGTCTTACCTCAATCCTAGGCAAGCTGTTCGAGAAAATTATGCTGGCACACATCCAGGAGGGGCCAGCAGGGGACTGCATGCTTAGGGGCAACCAACACGGGTTCATCAGTGGCAGGTCCTGTCAGACCAACCCGGTGGCCTTTTACGATCAGATCACCAGATCATTAGATGCAGGGGTAACAGTGGATATAGTCTTCCTGGACTTCCGGAAGGCTTTTGACGCTGTCTCTCACCCTGTTCTCATTAAGAAACTGGGGGGCTGTGGTGTAGACGCCCACACAGTCAAATGGGTCGCCAACTGGCTGGAGGGCCGCACCCAGAGGGTGGTAGTGGATGGGTCCTTCTCAACCTGGAAGAACATGGGCAGTGGGGTTCCGCAGGGCTCGGTCCTCGGGCCCGCACTGTTCAACATCTTCATCAGTGATTTGGATGAGGGGGTAAAAAGCACCCTGTTCAAATTTGCTCATGACACTAAGATGTGGGGGGATGTGGGCACACTGGAAGGATGCAACAGGCTACAATCAGACCTAGACAGGTTACAAGGGTGGGCAGACGAGAATAGGATGGGTTTCAACACAGACAAGTGCAAGGTGATGCACCTTGGGAGGAACAACCGGCACCATACCTACAGATTAGGGAACTCCCCTCTTGTCAGCACGGAGGCGGAAAGGGATCTGGGGGTCATTGACTCCAAGATGAACACGGGCCGGCAGTGTAGAGAGGCAGTTAAGAAGGCCAACCGCACCTTGGCATGCATCCACAGATACATCTCGAGCAGGTCCAAAGAGGTGATCCTCCCCCTCTATGTGGCACTGGTCAGTCTGCAGCTGGAGTATTGCATCCAGTTCTGGGCGCCACACTTCAAGAGGGATGTCGACAGCATGGAGAGGGTCCAGAGGAGGGCCACTCGTATGATCAGAGGACAGCAGGGCAGGCCCTATGAGGAGAGGCTACAGGACCTGAACCTGTTCAGCCTCCAAAAGAGAAGGCTGAGGGGGGATCTTGTGGCCTGTTATAAACTAGTCAGGGGGGATCAGCAGGCATTGGGGGAGTCCCTGTTCCCCCGAGCACAGCCAGGAGTGACCAGGTATAATCGTCACAAGCTGGCAGAGGGTAGGTTTAGGTTAGATATCAGGAGGCGCTACTTCACAGTCAGGGCGGCTAGGGTCTGGAACCAGCTTCCAAGAGAAGTGGTGCAGGCTCCTACCCTGGGGGTGTTTAAGAGGAGGTTAGATGAACATCTTGCTGGGGTCATTTGACCCCAGTATTCTTTCCTGCCATGGCAGGGGGTCGGACTAGATGATCTGCTCAGGTCCCTTCCGACACTAGAAACTACGAAACTATCTTTTAGCTATGCTAAAATTAGTTTTTATACAGGTTTCATGGGGCCTTTTTAGCTATAAAACGTATGCAATTATAGAATTTAATTTGAACATTTCTGCCTAATTGTGATAAAATACTTCCTAAATGCCAGAATCAAGGATTAACATTTATCCAATAATATGAATCAAAATTCAATGCTAAAGTCCTGCATTGATAGAAATCCTACATTCAGCTTTCTAATCCTACTTTCAGCTTTATGACCAGGTCACCAAATCCTTAAATGCATGGGTAGCAGTGGACGTAGTCTTTCTGGACTTCAGGAAGGCCTTTGAAACCGTCTCTCACCCCATTCCCATTAAAAAATTAGGCGACTGTGGTGTTGATGCCTACACAATCAGATAGGTCGCAGATTGGCTGGAGGGCTGCACCCAGAGAGTGGTAGTGGATGGGTCATTTTTGACCTGGAGGGATGTGGGCAGTGGGGTTCCCCAGGGCTTGGTCCTCGGGCCCACACTGTTCAACACCTTCATCAACGACTTGGATGAGGGGGGTAAAAAGCACCCTGTTCAAATTCGTGGATGACACTAAGATCTGGGGAGAAGTGGGCATGCTAGAAGGGAGGGACATGCTATAACTAGATCTGGAGAGGTTACAGGAGTGAGTGGATGAGAACAGCATGGGTTTCAATACTGACAAGTGCAAAGTGATGCACCTGGGGAAGGAGTGATGCACCTCTACACTCCCTTCTCGTCAGTGCAGAGGCAGAAAAGGATCTTGGAGTCATCATTGATGCCAAGATGAACATGGGCTGGCAGTGTAGGGATGCAGTCAGGAAAGCCAACCACACCTTGTCATGCATCCAGAGATGCATCTCGAGCAGGTCCAAGGAGGTGATCCTCCCCCTCTATGTGGCACTAGTCAGGCAGCAGTTGGAGTACTGCATCCAGTTCTGGGTGCCCCACTTCAGGAGGGATGTGGACAACATGGAGAAGGTCCAGACGAGGGCCACCTACATGATCAGGGGGCAGCAGGGCAGGCCCTACAAGGAGAGGCTACGGGACCTGAACCTGTTTAACCTCCACGAGAGAAGGCTGAGGGGGGATCTAGTGGCCTGTTACAAACTAGTCAGAGGGGACAAGCAGGCATTGGGGGAGTCCGTTTCCCCAAGCACTACCAGGAGTGACTAGAAATAATGGTCACCAGCTGACAGAGGGTAAATTCAGATTAGACATCAGGAGGTGCTACTTCACTGTCAGGATGGCTAGGATCTGGAACCAACTTCCAAGCGAAGTGGTGCTGGCTCGTACTTTGGGGGTCTTTAAGACAAGTCTAGACGAACACCTTGCTGGGGTTGTTTGACCCCAGTACTCTTTCCTGCCAGGGCAGGGGTGGGGGTTGAACTTGATGACCTGCTCAGGTCCCTTCTGCCCTACAAACTATGAAAATATAACTAACTACAGGATGCTCTCATAAAAGTGCATCAATAACTATGTCTATTGACAATCTAGACTCCTCTAACCAAATCCTTGAGAAAAAATGGATTCACAATTTTTTTTGCCCTTCTATAGCTCCAAGAAGGAATATAGAAAAACAAGTTTAAGTTTCAAGAGAAACTGGGATAAGATGCAATGTTTTGGCTGCTGCTCTGAAAAAATCTAATTTAGGTAACTTGGAGAAGCTAAACGCTCCTTTTTCTTGTAAGAATTCCAAATCACAGAGTTATAACATTTAAATTTTCCAGAAATCCCTGTAATAACTGATAATAGTGAAAAAGATCAGACAAACAACCCTCTGATGCAGATTGCTTCAGAACAGCATTGGAGGATTTTTGTTCTCTCTACTTATCTTCTTGTCTATGAGAAGTCAGTAAAAAACTGTCAACTACAGCAGAAATCAATTGGTGATGTTGAATTTAAGATCCTGGTAGAGGTCTATGAATTAGTATTTACTTTGATCGGCTGTAGGTGTTCTGTTAGAAATAAGAGATTCAAAGTATTTCTCAACTTGCAACAAATGTAAGACAAAGGGAATGATAAAATAAAGAGGAGAATCAACTTGTGTAAACTGTCAGTGGACAAATATTCAACCCACTCTGCAAATGCACCTTCTTCAAAACTAAACAATGCATCTTAAGTTCTCCAGAAAAAAGCAAGCGTACCCTGTGCCTGAAAACATGTCTAATATCTCTCTTAAATATAGGTAGTCCAGCAGGGAGATCACAAAAAAACATAATCATCACCACCCTTCTTTACTTCTCTCATATTTTGTGGACCAACACTACTACAACACTTTAACCCTACGAGGTAAAACAATAATAAGTCTCTTTAAAAGCAAGGCTGTTCCCAGTCAGTTGCTAAATTAAGAGCTACTGGAGTTTTTTCATCTGGTACAATATCAAATAAAGCTTTGGAAGACAAACCTATGTCCCCCAAGTGAGCTTATATATGACCACACATCACATTTAAACTTATTAGGCTCTCTAGGTTTGCAGAAATTTAAACTTAGTGAAAGAGTGACTCATTTACTCAGTAAAATACATTCTTGGCCTTACCTCCAGTTTTCTTAGCAGAGTTCTGTCCTGCTGTACACACTTGTTCAAAATATTATTTAGGGGCTCCAATGCCTGGTCTTGTATCAGGTTATAAAATTGTCAACTGAGTCCTAGAATGGTGGTTTTTACAGGAGAATGGTCCTGGCCATATAATAGGAATAAAAAAAAGTAGAAACCCCAAATGAAATTGTATGAGTAAGATTAGCTTTGTTGGCGAGATTTATTTTGAACCGACTTTTTACATAGGTGCAGACATTATACTTTTATCGGTGTAAGTGATTGAAAACCAGTCTATACCCATAACAGAACAGAAAATCAGCATATACAGACCGGTTTAAAAATGGTAGAACCCAGTCTCATATTTGACTCTTCCTCGCTCCGGGCAAATGTGTTCTGTTGGTTAGAAATCTAAACCACACTGCTTATAGAGAACCGCACAACTTAGATTGATTCCACCTTGGGCTTTTTGAATGTCTGGCCTTTATGGCCAGAATACTTCCTCCCAAACAGTGTAAGACTTTAGCTTTGCATGTATTGTACTAAACATTCAGGAAAAAAGGTTTCCCAAGTTCTTCCCAATATTGTTTACTTATGGGGAGGGGAAAGAGAATATGTGCAAGAGCAAGACAGCACTGCAGCTATAACTACAACCATCTTAAATAGGACTCTTGCCTAAAGAAAGCAGTTGCTATAGGTTGTGATCTTTACTAACTGATCTTTACTGCTGAAAACACTAATATCATGGAAAAATGGCTGTAGATGAAAGAATATTATCCCCTTCTCCTGCTTATACACTGACATTTTTAACACTGATTTTGACTACAGGCAACCCCTGCCTAGTGCTCTGAACTGGTTCTGGAAAAACCAAACGCTAAGCGAAACAGCTTTAAGTGAAACCAATTTTTCCACAGAAATGAATGTAAATAGAGTTTCTGAAGCTCTCCGCTCGTACTATAAAAACTCTGAAATCCTCAACTAGTACTATAAAAAAAAAAAAAATCAACGAATTCAAACATCTAAATGTATGTAAATATTTTACTTAGCACTCTGAACTTTAAAATAACATATAACATTATAAAATCAAGTAATGAACTGTATGCATAGATGCACTTTCACATTTTGCTCTTTTGGCTTCCTTCAGCACTCAGAACCAGAGCTGTCAGGGTTAGTGTCAGTTTCAGGGGATTTTGACGTGCTTGGCTGAGGATTTTTTTTTTTTTTTTTTTTTGAGGGCTGGCTGCAGGGGTTGAAACCAGAGTTGTACACTTCCTGAAGAAGGAATGCATTGATAGCTACACTTTGGGCTGCTTCTTTTCATCATAAAGCAGCCTGTAATAATTGACTTCATTGTTAACTCCTCTTGAAACTGCAGAACTGAGCAGCGTGTCAGGGTCATTCTCATTAAAGTAGGAAAGAAAAACTTCAAGATGTTTGAAAGCTTCAGCCATGCCTTTGCTCATTAAGGCCCTTGCTGGTTGAACATCTTCCTCAGCATCTTCCTCCTCTTCATGGCTTCTCTGCTGCTCTATTTGAATGAGGTCCTCATTGCTCAATTTCTCTCTGTTGGAATCAATCAACTCTTGAATCTCCTCAGGTTCAAGTTCAACAAATCCAATTTTCCTTCCAAGCTCAACGATATTGTCCTGAATTGTCACCACTGGTTCTTCAACCTCTTGGGAATCCTGGACACAGTCTGCCCAAAGCTTTTGCCAGATACCATTCATTGTTTTGGCGGCAACTTCATCCCAGGCATTTGAAATGTTATCTATTGCCTTGCGGATATTATAGCCTTTTCAAAATTATTTTACAGTTGGAGTACCCTCTCCTTCTGTAGCCCTGACTTCCTGGGCAAATGTTTTCCTTATGTAATAAGCCTTAAAGGTTCAATGACACCTTGGGTCCATCGGCTGTATGATGGAAATGGTATTTGGGGGCAGGAAAATAACTTTTACATTATCACTGAGGTCATCAAATGTGGTAGGATGCCTTCATGCACTGTAAAATGAGAAATGCCTTGTGGGACAGATTGTTCTCAGCACAATATTTCTCAACTGCAGGACAAAAATAACACCTGAACCAACTCTGAAAGACTGACTTAAGTTCCTCTTAAAACAGAAAGTAGATTGTTGTAAGAAACTATTCTACAATATATAAAAATGAAAATTTAAACATTTGATATTTTTAGTGAAAGTAAAAATTGGAAACAGAGACAAAAATACTCTAGTGAAGTTCATTAAAGGACAGCAACAAGGAAATGAAGTAATGGTAAGAAATGAGGTGCAGTGAAAACTATACACTGGAAGACTGCCAAAGTTAGCACAGACTCAAAATGGACAACCAGGATATTTTCATTTTACAATACAAAATTTCAGAATGGAAGATTTTACTACCAACCACCACCACTAATGCAATTATTTTAAAATACAGATTTAAATGTCACAGGGGGTTACATTTATATTTTCACTGGTGATTTAAATAAAAATCTTTTTCTTTGCTGTAGTTGAAAAATCCACTATTTTGGTTTATGAGCAATATAAAGACATCATAAATAGAAATAGAAAGCACAGACCACCTTCAAAAAAGATGTCAATATCACTTTGACTGATTTAAATTTATCAACATTACATTTGGTCTAAAATTAGTGGTGAGAACAACATCGCACAGTGGCTTCTGTTATTGAACGTGCCTAAAGACTGAAGGTCAGTTTAATAATATAGAGTTTAAAAAAAGCATGTGCAGAAAAACAGGCCACCAGTGTAAGTAACTAAACTTAGCAATTCCTTTTCTATCAGTTAAATATCACATTTTCAAACTTCAAAATTTTTCAAAAGCTTGGGAAAACATGGAGAGTAATTCAGGAACTCTTCTGCAGGCTATATAACCTTGGTTTTTTCAGCTTTTCCTCATATGTCTTGTTTCCCAGGCTCCTAATAATTTTTTATTGTTCTGCACTGGATTCCTTCCAAACTATCCACCTCCTTCTTGAAGTATAGGGCCCAAATCTGGAAATGTTACTGCAATAGAGGTCTCATGCATGCTGAATAGAGCAAAAGAATCAGTGCCCTTGATTTGCAAGTAACACTCCTGTTAATACAACCCAGGATGCTGTTGGCCTTTTTTCCAGCAAGAGCATGCTGTCGGCTCATATTCAGTTTATAGTCTACTGTAACCCCCAGGACCTTCTCTGAAGTACTGCAGTCTAGCCTGTCATGTTATCTCTGCCTGCAATTGTTGTATCCTAAGGGCAGGACTCTGCACTTGTCCTTGTTGAATCTCATCTGATTGATTGCAGCCCATTTCTACAGTTCACTCATGTTATTCTGGATCCTAGCCCTACCCTCCTGAATATCTGCAGCTCCACCCAACTTTGTATTGTCCACACATTTGCTAATTCTGCATGCAATCCCATCATATACAAGCACTGAGAGGGAGATGGGCTTTTCTCTGTGACTGTAGGGGACAGGACTAAGAGCAATGGTCTCAAGCTCCAGCAAGGGAAATTCAGGTTAGGGATTAAGAGGAGCTTTCTGACTATGAGTGTGGCCAAGCATTGAAACAGGCTATGTAGAGAAGCTGTGGAATCTCTTTTCTTGGAAGTTTTTAACAGTAGGTTATCAGGCACTCAGCTAATATGATCCTGTCAGGGATCCTGTCTTGAGCAGGGGGCTTTAACAGACTTTGTGAGGCCCCTTCCAGCCCTACTTTGTTATGATCCTATGTGATTCCTTTTTCAAGATGTAGTAGCCACACATGGAACTGTTCAAAAATAACTACTGCACTTTGAAGCTAAGTACAGACATTTGGGGGGCATTAGCAGGAAGATAAATCAGTTCAAAATGGCTGCCTGATCTCAGGTAAATCAGGATGGGAGGGGTGACTGGGGAGAGTTGGGGGTTCAGCAGGCTGGAGGGGATCAGGAGTCTGCCAAAGGATGGGGGGGCAGGTGCAACTTGGGGGTGGGGCAGGTGTGACTCATGGGGTGGGGGGGACAGGCATGACCTTCAGGTGAAACAGAGAGGTCAAGTAAGACTTGTGGGTAGGGTCGGGACATATGCAACCCACAGGGTTTTGCTGGGGTCTGAGCTTGTCTGGCCAGACCAGGGGGGTTTACAGGGTCCATGGGGTGGAAATAAAGGGCTGTTTTTAGCCCCCCAACCTCCCACAGTGAGCCTACACCACCATCCTTCCCATCCCTCCCCCCACCAGGACTTACTTGCTTGGCTCAGGCAGTGGCGAAGATTGATAAAAGTGGCTGCTTCCAGAGGGGCTTGTGGGATGTGGGTTGAGAGGGCTGGCTGGTCAGGGGGAAGGAAGGGACAAAAACTAGCCCAGTGTTGGGGGAAAGGAGGTGGTGAAAAGAGCAGCCCTGGGGTTGGGGCCAGTGGCTTGGTTTTCCCAGCCCCAAGGCTGTGCTGGGAAACTGTACAGAAGTTCCATGCACTGGTCTGATCTAAGTCGAATTAGTGGGATACTACACAGATCCAGGTTTATCTTAAACTGAGTTCTGCAATTTTTAGTCCCGTTTGTGTGCATAGAACTTCCGTACAGTTATGGGTTCAGACTGATTTGCCTATCACTGACACCAGGTCTGTAAGTGTAAAATCAGCACCAGGACACACTAAGTTTATATTGGGCAGCCATTTTGAGCCCAATTTAACCTCCAGAAATGTCTGTATTTATTCTGAATGCACATTTCACCTTAACCTAAATTAAACAGCAAATGTAGACAAGCCCCAATACAAGAAAAAGTATTATGTAACTGAATTATTTTTATAATGTTATGGATACCAACACAATGAGATACGTTGATGAAAAAAAATCCTAGATCCCTGCTTGGGGTATTCCAGGAACTAAAAATCCTGATATATTTATGTTTCCTACAGATGGCTCCAGTCTGAGCTGCAACTACCTCCTGGCAAATCTGCACAGAATTTACTATAGCAGCAGACGTTAAGGTGTCATGGTTGCAGGAGAGAGAAATAAGGCAACTCTAAATTTAGATTAAATAGTAACCTGTCTTTACAGCTATCTAGCCATCTGTTTCAAATGATATTACTTAATTTTTACTCATGCTGAGTAGCTGTTTCACCATCCATGTAATTGTAAACAGTGGAGAACTGCATGCTTTTAGGAAATGCAGATAATATGAAAGGACAGATCTCATTCAGGCTCATTATTCTTCATGTTAATTGATAGGAAAGAACATCCTAATTGCTCATTAGTATTGTAAATTTACCCTGTACCTGTGTTGGGATCTAAACAGACTACAGAGCATGTAGCTGAACATTACTTTTTCTTTGTTATGTAAAACTTAATGCTTATATGTGTGACTAACAGGAATGTTTTCATTATGTTTGTTTTCTGAAATATTGGCGGTTTTCTATGCTAAGAAAATCTCCAGTCCTACAATTAAATAACAGCTTAAAAAATGAAAGTAAAAAAAATGAAATTACTGTTGCAAAGACAAAACAATCCCTAAAAAAAAAGAAATTTTAAGAGGGAGAACTATATAGTGGAGTCAACATACAGAAGTATTACAGATTTCTCCGTTTCACTTGTGTACAGAGATTCAAAACTATAATCAGCAATAAAACACTGGGAAAAAAATATAAAATGCTACTGTCTCGAGCTAAAGCTAAAAGTGTGCCTTGCTGGGTCAAAATTATCCCCTTATGCTTCAGATACAAATTAGGTTATATTTTGAAAGAAGTTATTTTTTCAAATAAGAATAAATTACCTCTTAGAGCTGAAATTTTATCTTTGTCTAAACATGACATGATATTCCAAAAGAGGGGAGAAATGTGTCTGTTAACCTGGTGTAATGCAGGTTATTTTAAGCTACCATGAAACCTGCAGGTGCTCCATATGGCGATACATTAACTCCTTTTATAAAATAATTGCACCAATATTTATTTTCTTATTACCAGAGTTTCCCTCTTACTACATAATGACTTCATCTTAGGGTAGTGAAAATGCAAACGGCAAATGTTTTAAAATAATGCCAGCACACAGTATTGTAGCAAGCTTAAAACTGATGAGTCTCCAGAGTCCTTAATAAATACGACATTTACACTATTTGAAATAAATCATGCAGAAAAATTGAATAAAGGAATACTGTCTTACAGAAGACAGCAGACTTAAGTCTACCTCCTAGACCACATCAGAGCTGATTCAAGACTCTGGTGCAGTTCTGGGGCTGAGATGGAAAGTCAACTGATTGTGACTGGTCCTAGAGCTCCAACATGCAGTCAGCATCAGATTGCATGCATGGACCTTACCACATGTTCAATTTAACACATGATGGAAACCAGACACAAAATTATTATACATATTTTGTAGCTTATTTCCCATTTTGTTGTGCCATTAATTGCCAGGTTACTATTTAAGATGTGATTAACCGATTAATCACATCTTAAGCCTAAAACCTGCCAGGGGCCAAATCAACAAAGGAAAGTAGCACTGGAAGGGACTTCACAAGGTCATTTATTTGTCAGACTGGGGCCTTGAACTGGGGCTTTGGCCTGGCCAATAGAGCCACTCATCCAGGCCTGGCATACCACATCTGACTATCAAGACAGGGCAAGGTAGGCCCAAACCCTGTGCTAGGACTCTGATCTCTATTTGATTTCCCAGCTTCTTGACCTGGTTTTCACTCTAATTCTGCTTTCATTTCCCATTTTCCAGACACAGTTTGCCCTCTTGATTCTACTCTGGTAGGGTTGCTTGTCATATTTTATGCTTTAAAGTTGCACCCATTTATAGAGTGGTGAATTACAGTATTGTTTAAAGTTTTCTTTTATATTCACTCTTAGTCATTGCTTAAGTTCTGTATAGCCTCATTATTATCTGAACTTTTCATTTTGCTGGTGTTTGCAATATCAGCTGGCCTTGCCTCTTGTAAGCAGCGTATGGCCTTGAGTTTGCTCACATGATATTTCTTTCCTTTTCTATCACTGTGAGTTTTTCTAATACAACGTAGTAATAGTTTTATTACCAGCTCAGATTAACTGAACTTGGAACTAACTGGCTGACTCAGAGGCAGGAAATGATTGGATATGTTAATGAAAGGTGATGAGGTTGACCAATGGACAATGCCCAGTGAGACACTGGAAAAAAGCCAAATTAAGAGGTGTGCTCATAATGGGTCCATCAAACAGAGGAATATGCTGACAGAATAAAGTATGGACAATATGCTGACCACAGAGAGAGCAATCCAAAAGCAAGGAGTCAAAGGAGTGAAGTTAAAGAAAAGCATAAAAGCGGGCAGCAAGAAAGTTAAGCTCTGTCATCATCATCATAAATCTAGCCTTCAACACCTGTCTGAACAGTCCCAGCCAACGATGCACCCTTTCCTTCAGAAACTGAGTAGCCATCTTTTCTAGTGAGCAAAGTAACATTTGGGATTGGGTAAGATTATTGTACTGAATGTTTTCTCCCTCTGAACACAGAAACTGCTAAATAATACTTGTTGCACTAATAAAGTTAGACTTTGATTTTAGGACACTGAGTTCACAGATTCACAGAAGTTTAGGGCTGGAAGGGACCTCGTGAGAGCATCAGCTCCAGCCTCCCTGCTGTGGGCAGGAAAGACTGCTGGGGTCAAATAACCTCAGCAAGGTGTGTGTCCAGTCTCCTTTTGAAGCTTCTCCAGGGTACCCCCACTGGGAGTCTATTCCAGAGTCTGGTCACATGAACCGTGACGTTTTTCCTTGCATCCAGTCTGAAACCATCTTCTAGGAGTTTATGACCGTTGCTCCTGCTTTGGTGAATAGTTGTTTGCCTAACCCCCGATGCTCACCCCGATATATATGTAACCTGCCACCAAATGCCCCCAAAATCTTCTCGTTTCTAGGCTGAACACTGTCAGCCTTTCCTCTTACAGCTTGCTCTTCAGGCCTCTAAACATACGAGTGATTCTTCTCTAGACTCTCTCAAGCTTCTCCACATCCTTCTTGAAGTGTGGTGCTTAGAACTGGATGCAGTACTCCAGCTGCGGTCTCACCAATGGTGAGTAGAATGGGTGAATAATTTCCTTGGTGTTATCCTTGGTGTTGTTTGAGATGCACTGGTTGATGCATGCCAGTGTATTGTTTGCTCTGCTAACTATAGCAACACAGTGGTGGCTCACATTCATTTTATGTTCAATTATGACTCTTGGGTCCCTTTCTGACATGGTGCTGGCTAGCGGAGCACCACCAAGCCTATAATTCTGTTGTGGGATTTTCCTCCCCAGATGGAACACTTTACACTTCTCAGCGTTGAACGGCATCTGGTTCTGATCCACCCGTCTAACTAATCTGTCTAGGTCCGGCTGGATCGTCAGCCTACCCTGATGCGTGGCTGCACTTCCCTACAGCTTAGTGCCATTGGCAGACCTTGCCAGTGTGCTTTTCAGAGTTGTCTGTGTTTGTCTTTCACATTCTATTTAAGAGTTAATTGTGCTTTAACAATCCCTTAGCGCTACCTGGAAGACAGGGGTGCTAACGGCTCTCTGACTGATCTCATCGCTTCCTGACTTGGCTTGTGCATGGACTCCACTCTTGGATTGACCTCCTGACTTAGCTTATCCCTAAATTCTGCTTGTTCCTCCTGACCCTGGTCAGCACCTTGATTTCTAAGCAGCCCCAGACCTTGCATGACATTACTACAGCCCCCTGCTTAGGGCAGAATTGTCCCTACATCCAGAATTGTCCCAAACAGGTTTGAATGTGATGTTTCGAGATACAAGAAAGGACAATCTTGAGTAGGAATAGGGAGGTATGTAGCGCTGTCATAAACACTGTTGAATTCTGGTTTCATTTTTCATATCTGCTATTCAAGGAGGATGCTGAAAAAATGGTTTACGATAAAAGATTCAAAGAAACTCATTCTGTTTTTCACAGCAAAGCAAAGCCCTTCCTGAACTGACCCCAACATGTTCCACTTGGTAACAGGGTTGGACTGGAAAGGGCTTCAGCATGACTGGGTATTCCTCTCTGCTTTAGGTTTATCAGATAACCCTAAGGAGGAGAGGAGCACATGTGCCTGCTGCGGACCCTCCCTGTCTAGCTCTGAGTGAGAAACACTGAGCAGTTCCACACAGGGCAGCTCCAGTAGAGGCAAAACATCCCAGTTGAGAAGCACTGAGGTAATATGAGGTAGTGGTTGGTGCTCAACCAGGGTGATGCTATATTCAAAAAAGTTATGGAGGGGTGTCCTGAGTCTAAAAAGTTTGAGAACTACTGCTCTAGCCTTTAGAAGCTGAAAAATTACCTTTGTTTTCTATCAAACAATTATGCATTTCTACATTGACTTAACTTGTATTTATTTTATATTTTATACTGTAATGCATGTCCAAATTAATTTTAAAAACAATGGAAATAATGTTCATATGAAACACAACTTATCATTAATTTTAATGCTAAATCTCTCTCTCGATATATTTTGTGTGTCTCCTGAATTGTTATCACATGCTACCTTTGGCTGGGGAAATAAACTTAACTACACACGGCACATTACCTGTTTATAAAATACTAAAGCATATTTTGCCACTACATAACTAGTAACAAAGATCTTGTTGTCAATATGCTGATTGTGTTCACATGCCATTAATCAGAGATGGCTCCTCAGGTTGACCTATAAAAACTAGGGCTGTGCGAAACGGCACTGGTCCGACTTGCGTTTTGACAGTTCGATGGAACAGTGTTCTGTTTTGTTTCAAAACTGCTGTTCCGTTTTGTTTCGTCGAAAGAGTTTTGCTGTTTCAATGTTTCGCCCGTAGGCTATAATGGGGAAGCTCAAAACAGGCTATAACTTTGTCATTTCTCACCTGATTTAGATGAAACTTGCAGGAATGGTAGCCCCTTCTGAGGGCATGAAGCCAGGGGTTTCAGGGAAACTGCACCTCAGTCTGGAAAGCAAAAAACTCATGTCATGTGTATGTGTTAAGCCACAGTGGGGCAGGCATGCTAGCCCCTGCTGAGGCCATGAAGCCTGTCAGGTTATAATGAGATAGGTACAGAAGGTTTGGGGAAACTGCACCTCAAGCTGTGGACAAGCAAAACTTGTGACATGGGTAACACTGTGTGTATGTTAAGGTGTAGCAGAGTGAAAGCTGCAGGCATGGTAGCCCCTGCTGAGGCTATGAAGCTTGTCAGCTGTCAAGGAGATGGGAGCAGGGGCTTCTGGACTCTGGGGCCCTGCACCTCTGGCTGCTGACAGGCAAAACTCGTGTCTTGGCTGCTTGTGGGACTGTGTCTGTCTTGGGGCACAGGGAGGTGAAAACTGCAGGCCTGCTAGGTCCTGCTGTGGCCACGAAGCTGCCACCTGTCAAGGAGATAGGTGCAGGGAGAGTCTGGGTTCTGGAGCCCTGCACTTCCGGTTTCTGACAGGCAAAACAATGCTGCTTTTTATACAGTTTTTCCAACCCTCCCCCAGAGCACTGGGATTGGAAGAGACCTCAGGAAAGTATGACAGTCACTGGCCAGCTTCACAGTCAATAATGAGAGCACTTCTCCCCCCTGCCCCCTGCCTCCCCTTGCTTTAGTCTGTTTCCCTGCAGGCAAGCCCAGCTTAAGCTTCAAAACTCGAGATGTTTCAACAATTTCAAATGTTTCAACTTGCCTTGTTTCATTTTGAGGCTGTTTTGAAGCTCTCTGTTTTGTTTCAATTTTGCTGTTTTGAGCTCGAAACGACTCAAAAGAACATTGAAATGAAACTGCCAGTGAAATTTCGCACAGCCTTAATAAAAACTAACCCACCATTTTTGTTCTGTTTCACAATATCATGGTACCACATTGTAAGGCATTATGGCATGTTATTACATAACTTATAGTCAATCTTTATTTATTTAAAGATACTTCTTATGTAAGAAATTTTCTTTTATTAAATTACAGCTACAACACTATGTGACCTGATGAAGAATGCCTTTCATTCAAAAGTTTAACTTCATCCCAACCATACACTTAGTCCAATAAAAGATACTACCCAAAAAATGAGCAATTGCTCTCAATTCTTGGACCATCAAGACTACAACATCAGTCCAACACTACTATTACAACATAACAAATTAATTAAAGAAATAATTATTGACAACCCTTAACCTACTGCTCCAATTACAAGCTGGCCTTTCTATCTTTTTAAATGCCAAAAGAACCATATAAATCATGTTAGACTTATGTGCAAGGCCACCCTATTACCAGGCCTCTGACAACTTGCAGAAACACTGAGTAAAAAAAACTAAGAGATTTGCAGCAACACGATTCACCTTAGAAAAAACCACATTACACAGCTGGGAAAACTGGAAATGCAAACAAGACACTGATGTACTTCAACATGCTAACCCATGTTCCTGTGGACACAAAGGATGCCAAGTCCATCTTTGTGAAAACTGCAGGGAATATCAAATGGAAATTACAGTGATTGGAGAAGTTATTGACTGGATTTTCATGGGAAAAAACTACTTTTCCTGAAACTGAACTTGAGAACATGAAGTCAAACTTATATTCTGATAATATGTTGACCCTGCATATAATACAGTACCTAGTTTTGTACCTTAAAAGAAAGAGAATGATAGTAAGGCATCTGGCTGAATCCCCTGGAAATTCATTAAGGTGACTTTTGCTTGATCTAATTTATCAAAGGATCGTTTACAGCTTATATTTTGACACTATTAAGACTGTATGTTTTTTTTTATCCTTCAATATGAATAATTGCTTAAAGTGCTTAATACTACAAAATCCCTACCTCTGTCATTAAGACTGTTTCTCACTGCCCTTTCAAACTGTTCCTCTTCAGTAAGCCCGCCAGTGTACATGCCATAGTCTCTCTGTGCATTGTATGAATAACCTGGATGATTAGAATACCCTGTAGAATGAAAAAAAAAAAAAGCATAACATAAAATATTGGCTTTGGATAATACATTTGATTTTACTATATGGTATTACCTCAGCAGGTTTTTTCCCCCTTTAAAATGCACTTATTCTAATTTTGAAGGAAAAAAACCTGAGTAACAAGCCAACTACTTTAAATAAATATGCAGAGAATCAAACTGTATTTAACAGATTTTTTTATTTAAATAAATATTTGGAAGGAAAACGTATCAGATTTCTAGATCTTATATCATTGGTTCTAGTTGTAACAAAATGCTCCAGTTTTAAGTAAGAATTATGTATTAAAACTGGAAAGCAGAATTTTAGCCATCTTTCCACTGCATTTAAATGCCAAGAACTGAGACCAAAATAATATGATAAAACTTAAAAACACAAAACAAATTTGCAGTTATTTTTCATCATCTTAAGTCCTGTACTTCATTTCACATTTTTCCAGTCCCTCATCCACACCTTTATAACTAACAACACTTTTGGAGTAATCTTTCAGAGTATCAAAATCCATGGCTAAAGATATTCCTCCCATACTATATAACAATAATTTCAGGAAAATGAAGAATGTATTGTGCGTCTACTGCTGTATAAATATACAGCCTAGTAACGTGCCCCTTGTAAAGTGGAGATTTGTGCGCTGTCTACTTTCTGCTCTGAGAAAAGCCATCACTGCTGGACTTTCTAACATGCAAAGTATCATTTGCAGTGTCCTATTACTGTTGAGAATTGGTTTCCACCTGGCCACTTAGAACCTAGTTCAAGACAGAAAAGCCACAGTTCATTGCTCATCTGACCATACGGGAGTAGAGAAAAAAGAAATTAATTTGTTTTGAGAGTGTGGGGAACACAGTAGTATCTCTCCCTTTCAGTATTCAAATTTTATAACAGCCTTAGGTCTGTCGGTCCCTAATGCTTTATTTGCACTCTGATTGGTTCCCTTTGCCGTCAATCAGAGTGTTCTAGACAGAGACACATGGTAGAGCGCTGCCATGACAGTGGGGACTGAGGTGCCGGGGGGGGCGGGGGCAAGGCCAGCAGTGTTGGCCTCATTTCTCCCCCTCACCACCACTCCTTGGAGCCAGGGGCCAGAAACTGCCTGTGACAGGAGTATCGCTACTGGAGCCTTTCTATTGGTGACTACACCTTCCTGTTATGGGCCAACCGCCTGCTTACTCTCCTGCCATGCCTTGATTTTAATTGATTGATTAATTGATGCAATTAGCGGGAGGCTGCCCACTTTACGCACCCAGGTGCCAGGGGACATTATCTGCGGCCCCTTTTCCTCCCCTACTCCACAGCCCAAACCTTGCAGATGATACTGACATGGTTTTGACCTGCGCCCTGCTGTGATTTGGCCCTCTCCTTGACTTCTCTTGGGGGCTCCTCACTGCCCCCCCCACGCTGGGGCTCCTCACTGCCCCCCCACGCTCTGGGGCTCCTCACTCCTCGCAGCCCTCTCTCTGGGGCTTCTCGTTGCCCCCTTGCTCTGGGGCTTCTCATTCCTCGTGTCCCTCTCTCTGGTGCCAGGGTCCCCACGCTACTGTGGAGCCCCTATGAGGCCTCCTCCAACCCCTAATAGCCTCACCCGGTCCTCCGGTCAAAACAGTGAACAGAAAAACACAAAGCCCCTGGGCTATAACATAAAAAGCTAAACCGTCCAGCCAGACAACATTCAATCCCTACCAGGAAATACTCCAACCCATAGCAGCAACCAGGGGCTGCTCATGCAGTCAGGGTTCTCCCCTGTGTCTGCACTGGCTGAGCTCCTCCTCCCTTGGCCGCCAGAGGGGAACTGCCCTCCTGGCCTCACACCTGGGGATTATATGGGCCAGGCCCAGCCGCTTCCTGTCAGCTGGCTCCCCAGCGGTTGCCATAGCAACCAGCACCTGTGACTCTGGCTGCCCTGGTAACTGGCAGCTGGGCCTCCCCCTTCTTGCCACTAGGGGTCTCTCCCGAGCTGTTTCTGCTCTCAGGCGCAGGGCACCTGAGTGCTCTGCGACACTGCCCCACACCAACACCTGGTGGGGAGAGGGAGGTAGTGAGGAAGAGGAGAGGAAGGGAGGGAAGGAGGGGAGTGGGAAGTGGGGGGACTGGTGGCTGCACCCCACCGTGACTGCCACTGCGGCTGTGACTGCCACCACGGTCCCGGGTCCCAACCCTGGCCTGAAGTGGCAGAGGGATGGGGGGGGGGGGAAACAGCCCCAGCCTGAACCAGCTGAGGGTAGATGGGGAGTGGCTGCAGCCCTGGCCCAAGGCAGGAAGCAGGCCAGATGCAAGCCTCTGTGCTCACCTGCCCTCCCCCATCATTTTTGGTGGGCTATTTGCTAGTGTTCTTATAATTTTGTTAGATCCCAGAAATCCTAATGCTAATCATATACCTAAATCCTATCCAAATTAAAAGTGTGAGCCACAACAAGTAAACAAATGGGAATACAGTAAGTTGGATGTACTGCTAGGGAAAATAAAAAAGCTTAAAATCTCCCCTCACACACTTTTTGTGTCAATCAGTGCTTGGTGTTTTGGAAACATATTTTCTACACTAAACTAGCTGGCTGTATACAGGATTTCAAAGACCACAGGTTAGCTCAGAAGCATTTTCTCAGTTTCTCTCAGGCAAAGATACATAAAATGTGTCTACATCAACCAAGTTCAATATACTACTTCCCTTTATCTTTAGACCTAATGCAATCTTAAACTTTGACTTACATAGCTACAAAGTTATTTTCACATGGGTTCGACGTGGATTCCTTGACCCACAACATAACATATGGTTGGGTAAAGTAAGTACCAATTACAAGATGAAAATAAAGCAGAAATGGTTTTTAATGTATTGTATTACAAAGCTTTCATAGAGTGAACTTGGCAAAACAGTCAGACCTGAAATTATGTAAAAAGATTAAAAAGCTGAATAAAGAGACTAGATGTATAGGTCTATGGGATCTAGATATGGTTGTGTAAATACATTCAAATAATCTTGGAGAATTCCTTTGCATTTATTATCCTGGTAGGAAAACTTACCTGGAGACATGTGAATGGACATTCATATGATGCTGAGCCCCTTACTAGTAAAGAGCTTCCAGTGCCAATGCCGTACACGCATCTCAGCATGGTTTGCAGGCTCCCTCAGTCTGCCTGGAGATAGGTGGTAGCAGTGCACAATGATTGGCTGACTCAGACTGCTTAGGCTTAACATATGTCTCCCTCCAAGACAATGTGGAAATTATGAAGGGGTGTGTTCTGCTCTCTGCTTAGCTGGAGCACTAAAATTCAGCCCAATCTACATAGTATCCTGGGGCAAAGTGGGGGGAGGGAAGTAAAGCACTATAGGATGCTGAGAGGACTGTACCACAGCTTATCTCAGAAGAGAAAGTGTACAGATATTTGACTTCCCAGGAGAAACTTTCCTGGGAGCTATTTCACTCTGGTTGTTCCCAGGTTATTTTTCTTCTTGAGCAGCCATTTTTGCTCTGGGAGAAAAAACCTGAACATCTATACACTCATGGTTCCTACTGGGAGAGTAGCAACTCTCCTACTAGAAAAATGAATGTCTGTATGTGGTTTACAATTCTGAAAAAAATCACAGTATAAAAATTAATAAACAAGTTTTTCAAATAAAGATCCTCTTGTGACACCAAGTTGCAAAACAATGATGTGGCAACCCAAAGAGTTAGATATTTTTTCCCTTCTGCATATTTGCATATGAAAATTAAACCTGAGAAAAACTTTCATACAACTAATGCACTAAGCATGATTAACTTCCTCATATGGTTTAGAATGGGTCTGTTTAGAAAAAAAATATATTTTTTTTCCTTTTTAATTGATTGACTTACTACCACAATTTTCATAGTTGGTAAGGCCAGAAGGGACCTGAGCAGATCATCAAGTCTGACCCCCTGCCATTTTAAGAAATCTTCAGTCATATTAGTTCCACTCAAGAACCATGTTTTGAAGATAAAAATAAAACCAGCTGTATGACTGACTACTGAGTTATATGCACTTTTGATGCAGTCCTTACATATATACTTCCCATCTGCATTATACTCATCTGAAAAAAACATTCTCTCTGCTATAAAAGTATTTTCTGGGTTTCTATGTTGAACTTAACCCAGTAACTGCTTATTGAATTATTGGCTTCAACACTACATAACTGAATACCAACAAAATAATGTTGGTAATAAAAGTGTAACAATTCTTCTTGCTTAACATTTTTTCTTGATATTCTAAGTTTCTTCTACAGACAGTTTTATATGATCGTGGTAATATTTTTGATTCATAAGCTTCATAAAGCCTCAAAACAATTTCATAAAAAGAAAAGGTCTGATAGCATCCATGTTATCTGGGGTATCTATTGATCCAATTATATTTAATTTCATATATCCATGAGCTGCATTCCAAAAATACCCTAACATTCAAATATGTGCAATAGGGTGAAATACTGTTTTAGATTAAAGCTAAACTAACTTCTTCCCTAATTCTATGTTTCAAGTTGATATAATTCAAGTTGCAGCATGAGAAGTTTAGGTTGGTTATTAGGAAAATCTCTCACTAGGAGGGTAGTAAACCTGAACAGGTTATCCAGAAAGGCTGTGCAATCTCCATCCTTGGAGGTTTTTAAGACCTGGCTAGACAAAGCTTTGGGTAGAATGCTATAGTTGGGGGTGGTCCTGCTTTAAGCAGGGGGTTGGACTAGATGACTTCCTGAGGTCCCTTCCAATTGTAATTTTCTGTGATTCTATGATTCTATATGTTTGGTACTATTTTTTAAAATAAATTCTAGTTATTCTTGCATCTGTCCTTTCTATCCTTTACAACATTTTATGCCAGGGTAAAATAAATCAGTAACACCAAATAAACACAAAATAGACAAAGATTTTAAAAAGGCATACTATATGGGCCATTAGTCTACAACATTACAGACAGTCAAATTTATTATCAAGTCAATACACCAGGCAAATGCTTACACTATCTATACCAGTCCTTTTTTTTTAAAGGAAAAAAATAGATACTGCTACAGAATAGTAAGAATTACTTTTAATTTTTGTGCATGTACCAGGAGCACAGAGTAGGCATACTTGTATTAAAACTAAAACATATCTATATATATATATATATATATATAGATGTATAGAAACTTTACCAGTAAATGCACTGAAGAAGGGTAGCAAACCATGACAGTGAACAAAAATAATTCAGATCAATTTTACTCCCCCTAGCTTCCTGCCCTCTACAGCCTCACATAGGACCAGCATATTTAGGTTATATGCACACATTCAAATAATCTGGGAGAATTTTCTCAGGTTTGTTCTCAGGGTAAAGAAACTTACCTAGAGCTATATGTAGAGATACTTGAATGCTCTATGAAGAGTGGAGAACTTGCAGAGATGACATTGTGAAAGTAGTGGGGGTCCTGTGCATACATCTCAGTATGCTTCTGCAGGCTCCCTTAAATCAGCAAGGCAACAGATGGCAGCAAGGCACAGGGCAGCCCTGATTGGCTAACCCAGACTGCCCATGGTCAGTCTGTGTTGTCAGCATGTACTGACATCAGACATCTTCTCCCCCAGGATAAACTCTCCTGGCAGTGATTTAACCCTGCTTGTTCCCATGCTGTTATTCTTCTCCTAGACTGGCCATTTTTACCTGGGAGAAACAGTCTGAACTTCCATATACTCATGGACTCTCACAGGTAAAACTGAATGTTGGTATGAGGCTTCAGACTGGAGGTTGGCCAAGGCAGGTTCCAGTGGCTACTCTGGTACCTGCCTTAATCAGCTGCTTTGATCAAGGCTGTGTCAGCTAGTCACAGCCTTGGCTGCTGCACAGCTAAATCAAAAGTGCCCTGCGGATGATAAGAAACCTTTTCATTGCATCCACAGAAGGTTCATCTTATTCCTTTATCTTAAGCTAAGAAGAAGGGTAATAAAAGGTGACCCAGGCTCACTGCTTACACCAGATATTCACTTCCATCCCTGTTGAGGGGTTGAGAATAACACAGAGTTGGTTCATATCAGTTTTAGTGGGCACTGGACTACAACTGCCAAATGCAATTTTTGTTGATTAACTGTTAAGTTTTCTGTGCCAATCAAGCTAAAATGGTGCTGAGATTTCCATGTGTTCTATGTTGCAGCTTCACTGAGTACAACACAGAACTGGAATAGTTGTGAACATTTTGGATGACAGGATTATCATCGAAAAGTATCTGTACAAATTGAACAACTGGGCAGCAAACAACAAATAAAATCTTAGTACGGACAAATGAGAGGTGCTACACATAATGAATTCTAGACCCAAGAGGTAACAGCACTCCACGCAGCACTAGATAGGTCTCAGCCAGAGCTGTGTTCAGTTTTAGGCATTGCATTATAGGAAGAATGCAAAGCCTTGAGAGTCTCCATGGGTGACTGATGAGAAGGTGAAAGTACTTAGGAAAGCAAGGTAATTGAGGAAAGGTTGATGGATCTAGTATTATTTACTTTGGAGAAAAAGGAGATTGGAGTGTGAATGAGGGTGTTCAAATATCTGAAAGGGTTCTATTAAAAAGGAGTAACATTTCTATCCCCTGCCAGAGATAGGATCCAAATATTAATATGGCAGTAGATGACATTCCTGACAATTCCTTTATGAAGTTCAGAAACCTTCTTCTGGCCTCTCCAAGAAATATATGGACAAATTACTTCAAGAAAATGGCAGTCAAAACAATTGCTATCAGCTGCCAGAAAGTACTCTCTTAATTAGCTATTTAATCTACTGCACAACATTGCAAAGGAACTGTCCTCACCATGCAGTGATTGTATGATGAGCCTAGCAGTAGGAACTAACAATGCTTTCGATATTGCTGACTTGATTTTACTTCTCTCTTCCTTATGGGGTTCATCCTAGAGAAGAGTATAGAGAATTTGAGGACTGTTTCACTGTTGTTGCTACTGCTACTACATAAAAATGAAAACAAGATTAGACTCAGTGAGAAAACAGAATGAAGGAAAGGATTAAAAGCAATGTCACATGGCATAACAGGTAGTACTTATTTTGCTCCAACAGTGATTTAAATACAATATAGTATGTTAGATATACTAAGTGGGCCCAGGTTGCAAAGAATATTTCTAGGGCTGCACCGGTGCACACACTACACAGGAAACAAGGGAATTGGAAATTATTCCACTTGAGATATCATTACGTTTTGCAGATTTCGGCAGAACAAATACAACCTATATATATAGTATACTGATGCCTCCTGAAGTATTTGTTGTATAATCCCATAATGGCTTCTCTGATCACATCTTTTACTGTCTACATACTCTCAAACTATACTGTTATTCACAGAATGGAATATGGATCAAAAAGTTGCATTTGATCACCACTTCCTCTACTAACCATTTTTTCTACAATCAATTAACACAGTAGCTTTATATGTTTAATATTTTCTTTAAAAAAAGTTGAAAAGAGATTAAAGAATTTGACATGCAAGTGAATGCTTACCTGAGTAGGAGCTGCTCTGTCTTACAGAATCACTGAAGGAAGAAAAGCCACCTAACAGAAAGGAACATTTATTATTCATTGGATTCTAAATACCACTACTATCTTTTTTTTTAAAGTTAAAAGCTAAATTTGTTCTATTACAAGCTATCAAGTAAAACTATGACATTCTGGGTTTTTCATATATTTTTTTCTAATAATAATAGTAATAAGTTTAGTATTTTTAGTCGGCAAGCTACATTCCAGGGGGGCCACAGCTTGCTCTGTGGCCCCTGGCCTCTTAAAAACTTATAAAAACTTCATCACCAAACCCTGCATGTAGTTCAAGCACTAGCTGCAAGTAGAATAAATCTACCCATTCTAATACAATGCCAAAACACAGAAATTTGGGGCATTTTTTAAACAACTTTACAAATATCAATGTTTTCAAAACAATTAATAAAAATAAAAAGCCGGAAAGGTATTATAGCCAGCACAATATAGTATTTCTGTGGATTATATATACTTCAAGTAATAGCTTGTATTTTTGTTTGTCATTTTATCCCTAAATAACTATAATTAGTCATCTTAAATTATAAAAAATTGAAAACAATACTTGATTGTTCTCAGATCCATTTTAAATACAATAAAAACACAAAAGCAGTTTTACTTTTGCTTTAATACCGAGCAGATTTTTAATCTAATATTCTGAATCATAAATGTCAAGATCTAC